>NC_139231.1:79300957-79900957 GCF_977018435.1 Lepisma saccharinum | reverse complement strand
TTTGGAGTCAATAAAATGATAATACCCAATAAAGGGTAAAGGCCTCGGAAGCCCACCAAGAAAGGAGGGGAAGAAAAAAAAGCGCGGTATGGCGAATCCTTGGGAAGTGATTCCACCGCTATGATGGCTCATCCAGCGCTCACCTCTGGCGCTGAATGCAAATGACATCAGGGAGCGTGAAGACGCAACAAGAGACATCAAGAGCGGCTTTCCCTGCCCCTTCTATCTTTAAAGAAGTTTTCTCGCAAAGGGGGAGAGAATCCGCAACAAACTGCTGCGAGAAGGGGATGAAGCCGAGTAATGCTGAGAAAACTAAGTGTTTGGCCAAAGCTATGAGGGCTCGAACAAGGACGTTAAATTTTTTCGGCATTCATATTTCGTTAATTTGTTCCACGTTTGTTCTTGGTGCTTACAATTGCAATGCTTTTTTCGGAAAGGACACCTACACAACCCACTGTAGATGGCGTAAAGCGTAAATCAAAGAATGGATATGATAACGTCCCTAGAGTGTGCAGGATGCTGCAGTCAGTGGCGTGCTCAAAATTGGGGTTATGATGCCCAGCAACCAACCCCCCCCCCCCCCTTGGGTACGCCACAAGACACGATTAAACCCTCGCCTAAAGTGAGCACCCCGTTGGACCTCATTTGAACGTGCGCCTAGAGACTAGGGATGGTCTCAAAATACGGATATCCGGATATTTCGGATATCTGGATAACCCGTATATCCAAATACCAGAATATCCTATATCCAGATAGAAAATTATCCGATATCTAGAAAAAATTTTATCCGGAAATTGCCATCCCTACTAGAGACCAGTCCTAAAGATCCCAATTGTCTTTTTGGTTTGCTGGAACCTTTCCAGTCATGCCTTCTCCACGTACATACCTAGTTAGAACTTCTAATCAAGCGGGACCCTTGAACTTTTCTATGGCTTACCGGAAACGAGGCAGTATATCTTACACAGAAGATAATCTTCCACCGCTGATGTACAATTAACAGAGCAAATTAGCAGAGATAGGTGTATCCACAATGCGTGATAGACCCCAAGTGTTAACATTCTGAAAATTATCCCTCTAACTATCTGCAACAGATTGCTCCATACTCGGCTTGCTGCAGATCCTGCACGCGGAAGCATGTGTGGTACTGATATCAGTAGAACCACCAATTAGGAGGCCTTTTGCAGCAGCAGAGCTTCTCATAAATCTGCGATTTTTATATGCACCGTGTGTGATATAAACGTCTCACTAATATGCCGTGATAAATGCGTGTTGATAATGAACAAACTTCCATCCTCGCAATAGATGCGCGCTGGTTTCGCTTGTCGTGCTTTCTTTTTTTTAGGAAAAAAAATACACTTTTTAAGCTTTCGCTTGTTTTGTTTCTTTTTTCACCAAATTAAACTGTTCGCTTGATAAATAGCCGGTTACTTATCTGAGCGGTGGAAACCCCCATTACAAAGCAAATTTGAGTAATTGCGAGGGAAATTATGAGAATCTTGCCGTGTTGATTTATGTACGTACTCTTTGGCAGGATGAATTTGTGGGGGTGTAAAAAGACTCTTTTTGTTCTTAAAAAAATGAGTGTTTTAACTTTTGTTATTCACACTACAGGGAAGTCATACGCTTGTAATTATTACTTTGATAAAAGCGCCATGCTCTGCGGAGTTATGGGTTGAGTGCAGTAGATCTTGCAGGAGCTTTTGATCATGTAGTGCGAAGATAATACATCCATGAACTGGAAGGCGAAACTAATTTTAATGTATACGATATGTATAACTGATGAGATTGAGATTGCACACAAAATGGAATTAGTGAAAAATCATTCATCTTTGATTCCTCACAAGAAACTTGTCAATTCACACAAAATGCGTACTTTTTAGACTCCAATAGTTCGTTGGGTTTTCGGAATGGATCAATATAAGTTTGACCAGGAAAAATAAGAAAGAAATGTAAAAAGCATTTAGCGTACTCCCCCCCCCCCCTCGTAGTTTATTTTGTGTTTTTAGAACTGTTTGCAAGCATAGTGTAAATTCCCAATTTTGGGAAGAGTCTGGTAAAGATAAAAAGTCATTGCATTTGTTTCCTGTGTGACAATAATAATACTCTAAGTTGCTGAATTATTTTTAAGAACTATTATTTGCATGAATGTGTGATTTTTTTTCTTGTGTATACCGAATTTAAGGTCGGTGTGATGAAGCGTGAAATACTTTGTGACGGACCTGTAAGGTTTGGATTTTTCAGCACAACTTGGAAATTTCCAAGAACACAGCCAAACATTATTAATTGTTCACTTCTGTGGAACTGTACGGAGGGGTGTGTGAAAAATAAGATAATTATGCATTTGCTTCATTTAAGTAGAGCGGATTTTTTTTACATGTTGATACCGAAATCCACTTGCAAAATGATCTAAACATCCTCCTCTTTTTCCAGTGTTTATTGTCCCCCATATTGATGTGTTCGTCCCTTCCCTAAAGAGGAAAATGGGGTGAGAGTGAACAAACGTAATTATTGCTAATAAATGAGCTGCGATATAAAATTTCCGACCACATTCCATCATTTACTTGTTTTTAGAGCGCCCCTGGTCTGTGCTGATTGGAGAGTGATGAATTTGGAACATGATGGGAAAAGGTTGGTACCCTCCCAAGCCCCCCCTTGAAAAAACACATTTATAATAACCAGAGTGTTTTTGTATGTTTTTCCTCGTGATGGCGGCGCCGGGAGGGAAGGAGGCTGCCAACCCCCTTCCCCCAGCTGGCACTACCATCACCACACATTAATGATAGCATACATTTGTGTTTTAAATTGGCTTTGGACGTAAATCAGCCCGGTTGTAGTGGCGTTGTTAAATTACTAACGTTTCATCACCTCCCCCCTGTCCGCAAACCTTGTCCAAAAATGTTACAGGGACTGGAAAAATTTGGGGGGACAGGCAGGATGAAAAACTGCCTTTGTACATGTCCGCATAAAATGCGGTTATCTGATACATACTGTTCGCTAGCATACTCACTGTTACCCCTGCCAAGTACAAGCGACCCAAGGGCTCTCGGCATATATTTTTTCTCCTCTATTCTGCCAGAACTGTGTTCCATTTTGCTTTTTGATAAGTGTGACCTGTGTGTGTGTTTATATACATGTATGTGCGAGTGCTTGCGTATGTATAACGTCGGAGTGTGAATGTTGTAAATTAATGCCAGAAATAATGTTCCTGTTTCTCTATTTTTCCATATTAAATTTTCAAAATAATACATTACCATATTATGTCTTTTTTTCTTCCATGCTTGCCCCTGGACAGAAGTCAAGCAGAGAAGATCTTGATTTCTACACGGTATGGCCTATTTTTTTTTTTTTCTTGATGGTTGTTTGTATGTAGTTTCTTTACTGTATTTTCATCTGTATTCTTTCCTAGTTGCTGTAGCATTAGATCTCTCCACTTTTGTGTATAGATAGTACAGGAAAATACATCTTCGGTTGTTATTTGTATATATGCACCTTGTTCTCTAGTAGCAACTCGGTTGTCAAGAAGAGATTGCTGTCAAGTAAACTAGCAACCATAGTGTCAAAAGTAAAAAACAAGTTGCTGACAATTGAAGCAAGAGGATAAGGATCTTGCTACTTTTAGCAGCAGGAAACTAGCTACCAGTTTACCAACTACTTACAGCAACTTTGCTGTTAATATGCCTAATAATCCTTTACATGTGTGACCGCAGTGGCTAGAAACTAGGCTGTTACTTAATTAGCATTTTTCTTTAAAATAATTATTATAATACCGCTAAATTCCACAATAGTGAGGATTAATTTTACAAGTCCAACCCAACATTTCTTCATATTAAAGAAGTATTTGCTTGATAAAAGTAATCATGATAGTAACACTTCACGTGTGTACCTTTATGTCGCAAGTCAGCAGCAAAGGATAAGTGAGCTTCTTTATGCTATATTTGGTCAGGAGATTTATATGATCATTCTCATGCGTGTGTGACGCACTCTGTCTCTCTCTCTCTTTTACGGGGACATGATACAACAAACTATGTAATTGTTATTGTAGAGCGTGAAAATCGGTGTAGAAATTATTATCTGCGCTTGGTTCAAGATGAGAAGTTAGATAATTCTGCTAAAACAAGAACTGTTTTTGAAACCCTTAATACATCATGAATGGTATTCGGCATTTACTCTCAATTCAAGGTGTATTTTCCTGCAGTGTATGCTTCATAATTAATTATTCATTTGTATATATTTGTCTTGTTCCCTAGTAGAAATCAGTTTCATCTCAGAACGATTCCAATAGAAATCTTGTAGTGTATGTTGCAGTATGAATGCTACGAATGCTTGTCATAGTCTTATGCTTAAAAATGCAGTACTTGTTGCAATTTTTTGCTGCTTATCGAAGAACAAAAGATCTGTAGAAATTTGAAGTTGTTTATGAATTTTCATTTGAGCTCGTCGGATACTCTAAGGTTAGTACACAAAGTTGAATATCTTTTGAAATTAATGATGTGATATTTGTAGTTTTCAACTAAGGAAAAGGTGAATAAAGTTATTTTTTGTATCTATTTAATTACGATATAGGATGCAATTTGTAACTCAGTATCTGGAAGACATAGTATTTTACATATCAACGAGTACTTCAGCATCTGAAATGATGTTAAAGGTGGTCATTGCAGTCATCTAATTTGCTGATGATTTGTATAAGAGCAGTCTGATTGTAAGAAATGGATAGATAAATTTCTCAACAATATGTAACATTTTTTGCACTAGGATAAAACTCCTGTAATACTCGCGAAATTTACACGATCAGTGATCCCAAAAACACTGTTTGCTTAGTTACTAGACTAGGTTTTCAAGTAGTCGCATCGGTTGCAAAACTACCTTGTTTTCGAGCCCGGCGCGATGTTTGTTTACTGACGGGATCGTAAGGCGTGTACTGGTCGTCAAGGAAATTGTCAAGGTTTGTCCCTACCAGTTTTGGCTCCGACGGAGGAGAATCGACCCATTTCCTCCTTCTCTCGTGGTAGCCATAATGGTGGCGAAAGATGCTCTTAAAAGATGGAGATGGGTCTGAAAAATCGGCCACCAAAATAAGCAATCCCCACGGGAGACGTCGAAGGAAGAAAGCCTCAGCTTTCGGAGTGAAGGATGAAGATTGGCCTCTCAGTCTCCTCGCCGAGAGAGAGAGAGAGAGAAAAGAATGCAGGGAAACGCGAAGGATATGTAGATGGATAGAGTGGGGCCCCTTTTGCAATCTCCCGGGCTTGTTGGTTCTTCGTCTAAGGCTAATGGTCCCAGTGGCCAGCGTGGAGTAAACTTCCAGAGAAACACTTTAATGGAATCCAGGCCTCTGGGACCATTAAAATGAAATACTGTTCGGTCACCCTCAGTGTTTGGATCAATCTAGTTGGGCGGTACCAAGCGGGGGAGGGAGACTTTGGACGCTCCGGAACCTCCAATACTGGAACTCCCTGGGGATGTGACCTCTCGAGATGGACAAGAGCAGCAAGTAACCATAGCAACGCTCGCTGGACCTCCGTCGACGTTGTTCCAGTTAAGAACTGGGCATGTAGGAGGCTGTCAGTTTCGATAATGATGATTTCGCAACTCTGTTGTCTGTTGCATCTCCCGTGGAGGTAAAATTCCGAAGCGTTCACATCGCGATAGGCGACGGAAATTGGTGTTGACAACAGTAATGATCGGATATTATTGGATGTCTCTCAAAGGAGCAACATAAACATATGTGTCGTACGTTGATATCTTATAACCAAAGGGTCCCGTTGCATTGGACATGTCGTTTTGAATTTGTCACATCAGTTCTGAACAATGTGCAAAACCACCTAGAACACCAACAACCTTCTGCCATGCCTCATCGTTCGGAGTTGTGAAATATTAACAAGTTTTATCGCGCAGGAAGGACACTGGGTTCAAAATCTGAGATAATTTCACCTCCAGAATTTTCATGTTCATTGGTTTTAATGTTCATTATATAGAGTGCTCTTTCCAGTTTGAAAAACTGCAGTTGATAACTGGTGACGTGAAAATCATGATCATTTCTAGTATGAGCTCAAGGACATCACAGTTTTGTTCTGCATTAGGTTGCTGCAATGTCGTTTGGTTTTTTCCACCACTATTGATTTAACATGTGCACATGGCTAAATTCATGTATACATACGTTGCAAGTTTCAAATACCATTCGCCAGCCGAATTCCCAGTTACACTGGGTAAGAATGCCGTCAAGAAACACACCATTGCTAAAGTCGGTTGAAGAACTAGCCGATGAAAATATATCGTGTCCGGAAACTTCGTCGACGGAGCGAAGTTTTTTGCAATTGCAAATTACTCTACCGTGAGGGTGTGTCTAGAAGAAATAACATTTTCAGAAAAAAAGTTGCTCGTAGCGTGATAACATGAAATATTTTTTTTCGTAGGTGCGTCGGAGTTGTACTGTGGGATCTGACGGTGATATCATCCCCACGCGCTTCAGACCATTACTGTTTCACAGCCAAAAGAGCTCTGTATTATTGTTCATGGTATTTCATCCGCGAATCACTGGCCTTGATCTGCGGCATAGCGCTTAGCTTTCTTGTAACTCTTCCTTGAGATCACGCAATTGCAAGGGACTCCTTCCAGTGGGCAGGAGGAAGTGCAGTCCTGCGCTTCGAGTGCAGAAGTTTATCTGATGTCTGCTACAACGCTTCTTTAGTCCAGTGGTCGACGTAATAACACGTAATGCACTGGAAACAATGTTTAGTTCTGCCGGTTGCTAAGGGGGAGAAGCCTGTGCTGTTGCACCAGTGGGGTAGTTCCATGTCATGAACGTACTGTCGTTGTTCTCTTGTTTCATATGTTGGGCGATAAGATGTAGCTGATGTAGTTACCTTCCTTCTTTTGTGGTGAGAAAGATGTTCTCGTGTATTCTCCACTTTCCGTCACTTCTCTCTCTCTCCTTCTACTTAGTGCAATATTCCATAGTTTTTACGTTAGATTGCGACCTATGGGACTATTCCAAACTCACAGCAATTTTACTTGTACATATTGCTTTGGAGGATTTTTTGTGGACACTATGTGCTAGTGCCCTTATTAATTTGGACATTCTCGACTTAATGGTACAGTTCATGCATTCGTTAATGGTTATTTATCACCACTTTCAAAGTCCTCCAGTATTTCTTTGTCCCCTTTCCCGCCATTTTTGTTTTCTTGTCGTTTCTTTTGCATATCATTCCCTTAGCTGAACATTAAGTGTATGTCTTGAAAACATAAAATAGAATATAATCATTCTAGGAATATGAATATCCTAATTATTAAGCAATTACACATATATTGATATAATAAAAGCCTTAAAACCAACAAAAAAATTAAGAATTAGGAAGAAATCTCCTTCAAGTCAAATATATTTATTTATCATACCCAAATCGAGGTAATGTCCCAAGTACCCAAAAATAAGTAAACCCTAAAAAAAAAAAACTTAAATAAGAAAAAAATCACAACCTAATAAAATAATTCTAAACAAAACACGTATAAATAAAATACTTGCATATTAGAATAAAAATTAAAGCAAATCTACCAGCACTATGTTCAACAGAAACGAGCTCCGACTAGCTACGGCTGGAGAACTCACGACATCATTGGTTTTCACATATAGTATTTTCTCTTGTTCTCTCCTGTCATATGGAATTTTGACTTCTAATAGTAGTTGGTCCATTGCAGAACGTTCCCTTGTCTCTAACTCATTGTTCCTTCTGCATCCTTCATGTTAACAGGACATTGTAACGTCATGTGAATGAGGACTTGGGCAGTGGACAACAACAGTTGGAATTGTAAGCTTCGGCTACATGCAACTTCTTCTGTGTGATTACGTAGCTAGGGTGAACTTTATGTAAGACAGAAAATGTGAAATCGTTCAGCAGGTGTTTTACAAGGAATTTACGGCATTTGTAGATTGACTGACGATCGGGCAGGAACCTTTCCATTTTCTGTAAATATTTATTCACAACAGAAAAAAAAAGTATAAGGTTTAATGTTTACCCTTTGCTCATTGCGCCAATTTTTACAAGTCTGGACTTTACTTTCAGACGCCTTGTTTCCATACACGTTTGTCCTTTAATATTGTAATTCGAAAGTTGCTCATCGACTTGTTACAGCCTGACGGCGTCCCGCTGCGAGGACCTTTTCACTTCTGTGGCTAGATAAAGAAAATGGAAGCATTAGTACGTAATATGAGTGTTTTTTTTTTCTGCGTGTCAGAAAGTGCTTTGTGTTGGTTGAAAGGGGGGGAGGAGAGAGGTAGGAGGTGGTGCTTTATCATGTTACTTGTATCTTGGCAACACGTGGCATGGTCATCTGATCGAGCCTGTGGCGAAACGCGACATTGAAGGCCATTGTATTTATCAACTTCCACTTTCAGCGTACAAAAATAGCGTGTACCAGGTTTCAAATTAGAAGCATCCACGCGAAGATCATTGGGTAGTCGATATAACAGTACCCGAGTAAGCGAGGTGCAACTCCTAGACCATTGTGCTATCGGTGAGGTCTTTGAGTGGAACCTCCTTCAATAACGAGAAAAATCTGAGCGGAAAGTTAATCTTGATGTACGGATCACATAAAGGAAATAAAATGTTAGGCATCTTGCACTAATTTTGGGCTATAAGGTAGTTGAATGTCGGTGCTTGCAAGAACTTTTCGTTGCAGAGTAAACAGTGTTGAATCATGCAAGTTTTTCCAGTAAAATCGTTTTGCTAAATTTGATTCATTCCCATATGATGAGAAAACTAATGAAATGGAGCTTGCAAAAGCTTAACTCGGGATTTTTTTTAATCTATATGAGTAACTATGTTCTTATTACAAACAACCGCCTTCCTCTTCCAAAAGTTGGAGAAAAATATCTTTGGACACGAATAAACTTGCAAAGTGACCTGCTATATTGCTATAATTTATGGCAAACTAACGGGAAGCAGACAGTTCCAGCTGAGTAATGATTACTATCTACTCATTTTATTCGAACCGACTACATATTCAGACAAACTCTAGTCGAGCCGTCAGTCCACTACATATTCAGACGAACTCTAGTCGAACCGTCAGTCGACTACATATTCAGACAAACTCCTACCACAGATAGCAATAATGTCGCAGTTCTTTCATTTTCAGCGGTTTAAATCGTCCAATCCACTAATATTAGTTTATGAGTGCACAAATGTCCATCAATACTGTAGTTTGTACGCCGCCAAACTATTATAGAAATCCAAGCAACACTACGTGTAATTAAAATGAACTTTTCCCTTGTGGCTGTCGAAGGATTTTTGAATATACGTATCTAAGAAAGTACAGCTACCTGTAACAAAGCAAGAGACAGCTAATCAAGCAGAGTCTTGTTCAGAGTACATTTCTCGTGTATAATCAGAATATCTAAGACAAGGTCTTGTTTGAGAAACACTACAACAGTTCAGTTGCTCCGACAGAATCTGTTATTCTAAGGTTACCGCCCCCGGAGTCACGAGAGATCTCTAGAAAGTTGGCGCTTGCCCTTTGTTCGGGACTTCTTTTTTATAGAACGTAATTCATTATCAATCACCGAAGCT
Source organism: Lepisma saccharinum (assembly GCF_977018435.1). Taxonomy (NCBI): domain Eukaryota; kingdom Metazoa; phylum Arthropoda; class Insecta; order Zygentoma; family Lepismatidae; genus Lepisma; species Lepisma saccharinum. The sequence goes on along the minus strand of NC_139231.1, from coordinate 79,891,397 downwards.
CAAATACACGTTCACGCTCTGCAGACACCTCCTCTGATCGCTTGACTTTTGCTCTTCTCGCCTGTGCGCCCAGCACTTTGTGGCTTCCACCGTAGGTATAGAAGTTGCATGAGGCCCAGCGACATGTTATTACCAGAAAAGAATTTTTTGGCGTGTCGCGTGCAGCAGCATCTTCGGCTCGGGTGTCACGATTGTGTGTCCGAAGGTGTTAGGGGGAAGCACGCAATTGGACGGGTTTCGCGGCGAGCCTGCTCCTCATTGATGACTTTTCAGAGAGAGCTTTGGCCAACAAAGTGGTTCTGTTCTTGCTTTCGCAGGTTTTGCCAGCGTCCAATCGGAGAAGCGGTCGGCGTACCTGGATGTCCAACTTATTGACTTTGCGAAAGTTGGATACAAATCGGAATTTCTGAGGAAGGTTTTAGACTGTCCTTGTCTTCTTTAATGTGTTGGGTTTGTCCCGTGCAGGTCCTTTTACAACTTGCACTTAAGTGGCTCTTTATACACCCGTTTTTAAACTTTTAGGTAAGGGTTTTAGATAAAGGAATTTTTTCGTATACTTAGAAGGGTGCAAAGTGGCTTTATGTGCCGAGGCACCCAAAAAATTTAATTCAATCAATTAATAAAAACACATTTGAAATATTGGTCCAGTCCCGGTTAGCCTATCTGTGGAAACTTGACAAACTTTATATCTTCGGTAGTGACAAGAAAGTAGTGATTATATTTTTGCCTTTGACTTGGCACGCAAGGCACTGTCATACGTAGTAATTTGAGCGAAATTGTAGGCTCGACTAGTATGTTACAGGCCCCAGTACGAGTCCTGGTCGTGCGGCATTTTTCCGCCGATATTATTATTTTATATTTTTGTTTGCATAATTTAGGAGTAACAAAAAATTGATTATTTTGACATCGCAAATGTTACTTTTGCATTTGCAGCAATAACAGAAAGTTGCCATATTTTCCACTGTCATCACTATAGCGTCAACGAAACTAACTAATAAATCAGTGTCTGCCTTGGTTAACATGTTACAATTTGCACCGAATCAACAAACCCCAGACAGAATACAATCTAATATCTCGCAGACTATTTATATTGTTTTATCTTGTTCCTTTATCATTCCTGTCAACTACGTAGCATAAATAGTAACACATTAATTTTATCAAATTGAAATGACCCACTCAGATGCCCCTAACACGTTTTTACTATTAAATGTCGCCTTATATCAAAAGCAACAATAATTTTCTAGTGCCATGTTCAACTAACATTTTGCTAATCGAGCTTTCGCTTTCTTTCACACGACATCAGATGAGAACTGAAATGCCGAAACATTTTCAAGCCAGTCTCTGTGGAGGATTGGTCATCATCACCCTCTACGATAAGAAGCCAGAGGTTCTGCGTTCGATTCCTGGTTAAGCATGGGCGTACCATGGTATTTCTTCTATCGTCTTTTAATCAGTTCATCTTTCAACCTCATCATCGCGATTAAGGCGGAGTTAGAAAAACTGTTTAAAATAACCGAAATACAAACATTTTCAAGGTTTTTCGTGGAGCAATATAGAGTACATACTCTTCGGAAGAATAAAAAATTAAATAGTATTAGACAGGAAACAGTCACTGCGCAAGAACTTTCTCCCGCTACCTCATGTTATGTTTAAAGAATACGAACAGAACACAGTTTTGTTTTTAATAAATAACCTTAACGTTCAAAGGGTCATTCTCAACCCAGCCCTCCCCTTATAAATAAGTGTGGTTACCTTTTGAATTTGCGACTAGCATTAAGAAATGTCTAATTCTCCATCGTGATCATTTCTTTATTTTAAGTCACGCACATATTCACACATGTTGTTTTTCCCACACTCACGTCACATTACGGATGCACACACAACGCCTCCAGGCCTTTTGATCTTGACGTTTGCACATCGTGCACAAACTCACGGAAGTGACCCGGGGATCAAAACAGTTCCATGATGTCTCTATTCCACTTCGATGTAGAATTTTGGATGGTATTGACAAATATATATATTTAATGAATAATCTCTTTTTTCCTGCACGCAGGCGCCTCGGCCTATATACCTTGGGTTTCCCCTGGTTGAGTGAAGGAGGCCATCTTGTCGTAATATTCTTACCTCGTTACATTCAGATCATGAAATATGTTGACCTGGCTGCGCTGTTTACCACAGTTGCCTCAATTTGGTGACCTCAAATTTTGGAGAAGATTATTAGCAAGACTGACAGGAAAATTGATACCACGGTTTTTATAGGTCCAGGAACCCATAAATTCTAATGGGTTCTGTCAGTGGCGTGAGGTGACATTTTCCGTTGGGGAAGCAGGAAAACCAAGAATTCATTGCTTCTACATGGTACGTTATAATGAAAAAATTAACACTCTACCTGATACTGTTTCCATAACGTCTCTAAGGAGAAAGATGAATGTCCTGACGCAGTTGTTCATTTTTAAGAATTTCAGTTGGTCTGTTGTCAGACGATCATGGATGATTGAAACAATTTTCAAGATTTTCACACATTGCAATATTCACAAATCTACTTTGGCACAACGTAGTTCTTTCCGTAGTAAATAGTAAACACTAAAGTTTTTGAAGCAAACAAATAGAAATTCACCCGCCAAAAAAGCCATAACTTTTCACCTCGCAAAGCGCTTGAAAAAGTGTGACCGCGGCCAGCGAGTTTTACCAACTCTATTTGGCGGATGTGTCCATGGACATGTTGGCTGTCTTAATAGACCGAACGCTCGGAAACGTTTATCTTCACATAGAATATATCATCCGTAAGTCAGCAATCATATTTTTGTGTTTCTCCTGTGTTTTGAAACTTTAGTTTATTTATGAATATAAATTTTAACTAGCTTGGTGGATATGCTACATCGCTGACAGTATACAGTACACTTAATCGTGCAGTTCGCAACACTGAGGACATCAGCAGGTTGACCGATGGCAGTCTTTGCTTTCTTCCAGCCCTTACGGGTTGGAAAACAAGCTTTGTCTCCACACAGCGTCCCCTCCCATTGGATCCCTGAAGGTCGCCGGGGTATTTTTCGGGTTTCTGATGGCATTGCCGGGGTGGTGATACTACGCAGATGTTTTGTTAACAGGCCGCGCGAGGGTGTTGATGGCCCCATATCGGAAAAGGACGAACCTTGGACGCTTGCCGGTTGATATTGTGTTGAAGCAACCCGGAAGAAATGATGAGAAAGCAAAAGTTAAAAGAATTAATTTGTAACAGTTATGCTGTGTGCCACCACTGCTGGCCTTGCTGTACCGGAGTGCACGCTCATGGGTTCCGCAACAGGACCGGAATCTTTTTTCTCGCACGATTTGAATTCGGTCCAGGTTGGCTATTGTTTCATTTCAATACGGAACTTGGACCGGATTTAAATTGATCCGGTAAAAAAAGATTCCTGGACCGTATTAAAATTTATTGGGAAAAAGTGTTCCTGCACCAAGTTAAAATATTTTAAACATAAAAAGGTTCATTACTATCTAGAACCCATTTACACTTGCTGATTTTCCCTCCTGGACCAGAATTGAATTTATTTAGAATTCCTGGAGCTATAACAGCCCTGGTTGATACTTGAATTAACACATTGTGTTAGAGTTTCTAGCTTCTAATTTTGTCGGCAAGGCAACCACTCACTTTTTCTTTTCCAGCGAGAACACCATTCCCATTTCCGCTTGAATTGTCAGCAGCATTCCTTGCTGCCTTCCACAGTAAAAGTTACTGGTCGAATTGTAATCAACGCTGCTCGCTACCTTTGACTGAAAGGTTCCTACTGGCATCGGGCAGCCAGGTTTCTAAATTTGCAAGTTTTCTTTCTTGTGGCGTAGCGTACACACTTCATTCAGTGCCCCAAGGACCTCTTCTCGTGTATATTACAAACATTTATCCACCAGAAATGGTTCAATCTTTACGTCACCCCTTTCCCCTTGTACTACTGTTCCCTTCTCCTTTTTTTTCTTAGCGGGGTGGGGGAACCTTTTTCCCCGATAAAATATTCACGGGGTAATACAATATCTGGCCCGCTCTTATCTCCTAATGTTGCCGGGCGATATGAAATTTTATGAATAGGTAATGCTATTGATTTTAATATTCACCAACCGCGCGCCTTGTGGAAGATGAGGAAGCTGATTTCCGAGGCTCGCAGGGTAGCTGTGGGCTTTAAGCTTATGCGTGTTGTATGCGCAAGGAAGTTGGGGAAAATTTGAAGGCCTTTGTTCCGCGATTTTGGGCTACGAGGGCAGGGTTGGCAGTCTCAGTTGTATTGAAGGAAATCAGATTTGCAGTTTTGTCATTGTACTGGATTTCCAGCCGTTTCTAAGCTCAACTTTTTGAAATTGTCTTCATTCTCTATTATCAGTTTATCGGTGGTGTACATATTTCATACCTATTCACTTCCTTGAAAGTGTTAAATATGAATTAATGTGTGATGGGAATAGTCTCGTCGTAATAACTTATAACCATTGTATCTGAAGGTTTTTGAAGATACAGAAAGTTACCGATTGGTTCAGGAGCAGAATGCGATAAGCAGGGAATCGCCCTAGCAGAGGGCGGCAAGTATCAGACCGGGTTAGCAGCGAACGATGGGCAACGGATCGTGTTAGCAACGGACGATGGGCAACAAATCGTGTTAGCAACGAACGATGGGCAACGGATCGTGTTAGCAACGGACGATGGGCAACGGATCGTGTTAGCAACGGACGATGGGCAACGGATCGTGTTAGCAACGGACGATGGGCAACGGATCGTGTTAGCAACGGACGATGGGCAACGGATCGTCTTAGCAACGGACGATGGGCAACGGATCGTCTTAGCAACGGACGATGGGCAACGGATCGTCTTAGCAACGGGCGATGGGCAACGGATCGGGCTGGCAGTGGGCGATGGGCTATGGTTCAAACTAGCAGCGAGTATTGGGCAACAGGTCATCCATAGCAGTAAGTAGCAAATGTGTTTTATGGCAAGGTAGAGTATTAGTGCTGTGGTTATAAGCCATCTTTCAGAGGCACCCTTGCGCGATTAAATAATATATCAACCAAACTTGACTGCATTAGCAAAAATTAACGTTGTGATGATATTCTATGTAATAACTGATAAATAAATTATTTACCTGCTGCTTTGATATCTATTATCTTAAGAGATAAACTTCTGTCTTACTTGGATTAAGTGACTCTTTATAGATTTGTAGAAGATCGTAAATTTTCTGAAGTGAGTGGGGAAATCTTGCAGATAAGTCTTGTAGTTTTGCTTAGGAAATGGAGTGATTGGGAGAACTAGAATTGAGCTATGGAATGTAAAAGGAAAGTGTTTATATATATATCAAGGCGCAAGACAGATATTTAAAATTGAGAGATTTAGGTTTCGAATAATTGTCAACTTTCAGTTGGGATGTAGAAGAAATTCGTTTAGCGGGAGGGGTCACTCGACCGAATTACGGCTATATTTAGGGAAGAATATTGCAAAGGCTGTAAATGTTTTGAAGAAAAGGTGTCATCAACCCATTGGTTCTGGCAACCCTGTCCGAGAGCTGGGGAGTTTGGGGATTGAGGAAGAGGCTTTCAGGCTGAGGTTATTGAGGAAAAGCAATGACTTTGGAGGGAGAGAATGGCCGTGTAGAGGACGGTTGGGGAAGCAGGAAAGTACGCGGAGTTAGCGATCTTAGTTATTCCGAACTTTCAATCTTTCCCTCCGGTTTTTGGATGTCGAGATTCCGTCGCTGCGAAAGGAGATTGCGAGGAAGGAAAAGACCAAAACAAAAAAGAAAATTCGGTTGACGGGAGGGAGTGTGGAAGAGATGGGAGTACCTGTTCGCCAACTGGGACCCATTCATCACGTGGAACAGAGAGGAGATTGGGAGAGAGAGAGAGGAAGAGTCCTGAAGGAAGACTGGGAAGAGGAGAGAAAGGGGAAGGGGGATTGTGGTGCTAGAGCGAAACGGTGCTATCCTCTCTCCCACGATAAATCACTGGGACAAATTTAATTATCCCGCTGTCTACGATAAGAACAGGAGCCCATGCCTTCCATTCAAGATGTGTATGGGAGCCGAGAGAGAGGAGACCCTGACGGAGGGAAGTGCGAAGAAAGGCGAAAAGGGAGGAAGAGGAATGAGATTACCGCACACATACTCAAGAGTCGCGTGTGAAAAGTTCGAAAAATTCCCGTTCCAATAATAGTAGTCGGTGCTTATCGCGTAGGGGGTGAATTTCAAGGCTCCAAGGGTGAATGGAAATCGGAGGATCAAATTTTCATTCCGGACCCTTGTTTTCTGAGCTGGGTGTTCCGGCGCGGAGACGTTAGGGCGAAGACTCCAGCGAGGATGGAAATATGCTGAGAGATTTTTAATAGTATACAGCTAAGGAGTTCCCATCTTCCGAGTCCCACATGTGGACTCATAAGCTCCTCATTTTCCTATTTCAGTTGTTGCCAAAGTAATATTGAAGAGTCCAGTGCTCAAGACGGTAAAATTGTGTTATTGGCCTGTTGTATCTTCTTAGCTGCGTACGACCTTCTATTGGAGGATCTCAAGGGTAGATTCAATGTAAATCTCTAGGTCTAGTCCTGATTACTCTGTGTGTCGATGTTTAGAACGAGTACCTCTGACATTTCACTGTTTGTTTACTATGTATTTCATCAGTTTGTATAACTTTCTTTTGAAATTCTCTTCATGCCAAGATAGGTCCTCCACGATGGCATACTGGTAACGGTGTCCCCTTGTAATCAATGGATCCCGGGTTCGATACCAGTAGTGGTATTTATGCTACGGACAGTGCCGGAAAGGAAGAGTTCCCCTCCAGCAGATTTGCTACACTTAAAACTTGCTCAACATGGCCATATGAGCTTTTTGCTCTAGTGTAAGTACCCTGTCTAATCCAAGATTTTTGTGAAAATGCCCTCAAATATTTTTCGGAAAGGAAGAGCTCTTCCGGAAAGGAAGAGTTTTTTCGGAAGGGAAGAGCTCCCTCTCAGATTAATTTGTCTACACTTACAAAAGGCACTTCTGAGAGACTGTTGTCCAAAAATATGCTCCTCTTGTTGGCCACACTTAAAACTTGCTCAACATGTTCATTTGCTCAAGTGTAGTACCCTGCCTAACCCAAGAGTTTTGTAAAAATGCTCTTCGGAAAGTATCAACCCCCCCCCCTCTCAAGCAGATTTTTGTCTATAAAATTGATATTTTTTTTGGCTATACCTGAAATTAAGCTAAAACCCATACCCACACACACATATTTACTTCAGGTTTAAGTTCAATTGGATACCAGGTTCATCTAATATTAAAACAATGCAATTCTTCTAGAATTGCTCTGTGACCCTTTCATTTCTTACATCATATGTTTACATGTTTCATATTGATTAATGTGTGCAATTTCAGCCGGGAAATTCCCGTGAAAAATATGCCCCCTCGGAATTTCCCGGCTGATGCAATTTCTGAGTATTGAAGCTTTGCATGCAAACAAAATTGCATCAGCCGGGAAATTCCCGTGAAAAATATGCCCCCCTCGGAATTTCCTGGCTGATGCAATTTCTGAGTATTGAAGCTTTGCATGCAAACAAAATTGCATCAGCCGGGAAATTCCTGTTTTTTTCTTCTCGGCCCGGCTTAGGGTATATAAAGAGATTTTGCATTGCATCAGCCAGTATTGTGAGAGTAGCTGAGGGGAGCAGATGTGTTTTTACAGTGCTTCTCATACTTACTAGCCTGTTTGGTTTAATTTCTTATTGTTCAATTTCAGATATATTGAACAATATTTTGTATAAGAAAATCTGATATTTGTTACATCCAGCTTGTTTTGTTGCAATCTATTCATATTTAGGGTCAAGCTCCCAGCCTGTTATACAAAAAATCAATACATAACAAGGCTATTCTAGATACGCACGTCTGTACAGGTATTTGCGGACGGTCAGTGTGAATGAATATTTCCACTTGTGGGCTTTTGGCTTTACAACCTGTCATAAGATAGGCATAAAGATTAGATTTAAAACCCAGGAAATTTTATATAAATACCAAAGCCAAAAATATTAAGTGTATACACACATACATACATATACACACACAAAGCACAGTGCTGAACCCAACTGATATTTTTTATTCAGTATAAAGTTTTGAATTGAAACCCAGGAAATTGTATATAATAAACAACAACAAAAATGCCGAATCAAAAATATTGCAATCAGTGCAATAAAAATATATTTAGCTCTAATTGGGCCAGACACCAAAAGATTTGTAACCCAGACAAATACAGAACTCCCACAATAATTTGCCCCAAATGCCATAGAAAATACAGCATGAAATACTTCACATATACACATAAAGATACTTGCTCTGCACAGTCATCAATATTGCCCTCACAACCATCTACATCTGGTCTGAAAAGAAAGCATGAAGCACCTCTTAATGCTGGACCTGCAAAGCAGCCATGCCATGCACCCATCCATAGCAGTTTTAACGGCCAATTAAAGGATCACCGGTTTGCATCAGAGCCAAGATGTGGCATTGAGAATTTCTTGAACAGTATAAATTCTGATCTGCAGGCAATTCTAAATGCACAAAATGGTTCTTATAAGCTCTCCCTCAAATTGTTTGTACAATATAAGAAGCCAAATGGCGCAAAATTTACACAGCCCCACATAACAGAAACTGTACCGGTTTATTCAAATGCAAATTCAGACACAATAATAAGCAGCTTGATAAATCAATTGAATATTAAACACTCTGAATTTGCAGCAAAAGAGTCAGGATGGAGCCTATGCGGTTCATCACACAAGTTATATGTTAATATTTCTGAATTCAGCCCATTACAAGGTTCCACTTATCTGCAATTACCTGCCAATATCAAAAACAAAAGAGCCGTGGTTAATATAAAAAATGCCGACCAGAAATGCTTTTTGTGGTGTATATTAGCTGCTTTGTTTCCAGCTTCAAGAAATCCTGAGAGAATAACTTATTACAAACAGCATGAACATCTTTTTGACGATGCAATGGAGGGTTTGGAATATCCAATGTCTGTTCAGAATATTGATAAATTTGAAAAAAGGGCCAGGCACATCAATAGCAAACAATTATCTATTAATGTATTTATTTGTTCCACTGGCAATTGCCCGATAGAACCTCTCAGAATCAGTATATTTGATGATGATTCTGCTGTTCCGATTGATCTGCTCTTAATTGAAGGGGATGATACACACCATTACACTCTGATAAAAAATCTTGAAGCTTTAGTGAGAACACAACTAGACAAATCCAATACAATATTCAAGTTGTGCAGAAGATGTTTGTCTGTATTTGATGGTCAAAAAATGGTGAAGGGGGTTCGGGAAGAGAGTGCAGAAATTGCTAAAAACAAGTTAATTGAGCATCTGAAATACTGTGGCAACCATAAACCTGTTCATATGGTGATGCCCAATCCAAGTGAAAATTGCAAATTCAAAAAGTTTGAAGCCTTGTTGGAACACCCAGCATATATTGTCTGTGATTTTGAATCGAATCTCAAACCTCTTGCATTCTGCAATCCAGATCCTGAAGATTCTTCAATTACACCATACCAGTTACATGAACCTTCCAGCTTTTATTATATGGTTGTACAGGGTGGTGTGGTTAGTAAAGAATATTTATACATGGGACCAAATGCCGTCAAAGAATTTGCACATAGAATAGAAAATGAGTGCCGTGACATAGCATCTAACATCTTATTAAAATCAAAGCCCATGTTGCCTTTAACAGAGGAACAGATTGAAGATTTCAACAATGCAGAAAAATGCCCGGTATGTGATTGTGAATTTTCAGATACAAATATCAAGGTGAAACACCATTCTCATACAGATGGTAAATTCTTAATGGCCCTGTGTAATAGCTGTAATATTAAGATCAAGAGACCAAGATTTATCCCCATATTTTGCCATGGAGCATCCAATTATGATTTCCATCATCTGATCAGGTACGAGGGGTTTGACAAGCAGAATTTAAACATTTTAGCTGAAAATGATGAAAAATATATATCTATTAGCAAGATAATTAAAGTTGATGGTGTTCCTATTCACATAAGATTTCTTGATTCTTACAGATTTTTATCTGCTAGCCTGCCTACACTGGCCACTCAATTATCTGATGATCAATTGAAAATCACACGTGCTTCGTTTCCAAATCAGGACCTGAAATTAATTAGGCGGAAGGGTGTATATCCATATGACTATGTTACAGATTTTTCTAAATTTGATGAGTGTTCCCTGCCACCACAAGAAGAGTTTTACAGCAAAATCAGAGGATCTGGAATCAGTGATGAAGATTATCACCATGCCCAATTGGTGTGGAACGATTCAAAATGCAAGACATTTCGTGATTATCACATGGCATATTCGAAACTTGATGTCACCCTCTTAGCTGATATATTGCAGGCATTCAGAAAATCTTCTATGCAAAATTATAAACTGGACCCAGTGTATTTTTACAGTGCCCCAGGTCTAGCATGGTCTGCAACGTTTTTGAACACCAAAATGCAATTGGATCTGATCCAAGATCAAGATATGTATCTGTTTATGGAGAAAGGTATAAGAGGAGGGATGGTGCAATGTTCTCAGAGATATGCCAGAGCAAATAACAAGCATATTCCCAATTATGATCCAGCACGGCCATCAAATTATATACTGTACGTAGATGCAAACAGCCTCTATGGTCATGCCATGATGGATAAACTGCCATATGCAGGGCTTGAATGGGTTGAAAATTTCAATATTGAGGATCTTCAGAATTTTGATGACAGTCACTATGGTCTCTTCTTAGAGGTTGATCTGGCAATTCCTGATGATTTGCACAATAAATTTTCTGATCTGCCCCCAATTCCCGAGGTTCAGTGCTCACCTGGCTCTAAACAGAAGAAGCTCATGATGACCCTGGAGCCAAAACAAGGCTATGTCATATATTACAAAAACCTCCAGTTCCTGATGAAACATGGTGTTCAAGTGACCAAAGTTGGCAAAGTCTTAAGGTTCAGGCACTCAGAATGGTTGAAACCATATATTGATACAAACACAGAGCTTCGAACATCTGCAAAGAGCCAATTTGATAAGGGCTTGTTTAAATTGATGGTGAATTCTGTGTATGGCAAAACTATTGAAAATGTCAGAAAACATACCGATGTTAAAATAATTACTGACCCCAGCCTGAGCAAAAAATTGGTTGCAAAGCCCAACTTCAATTATAGAAGAATTTATGATGAGAATATGGCACTTTTCAACATGAAGAAAACAAAGATCAAATTTGATAAACCTATTTATGAAGGGGCTGTGATATTGGAATCGTCCAAATTACATATGTTAACATTGTATTATGATGTGCTGAAACCTTTTTATGGTGATCGTGTAAAATTATTGTACATGGACACGGATAGTTTTATTCTTGATATTCAAACAGAAGATGTTTATAAAGATATGTCACAGCCTGAATTGTTTCAATACTTTGATACCAGTGAACATACAAGGATTCAACCCCACAACAAAAAGGTGCCTGGCAAGTTAAAAGATGAGACGCTTGGTGATGTTATTGTGAAATTTGCTGGGTTAAGTGCCAAGATGTATACTTTTAAAACATGTAGTGCTGTTGTCAAAAAAGCCAAGGGCATTGGCAGAGTGACTGTTGACAAAGAGCTTGTATTTGAAGATTATGAAAATTGCATCAAATCCCAGAGCTCAATCAAAACATCAGAAAATAGAATTCAGAGTGTGGATCATTTGTTGACTTCAAATATTGTAAGAAAAGTGGCCCTGGACCCACATGATGATAAGAGATGCATTTTATCATGTGGCATACATACTCTACCATGGGGGCATTGTGATTTGAAAAATGGGAATCAATGCCCAATTACAGAGCATGATTTGAAATAAATAAACATGCCTATGAACTTATTTGGGTTCAAAAAACAGGCTATTATGGAGCTGCCAACACCACAACCCTCTTCTGATATGCTGTCTAAACTGAGTGGCTTGTTAATTATTCATCTGAACAGCATACTTACAGATGTTGATGATGAAACAGGCAAAACATTGTACATATTTAACAATAATTTAAATCATTACCAATTACCTGTAGGTGGGCAATTGCAATTTATTACAACCCCTGAGGGTAATGTCAAGATTTCAGTAGGGAGAAATATTTATAGAATTAAGCACTCAAACATGATTTCTGGCACTGTATATACTGTTTCTGCTGGTGACTGCTTATATATTGAGGTCCCTGGATCCTATGACAAGCTTATACCTTTTTTTATAGAATTAAGAATCAGATATTCAATAATAAATAACCACTAAAACAAAAATGCCTAATGATATATTTGGCCATACAAGGCATGAAGATCACAGTGATGAGATTCTGATGCTTGATGTCGGAGTCAAGAAATTAAGAAGTGATTTACAAGCTTTACAAACCACACTCAATGCCAGTCTTCAACTAGAAATTACAAATTTACAAACACAATGCATGGACCCTCTTCTTAAAATTGACTCAGAACTCAAATTATTGCTTCAGAAATATACTGACCTGGCAACATTGGATAATTTTCAAAGTTTAGAAGAAGCTGTAGCAGCTCTTCAAGCCAAATTTAAGACCCAGGTCACCAACTCCGAGCAATTGAAACAACAATTGGAAGAGCAGATAAATAATGTCCAGACACAGCTCCAAACAATTGTCAAAAGCATAAAATCACAAGAAGATTTTGATCTAGTGATTTCCACTCTAAAGGAACAGATTCAATCACTCCAAATACCTAATTTGTATCCTCTGAACAATGCCATAGCCGAGGTTAAAGAAAAAATTGAGACACTTGAAAATTTTATGAATAATTTGCCATCTTCTGATGCTTTGAATGCAATAACTCGGAGTGTTGCCAATATTAAGCTGCAACTTGAAACATATGAAGATTTTGGAAAAATTCAAAGTACCATAACCCATCTTGAAGGTACAATAGCAGCAGTGCAAAGTGATTTGGCAAATGTACTAGAATCCCGATTGCCTGGGATTGTAGATACTCTTGTTAGTGTCCAGCAACAGATCACAAAGCTTGAAAACCTCAACACTGAATCTGAACTATCTCATTTTCATCACTTGATTGATGATATTCAAACAAAACTTGAAATTTTACAACAATCAACACCCACTCAGGCAGATATAGCACTGCTCCAAAATGCTATGCAAAATGTGGCTGATGCTTCTGAATTAAACAATGTGAAATTGGCACTTGAATTTTTGCAAAATACAGTATCAAATCTTCCCACATCACAGGAACTTAAAAATATTAAGAGGGCAGTGAATAGGATATTGAAATCAGAAGATATCAAGAATATCCAAGCAGAGATCAAACATCTCACTCAGACAGTAGCCACTCTACCAACCAATCAACATATTAATGAACTGCATGCCCTGTTTGAGGATATCAGAAGACAGGTCCATGATCTTACTGCTCAAAATTCAAAATTGGCAGTTGTTGAAAATTTGCAACAAATTGTAGCTAATATCAAGCAACAGCTAGGAACCATGGAATCCAATCAAGCAAATGCTTTGTCTGTTTTTGCCACCCAGCTTCAAGAAATTGTGCAACAATACAAAAAACTTGTCGTGGACATAAAAATCAAGCCAGGCCATGATGATGTTGTTAGGACCATCAATGAGCACCTTGAATCTGTAACAAGTAGATTGCTTACAGCAGAAAAGGAAATAACAGGCATAATTGAGAATCCAAAACATACAGTAATTCTTGAATTGTACAGCATCCCCAACAAAGAATATGATTCACCATTTACACCAGGTGGCAAAATATATATGCTGTCCCCTGCTCAATTTTATTACCAGTTTTTTGTTGGGGGCACATTGAGACCAATCAAGATCAAATATTGGCATCAGCCACAGGCACACCACTACCCTACCTTATCAATAACAAATGCTGAGAACAAAGTAAAAATCACCAGTGTAGAGTTGGAGGATTTTACAGACCCCAATACATTAGAAACAGCCTATGCTGAAGATGATGGCACTTTGGAATTTCATATACAAATAGGAGACAAATTATATTTAGAAAATCCTGCAGTATCAGCTGCTGAACACCCCATAGTTGCAATATTTTTGTTTACATATTATGTCTAGACAAATTATTGTTGATGAATTACACAGACAAGCCAGACATAATTATAAGAGACTGCCAGTAGTCACAAAAGGCATAGATGATTTATGGCAAGGGGACTTGATTGAGATGGCAAGTGGACAGTTGAAAAACTTAGACAAAATCAACAAGGGCTACAAGTATCTACTTACTGTAATAGACACATTTTCAAAATTTGCCTGGGCTGTGCCACTCAAATCCAAGACTGGAAAATGTGTTACAGAAGCCTTCAGGACAATCATCAATCAGAGTGGAAGATCACCGCGCTATTTGCAAACAGATAATGGCAAAGAATTTTATAATTCTGTGTTCCAACAATTTATTAAAAGCCAGGCAATAAAACATTACTCGAGTTACAGTGATCTCAAAGCCTCAATTGTAGAGAGATTTAACAGAACCTTAAAAAATCTTATGTATAAACAATTTACACTTCAAGGTAATTATAAATGGCTTAATATTCTTCCAGAACTTCTACATAAATATAACAACTCGGTCCATTCCACAATCAACATGAAACCCTCCGAAGTAACTTCATCTGATGAGCAAAAATTGATCAGGACTGTTTATTATCCTAGATACCAGCCAACAACAAGAAAGGCCAAATACAAGGTGGGTGATCAAGTAAGAATTAGCAAATATAAGGACTTATTCAAGAGAGGCTTTACGAGAAACTGGAGCACTGAATTGTTTACAGTGGTTCAAGTTAAACCCGGAACCCTTAACACATATATAATAAAGGATCATCGAGGAGAAATTCTCAAAGGCAGGTTCTATGAACAAGAACTCAGCAAAACTAAACAGCCTGACACATATCTCATAGAAAAAATCATCCGCAGAAAAGGCAACAAGTTATTTGTTAAATGGCTGGGTCATCCGGAAAACAGCTGGATCGATGCAAACAAAATTATAATAATATGAGCACCTGGGATGTTATAAAAAGGCTGCCAGAACCTGAACAACAGAATAAGAGAAATGGCAACTTGCTGCCTGATAATATTAGGTGTCTTATTGTTGGGCCATCTGCTTGTGGTAAAACTACACTAATGGTTGATAATTTTTTATTGGCACCCAACTGGTTAGACTGGAAAAACAGGCACTTGTATGTCTTTTCTAAGAGCTTGGAACAATTAAAATATCAGCGGCTGATGAAGCTATATGATGGACTGGATATTGCTACTTTTGTACCAGATGTTAAGCCACTTCATGAATGTCTCGATAATTCTGTTGTTGTGTTTGATGACATTATACTGGATAATCAAAACAAGGTTAGAAATTTCTTTACACAGGGGCGGCACAAAAACATTGATTGCTTCTACCTGGCACAGACTTTTTCTAAAATACCGAAGCAACTGATCCGAGACAACAGCAATTTTATATGTGTGTTTCATCAAGATCATACCAACCTCAAACACATACATGATGAATATGTAGGAGGGGACTTGAGCTACAATGATTTTTCCAAGTTTTGCAGTAGGTGCTGGAATCAAGACAGTTATGGGTTTGTTACAATTGATATGACAAGAACACCTAATACTGGAAAATACAGAAATAAAATCAACGATTTTCTAGACGTTGAGACATAAATAAATAACCATGAAAAGGCCAATCATTGACGATCTTAAGTTAAGAGATTATCTTGTAAAAAGATTTAAGGGATGGAAATCAGAGAACCGGGGAATTTATGAAAAACACAAACAAACAGAACAGCCTGTAATTGATGCTATTAATAATTTAGGTAAGAATATCAAAACTGTTACAGAGCAAAATCAAAATTTGATCACAGAGCTTGTGCCTGTAGCTGCAAGGAACATATTAGATTATCCATTCACCCCACTTTCCAGTATTCATACACCTAGTCCTATTGCTCCTAGAAGAATTGAAGCTACTCAGGATCCTATTGAATTGTGTCTTCTTGCTCAAAAATATTTAACCACACCTAAAGACAACAAAGATGAGGTGTTTGGCTTATATGCCGACACAGAGCTTGATGGTAGCATCATACATAGAATTGGCAATTTCAGAGTAACATTTATGGGAGATGATCTCATTGTTTATTCAGAATCTCGTCTCGGAGAAAAAGGTGCTTTTGTTAAATATCCCGGTACACCTGGGTTGTGGGAACTGATGACTAGGGAAAAGGCCTGGCAGCTATACAGATCAAGATTATGAACATTACAAAGAAATATTAATAAAATCAGATGCTCTATACCAGAACAATGATCCCACACAAAAAAGAGTCAAGTCGAGCAGTGGGGCAAAATACAATAATTTAATCAAGCCCATATGGTCACAAATCAAGACTGGCAGTGGAATCAAACAATACAACACCCTGCCTAAAGAATTTGTGTGGGTTGATGATGTCAGGAAACTTGTAGATAGGTTATTGGTGATAGCTGGGGAGGAAAATGCTGGGAACCACAATTTTTACAATGAAAAAGTTGGAATTATGGACATGATAAGCACAAAATTGTCTAATTTTATAGTGAATGACACTAAGGGGATTGGATATCTCATAAAAATTATTAATACTCTACCACCTAAATTTTGGAATATTTCTGAGGGTCGGGGCCTGGTGAATGACATTATAAACAAGCTGCCATTTGAACTACACATTCCAGGCTATCAGTATTGTGGTCCAGGCACAAAATTGGATCATAGATTAAACAGAGGTGATCCCGGTGTAAATCCCCTAGATGCTGCTTGTAGAGACCATGACATAGCATACAACACACATTCTGATCTTGACAAGAGACATGTTGCAGACAAGAAATTAGAAGAGGCTGCATTTGGTAGATTTGTAAGCAA
The DNA here is from genome assembly GCF_977018435.1 of Lepisma saccharinum. Classification (NCBI taxonomy): domain Eukaryota; kingdom Metazoa; phylum Arthropoda; class Insecta; order Zygentoma; family Lepismatidae; genus Lepisma; species Lepisma saccharinum. The sequence continues at coordinate 79,874,441 of NC_139231.1, read as the reverse complement.
AGATGCTTCTTTAAGTGAAAAAATAGCAGCATTGGGAACCACCATAGCTATGAGCACCAAACAAAAACTGGGGTGGGGGCTGTGAATATGTGTATAATAAACCTACAATGAAGGCCAAGGGTGTTATGTATCAAATACCTTATGCAGGTCTCAAATCTCTTAAAACTATTGACAGTCTTTTGACCAAAAAGCAGCGCAAGAAAAAAGCTCTTGTATTGCCAAGGGACATGGTATGAAATTGTTGCTTAGTACCCCCCAATTAAAAAAATTACAGCAATCTAGAAAAAAATCACATGTAGGGGGATTTATATTTACCATCCCTGCCATCTTAGCTGCTCTCGGGGCTGTTGGGAGCTTGGCTGGGGGATCAGCCGCCATAGCAAAAACAGTAATAGATGCCAAGAAAAATAGGGCAGAATTAGATGAGCAGAGGCGCCATAACCTGGCCATGGAGAAAAAAGGCAAAGGTGTTAAGAGAGCCATGAATAAGTTTAAAAAAAACAAGAGCCGCTTACAAACCAAGATATTGAAGCTTTAATCAAGCCACTGGGCATCAAAAATTTTAGGGGTGTGTACATGTCTGATTCTTTACCAGAACAACCACTCAACAAAGAGTGTGGCATTGTTAATTTGGATGAGTATAAAAATCAGGGCACTCACTGGATCTGTTATCTTAAATATTTAAACAATGAGGCATTTGTGTTTGATTCATTTGGAGGTGTTCCACCTGAAAATTTAGTAAAATATCTAAAATCAGCTAATCTTTATTACAATAATGCCCGTGTTCAAAATTTCAAAGATGTTAATTGTGGACATTTGTGTTTATCTGTTCTCAGATATATGTCTCAAATAAATAAACCATCAATTGAAAATTTTCAAAAGGCCTTGTGGTATTTAAAACATCATGGGGGTATTCCATCTCACCAGCCAAAATTCAATATTGAAACTCAAATTGCATGATGATATAGTGTATCCCAAAACAATAGCTCTCAGAGCATTTTACGGCATGTACTTGATCCCTAATATTACACACCACAACAACAAAATTGCAGTAGGGGATCAAAAAATTGTCATCACTCCAGGGCAATATAATCTGTCCACTCTAAATGCTCAATTACCCAGAGGTATAGTATTAACTCAAAATTCTGTCACTCACAGAGTAGAGATTGTATCTGCTACAGAAACAGTGCATCTGGGTACTATAGGAGAGCTGTTAGGCTTTGAGAACAACACAAAACTTGAACCGGCCATCAAACACACTGCTATGAATATACCTAAATTCTTGGCCATAGAGACTCTGAATATTCACTGTAATGTGGCTGAGGGTATGATCACCAAATCAAATGGCATAGGCACTCACAAACAAACTGGCATCATTGCAACATTCAAACCTAATTCCGAATTCATGGAGCCCATCATCTACAATCCATCCCCAACATTATATTTTCCTGTGTGTCATAATAGAATAGATTACATTGAATTGATGGTCACTAATGAAAAAGAAGAATTAGTTGATTTTGCTGGAGCCACAACAACTGCAATCATAGAGATTAACATTTAAATAAAAATACATACAATGGAAAATATTGAGAGTTATGAGCTACAATCATTCCCCCCAAACAGGAGGACATTTGCAAATCTAAATCAACCCAACACAGAAATTGAGGTTGATCTTGATGTAGGGGATGGCTTTATACACCCCCACAGAGCAGATCTATACATCAAATTTGATGTTGTAAAGCTCGATGGAACAGATTATCCGGCAAATTCAAATATAAGATTGGTGGACAATTTTGTGCCGCATCTGTTCTCTGAAATTGAGATCAGAAAGCATGGTGTTGTTATAAACAGAGTGGATTATCCCGGTATTACCTCCACAGCTTTGGCCACTCTAAAATTATCCAAAACCGAAGCTTCTTACTACAAAATCGGTGGATTTGAGGCTGGTGATAAGATATTATCTAAAAATCATACAGTGCTGTTCCCCATGCGCCTGTTGCCAGGATTCTTCTCGGATTACAAAGATATTATGTGGAAGGGCGGGTTAAGAATCACATTTAGAAGAGCTGCAAATGATAATAATGCTTTGATGAGGTACAGCACATTAAACTCTACAGGAGAAGCTCTGCCTAATACCTTACCAGATGCAGGCAGATGCATTATTCAGACTATGGAGTTAAGAATCCCTGTTGTTGAGTATGAAGCCAGTTATGCTCTTAAACACAAAGCAGATATAATAAAAAATCCACAGATTCCTCTGCAATTTTATACATATCAATGTGTACAGAAGCCCGCAACTGGTTCTTATTATGAGTTTGATGCTACAAATTCATTCTCCAGTATACAATATGACATGCCTGATTTTGTGGTGGTTCTGTTTCAGACTGGAAGACACAATAATCAGGAAAAAAATTCAAGTAGATTTGATAACTGCAACATCAAGAACATATATCTTAAAAATGGCAGAAATGAGGTATTCCCTAGAGAAAATTATAATTTAGACATTTCCAAGGATGATTTTCTTAAATTATATGAAGCATTTTCGGCATTCAAACGTGTTACTACAGGCAATACTGACATGTATTACACACCAGATGAATTCAAAGCACAGAGACCCATGTTTGTCATCAACACTTCAAAAAGAAAACAAGTTGTGGTTAATGACAGGACAAACATTAAAATTATCTGTGAATTCCATGAGGCATTACCTGATGACACCATTTGTAGTGTTATTCTCATAGGAGAAAAATCGTATGTTTATGATGTAAGAAATGAGAGAGTCACGGAGCAATTCTAGAGGGTCTCTGCATATTGCATTGTCTTAGTACTAGATACGCAAGATGAGCCTGGTGTCCAATTGAACTTAAACCGGAAGTAGGCAAACCGGAAGTGGACCGGAAGTAGACCGGAAGTAAATATGTGTGGGTGGGTGTGGGTGGGTGTAGGTGTGTATGGGTATGGGTGGCCTAGTTTTAAGTCTCACAGAAGTGCCTTTTGTAAGTATAGACAAATTAATCTGAGAGGGAGCTCTTCCCTTCCGAAAAAACTCTTCCTTTCCGGAAGAGCTCTTCCTTTCCGAAAAATATTTGAGGGCATTTTCACAAAAATCTTGGATTAGACAGGGTACTTACACTAGAGCAAAAAGCTCATATGCTCATGTTGAGCTTGTTTTAAGTGTAGCAAATCTGCTGGAGGGGAACTCTTCCTTTCCGGCACTGTCCGTAGCATAAATACCACTACTGATACCAGATGGAGGCACGTTGCAAAGTGGTTCATATCTCACTTTAAACTGTAGGTCCAGTCCCTGCGCATAAAATGGACATAAAACAACAATTCAATTCCACGATTTCGTACAGAATAAGCTGTCGCCGTGTAATCAAGGGGTCCTTGGTTCGATCCTCAATGGAGACATTTCACAATGGTTTAGAACCCACTTTAAAACTGTAGTCCGGATTATTATCCGAGCAGAAAATTGACAGAAAACAAAGAAACAACAAGAAACCATCAACCACCATTTCAACACAATGAAACTGTTTGGAATTGTGTGATGCTTTTGAAGATGGAACATGTTACGCCACATACGACCCCCTCTGCCGATGAAGCAAATTGCCATCAGAGGAGGATCCTGTCCGTATAAACAGAAGATATTCGGTATTAACCCAAACCATCACCGTCAGAAAACCTCGTTGTGGTTTGCGTGCCGGGATGTTTATTCGTGTAATTCATTCATACATAGTGTGTAGGTTTTTGAGGGTGTATTTTCTGCACATGCATTAAGGATTAAGTATACATTGACCATCCAGATGGATAGATTACGCAAGAGAAACAATGAAAACGTTACATCCTCATCTTCGTGTGCAGATAGAACAATTATTTGCTCCCCAACAGCATAAGTTGTAACTGAACATATACTAATGCAACGTTATGCAATATCATGCAAAATTGAGACAAACGCGTGACTTGTCCGGGGGTTGAGTGGCACCTATGCGTGCTTCCTCAAATATCCATTGCAGCTGTACCGAATATACTACATCGATTGCTAACTTCAAAGAAAGCTGCTGGAACACCCGTGACTAAGTAGATCTGCTGTACATAAAGGAAAATGGCGATTAATGAATTGCGTTATCGTTATACGAGGGACGTTCCGAAAGTAAGTTTCGTCATATATATATTTACAGAGAAGCTTTATTACGAACAGAAGAATACAATGTCATAACAAAATACAATATTTTGGCTATTTTTCCACATAGTCGCCACCAACAATGATTTATTTGTCGTACCGTGAAATCAATTTCAAGAAACCCTCCTGGCAAAAATCGGTGCCCAGCGATTTAAGGAAGTTCTTCACAGCCTGTTGCACCTCTTCGTTGCTTCCGCAGTGACGTCCCGATAGTGCGGACTACAACGCATAAAGAAGGTGGAAGTCTGATGGGGCAAAATCAGGGCTGTAGGTCGGGTGATTCAATCTCTCTCATCCCAGACGACGAATGTGTTCTGCAGTGACCCTTGCTGTGTGGGATCTTGCATTATCGTCCAAGAACAAAACCCCTCGACTCAAGAGCCCTGGTGTCTTACGTCGAATGGGGGACTTCAGTTTGCTTAGTGTGTGGCAATATCGTGCCGCATTGACGTTCCCTGTAGTGAGGTAATCAAACCAAATGACACCCTTCGCGTTCCAGAGCGAATGAGCTCGGGCACGTCAATCTGCTGCTTATCTCTATTCTTCGCATGCGCCATCGCTCCTCTGCTCTCGCTCCTTCCGTCGTGAATTCAGGAAAGATTGTCTTTTGTTGTGGCAATGTGTTTTCTCAGTTTGTAATACAGCTTCCCTGCGAAAAAAATAACGAAACTTACTTTCAGAATGTCCCTCGTATGTAGATATGATAATGAAAGGAGTTGATTGATTGATTGATTGATTTAGTTTATTTTACTTCGCGTTTTGTGCCTCTTGGCTAATTTGCGAAGATGGGGATGAGTGCTGAAATGATGAAATTGATGAATGGACATTCACAAACAACCAAGCCCGACCAGGATTCGAACCCGGGACCCTTGGCGTCGCAGCGCGATGTGCTAACCACTCGGCCACAGGGTCGGGCATAATGAAAGGAGTGTGAGATGTTCAAAGGCTATATTGTTGTTGACATTACGCATATTGGGTGTCACTTACGATTGATGTTTTGCAAATTTCAATTACTCTTTACAACTATACTCACGATTAGTTGCTTTTTACGTTACGCCGAACTCCTATTATATTTGAAGGAATTGAAATGTCACCATCTTGATTGCTAATGGAAGATACTGGAGAAATAGAATATCAATACGGGAGAGTTGGTCACCCTAGTTTCACTGCTAAAAAACAGCATACACGCCTAAGACAGCAAATTGATACAAGAGATACAGAGCAAGATACATAGCCACCGAGGCGGCGCTTTCAAACCTACTAAATAAATATTACAAAAAAGAACAATGCAGTTTCTCTTTATACCAATTGTGGAATATTTTTTTTTAGATTTTTTTAAATATGCAATTCACATTTTACGTCGAAGCTCCCGGACTTGAATCAAGGTCTGAAAATGAATGTTCTTTTGTGAGAGTCCTTTCATCAATTTAATATTATCATCACTGATCTTCAACGCTGCGATTGGTCAAAAGTGACAAAAAAGCGACACTAAATAACAAAAATGCAAACTATGGATTATTCAATTGGAGCGAAAGGTTTAATAAACGAATGAGATTGATGCATAAAGGAGTGTGGAGGGGAATACACAGCCGAGATCTCTGACATAGAGATGTCCAATTTTTTCATGCTCACCTCTTCAAGAGATTTTAGATTCTGTTGAACTTATTCTGGGGGCGGCGGCGGATATCGCCCTTGTAAACGATGGATTTGACAATCCCTCGCGGGAGGAATAATCGGCGATAATTTCTGTTTGCACAAGCCAACGAACCATTATCTCGGTCAGCTTTTTTTTCTTTCTTTCTGCCTTCAAACGAGGAAAAACTCTGTAAGCAGAAAGTCATCCCTCCCTATTTTGCCGGTTACTTATTGTCTCCGTTGTGCGGTTTCTGGATCGGAAGTCGCCGCAGCTCTCGGAGAAGGCTTGATGGTTGTTCAGGATATGTAAGGGAGCTGCTCTCCATTGGTGCGCGCGCGTGTGTGTCTGTTGAAGACAGCGGTTGATGCTTTCCTCCACTCGCCTTTGTCTGCAAGAGGGTGGACGAGAACAATCCACATCCAAATTGGGAACATCTGGCGATGGCAGGGAGGAAGGGGGGGGAGCAGAACGATAGATCCCCCCACCGTCCCTCTCCTTACGTACTTTTCCTCCTTTCACCCACCCCTTTTAATCCACCCTCCCGAATCAAAACCGCCGCACCGTTCCCTTTTTCCACATGCCTCACACGTGAGGTTTTGTGCAATCATTGGCAGCATGTCTCCTACAGGCCAGCGTGGCGTAGGCAGTTCGGGGGCAGGAGAGGTCCCCCTGTTTGGACGATTGGCAGCTGCAGTGTGGCCGACTCTCTTTCTGGTAGTTGTGTGTTTGTAACGTCCTTGTGTGGGCCGTAGGCTGCACGCAGTAGGTAATTTTGTACATAATTCTGTATTGCCACTTTACAACAACATAATCAGTGTGCCTCTGGTGCAGAGAGGCCTGTGGCCAGAATTTTATTTCGGGAGGGGCTCATCCTTTATGAGCAGCCGCCTAAAGGTGAAAAATTGAGACCTGAAGATGAATTTCTCAGTGTATTACAACGTATTACACAAGATGTTTAATCCTGCTAAGAAAGTAAAATGAATTACCACTATACTCTATTTAAATTAGATTTTTCTAGGATTCGGTGGTAGGCTTGAGCCCCCAGAGCCCTCCCCCTGGCTACGTGCCTAGGTGCAGACAACCATAGTACAAAGAACCGAACAAGAAGCAGTTATGTTCCCAGCAGCGCGAATTTGTACGGGAACTCGAAATTTTGTAGTCAAATGTCCACTATATGCATAGATAGGCTAAATTTAGACTGCGTCTCAATCTTCCACTTGAGTATCTAGTTACCTAGTTCAGAGGTGCGCTGAGGGTGATTTCTGCCCTCATGAGGATCGCCCTCCGGAGAGTGACAACCTCTGCTTCTAGTTCTCGTCTCGAGAAGTCTCATTAGGCTGCCTAGGAAGAACATCAACGTTTTCCCCCACGCCTATTCTTTGTAGGCCTCATCATAGGTCCACAGCCATTTTAAACCGCGACAAACCCGACGTGCTCAGATCGTATCGAGGAGACAATGTCGGACAAGTTGGCAATCCTTGGTGCTTGACTTCGAAAAGCCGCATTTGTGACGTCATATCCTCACCCTTCCCCTTTTCCCATGCTGCTTGGTATGGTGGCATTGTGTCTAGCATGGAACAAAGTTATCACCCACCCCAACCCCCCATTTTTCGCAGTCGGTGGACAAAGGCCAATGAGCCAACCCCTGTTGGCAGAAGGTGCTGGCAGAAGAACACTCTCCACCCCTCTCGACAAGCCAACCATAAGTACTTTTGATTCGAGCACTCCCTGTTCTTGACACCAGATCTTTCTTTTTTTTAGGGGATGATTCTGCCCTCTCACATGCAGAAAATCCCTCTTTGATAATGAGATAACATAACGCTCTACAAGAGATCTTCAGCCACGTCCTCTCGAGAAAGGTTCATGTTGGGAAAACAGGACACAAATATGCCACTTAGTAGTGTTGATGCAGATGTGACTCCACCACCTCCTGCGAAAGGGTTGTAAGGTACTGTGACATTGACGGACGCGGCAGGGAACGATCAACCGATCCTTTAACACTTTGGCACCAGTAGCATCTGTGCTTTTGAAATTACCATTGGAGACATTACCATGTCTTCATTTTTCAAAAAAAGTTATATAAAAATCGTCAATCTACTCTAAGGCCGGTCCACACGGAACGGTATGTACATACTGGTAGTATTGTCTGTGTACTTCAAAAAGTTGCAGTTCTATTGCTTTGCAGTTTTCAGCACCGTTGTATACCTACTCAGGTCTGCTGAATCCATCACGGAGGAGATGTTATTGTGGTCATTTCTTTTTTGCAATTAAACGTCTGGAGTACATGCAACGTCCACGATCATCCGGACCGAAAGATGCCAATTTTATGTTATATTAGTTACATTGTAAATTGCTTGGTGAACCTGAAACCAACGAAATCACCTACACAAATGGACATTGAAGCATATTTATTTGAGGCAATCGGTCAGTCACACAAAGAATCAAATTTGCCAGAATGTTTATAACACCATCCTCTGCCCAAGAACGAAGTAATTTAGTCACTTTGTCTCTTTTCTAACAGTGGTTTCCAGACGAGCCTCACCATCCTCTCGGTTTTTTCTCGATTTATAAACATCATTCTCACTCTCGAGTCTCGAAGTATTATGGAAAGCCCAGAATAAATATACTTTACTGGAAGAACTAAGGCAACAACTTCTCTTAACAATTTTTTTCAGTTTGACACATTTTCATTTTTGACGCTTCGACCTTCGAAAACTGAATTTTCTCCTAAATATATGCAATCTCGCAAGACAGTCTCACAATTGCCACTAATAAGTTGACTTTGGAACAACTATATACAAAATAAAATGTAACTTCTCTACAATACAGAAATCGGGTAGGTATCCGCTTGCTATGATAAAGGTAAAGTGCTCCCCTGTGCTTAGCACCACGCCATGAAGGCGTATAGGGGGTGTGGGGGTAACGCCCGACACTTTCTTGATCCGGTCGTGAGTAGGGGTGATGTGATCAGCATCACGCCCCTGACCGCCTTTACCCCCCAGGTACCCATGTCATTCGACGCTGGGTGTCCGCCGGAGCCGCTTTCAACGTTAGAAAAGTTCCCGGGGATCGAACCCGGGACCTTTAGCATGGTAGTCAGACGCGTTACAGACTGAGCCACCGCGGCCACTTGCTATGTCGCATAGTAATTATTATTTCAAATATCGCATCAAAGTCTAGAACGAGACCGAGGGTTGACGTCTGAAATCGAGCGATCACCCCAAGTTGGAAGTCTGAAATGGAGTGATCGCCTCAATTGGGTTTCAAATTACGCGATTGTCCCAAAGCTGATCGCATGCTTAGACATCTAAGCCATCATTGATTCTAACAACCGACAGTTAAAAAAAAAAATAAAACCAAAAGTTTATCCACCACCATTCACGCCAGGTGAACATAATCCGCCACTGGTTTGAGCGAGTATTGAATATAAACTTTACATTATATTTCAAGTCAAGCTCTGTGCCCAGCAAAGTGGGTGAAAGTGGTGGCGTTGGTGTGTTCGAAGCTACCGCGTGTACTTGCGCGTCATATTTTTCTTTCCCTCCCACATAAATCGTTTCCTGTCGAAAGGACATGTTTTTTTCCGAGAGGCTGACAATGGACGAGGCGTGAACTTCCATGTAGAGCGGCTGTTTCTTTATGTTGGCGCCCAATCACAAAACTGGGACTGTTACAGATTGCTGGTGGAGATTAGGAGATGAAAAGGCACAAGGTGTTAAAAAATAATAATAATAAAGGAATCTGCCATACGACATTTCCGTGCCGTTGTGTTCAGGGGGGAAAGCGTATGTTACACGACGTATATTGTCCGCCTCGCTGGAAACATACCATTTCGTCATGTGTGTTTCGCATGTGTGTGAGTTCCACAACATCACACGCATGGGATAAGAAAGAGAAAACGTTGCTTCTCTTTGGAGTTGCACTTTTTTTACATGCTAAGGATTGTGGGAAACAATGCAGGTTCCCTTGTTAGATGTTCTGTGATGTGTCCCCCACATGTACGATCGAATCTTAAGTTTCTTCGCTTGCGGTTAAATATTTTCATTACAGAGAAGTGATACATGAAGGTTATTCGATATCACAATAATTATAACCTTCGAAATACAATTCCTTAACGTATTATGTCATGTATTAATGATATGCGAAAATTAAAATGAGAGTTGAATAGATTGTTTTAAGGTAGTTGGATGGCCTGAATCCTTTGAGTTCTGTGGTTGGTAAGGCTGAATCCATGGGCGTAACTTGAAGCCTAATTTTGAGGGAGCAGAATCATATTTGGGGCCTAATTATTTAAGGGGCAGAATCAGATCTGGGGCCCAATTTTGAGGCAGAATCAAACCTGGGGCCTAACTTTAGCGAAAGAGACTCGAAAAGTTTTCCATCTCATAAAAATGGCGTCAATGATTATTTATTTGCTAAATAACTTTGACTGATATCACACATATTACTCTTTATTACTTTGCTCCTCAGGTACCCTAACTTGGAAATTTTAATAAAGTTGAAAATTTTGGGGGCTAAGTTGCCCCCTCTAAGTTACGCCTATGGCTGAATCGGTTGCGTCCTTGGCGATTGGTTAGACCGAATCCCTTGTGCTCTGGCTTTTAGTGGTTAGTTAGGTGAATCGGCGGTTGTTCCACATATTAGTGGTTGGTTAAAATGAATCGTTTGTTCCACATATTTTTGTTGTTGGTTAAGCTGAATCGTTTGTTCCACATATTAGTGGTTGGTTAAGCTGAATCGTTTGTTCCACATATTAGTGGTTGGTTTAGCTGAATCGTTTGTTCGCCCGACCCTGTAGCCGAGTGGTTAGCACATCGCGCTGCGACGCCAAGGGTCCCGGGTTCGAATCCCGGTCGGGCTTGGTTGTTTGTGAATGTCCATTCATCAATTTCACCACTCATCCCCATCTTCGCAAATTAGCCTAGAGGCACAAAACGCGAAGTAAAATAAACTAAATCAATCAATGAATCGTTTGTTCCACATACTAGTGGTTGGTTAAGCTGAATAGTTTGTTCCACATACTAGTGGTTGGTTAAGCTGAATCGTTTGTTCCACATATTAGTGGTTGGTTAAGCTGAATCGTTTGTTCCACATATTAGTTGTTGGTTAAGCTGAATCGTTTGTTCCACATATTAGTGGTTGGTTAAGCTGAATCGTTTGTTCCACATACTAGTGGTTGGTTAAGCTGGATCAGTTCAACCATATATTAGTGGTTGGTTAGGCTGAATCAGTTCTTCCACTCTAGCTGGGTCGATAATGAAGTTCACATTAAATTCATGCGGGGAGAGTGTTTCTTAATGTAATTTACTTAAAATTGACCACTCCCGACCAATCATCAGTTAGAGGGGTTTCGTAAAAAAGTTACCTGTATTTGTGCACCCACACATTTGTCAGCAATGAAATATTTTATTTGCCATGCACCAAGCGGACAGCGGGGCTGATCTTTGCATCAGTACTATTAAGTAAGTACTCTATATTGTCAGGGAAATAACATGATGATTGTTGCGAATTCAAATACAGAATGTGAGAGTTCTCGTACCACTCGTCTCGCGAAGTTGTTCACAAAATGACGATTGCAGAAACTATAGACTTTTCCCTTGGCGGTCGTTTTTTCAGCATTTTCACAAAATGGCGACCGGCTTCGATCCGTTACGTAAAGTTTTCCTTGAATGACAATGCTAGAAACGCCGTTTTGTTTTGCAGAAGCCAACATCAAGGAAAGATTATATCTTCATGTTATCGACTCGGGTTGAACAAGAGCACAATCGTTAAATCAATTGACACATTCTGGCTTCTGGATTGGTTACAAACTATCTGCTGTTGATAGCGTGTGGGAGCAGTAAAAGAGTGGCCGTGATAAGTAAGGTAATAATCAATCATTCGTGTGTCAAAATTATCTGCGATTTCAAGCTATGTAATTTTTGTCGGAATTCATGACTATGGGAATTCCTAGTGAAAAAGCACTTTCGTAGACTATGTATTATAGAGCCCACCCACAACAAAAAGAAAAGGACTAGGGATGATTACAAGGTGAAATAAATTTTGGCGCGTAACAATACGTAAATCAACCCCCCTGTGTAGGCATGAGACTCCACACATTCTCGATCTCAGCCATTGTGGCGACACAACGCAGAAGGCCTCCTTTACCCTCTCAAATACCTATTGCTTAGCAGCTGGGTGAGACCCAGAGCCACTTTATCCACTGATGTTCGCAGATATCCCACCTGCGAGTACCCACCCGGATTGGACCACTGCGGAGACATTTCCACGTACCTTGCTAGCTCTTGCTCGACTCAACAATCTTGAAAAATAAGTCTCGGTTTACAACGCTCTTCGTCATTTGTGCATTTTGCTTTTGATGCAGGCTCTTGAATCCTTCCCCTGCGTTCAGTATTTTCTGCACGTGGTCACATTTCCTTATAAAGTTCCGTTTCCGAGGGATACCCAAGGGTACGGTCTATATTTGAAATTGGTTTATTCCATCAGAAGTGAGGGAATGGTGTTTGGAAAACAGTAAACCCTATCACTGTTAGCCATGAAAACTCACATGTTCGAATATTTGTGTCCTTAACGGGTATTTCGATGTTGGATTTCTCTGTAAAGTTCCACAAGTACCTTGCATTGTTTAGTATTAGTATTTAGTCTCAATCCGCTGCGCACTGGGGTACGCAGGAGGGTTAGTGACGGGATACACTATAAAATATTTTGCAATTACCAGCTTTAACCTTTGTTTTACAAGTTGATCAGCGACAAAAATGGTAGTGAGGTTTCATTTTAAGGGAGCTTCCCTTTCAACACTTTGTTTTTTTCCAGAGTTCTTTACTAATTTCATTTGAAAAATGATTTTCTAAAATTTTTGGGAAGAGGTCGGTAGCACCATCAGCTCCCTCTGCGTACGCCAGTGACTACATGAACAAAGTAGCGTAACTTCAATATAGCCGCTACGTTGAACGGCGTGGTTTTATCACGTGCACCGTATTCGTAAGATTCCTGCACAACTACCATTCAAATAACCAATGACTTTGACTTCGTTCTCAGGGTGGACAGAGAAAAGTTTTTATTTGATTTTCACTACATTTGTAGCAATGTCCTTCTCAAGATCACACTGCTAGAAAGAAAGAACTTACAGGTTCCCCCAACCAGCCACAAGTACAGACACATTCCATCAAGAAAACTTGTTGGACGCAGTTCGCAGTCGTGAAAGTTTCAAAGTATCCCCCTGGGATGTCCATTCCGGCGTCCCCAAGGCCAGATGAACACCCCCTCTGACCGTTCTCCACCCCCGGCGGAACCAACCCTCCAGAAACTCCACAAAGAAAATCCATCGCCCACCCGCTGGGCCTTGGAGTGGTCACAGTAAAGGAATTCCCATGGGCCGTTTGGGAACGCTCCCCAATTCCCAGAAAACAACCCTGCAAGGGGGTCATCCGAGAGATGGACGCTGGTCAAAGCAACAGCGCCGCTGAACAGAAATTTTTTCATTCCCCCACCACTCCTCTTTTTTTGAAAGTTAAAACTCACCCCCCCCTTTTCCCCACCATTCTTTCCTTCGGTGGTGATTGACACAGTGATGGTAAGTCTTCCTAGAATTTGCCTTTTTTTCACAAAAATGTCCTTGCTGTACAGAAAACAATACATATTTTAGTCATTTGTTTGAAAATTCCTGAAATACGAAATAAATCCATTTTATGAAGAAATAAAAATTCGCACACCACACTTAATAACGACAATAATAATAACAATAACAACAGTCAAACCGGTATTATTAAGTCTTCTGCTGCTTCATGCATGCAGAGAAATGAAAGCCCAAATGAATTGTGGAAGATTGTCTATAGGGAAGTGCTTTTGTGTAAAAGAAGTGATATTTGCTGTTGGTACGTGATTTAGAATTTAAAGAAGTGGCAAGAGTTCACTAATGGGCAGTTGTCCATTCATGATTCTGAATAGAAATTTTAGAATTCCGCTCAGGGAATAATTAAAAGAATTCAGTGAAAAGTGGAGAGAAAACAGTGTTGCTAACTACCAAGAAAATAATATTACATTTGTTCAACATAGAAATGATGGACAATAAACAGTGGACCAAAAAAAGGCATCGGACCAAAGCTATGACTTATACATATATTGTTAGAATTTATTAAAATAACACAGAAATTTGAAAGTACTGGTACCCATTTGAATGCGCTAGAAAATATTTTAAACTATCAAAGTTACGAAAAATGTTGGGTGATAACAACTTGTATGGTCCAACATGGCGACATTGTAACAGTGGTTGAGGGGGAAACTTTACGTAAGTTTTCCTAGCTGGAAGAGTGGAGGGACCCTGTTTAGAGCACTCCTGTCAATCTGTTCTGATTGTCCTATAAAGTACATTTTCAATAGTCATGAAATTTGCACATACCAATTGGCACACCTAAAGAAAAGCATTAGCCGCCCTATCGAACTTGGAGCCTTGAATACGCAACTGACCTACCAAATAGGAATGGTCACAAAATCCGCGTAACTGATATATGGATTTCAAATTATCCGCGGATATCCTAATAACAGATTCTATGAAGGATTTGAAGAAAATCTGTGCAGTGAAATACGAACGTGACGAATTAAAAGAACATGTGGACAGCCCGTAAAACGGTTACACGATAAAACTGTCCGAAAAATGCACACATTCAGATAATCCGGAAATAAAATTATCTAATATCCGAATTTGGTCATACCTGCTGTAGTGGAACCACAGGCAAGAGAGCCTGCGCAGACCCGCGACTCCTGTGCATCGTCCAGGGAGGGCCAGAGTGGAGCAGGCTTCATTATGGCCCGAGTTGAACGTATGAAGGGGAAGGTGCGCGAAGGATTTTGGCCGAAGGTTCTTTTGTTCGTGGTCGCTCTATACCAACGAGGCAAAATATCTTCATCGCCATTCTCGCCGGCATCAACCTGTGAAATATAACTTGTGCTTTGATTCGGGGAAGATGAGCAGGACCTCACACACTTCCTACCCATATGTCAATATCATAGCGGCCGTTCCGTGTGTGCATGCGTTGAGCATTTTCTTCTTTTCTTTTTTGGCTCGCAAACGTCCTTGCCATATGTCAGTCTCTCTGTTCAAAGCGAGAGGAGACGAGGAAGAGCCGAGCATCCCCCGTGGTCTTTTCTCCCCATGCGGTGGGCCCCGAGAGCCATTCCCAGCCAAGGTGAGCTTTTGCAGACGAGCACACAAGTTTACTGAAGCGTGTAGCTGGTTCCATGGGCGCCCCATTCGGAACCAACGACCATGTAGCCAAAAGGGAAAGGGGGGACCTCTTCCTTTCACTCGCAGGGAAGACAGAATCTTCTCCAGTTGGGGGGGCTACCACAAAAGTTGAGGGGGGACAGGATGGTATGAGTCTGCTTCTTGTGTCGCCATAAGGCTTTGCTATTATACATGGAGTTTGTCCCACAGGCATTCAATGCTTGAGGAACGAACCATCCTAAAATCTGTTACCCTTATGTGCCACATGGTTGGTGTAGTGAAAAATGTTTGTTTTCACGTTACAATTAATTTGCAATGTTCTTGAGTACAATCGGGCGTTGTTGCGCGCTCTTCTGGTACAATCGGGCGTCGTTGCGCGCTCTTCTGGTACAATCGACCGTCGTCGCGCGGATCAGTTATTCATTTGAGGACGAAAGTGAGGCTTTCTAAATGTAGAAAGGATGGAGTGGGGAAAGTTTCAACGATATATCATGAAATTAGTTTGATGCAATAATAACAAGAAAGATATGTCTTATCCTCAGAGAACCTTGGGAAAACTGACTCTTTAAAAGTGCACGGACAATTGTAAAACTAAGATTGATTGATTTATTGGTTTATTTTACTTCACTTTTCTGCCACATTTGTCTAATCACGAATGTGAGGATGAGTGGTGATGATAAAATTGATGACGGACACTAACAAAGGACACCAATGGCCAGACCGGAGTAAAACTAACAATAACTGTGCACAAGAAGAGGGGAAACTATCACTAAATTGTGCACCTTCAGTGGGAAACAGATACTAAATGTATACAATTGAAGTTAGTCGAATAGGCAAGTGTAGTGCGATGAATAGAATCTTTGTAAAGAACCCACTCTTTTACAACTTTTTCATTGTATGTATTATAACTTGACCGTGACAGTTATGACATTTTTAACTGTGTAGGCTATAAGAAACTTGTATTAACCTTAGTCTGGAAGATAGAAGTAAATCGCAGTGTATGCTGCCTACATTTGTTGCCCACTCTCCCTCAGCGAGTCCTTAGCCCACCCGCCGTCTCTAAATGCACCCTCGCCCCTTCCGAAGGGCAAGATTAGATTTACCTTCCTCTAACCGCCACCTTCAGCCATTTTCCACCATTTGGCTAAAAATCAATTGATTTTATTAGATTTGACGCCGTTGGAGAGCAATCGGGTAAAAATTAGACTGAAAGGGAGGGAGCTGCGTTGCCGGCGCAATGGTGCTGCCCTCCGGCGACGTGTCCATTGTTCCTGAATCACCCTCTTGATTCTCCCGCTTAATACGGTTCGTCCTCCTAAACAGTGTTTAGCAAGTAATATTATAACAAGATTCCGTGCAGTGTTTCCAACTCATGCCATAAGGGTGCATTCGGCAGAAGCTCCAATTAGATGGACAAATCGTCCTTTAGCCTCCTCTGGTTTTACCCATATCCAGGGTGGCCTGTACATGGGGGAATTTTGACACACCGGTGCCCCTGTAGTCCCTGTATGTGCATAAAGTAGTCGTACAAGATTAATTATAATTATTATTTGGACCTTCGTTATTTTATCGTTTTCTGCTTCTTATGCTAATCGCAACTATGGTTGATTCAATTTATTAAGGGACACTCGAGGAACACTCATCCAGGATAATACTCGAATTCTGAAATTTAAAACAATAGAAGGTAGTAATGTAAATTACTGTTTTCGTTGTTTTTTTATATGGGGGAACATGTTACAGACAACTCAAATATGTTTGGGAACCCTTGCCACTAGTCAGTATTAAAGTTCCTTTGTGTCCACTTTTGCTCAAACAGACCTGGACCTAACAATTTGAAGCTGGATCTGAACCACTGTGCAATGTGTCTTCACTGGGTATAGAACCCGGAACCCCTTGATCACAAGGCAATAGTGGCGATTGTCGCTCCAACTTAACCAGACAAGTTTTTTGTGAAGTGTGATACGTCTTAACATTATTATTGACTGATGCATCCGTTTTTTCCTTCATATTTTCATGGATTTGTTTTTACATTTAGAGGTTATACATGGTGATGTTATCACTTACGCTAGTGATAAAAGAAAATAGTACATTTATACCAGTGGCGTATACAGGGTCCAAGAACTGGGCTATCTCACAATGTCACGTGGTCCTAGGCTACGAATAGAAATAAATTTACCAACTTCTAAGAAATCAGGTTGCCAACTCATAAGAAATGAGGTTGCCAACTCATAAGAAATGAGGTTGCCAACTCATTAGAAATGAGGTTGCCAACTCATTAGAAATGAGGTTGCCAACTCATTAGAAATGAGGTTGCCAACTCATAAGAAATGAGGTTGCCAACTCATAAGAAATGAGGTTGCCAACTCATAAGAAATGAGGTTGCCAACTCATTAGAAATGAGGTTGCCAACTCATAAGAAATGAGGTTGCCAACTCATAAGAAATGAGGTTGCCAACTCATAAGAAATGAGGTTGCCAACTCATAAGAAATTGGGTTGCCAACTCATAAGAAATTAGGTTGCCAACTCCAGAATTAGCATCATCATCTCACTGATATGAATAATATTAATTATAATTTGTGATCGATTTTTCTCCTGTATTTTATTCTCTAGACTTCACGCTTCGCAGATAGCCTAGCTAGCCTAGAATATACGCTCCTGATTTATACCATACTCGGGAGTTAAACATTGAACTCTTTATTTTCACGGTCGGTATGCTAATCTATAGAATTTGAATTGTTGTTTTAAGTCCTGTTTATGCACAGAAAAGCTAATCGGGACTGGACCTACAGTTTAAAGTTGGACCAGAACTACTGTGCCATGTGCCTCCATCGACTAATCTAAAAACCGCAACAGACAATGCCCCTCTTTCAAGTACTAAACCTTATATTTCATATACAGAAATCTATTTACAATTTACAATCTAGACGGTGATAGGACAATTTAGTGGGTGTTAAGTAAAATTAGCCCCCAAAAATTACTATAAAAGGAAAGAACCAGTCGCTAAAATTTTGAGACAGTTTTAGTGTACATTGTCTTTTTATTTTGAGTCGCTCTTCTTCCACATTTGCCTGATCGTGTCGATTAAGATGAGTGATTAAAAAGACACTCGCAAAGTACACCCATAAGGCCAGAACTCGAACGTGGGTTCTTCGGTCAACCACATAACGTGTTGAGAGGTGTGTAGATAAATCATCGTTTACAAAAAACAATGTAAATGCAGGTTAGAATATTTTCTCGGTCCGGCGGAACTAAAATTTTCCTCTCACAAGTGCCACTTTTAGATAGATGGCGCCACTGGCTCAGTGTGCATTAATCATTACAAAATGATTGTAACGGCACCCTTTCAACAAGCTCTTTGTTGCCATAGATATTCTCATTGCAGCTTCTGATGCGAAAAACAGATCTTGACCAGAACTCTATACTGCGTAATGCCCGAGCTGTTCACTTTCAAAGACCCCCCCCTTCCCCCTCTCCACTTCGGATGCCATTTGCCTTGCATGATGCATTTTCCTGTGCCTGGCTTAGGTTTTTACGGAAACCGGGTGACAAAAATTAAGCACGACAATCTAATGCACGTAATCGCGTTAGGGACCAGACCCCCTTCCCCCCACGAGTGCATCGCAACGTTTTAACGTAATTGCCACGCCTCTCAGCCACCCGCCAAAGCTTTCAGGGGGATGAATCCCCCCTTCCCAGTTTTCTCTACTGCGCAATTTTTCTCGTTTCTGTTGTCGCCTCCCCTACCCCCCCGGCATATGACTGTTCTTCTTCTTTTTTTTCGGAGTGGAAGTAATTTCTCTGTGGGTTACATTGGCTGCTAGCTGGACCACATTATTGGTTATGCAGAAACTGAGACGATATATACGTAGTATGGAGGGAAGAAAAGGATATATCGATGATTCTGTACCTCGATTTTGTTTAGATTCTGTTGTTAATATTTTCATTGTTTGAATTTACACTTAGAAAAGACGCTGTTCAAGAACTACATGGATAGTTGTCTTCCTGTTTACATTTGCTATTTTACGTCATTATTTCATCTCTTGACTGCTACAATGAGACGTCCATGTCCTCGTCAGTATTGTCTTCGTAGTGAGTTACGTTGACCACATTGCCATTGCTATACTTATTATGTGCAACACCCCCTTGCCAAGATATTTGTACGTCGCTTTTCAGCCTCTACAGGCTAATCGCAACGATGATTATTACTATAGGAAATTCATCAAAGGACAACTGTAAAGAAATATCCATCCTCAGCCCTTTACTCGAACCCGGAACCTATGTGATGGAGTGATCGTGATTTGGAATACTTTGTATGTTAGCAGACTGTCACCACGAAAGAAATAACTTTCCCATTTCTATTTCACAAGTGGTAAACGAAATGCAATGTACTTCATCCTTTAAAACATAGACACACTCAATAATTTCGGAAGAAAAAGTGATATTGATGTATTATATTATACTCTTCCCACTCCAGAAATCATCTGCAATAACCCTAGTAATTAGAGAAACAAAGCATTATTGAAAATTGCATCGAACGTTGTTATCTATATCACTATTACTCGGTCTGATTGCCCGAGAAAACCTCTTCAATATTCGCCGCCAGGAAAGCTTCAAGAATCATATCACTACGATGTGTTTCCCTGGTTCGAGTACGGGTCTTGTCATGGGTGTTCCTTGCCATCAATTTAATCTAATCGTCACTCATCCACATCGTCGCGATTAGCTAGCACTGGCATAGAAGTGTCGTAAAATAAAATGTCTATCCATAATGAAGTGGGTACATGGATGAAAGTACTGTAGTTCATTGGAAGTTTCAAACTATCTCTATCCAGAACGTCCATGCTGGTGTGTACCATGACAAAAACAACCATTTCTCTCGATTGTTGAAAATTTTATGGTGTAACCCCACTCCCCGACAGTGAAATGTCTAGAGTGAGGTCTGGCGACCTGGTAAGCCAAATGCGAAAGAAGAGGCCAGTGTCAGTGGCACATCCCTTTCAACAAAGAGGAAATTGCTCGTACAGAGAACAGTTGACCATGCTTCTTTGGGCGTTCATATCCTCCAGATTTCCACACACACTTTATCCGGAATTCGAACACAGTATCATTTGATTACAAGCCAACGTCCTTATCCTAAACTAATATTTACTGTAGATCTTTAAGTTAATCGCGACGACAGAGGAACGATGATTACATTTGAACTAGGAATTCTCAGAACGAAGATGGTTAACCCCATTGGCCACCAGAGCGGCAGCAGTAGTAAGTAAGTAACCAACGTCGGCCATATTTCATTTCGTCTCATAGTCATAACCTGACGTGCGCGTCCCACAAGTGATTCAGCGGATGAATACGTAATTCTTGACACCCGGCAGAACGGTTTTTTCTTCTTTAAAACAAGCCCACCGTCATAAAAGTGTATTCCTCCCTCCTCTATTGAGGGGGAAAAGGACTGAGTGTGCTTTGCTAGCTTTATCTGACCTCATGGGTAATGGTGTTGCGGCGCATGCGCGGAAGAAGCCATCAGCGCTTGCTCCCCCCCCCTTTGTGCTGTTATCTTCGAGTAATCCGTCATCGTTTGACAGCTTAGTGCGGGGATATCTGTGGAACACAGGCTGCCAAAGGTCTGATGGCGTGTGAAGAGGTGGACGTGACGTCACTGGAGACAAGTGATGTGACCGTTTCGGCTGCTGCTCTCCAAGACGAGGAGACTTTCACCCTCTCTCGGCAGTGTAGCCAACCGGTGGGAAAACATCGTACGGTGCCTAAAAAAAGATTTCGTTAAATGAGCTGCGGCTCGTTGGTCATTCGGATACTTGTGCTTGCTTCAAGATAGAAGCAGTTTTAGTTTTGCGCGAGGAGAATCTGGTTCGATTTCGGGCGCAGAGATGAAAACAGGGGTTCAACCTTACTGTGAAAGGGTGACGAGATGGTTTAAATCCGAAATAGTCTATGTAATTAGTTCACTCTCGGCATATTGTAGATTTTGTATCTAGTAAGCATTGAAAATTCACGGGGAAATAGTTTCCCAGACTTCCATTTCGACCGTGATGAAAAATGGATGCCATAAAATGCTACCTTCATTTCCCTATACTCTAAATATCACCGGAACTATTGGTCGGATTTTAATTTTTTCAAAAGGCCATTTTAAATTGATATATATTTTTAAAACTTTTATATTCGTTTTCATGGTATATGTGCCTTTTTCTATGCAAGAGAACCAAAAAGTTTTTTTTTTTAAAGTAAGAAAACCGTTCAGTGCATCTTATAGTCCAATGGAATTATGATTTTTAGACAAAAGAAAAAAGTGGAACCTGTTGAAATTTGTTTATTTAGATGTCCTATTCACCTCCAATAAAATGGAGGTGAATAGGACACTTTGGATCCATAATTTTGTTTAATTTTCGGGAGGCGTCGTGAAAAATTCGATAAAATTCCAACCATTCGGCTAGGCAGATGGGCTCCTAGAGAAAAAGGGGGAGACTAAAAAGACTGCTGCAGTATGTAGTAACGCTTTTGTACTGGCTTGAAAGTAGCACGAGATGGAAAATAACCCAAGAACGGTGGCAGGAACTCGCGGTTGGCAACTCTGATCAGATACACCAGTGTTGACAAGAGATTGTTCTCTCGCTCTGAGAGAGAGAGAGAAAGAGAGAGGTGCATCTGTTGGAAAGCAGAATGAAGAGTTATATAACTGGTTCCGCCCATCACACAGGCCATCCCTCGCGATCCTAATAACTCTTGGTCGTGGAGCACTGTTATTGAGAGCTTTCGGGCTGCAGTTTGATTTACTGCACGACCCCCCCACTTCCAATCCCGTCTCTTCGGCACGAGGATGCGCGCGCACACACACATTTCGTGCATCTGAGGACGTGACTTCGTGTGTTCGTTTGGATATGGCGACAACGTACTATCAGGTTCAGTCAACATTCCGAAACTGCTAATTACCGCGCTAATGAAATAATTGGTGGGCGTAGACTTAAATCTTCCAGTTTTCTAATTTGGGTAATCAAGAGATGTGTTTCCGGTAATTGCCGTCTCGGAAATCGACTTGGGACTTTTGAGACGAGCTCCTTAGTATATAGCTTTTTCATATTTTTTTATTTTTTTTATTTATTATTATTATTTTCAAATACACTATTGCTCTTTCAAAGCCAAGGCTTGCCAAGCAACTTGGTTGGGTGGCGTAATGTCCTAACCCCCGCAAAATACGTGAATTGAAGAAACCCTCTTTCCCATTCCTTTCACAAGTATTTTCCATGGTGTTAATGCACGTTAGTAGCCTTACTTGCTGACTTACTATTTCCGCAATTTTAATCGCCACAAATAGTAAACTAATAAGCCACAATTCTAATGTTTAGGCCCGAATATGTCTTTTGTTTCCAAACAAATAATAACGTTGCGGTAACACTTTCCTCGCACAGCTCCTTCAGTATCCAACAATTATTATACTGCTTCTAAATCGGAGATAAACATGTGCATCTAAATATGTTTTTCGGACTAGAGCCCACTACTATGAAAATTAATTCTAAAGTGTCGCTTACGATGAGAAATAAAAATGTTGAGCCCTTGAAAATTTGTACTGTGTGTTCGAAACTCTCTATTTTCGCTAGAACAAAGGAAAAATCGGCGGTGTTTTCTACAAACCTGGGACAACTAAGAACAAAAAGATAGTACCCCCTCAGAATTTAAAATAATATGCAAACAGATAACCTAAATTTTACGGTATTTGGATGGCAGTGGTCTCCAGTCAACATTTTACATTGTAGTCCTGCTTGCAGTAAAGGTCCAGAGTTGTTTCCCCACTTTCCTTCGTTGATCTTCAATGACAACTCAACTAGCTAAGGAGATATCACATAATGCTTGGACAAACATACTGGCGTAGCAGCCGTGACGCTCTCCTGGGATATCATTCGGGAGCCTCTTCAAGTCGAAGATTACACCGAAACTCCAGCACTTGTCAGGATTTGCCGCAGAAGAACCCACAGAGGATCACGACGTGGTCCCACGACACCATATTGGATTTCACAAGGGCGAGAGTGGGAATGGAAGAATCCCGTGAAAGAAGGAGCGGATTTCCTTTGATTATTATTCGCCAACATTTTAATGTCCCGCACGAATTCTGTGCTTCATCACGAACCGCAGAATAAATAGGAGGAGGGAGAAAAAAAAAAGAACAAAGGAAGAAACGTTCTTAAACCATCAAAGGAGAAGCGGAGGAGTGGAGAGAGAGAGAATCGCAAAGATTTTGTTCTTTGAGGAAGATTCTTTTTTTTCGTTTCCCCGAAAAGAAGACGCACGCGAAGAATATCAATCATCGACCATCGTGTAGCTACTCTCGTCGCCGCCATCGTTATGTCAATATCCAAAAACTTCTTTCTTTCTCGGCGGCGACTAAAATTCTGATGCTCTTATGCAAGATGTACAGGTGTACTCTCCTCGGTTTGATGCTGCGAGGTATCTTCTGGTTCGAGAGAGAGAGAGAGAAAAAATTCTTTCTTCCCCAAGCTGATCACGTTCCACTGGTACACTTCCCTGACGTGTACAGATATACACAGAGTCATCGTGACGGGCATTCTGAAAAACTGTGGATGAACCGTCTGCGGTTTAAGTAGTCGACAGTGTTGCCACTTTATCCGGCAACTTTTGTTTCCTTCTCACGGTTTTCCTGTCGGGGAAAATGGACCTCGTTCGTCTCTTGTCCAGTCTTCTACCCACCATCCACTGTTTGAATGAAGGCAGTGTGGAGAAATTTGATTGCACCTGCTCCACAGACGTTTACTCGCATAAAAACCAAAATGCTACAGTAAAGATGTTGGATCGTATTCCATGAAATGTATATCTACAGACGAGACGTCAGAATTAAACCTAATCGTGTAGTTTTGTACATTGCTATCATTCTTACAATGGACATTTCCTAACGTACGTATGTTGGTGGTTCTTAGTTGTACCATATGACTCAAAGACGACTGATGGTTCTGGGCGCAGATACAATACATATGCACTTTCAGCATTCTGATCAGTAGCTAACTTGTAGAGTTCAGAAATAGGTCGTAAATAGATCCAACAACAATACATTTTTCAGTGTTGTTGTTGTTCATGCGTCTCGGCTATTGTTTGACTTGTTGACTTTTTGTTTTAAGTCCACTTTATGCACAGGAAGGCTAATCGGGACTGGACCTACAGTTTAAAGTGGGACCCGAACCACTGTGACATGTGCCTCCACCGGGTATCGAACGACTATTGTTTGACTACAACTACTTTTTGAAGCAGACACGATTAGTATTCAAGGTTCATATTCAACACCATACTTTAATTTACCAATAGATTCAACAGTTTTACTTGAAGCAAAGTCTTAGGACTAATTTTATGGTTTAACTTTTTTGTGTGTCAGTGTCGTGGTGAGTATCCAGGAAGGCGATTAGAGTGAACATTTTTCAGAAGCGTGCAGAAGTTAGACGCCAATGGTGGCCAACTGCCAAGAGTAACCAACTGTTTTAATTGCTAGATCTCTAGAGTCGTCTATACTTGCAGAGTGAATGGCGAATTTTACTTTGTAATCAAAGATTATGTGAATCCTCCCCAATTCGTGAACTGAAGTAATTCCCTTCCTTTCACCTCCGATGTTTACCGGTGTGTTTTCTCTTTATATAGAGCCAGGAAAGTTCTGTGAATCTCCACAGTTAGTAGGATTAAAAGCCTAACCCTGGAGAAGTCTATATTTCTAAATGCTAGTAACGATAATGAATGTTGCGGCAATGGTTCGTTACATACCACTTCTGGATTTGGCAACACAAAGGGTAACCAATGTCTCCAGCTTAGCTTCGACACTACCGCTGGTGCTTCAAGGCCATATTTACAGATATGTTGGTAGACTAGTAGATCGACGACAGTTTCTGTTTTTCAGTGCATTTACAATTTCGGTTCAGATATCCATCTTTGGTTCTCCAGCTACTGGCTCGAGATTGTATTGGTCCATTCATCAGCATCCCTGTACACAGTGGCGACGGTTCTTCCTTAATATCCCTGCTGCTAAGAATTCAACTTGGACTTGATGCCGTAAACACTTGCTTTTTGCTGAGTAGGGAAAGCGATACAGGCGACTGCTGTTTTTGGTGGCTGAAGAGTTTGGTTTGGCGCGTAACAAGTGTGTTTACACAGGCCCCACTCTCTGTCCTATCCAGGGAGAGCCTGCGGAAGCAGATTGACACTAATGTGGATAAATGTGTATGTGTAGCCCGAAGGATTAGCTTTTCGGTTAATGGATTAGGCTTGTATCACTGAAGGTTCTGCTCTGGACCCTTGACGAGAGAAACAACTGGGGCACCCGGAGGGCCTGTTGTCGATGGCGTTGCACCCACCGAGAAGACTTGGCCACGGATGAACTAAATCCATCTGAGGAAGGGGAGATTGTAAACATTGTCTGGAGAATTAGCAATGTTAATGCCGAACGCGGTAAACTAGATTTGTCTTGGGAGCATCTGGTTGGGTAAAAACTGCTGTTGTAGTTTTAGAATGGGTGTCGATGATTGTATTGTCAAAAATAAGCTTTTGAATCGTTTGTGTCAGCTGTTGATACGCATGCAATGTCATATATGTTAATATTATAGGGGCTTCCCAGGTGGCGTACTGGTAACGTCGTCGCCTTTTAATCAAGGAGACCGGGTTGAATTCCCGGTGGAGGAATTCGGATTCCTCTTTAAACTCTAGGTCCAGTCTTGATTAGCCTATCTGTGCATAAAGTGGACTTAAAACAACAGTTCAATCAAACAATATTAATGTTGTATATTGCGCAATTGTTACGAGATTAGATCCGTCTGGTGCACCAGATGGTTGCCATCTTACAATCTAGAAATCCTTCGTTCGATTCCCGGATCGAATTCGCGTCACGTAGGCTAACAGTATACAGAAAAAAGGTTTTAAATGACCAAAAAGTAGATGGTGCTAGACAGATACGAGGTAGGTGCCAAAGAAAGTATTGCGATCCAGCTTTTTTGAGTAATTCTAACCCATTATCGATTATTGTATTCGAAATTTCCAAATTTTGTAAAGGCTAACATGCATTTTAATTCAAGGTACCGTAGAACTTAATAAAATGTTTTCTGGGCAATTTGTGGTAACCAAAGACTGGAGGCAAGCGTTTGCCCTAGAGATGTTAAACCCTAGAAGAAGGAATAACTAGCTCTAAATCTGACCTTTGGATCAGTACTCTGCGTATTGGATTGTATTGCCAACATCGTATAAGCCCGTAGCTAACACTCGTAGGCCTCATAGGCACATGATATGGTGTGCATGCTGTGAGGAAACACCAGCAAACTTTCCTTCGTGTCTAGACGCACAGAGCGCTGCTCCAGATACCAACCGCTGAACCAACCCTCACTTTTTTTTTCTCCCTCCAGCCCAAGGGACTGTAACCCGATAGGCCATGGGTTCATTTGCGGGATGGGAGGAAGGTCTTTCGGCAGAAAGCGGGGGAGAGACTGGTTCGGTGGAACGAACTGGTAAGGGCGAGAAAAAATGTGGGTTGAAGTTTTAGAATTAGGCAGAAACAACCCCAAGCTTGCGATTCCTTCGTCTGCGACGTTGCCAGCATTTTTGCTTTCTGGATTCTCTGGATGTTGCCTCTTCTCCTAAGCTGGAAGTAGTTGCTTTAGACTTGCCTGCAGCTTTTGTCAATGTACGGTCAAAGAGGACGACTATCGGAAAAGCACTGCCTCGTCTCGTAAACGAAGAAACATGTATCATTCTCGGTTGCAAATATCTGTATCATTCACTTCTCGATATGTAAATCCAGCTCCGCTGCAGATAGATGTTTTGGCGCCCTAGGCAGGATTGTGGTTTGGCCCCCCGGACCACCAAGCATCGGCATTTTATGTGCGTCCTGTCCTGGAATGTGATATTTACACCCTACACATTTTGAAATGAGAAAACAAAGAAAAACTCCTTAAGAAATAATGTAGTTTATATTTCTGACTTTTCAAAAAAAAAAAAAAAAAAAAAGCATATTTAAGAATATTTCAGTCTGTCTGAAGAGCATCTTTAAAAACATACTTGGTAGACGACGGAATAAAGAATAAAGATAATAGAAGCGGGACAGCAAGTGGGGAAATACCTGGAAGAAGTAAGAGAACGGCGGGGGAAAGTTATTAGAGAAGTCAGCGAAATGAGGGATCATGCACCAACCGAGCCAGCTTCATAGTATAACAAAGTGTAAACATCCCTTATCACTTAACGATGAGAGGAGACTGCAAGTGTAAAAGACAGCTCGATAGTGCAAAGGGGGAGTTTGTGTGGGAAGTGAAAGATTCAGACTACAGGTACAGAGACTGGAGGCCAAATGAGCCGGACACACACAATTTTATTTGCATGTGCAATAATTGGATTGTTAAACTATACTTATTATGTTTAATTTTTTTGTATTTGATCAACTACTAACAGTTATTTGTATAATACCGTAAAGAGGGTATAATATTAATACTCGTTCATGACTTTGAGGGAAGAAAAAGTGTGTATATAGTAAAATTTATGTAGTGCGTACAGCGTACAGCTCGCACAAGGAAAATGTAAATAAATACTATTACTACTACTTTGGGAAACAGAAAATTCCAGCAGTGTGTATCAGAATATAAGTAAAAGAAGAAGAAAAAGTTAATAATAATTAAAATAGTTGTTACAGCGTGCAGTATGTTCTCATTAGAAATATTTGTAATTTAAAATTATTCAACTCTGCTTGAAAAATTACATCGTTATAAACTATGTATTACACATTATTCTAAGTAAAATTTACTATATTTTTATAAAATCGACCGATACAAATAATTAGATTTCAACTTTTTTTGGTTTCATTTAGGAAAATTCACCAATTATCCTATAGAAATTGAACAGTTTTTTGCAATTTCCTTTTAATTTGACAATATTGAGAGATTATTTAACCTCTTCCTGACCCACTCTACGGGCCTGTGTAAATGCACATTCCTCTCGTTGCCCTTGCGAAATATGTTCTCCCTGTCCGTCACACACGCTACCTTCCTGTTGCATCCTTAGCCTCACCGTGTTTTCTTAATCTATTATTCTTATTAAAAACGAAAACAACCATCGTTCTCTATTCTTGTCCAACTTGTTTCGTTCCACTTCGTTCAGAAGGAATTTTCCCCAATTCCGTATTCTCCCCCATAGAATACTCTCGCATTGTCTTCCCACGGACTTCCAAACTCGTCCTCAGGCTGTGTTGAAACCCTTGTCATTTTCCCCGCCATAAATTACACCGAAAGTAGCGGTTTTGTACGTCGGACAAAAGGTGATTTTATTACCGGGATGTCCCTCGCGTGAAACACCGATAACACCTCCTGGCTGACAGACGGCGTGCCAGAGGCGTGTCAGTCACCGCACGTCACGCTCAAAGCACTGGTATTAGCCATAACCCATCCGAAAGCTTTTTGTAAGTCACAATGTCCATGCCTTTTAATTCATAGCATTAATTGAAATTGCATGAAAATGCCCGGCATGTTGAGATGATTGCTAACGGCTTCATCTTTCATTGATCTAAACTGTAGACGCTCCGTGGCGGAATGGACAATGTGATGTCACGAAGACACAGGTCCAAGGTTTGAATCCTGACTAAGGCATGGTTTTGCTATTGTGTTTGTCGTACTATCCATTTCGGCAGTTCACAATTCTCGTCGTCGCGATTAACCCATTAGGTATAAAAGCGAGGGAAACATCAGTCAACATGGCAAACGTATTGAAATATTGAGAGGAGTCGAGGCCCCCCCCCCAACCGTCCAAGATATCTAAAGCTAACCATAAATCGATGAACGTAACACCCCTGCCCCCCTGGACGTCGAAACCGATCGCTCCCATGTACTTCTAAAGATTAAGTGATTACCGTCTTAGGGCGTCTAAAAGTAATAATAAATCGTCAATGACTATAGGAATAACTAACAATGCTCCCCCTCCCTTTCCAGGTCTCACGAAGAAGTAAGCCCTGTGCTCTGAAGATGCCGTGTCAAACTAACAGTGAACCTTGTATTAGCCCAATGGTTCACAAACTTTTTCCTTTCACGCCGCCCTCAGTGTTTCAAAATTTTTCTGCGGCGCCCAAGTCAGAATGTAGGCCTATTCAACACTTGCAACGCTCTGTTAGTGCGGTTAGGTTGCTTGACTCAAGTTAAAAGTCAAGTTAAAAAAATAAACAAACATTTCATATTCAGAAACATTTCATGTTTAAAAAAGCACTAAAACCATGTCAGACTAACAATTAACTGTAATTCTAGTGAAAATATGTATTTGAACATTTCGTGACGCCCCAGGGCGCCGCGGCGCTCACTTTGGGAAACACTAGATTAGCCTGCAGAACTGCACACAACCTGAACTGTGTTTCGCCACCCCCCCCCCCCCCCCGTTTCCCCGTTCATTATTTCCGAAGCATTTGGCGTGCAGCGGATCATCCCGTGAGAGCGAACAACCACCCGCCGGAAAGAAATGAGATCCCTATCTGTGTATCTCGGCGTTTTGCTGTTTACCTGAAAAATAATATTAAAAAAAATCCTGCTTCAATCTGATTAAGCGGCACTTCATAAATTGGGGTAAAAGAAATCAGGTTCGCGCTTCGTTGACAATGTATGACCGACTCCCCCACGACAGGCGGTTCCTGTGATGGTGTGTTTTTCGAGGAGTAGTAAGTGAAAAAGCTCGAGCTGTTCTGGTGTGCAGACACGGTGGAACTGTAACGACAGCCACCGAACCACTTTCAGCTATCGGGTTGATAGAACGGTCTCGGCAGCTTTGCGATAATTATAGAAGGATTTGAGTACGTTCGTGCACTTCATTCTCGTGCATGTCTGGACGGGTTTTCAAGGGACTTGGAGATATATTCTGGATTATTTTTCTGTTCATTAATTTCCTTTTGTTTCTGCTGTTCTGAGTTATCAAATGGCTGTTTTTAATATACTGCAGATGTACACGAAACCCGTGACTGCACTGTAGATATCACAAGTGTATATCTGTTATATTTTTTATGAAATTCTAATTCTGTAGTTTTCTACATCAAGTTGGCCAAATTACAGGTTAAATTGGTGAAAGTTGCTAAAATTATACAGAAATGTGCATTATTGTATTCATCGATGGTGAAACGAAAAGGAAAATTCTAGTAGTGCACAGGGACATACTGTTATTCACAAAATTGTATAATCTTACAGGATTATTAAAAAAAACTAGCCCATGTTAATGAGTGTCGTCTGAAACTTTTTTGTAAATATAATAATTTTTCACATAATCACATATACTATGTAAATTTCGAAAGTGTTTATATTGTATCTATGGAAACAGTTTATCCTAGTGGATAGTGTAGCACCTGTTACTTTGTGGTGCTTGTAATACAGTTCCTTTAATTACAGCGGGTCTACTGTTTTGCCGTTCACTGGAATATTTGGCGAAGGAACAGCCATTGATTATAATGTCTAGAATAGCGTAACAATTGAATGATTCAAACTGTGACCAGCATTTGTTGCGCACAAAGCAAGTGCGGTATATAGTTCGGTATATAAGTTCTGTAGGATTAGGCTGGTTAGATCATGTAGAGATGATGAAGATAAAAGGCTGGAAAACGAAGATTATGATAATTGAATCTTAAATGTGGGAGACCAAGGTTTACCAAGGACAGTAACTCACCACCATACGGAGATATGTAAAACATGCACTAGGACCAAAGAAGGTTCTTCGTGAAGTCACGAGTTCGAATCAAAAGTGTCCTGTAAGGTTCTTATCGTTGACATCTAACAGAATGCGTTTGGAACATCTGTCTAGCAACTAATTTGCATCTTCTGGTCTGACCGGTACATCCATCACCGTCATAATCAGCTGCCTCTGCGATGTTCAGCTTGCACATTCTTCTTCTACCACATCCTGCCGTAGATCATTCAGATGGTCACTGGTGGTCGTTGTCTTCAGAGGACACCTTGTACATTCGATGCTGCGAAATGTGAAATTTAATATAGCCTATAGGTATAACTGTGTCGGAGATGAAGTGGGTGTTATTTTAGAAGCTGTAGGAAACTTAGGACTTGTGCGAGTTCGAAAGAAGGATATTTGGCCAACATCCTCAGCTAGAGGAGTGTGGAAGAATGAATGAGCGAGAAAGGGAGGAGACGAGGTAGTGAGGAAGACAGAAGAAGAGGAGAAGAGGTAGTGAGGAAGAGATAATAATGGAGAGGAGTTAGGGTAGGGAAAGTAAGGTAGACAAGGGCTAGTGAGGGGGAGAGAAAGGCAGACAGGGGCCGTGAGGAATAGAGAAAGGTGGACAGGGTGTTGTAGTGAGTGAAAGACAAACATATAGCAGTTCGTTTGCAACCAGCTGTAAATTTTACCATGCCAAATGGTTCTAGCCATAAGCGACAGCAGCTCCGTGAGACTTGGGGCAAAAAAATGCATGGGTGGGGGAGAGAGAGACCAAATTATATATATTCTGCTGACGAGGTGCGTCCCTGAGCATGTGCTGTTCATTGTGAGTGCAAACAAGGTGTTTTTTTCTTTCACGCGCCATAATCGTCGCTGAAACAAAAACCGTCCACTAGAGTCTTCAGTGGACGAGGAAATCCAACAACCATAATGCTTCCTGCTTGTCCGGGTGACGAGTTGCATTTGTGAACTGACAGGATAATCGTGAGTGTCACCAATCGACAAACACGTGATCTAGCCAATGATTTCGTTCATTAAAAAGTATGTAGATGGGCTCTTCTTCACAGATATCCCACTGCTCTGCATCGAAGATAGCCTCTAACTTTCCGGTAACTTAACAATAGTTTGCTTGGTACACTATGTAGATATTACAGGAGGGGTGTGGATCGAATGATTCTGAGTAAATTATTGTGAGTTTAAAAATGCATTGTTGAAGGATTCACAAATTTCTTGGACACCATGTTAAACAGAATTTGTCCGAGAGACAGTTGTTTGTCACAATCACAACAATTGCATCATTGAAAAGAGTAGAATATCAATTGTTGAGGCATTGTTGACACAAGCCGAACGATTCAATAATGAAATTGGACGCCAGTCTGTGAGAGTTCACTCACTTCTTCAACAACTGCGAACTGCTGAAAGTCATGTTCATTTTATTCATATATTCATTGTTGAAGGATTGTTGCCACCCAACAGAAGGATTCAACAATGTTGCTGGACGCCGTACGAAACAGAACTTATATGATGCTAGACATTATTAACATCTATTAACTGCTGAAAGTTTTCGTCACTTTCGTTTTCAGTGGAACTTTTAAGGCACCCCCAATGCATTCGTAATCCTTCAGCATTTCAGCGCATACACGTAAAGATGTACTGGGTGCGATATGAATAGTCCGTGTTATGTGCTTGCCTCCTTATCAAGGGAAAGTTGTTAGGCAAAGCGGTGGGCGGGAAGCCAGTACATAACATTTCTGCGGGTTTACAAGCGGTCAGACAGGATAAAACCTGAAATTCCCCCGACTTGGCTGATAAACAAGTCATCGGCGCGGGTAAAGAAAACAAGTTTATGCAGTTTTTACATAATGCTATTATACTATTGCTCTTCGTAATGCAGAGGATAGTTTTGCATTCATGGTAACAGTTCCAGTTGGGTTCCATATTCTAGCTATTTCTGTCACTATGACGTAGAGAGCCACCGCATTTATAAATAAGGTGTTTGCCAAAGATTCTTGGTTCGATTCCCCGTCTGGGTAGTGTCCCTGCATCCATGTCTTTCATCTAATCATCGTTCATCAATCATCATCATAAAATAGGACTCATACTCATAGCACATGAATGGAAAAAAATCGTTGTTTTCTTTTTATGCAGAAACGTTCGGGCTGTCTTCTGGGAAATTGCTCAAACGCCAATCTCTCTTCGACGTAATGCATCCTGGAAACTCATTTCGTGCAGGCTAACGGCGCTCTGGCGGTTCGATCTATAGCCAGTGTGATCCTATATGTGTTTTTTCTGTTCTGACTTGACGATGCCTGTTTGTGATTGTCTCGAAAAGTCTCCCGCATTGAACACAGCATATAGCCGATCAGTATATATTTATTCATATATTTTACATTCTAAATTCTCAATCGAGACAACACATTTGGACAGTTACCTCTCGGTCTAAGTCTCTGGGATTCGGGTTTCAGCAAGTAAACATTACGAGTTGCTTTTAGTGATGTTATTTCAAAGACTGCAACAAAAAGTCCACCACCGCTTGCCTTCACCACAACACTCGTGCTTTCCTGATCCGGTGTGCCTCGGCACGGGGCTTACGAAATGGAACGGAAGTTGCCTCCAAAAGGTTGGGGGTGTGCACTCCGGGACACTTCCGGTACGCGCTGGTCTACACTAGCGACACCTGGCTTTTGAGAAAAATCACCCCCATTGCCCGTTGTTCTGCCTTCTCCCTCCCTGTAACTTTCCCCGAAGCTTTTTGCCTTGTAAAAAAAAAAAAGTGGGGAGGAAGGTTGTCCGGCTTTCCAGAGCCGAAGCACGTGATGCCTAGGAGCCTTTCTTGTGCGTTTCCTTCTTTCGTTTCAAAATTGAACTTGTTATTTCCATATGAAGAACTATCAGTCGTTGCGAACACAGTAACAAGCTGTGCAGTAACTTTTTGGAACGAAGAAAGTAATACTGTTTTCGTAGTAACTTAAACCGAAGCCATTTCCGTTCCAAAGTAACTATCGTCCTTACAGAAGCCTCATAGATACTCCAGTGTTTATGGCTTGACTTAACCCTGGGTGTATTGCGTAGAGGCGCAAAACCAAAAATTCTATTCGCAGTTTGAGACTTGTCACTGTTAATGTTGAAAGATCTGTAGCCCAGAATTTTCTATTGAAAACTATTGGCCCTGTAGCTTTTAAACTATTACAACTAACCACTATTCAAATGTAAACGTATTTCCTTGAATTCTCCATAGACATTTCTAAACAGATCTATTTTAAATTTACCTATACGTGTGCGTTCAGTTTTGAAAGGGTAGTTTCAAACAGAAGGCAAAGTGTCCAAAGCCAAACCACTGTGCCTGTGTTACCTGAAGTGACTTGGAGGTGCAGCGTACAGTCACCGGCATAAAATGGGACACCTAGGTCCTGAACCTTTGCCTACCTCTACGGCCATAGCAGAACATCCTGTTTAAAAGTTGCCTTATCGCCAAAGAGGTAGGCAACTCATTGCAGGGGAGCCAGTATTTCAGGATGTAGTTGTCCCATTTATATTGCCGGTCGGTGTACATGATAGCCTTCCAACATGCTGTCGATTTGTAAACAAAGGGCCTCTGGTTTGATTCCCGGTGAGCTTATATTTCGGTTATCTAAGTCGTATTAAACCCATTTACACTGTAGTCCTGTTCCAGTAACCCCCTACCCGTGTATGAAATAGTTGATAGCCACCTCTCCCCAATATCCAAACATTTCTGTAATTATCCAGAGAACACTGAAGGAGAAAGTAGGAGAATGTACCAATGTTTGTTGCAAAGACTTCACGAAAGTATTCGACGCTGTCGTGCACACCTAAGCGAAGATTGGCGTTCTAGCTGCTTCGCGCTAAGCGCTCTGGGCACAGCAGGTGGATGCATTTCTACGTGTGTGCGCGTGAGATTTATGCGAGCAGGCAAGCGACTCGGCCTGAGAGACGAGCGTGGGCGGGGCCTTAGCATTTATTGAAGTTAATATGATGCTTTGGAATCGCTTGTGCGCCAATCGCGTGCCGAAGTGCAGCGGCCGTTGCCATGGTAACCCGAGGCTTCCTCTTCTTTTTTTCTCCCTCTACCTTTTTTTTGCCCCCACCTCCTCTTTTCCTACCTTTTCGCCCAGGTGAGTAACTATTCAGCTGGTCACGTGGTTCACAGCGCCCGAGGCCGATGATGATGCAGTCAGCGGATGCGAAGCTCTTTTTCGAAATCGACAGTCTCCTGTTTATGGACGCTTTCGGGCTCGGTTCTACGTGCGGTTTTAGTGCGCGACACCGAGGAGTATTATGGCGCGATACAATCTTCCTCATAAGGCGCTATTTGAGCGTAATTTATGACCACATCTGCCCGACGATTTCGCCCGGATATTAGCAGTTTGTAGAAGTCCTTGCCTTTTCATTCCATCTTGTTGCAGTTAAGCGTGGCAGGATTTTATTGATTTGCCTCGTTTCGTTTGACAAGTTGACGTGCTGAGGGCACCCTTGGTGGCGTAGTGGTTAGTGCAGCGTGTGGGAAGCTAGAGATCCTTAGGTATACCTGAGCGCATCGTGGAAGTTTTATTCCATTTGTTATTTCATCTGTATTGCCATCACTTTAGAAAATCTGAATCAAATGTAATTGCATAATAAACGCCAAGGTGTCAAACACAAATGCAATACGATATAAGCGAATAAGCACTACAAAAGAATACCTATCGGCTAGGCACATATCTACAACTATATTTCGGGAGGGGTCCGAACCAAATGTCTCACATGTAATAATAATAATAAAGTTAATAAGATTAATACATCTAATAATAATAATAATAATAAAATAGGTCAATTATTAATAAGTATTAGTATCAACTGAGCAGGTAAAAATATGATATAAGAATGTATGCATAATAACAGCATTCATTGTCTTGCTTATATTAGTTAAGGTCACTAAAATTTGTATAAAAACAGTTATTCTATCAAAGAAATTATTGTCAACTTTTTAAACGGATTATTTATTCAATAAAAATACCAAACAGGCTGGTAAAAAGTAAAGTCCCCGATCATTATTTTTAAACGTATTCATTGTAATTATTTTCGCATAAATTTTCGCAGGCACTGTCAGTGCAGAAAACTGAATAATCACAATATAATCCTTTATTTATGTAAGTTCTGTGGGAACAGATAAACTTCATATTATGCGACACTAAATAAGTGTTTCGCTAATATAATTTTGGACTTTGAATGTCTTTCGGGGGTCCAAACCCCCTGGACTGCCTCTTCAAATAGGTATTTTCCTACTGTGGAATATGCACGGCAAACGAATCTACGTCAAGCACCACCTCGCTCTCGTCCAGATTTCACTTAAAATCTGTCATTTAAATTCGATCCTTTTTCGCTATATTTTCTATTCGGAGGCCCCTTGTTTTCGCTGACGTACGTGTGTGTGGCGGAGGAGGGCAGAGGGAGGGGTTGCAAAGTTGCTTCCCCACAAAATAAAGCTACAAAAGGAGAAAAGGTGTGCACTTCCGAGCGGAAGGCGAGAGCTGGCAAAAATCGGAGGGTGAAAAATGCTCAGTCATCTTCCGCCCAACAAGGAGCTGATTCACAAAAGAGGCGCCGGTCTCACCACATTTGCTTCAAATCATTCGAACTGACTCAAAGTTTTGCAACGTATGCAGTTTGTACAAATTAACTGTTTTGAGAATATCCACTACATGTAAGAATTTTGCCTTCGCTCTAGGACCATCACCAGTGACCTTCTTTGAAACGTTCTCCTTGTACCCAGATAAGCTAATCGGGACTGGACCTACAGTTTAAAATTAGATTCGAACCACTGTGCAATGTGATTCAACCGGGCATCGAACCCGGGACCCCTTGATTACAAGGTTACAACGTTACCACTACGCCATCACCACAATGACCTTATGGATTCGATGTTGTCCTGATCACTTTAACTGCTGCATCCCTTGGAAAACATGCTAGTTCATTTTAGAGAATCCATAAATCACGGATGAATACGTATAATTAGATACGTGCCAGTTATATTCGAAGGAATTTTGTTGTAGCTGACAGCTTGCCATTCGTTGGTTTTTCCATTCCTTTTCCTCAATTCCAACTTTGGAGGGGATTTCTGAAGCAATTGCAGAATTGAACATCCATCAATATTGGACACGCCATTGATTGGCTCTGACGTTCTTGATGAAAATAGAACCTTTCTGTTACGTTCCTTCTGCAGGGAAAGCAGCATGCTTGCAATTGTGCGTTTAATACACAAACTTGGTTTATTGCCTAAATGTAAACTCATTGCCACCCCACAATAATTCAAAGCTAAGTAGAATGCACAAATATATAGTGACAGGTAGACAGTTTTTATTGGTATTGAGCAGGCTCCTTACAGCAACGGTAAACTCCCCCCTCCCTACAGGTGAGGTATTTCTGCAGGGGGTCGTAAAACCCTTTGAAAGTACTCTGTGAAAGCAACTTTCTCTTCAACTCCTATTTTCCAGTAGACGCACCTCCTCCCCGAACGGAAAAGTGACACCTCTAATGAGCTACGGGTGCATCAGCGGGACAAAAGGAAGAAGCAGGTAACTGTCTCCCACCACCTCCCCGTGTCTTCGGGGAGACCAAATGACAAACGAAAGTCACCTCGGAGTAGCAGTAAAACCTGGCTGGAGGCGAGTTAA
This sequence comes from Lepisma saccharinum, assembly GCF_977018435.1. NCBI lineage: Eukaryota > Metazoa > Arthropoda > Insecta > Zygentoma > Lepismatidae > Lepisma > Lepisma saccharinum. Next base: position 79,837,058 of record NC_139231.1, on the reverse strand, counting down.
TGGTCCTCCTGCTATGAATGGTTTATTGTGGAATTGGGCTTTTGCAAGTTTCATTCTTCTGAGCTCGGAATGGAAGAAAAGGAGGGAGAGAAGTGACGGACAGGTCTTTGTTTCCCTCATGTTCTGGTCCTTCCAATTCTCCGCGACGTTGCCAAACGTCAGAAGTGTTGTTTTCTGGTTTTGAACTGTGGCTGAAGTTAACGATTTTCAGTTATGGAACATCGTGATGATGGAGGAGAGGAAAAGGTATTCTAAAATTCCTTGCAATGTACTCGAAACAACTGACAAACTCGGAAAATTGTTTTTGGTTTGAAAGTCTTTATACAGTGGAGTTTCCCCGTCCAACGATTTAGCGCTGATAAGTAGAACGTCAGATAGAACAGGTGATAAAGTATAATCCTTCTCATAAAGTGATCTGCAACCATCTACGGTTAGAGATCGGTTAGTTCACATGAACTCTCCAGCCTAACTATTACCTATTGCGGGGGGAGGGGGGGGGGCAGGAAAAGGTATTTAAAGTCCTTGCCTTGACTCATGCTTACCAAACAGGTCGGTAGGTGCCAGGGCTTGTGTACCTGGAGATTAGGCCTTCTCGAAAAAGGTATTTAAAGTAATCCTTCTCATCCTTTACCAAATTGGTCCAGACATTATCTTTATACATCGTGATTGTTCTGAATTTGTTGCCGCCGCTGTAGACTGTTCCCATACTTTGGCACATCCTGTGTGTACCCTTCCTCCGTTTATTTAAGCTAGTAAATGTGAGAGCGAATGGTTTTGCAACGAAATGGTGAAATAGACTTATCTAAAATCTGATTTTCATTCACGAATTCCAAACTCATGAGACTTTCGCTAGTTTTCTACACATGCTGTGCATGGATAAACGCGTTGCGTGTGGAGAACAAACTTGGACGATTCCGACCTAACTTATTTTTTATGACACATGCATATTACCAATTAACAAATGTTCGTCTTATTATTATATAACTAAAAGGTAAACTTTAGCAATAACCCCTTGAGACCCCATTATCAAGCAGCTTCGCAAATATCCTCTGGAGACTGGGTCGACAATGAAATTTGTTCTTCCTATGATCGAACGCAAAAACCCTTCGCACAAAAGATCACTGTGAAGTAAGTGGTGGAAAGAATCGAACCAAGTTTTTCTTTGGCCTTACGGAACATCATTGTTCTCCAGCCAGTTTGGCAGACTTGAAATTAAAAATAAAAGAAACGAAGAACAATCTTGTAAGATATATATCTGTCCATTGAAGTGCAAAATCATCACCTCATTAGTGGAGGCTTCAAGTAGGGGAGGGAAGAAGAGAAAAAGGAACGTGATGCATTGTCTGCACCGAATCGGAAAGCAAGACACTCCAAGGTCGAAAGTAATCTTGTCACCATGGTCTTTCCGGAGTCAGCCTTGAGAGAATGGCGTGCAGACAGAGAACAAACAACATGCCTCGGTTGCAGGCAGTACTAATGCGATGTACAGGCACATGTCTGTAGCATTGTCTCGTCCCTCACGAACCCGTTCCATCAACGTTGCTTTCTGCCGAGTCTACGTCAGTCTGTCTTGGGTAGGTTCGAGTCTACGACGGTCGGTCTTGGGTATGTTCGAGTCTATGGCACTTTTTGCCTAATCGCGAAGATGAGGATGAGTGATGATATGATCTCAGTAGTGAAGGGACACTCACAAATAACCCTCATGTCTAGTCCGTAATTCGAACCCGGAATCCCTGGCTACGTAACCGACCGTGCTAAGTACTCCACCACGAAGGTCGGCAGAGTAGGTTCGAGTCTATGCCACTTGAGCTTGGGCAGGTTCGAGCCTACGACAATGTTGGTCTGTCACACTTCCGTAGATAGCAATACTGCAGAGAAGTGAAATCAGCGAACGTTTGCACGATGGTATTAAGTCTGTAATATAAGAGACGCTCGAACAATTAAACAAATCCTACGACATGAGCACCATCTTGGTGTAGAATAATTTACTACAGTTGGCAACATAAAGTCATAAACAACCTTTGCATTCAATGTCTGCCTTCTATAATTTCCCCCAAATTATATCAATTGAACGCTGTGGTAACCATAAGCAATTATTCGCCAGATTTTGTTTGTCAATTTTGGATTTGATCCACCAGTTCTAAAGTTCGATTCGAACCCATGAACTATTTTCTCTGGGAGAGATCGCGTGATAATTGAATCAATGAACAGCGGGACAAGTGAGGTGTGTGAGCGATGTGGTGCGTAATTGGCATGGTGCTATCGGCCCCTCCAACAGATACGCCAAGGACTTTTTCGCAAAAAATAATTCTTACCCGGCTTGCCTCCCTCCCCACACCCAGCGAGAACGAATTCAATCCAAGAATGTTTCCAAAACCCTGTACATTTGGCAACGCAGCGCACGTCGGGGACCATGGCAGTTGTACGTCAGTGCAGCGTGGTGTTGTTGATTTATAGCCCCCTGACCTTGTTAAGATCTCTCTCTCTTTTTCTCTTCCCCTCCTCCCCCTTCCCCCATTCTCCTACACTTCATGGTGTAGCAAGTAGACGAAAATGAGGTTTTTACAACTGGCACCCACACCGTAAATATATATGGCTTTCAATGGGTGGTTTATTAGGGGCAGTTTGGTTCTTGTGACAGCCAACAGGCCTTGGTCAAGTATGACCCTCTGGAGTTGCCTCGTTTTTCTGTAATCGTGCAAGAATGAGGGGAGAAAAATTATCGCACCAGAATTCGGTACGCACTGAGTTTTCCTTTCCGGCGACAGAGAGTGCAACGGTCGTTGAAGAAAGAGGGAGGGGAAGGAGGAAGATAATTGTCAACATAATTTATGATGCCGGTTTGCAGTTGTTGATGTGGAGTTTGTTAGCAATTAAACAACCAGTTATTTTGTTTTCCAAGTTATGAATAGCTGTCGATTACCGTTGCTAGTAGTGCAAGGAGATAATTTTATTGCACCGTATAAGTGTATATCATTTAGTGTGTTTGTATTGGCACCTTATATGCGAAAAAAAACTATAGTTTGCACAGTTAGGGTGATGGCACGACGTAATAGTACCAGGCATGTGGTTCCAGCAAAAACCTACCTTGATTTGTACATTAACCTCATACATATTGGTTCATTATTATTATTATTTCGTTTGCATCTTTAGTTACTGAATGGAGCAACTTTTCGCTCTAGGCACATTGAAAGCATAATGCTGACTGACATTTGAGTATTGACTTGGTTATTTTACGACTATTGAAAAAGTGATAGTGCGTACCCATCTTATTATGAAGTAATCCTTTTAAATATATCAAGAAAAACAGGAGCCGAAAGTAAAAGAGGGAAAGGAAGAAGGAGGATGAAAAATATAGAGAAAGAAAAAGGAAGTAGATAGGAGAAAAATATGAAACAGAGAGGGAAAACATGAAGAGAGAGAGAGAGAGAGAGAGAGAGAGAGGAATAAGATAAATAATTGAGTAAAGAAGGGACTGAAAAAGAGAGATGAAGCCATGATCACTGAACAGGGCAGAACTGAAGATATTTCGCCACCGTCGAGGCTTCTCATTTCCTCGTGTTCATATTAATATAATTGTAAATATATGAACGTATGTATATATTGGTCCTGGAGGAAGTTAAATTTTCTGTAGAACGCGCGTCCAATGCATGTGCAATAACAATTCAGGAAAAATAATAATTAAAGAAAATCAGTGTAGATTAAGGACTAACCGTCAAACAGGAGATATTGTGATTGCGTGTGTGAGTTTCTTATATAAACTTTAATCTAGGAATCCCCCTCCCACACCGAAAGGCAATGAATTTTAAGAATTATTTCACCCAATGGTTAGTGCATATCTTGGTCGTGAATCCTACATTGAACACGTTATGGTGAATGCTGTTATTGAAAGCATTGTTTTTTTTAAATGTCACTTAACGTTTTTCAAGGTCACGCATGTTGTGGATAAAATTAAAGGATTGTCTGAAGCTTTGTTAATGACATGTTGCGAGGAGCGATTGCAGAATTATCCGCCCTTCCCCGGTTTGTAGTTTTTCCGTCTCTTGTGATATGGAATAAAGTTTTCAGTGCCCTAACATCGGCAGGCAAAGCTGAATAGTTTTAGTTCTGGAAACATGGAAATTATATTCAAGTTTTTTATTACACTAAAATAAAATTCCTTCTCCGTGACAGCAATAAAACAGCTAGGACGTTAGGGGATCCAGGTGCGAGTCCCTGCCTGGACATGTGTTCAATTTCATCATACCGGTAATTATAACCACCGTCGCGATTAGCCAAAAGTCTCAGAAAAACGACACCAATTAAGAAAAATCAATCAATCAGTCCAAAACATGTATAGATAAACGAATGTTCTCTGCGTTGAAACAGGCCCGAAGCCAGAACTTTATTTCGGGGGGCTCATCACTTATCAGCAGCCGCCATCTAAAGGCGAAAGGGTGGGGGGGGGGGGTGAAGATGAATTTCTCAGTACGGTATATTACAACTTATTTATTCCTGTTAAGGAAGTAAAATTAATTAGCACTCAGGCACATATCTAGAAATATATATCAAGAGGTGGGTGGGGGGGTCCGAACCAAGTGTCTCAAAATAATAATAATGTTTAAATTAAAATAATTATACCTATATTAAATTAATTAAATATAATTATAATTAATACTAGTATTATTTAAAATATCCGAATTATATTATATTTTTATTACCTGAATAGGCAAAAAGACGGTTTAAGGATAGTGATGTAACAGCACGTATTCATTATCTAGCGTACGCATAGCTAAGGTCGAAAAAAATTATACAAAAAACAGCCCTGAGAAGGAAATTAATGTCAAATAGATAAGGAATTGAATATTTATTGAATGTCAAAAAATGAGTTAGATCCAGTTAACGAAAAGTAAAGTTCCTGGTAATATGCTATGCATAGTATTGTAAGTAGTAACAGATCTTGCATAAATCTTCTTTGGTACTATCATTCAAAGTCGTATGATCCCAATATAATCCTTGCTTTCCAATTAGTTCGGCTGAAATAAGCTACCCTCGATTTAACAACAAGTATATTTTCATAATTTAATTTTAGTTATTTGAATATTTTCATTATTTACTTTTAGTACTTAGTCTTTCGGGGGCGGGGTCCGGACCCCCCTGGACCCTCTAAATACGTCCTTGTTAGCACTATACACTATTTTATATCAGGTATTTGTAGAATTTCAGGGGTGGCTTCAGCCCCCTAGCCATTCCCCAGACTACGCGCCTGCTCCGAAATATACGTTTTTGTGAACTCCCTGCCCCTTGCCCCTGCATTAATGAAAATAATACTATCTGCGGGAATATGCATTACATTCTGTGTATACCGAGCAGCATTCACTTTCTTACGTCTATTTAACAAGCGAGAACTTGAACTTTTTGACGGTTTGTATACTCCGCGGGATGGAAACGGTAATGGATACCTCGGCTATTTTCATCGAATGTCACGGGTTAATTCGGTATAGGATAAGCAAAGGTTAACAAAAGGCGCCTGTCAAAGGCTGGAATGCGGCTCAGTCGTTTACTCGCTCTCAAACCATGATGTAAAGGGAAACCTCGCTACAAAGACGCAAGAGGAATTGGGGGGAGGGGAGGGGCGGCATGCTCTGTGCTCATGTTGGTAATAACGAGGTCAAAGGTACTTGCTGCATGTGTGAGAGACCGGCGGGAGTAGCCTGGAGGTGGGGGAGCTTTGTGTGTTTGCCCTGTCGTAATCCTTGCAATTGATTCCGACGGCCCGGCACTTCTATAATTACTGTGCGCTCCTGTGCCACGCTTTGTAAACAGCCATAAACCTTTCAAGCCTTTGTACATAAAATGCACACATTCATGCACAATGTTATACATTTTTTTAAACCACCAGGCAAAGCTGATTCTGTGTGCGAGTCTCTCCCCTACTTTGTTGCAAGACTTTGCCCTGGACCTCCTCTCCTGCAAGAATCGCATACAGTAAAACTTCGTTGATTCGTCATTCTTGTTTCGGTTTCTTAACATGGGTGGCGCTGGTCTTGTGTTTGCCTTTGCGTTGCTTTATAGCAACAAAGAAGGACAAATGCACGGCCTTTTGTGGGATTCGAATGAAGATTTATTTGTAGAGCATCTAAATCCGTGGCGATACATTTCCGCAATTCTTATTAAAAATACTACCGGTGTATATGTACTACAAGGCAATACCAATCCGTTGAGAATGCTCTGGTTTTGTTTTCAGTTGTTCAGCAATGACGTAACAACCACGTGATTTACAGAGCTTCCGGACTGCCACTGAGAGTTCTCAATTCTTTCGTAAGATGTCATGCTTTTCGGTACGATTATTTGTCTAATAAAAACAGGACATTTGATTAATTTGACATAAGCCCAGGTATATTATATAATATATTACAACGTATCTTGCTTGACTATGATTAGCCACTTACTGCGTGTAAGTAGGAAACTATAGCTATCTTACAATTGCAATATTGAACATTCATGAGCACAGAAGCTTCATGTTTAACCTGTGCGATTCTATGGTACAGACACATTAATTGTTGTAAATAACCAAGGAAATAACACGTCGTGCAAGAATTATGTAAAAACTTGCTGTCGTATGTTTACGCCAGAAGTTGAGAAATCAAAGAAGCCACGTGGATTCTTCATCCAAGATAGCCATAAGTTCACAGAATATTGTTTATCCACGATCCCGTTGATTGCTGCGAACTTATTGACCACACCACCGAAAATCACACTTTTGCTGAAGCAACTTTTCTGCGCCTTGGGGATGTACCATATTTCCAAAGAAAATAATAAAACATCATGCAGCAAACAAACTGTATTCCACTTTACAGCAGATGCTTTAGTCTTTGGGCTCCTGCCCGAAGTAATATTACCTCTTAACGGTTGTATAAAGTCGTCGCCACCTCCTGGCCTGGTAGGTGTGAACGATAATTAACTCGAACCCTCCCGGGCTGTTTCAGAAACAAATCCATTGGAGGCAGTGCAACTGTGAAGCATGAACACTGTCTGGGGTCACGAAAAGCATTATGATCTGAAGAATGAAATGGATTCTGGGGTGGGCGGCTGATGGAAAATTCTGCAGCGTGGAGCGGTGGAAAGGATCCCGATAGGAAGGAACAGTGTAGACATCTCAGGAATTTTGTGAATGGATCTAGGCAGGTTTTCGTCTCGCTCCAGAGGTGTCGTGAAACCTTGATTAATCCGATAAGATGAGAATTAAAGTCGTGCAGCTGACATTTTCAGGTATTGAGAGCACTGCCATCAAAGTTATTTATATTTTTCAAGTTTACTTCCTTGCGCATGCACTTTACGAACAGTATATATCGTTCAATGAACAGGCTTTACCTGCAACGTCAGGAATAACTATCTTCGAATATGTAGCTTTGGTAGCCTTTACTCGTTGCTAACAGAGCGAGCTTTGGTACTCCACACTTTGCTAACGGGACGAGCTTGGGTAATTTTTACCCATGTGGAGCCTATCTTAGGATACCACAGAAACGATTTTCTTCGAGGAACTGATTTCTCTTCGTGCGCGAGACTGCCGATTCCTTTATACTTGGATTTGCCTGACCTGCAAGTCGAGGAAACGTCAGCTACGTGTAAAGAAAGTGTGAAGACCTCTTTCAACAGTTAATACATGGTCCATTCATTTCCGGGATTTGCCTTGAGTATATCGAAAAAAAGGCTATTCGCAGGACAGGATTTTTATGACGGCCAGTTGGTACCACTGTTCGCAGATGAGACTGGAAGCCTTGCCACATGCAGTTCCCCCCGGATTCATGATAACGAGCCATTAGCCGCGACCGAGAGTAATTAAAAAAACAGGAGAGGGGGAGGGGGGGGGTTGAACGAAGGTGGGAAAAGTAGGAAAGACGCAATAACGTTTTGGGCGGGGAAGAGAGCAAGCAAGTTGCAGTCGCGGTTATTGAGACAATGATGCGGTCTGCACGAAGGTTCTTGCGTTGACTGCCAGTATGTTGGGAATTGGGGGGAAGAACTGTTACATTTCGATTTCCAGGCCTATAGTTAACGTGTTCCCTGGCACGCCCTTGTATGTATCTATCTGGCAACATATCGCCCACTCCCACGCTCGCCACTTTTCGGTGGTCACACACGCCTGCTTCGGCAACCCCGAACGTAGATTCGTTTCTACAGGGCAGTCAGTGTTGCCAGAAACTCCTGAGATTCGTCAATTCATTGATTCTCAGTTACATTAGTGCCACTTGCCAGCAGTGTCTCAAAAAATCCTGTAAAAGTCCAGTAACTGGTAACGCGCTACTACTTCGGGACTTGCGTTAGTAACACTTTAGTTTTTCGGAAACCAATATTACATGAGTTACTTTACCTGTGTCATCTTCATAAGTTCAGAATTAGAGAATTTATTTGCCAGGACGAAACATGCTTTGTTGTGTTGTTCTCAACTTGGCATGTACAGTTGCACTGGGAAAAAAGTACTACAGGGATACATTCTTGTTAAATGTTGTTGTTGTTTTATTATTATTATTATTATTATTATTATTATTAAAGTAAAGTTAACGCGTAACTTCTTTTTCTTTGTGAGTAACTTATCCAACTCGTGGCCGGAGATTGGATAAGTTAACATCAGAGAATTGTTTGAACGACACTTTAAAATAAGTTTTTTCTGGTGTGATCGAATATCCAGTCCAATCTTCTCCCTATATTTTTACCAATGCGATTACACGAACTATGCAAATATGCGACGTTGACCTCATCGGCTGGTTCTGACTCGGATATTCGTCATTAGGTCACCAATGTGCAGGTAATTTCAGACCTGCTTGAACATGAATTTACGCAGATTCCGTTCTGTTTGTATTCTCCCTTTCGTCGCTTTACTAATTTTTCATGATTAATCGTGATTGGTCAATCGGTTGATGAAATATAATTCAAATAAACTCGATTCTTACTTCGGAATTCTAAACCCTTCCAGATGGTCGTGAAAAGCGGAGATGGGAGTCGATGTGACCTAAACAGTTCTTGTGTGAAGCAAATTCGGAAGAAGCCGTAGTAAATACCGCTGAAAAGTAACAGTGATATATAGTTCTTGGCTTCATCTGTCTCCTTATACTACAAATTAGGGAACGAGTTCCCTTGCGTCGAGACCACAGTTGGAAACCCTGCAATCCGTGCAGGTCTAAGTAAAGTATCGTGTTCGGCGAGTCCAATGCAGAAGGTTGGGGAGCGCACAAGATCCCGAGGGATGATCGGGATATAATAGGGAAAGTGTATGACGCTAATAGCAGGGAGGAGTGTCTCTTAAAATCTCCAGCATATATGTACACGCACACACATATACCGCATAGATCTTCCACCCTCTGCTTTGTTGGCGCTCTGCGGTGTGACGCTGGTCGTATCAGTTTTCACGACCAATAATAAAAGCAACAGCCACACCAAGAGCTTTTTTTTCGTGGCACTGTTGTGTCGACAAGGGACCAACCACTCGCTCCTCTGAGGACCAGTGTTGCCGATTTGCTAGCATTTTAGCTGGCTGGCTAAAAAACATGGCAAACGTCTAAATTATGTCCTAGGCCAGATTCAATATCCATCCAGTCTCTAGTATCACATCATTGTAACAAATGTCGTCTGTGTAGTTCTCAAAACACGACACACTTGATCTCGTTGGAAGGCATTAACCACATTTCTGATTCAATTGTCTTCGGAAATCTCTAGTTTCCAAGAATCACGGCGATAGCCTATTCTAAATTATAAAAGGTTAACAACGAAATCTTACGGTAGGAAAACATGGTACACATTGGGCATTGACGTTAGTTATTGTTAACTGCAAAGTGAAGGAAACTTTAGTACATATCGAATATTAGCTTCAGTTTTCAGAAAAGCACCAAGGTATGGGAAAACTTTAGATTTCTTGAGAGCTTCTGGATAATCTCCATATGATTACATTGAACGTTGTTGAGGCATTTGATAAAGAACTTATGCCTTGAGACAAGTGAGTACCAAAGTTTCCACAAACTCATGGTTTTGTTTTATCGCTCTCTGAAAATAATGTTCGAAAAGTTTCCGTAAGCTCATGTCTTGTCGAAAACTGAAAAAAAAAATCGATGAGCACCAAAGTCCTCGTAAGCTTACGATTTGTTGATACCTACGGCTATGTTATAATCTATTTAATTTGTCTAGACAACGACACATGCAGTCTACGGCAAAACAATATTTTTCTGAATATTGTAAGAAGAAAAATGAAAACTTATTCAATTCTGAAAGTAAATTTTCGAAAAGGTTAGTCGGTAAGAACCTTAATGCATTTTGTCAAGGCTTTACGTGTTAATTCTAAACCTTTTCTGTTATACAGAATATGACGTGTGACTTCATACAAAACGAAGAGTGCACGCAGTAACTAACGAATGTTTCTCTCCATTTCAGCGGCCCCCGTCGTCCTCCTTGTCTTACACGGGCCAGGGAAACGACGATGTTAGGTCCCCTGGCTCCGGCGGGACCCCTGGGCCCCTCTCGCAACAGCCTAGTTCCCAGCAGAGCGCCGACAACAACAGCGAAGCAGGTGAGTGGTGTTCCATTACTATTATGGTGTCAAGCATTTCTCTTACTGGTGTCATTTGTCATTTTTTATATTTCGTTTATGGCTGGACGAGATGAATCAGAAGTCGTTGTCAACGTGAGTCAGTGAGTGTTGTCCCGTTTTCGGATTTTTAATTATTTTTTTTTTTCGTTCCATGGTATAAAAGTAGGTTGAATTGTTTCTTGCTGTACACATTGAAAATCATATTATTCTGTTCAAATTTGAAGTAAACGTCTCCTTAGATTTTTTTTTGTTGACACCTGCATCAAACCATAAACGTATACCAAAGTTAAACAAAACCTGTGGTTTGTTGAAAAATGAAGGCAGCGTTCATTCTTTAAGAAAGTTCGTGGATTGTTGGTATTTGAAGCAAAAGATCAGCGTGTGTCAATGTTCCCACATTCTCGTCTCATTTTTTTTACTGAAGGAAGTATGCATTGTGTACCGATAGCTCCTGGTTCGTTTATAAATAGGGAGCGGATTTTTAATTGCTAAAACACCGAAAGATGTTATTTTTTATGTTCTAAAACAGTTGAAATGTGTGGCTAAAAGATACAAGATAAAAGTGGGAGCAGAACGTTAGATACTTTTGCATTAAATTCATTACAATGACCGACAAAGCACATTTCCAAATTGTCCATTGAACAATTGTTATATCTGAACAATGTATTTTATTTCGAAAACGTAATTTCCACATCACACTTACTCAGACGTGCACACTTACGCCATCAATATCACCTACACGTTCACTCAGAACCTGAGCAACTTTACGCAGTTTCTAGTACCCTGTGCTTTCTTGTCGAACCGATTCCGGAATTTTTCTGTAAGCACTTGCATGCGTGTCCCTGATAGGCAGTGCTCGATAAATTTTCTTCAAATCTAGGCGCCAGCTGTCAAAATCAGGCGCCAGGAAACCACATACTAGCAATTGTGCATACTACAGTATGTTTCAAACAGTATGTTTCAAAAGTCGCGCAATCCAAACTTTGAAAATGTATATCATTAAAATCGTAAGAGATTTACACCGGGTTTTCTGCACTAAACTAATCCTGTAGGCTATCACTGGGTTCATAAATTTATGTTAACATTTATCTAAATAAAAGCAATTACATTGTTTTAAAAACCATTGTTGATTTGCTGAAAACTTCTGAGAACTGATTTTCAACAATAAATACCAACTCAAACAATTTGTGGGATCTTGTTGGTGTTTCACTGGTTGTAAAACAGTTGCTTTGTGAGGTACAGCAGAAGCAGGGCATTTTTATTGAAAAACCTCTTGCACATGAGTGTAAGAATGAGTAGTAAAATACTTTTCAGCAATGCACACGCACTGCTCCAATGAATACGCCATGCTGAATCAATTAAAAAAAACAGGCACGGTAGCGTCGAAAGTGAGCGAAGAGAATTCAATGTAACCAGGGGCTGCCTAGGATTCTCTCAAGAGTCCAATTTCGGCACAAAATCTTGATTTACGATTTTTCACGTAAATGTATAGACACATGTTGCATGCGACTGTTGGCAATATTTCGACCTGCTAGTGTTGCCATATACGGAGATATGTCCCCAAAATGGCACTTTTCAGTCAATCCATAAAATCGCCAGTTAAAACATTCATCAAATGTTGCACATGACCAATATTGTTCGCAAATGACGGAAAGCAGCATTCAATTTTTTCCAGAAATGAACTTCCTGAGTAAGAAAAATATGTAAGAAATTATCGAAGGGTCATAATTAGACATTTGATGACTAATGTCTGCTTTCCGTCAGTTATTAATTTATATAATTTTCTGTACGGAGTGAACTGATAATTTTAAGCATTGAAAAATATATCAATGGATGAGGCTTTATAATGCAGAAAACCCGGTGTAAATATCTCTTACGGTTTTCATGATATACATTTCCAAAGTTTGGATGTGCGACTTTTGAAACACACTGTATAAGATGCTGAGCATCACGGTATTCAAAACATCGCTAAATTATTTGATAAAGCAGGAAATGGGGTGTTGGGGGACAAAGGGTAAGAAATTGTTACAGACTCTGGAATGTTCACAACGTTGATAAAAAAAAAATCATTTGCTAACTTACGCTGTACTGCAATTTGAACTTAGAATCATCAAAATTTCGTACATATTACAGCAAAAGATCACAGTCGCAAGGCTGAAATTTTTAGTCGCCATGGCGACCGGGATTTTTCGAGCCCTGCTGATAGGATAGGATAGTAATTTACTAATTTTCCATGCGTTTCGTTTTTTTTTTATGCATGAACTCCTGTATGTTATTTTCCCTAGAAATGTGTGTTTTATGCGTTAAAGGCTAAATTATGCATTTTTATATGAATTAAGACTTTGCAAATTACATTTCAACCATATGGTCGGCATCGGCACTCCTACCGGCTTTTTCCTTTATTTTACTTCGTTCTTGTGCCACTTTTTGGCCAATTTGCGAAGATGGGCATGAGTGATGATATGGTGAAATTGATGAATGGACACTCACGAACATCCATGCCCAGGCCAGGATTCGAACCCGAGACCCCTGGTGTCGTATCGCGCCGGCTTTGGCCGACTTCCAAAGCAACAGAAAAAAATGTGTTTTTTACCTAAAAATCGACCTATTTATAAGTACGAACCAAAATCGTAAATTTCCTACCTCCTGTGGATTCCAATAAGGGAATTTTTTTTTTTAGAAAAAATGATTGTGATGCGACTTCTGGAGATACTGACACACACATCTTTTACGCTGGTCTGAATAGAATTTGCAATCAGGTCTTATTTTTAGAAGAGCAGAAGACTCGTTCAAGTTGTTTCGTGTTATTCAGTGTCGATGCGCATTTGTTCACCACGCGATAACACTGCGTTGTCCTACTGTTTAGCAGGTGACCAGGAAGCGAAGACGAGGTTAATTATTTTGCAGTCAGCGCGTCCTGGCGTATGAATTACGATATTTTATTACATGACATGGGCGCTCCTTACATACACGCCTCATTCACTCCATCTCGCTTTTTTCTACCTCGTCTTTCGTCACGAACGTGTGTAGTCAACAGCTGTTCATAGTCGTGTGTGACGACACTCTTGTGAAGGCGGGACCGAGGCATCGGAAACCGTAATGTTTATAAATAATGCATTGTTATAATCGGCAGTACTTTCTCCTCCCCGTGCATTTTTTTTAGCTGTTGGCAGTGTGCGGAAAGTCCAGAGCCATCAAGTCTGTTGTTTCCAGGTTTAATTCCAGGATCTCCCACGCGCGGCGCTGCTGTTCCGCGTACCGGTTGCAGCTATCAATTATAGCGATGCAGCCACGAGTGGGCCGCGGAGGCTGTATTTTCACGTCGTTTCTGCAGAAAATTACATACTGACACCCTCCCCCCAACGTACACACCGTCCCATCCCCACCTCTTTCTCATTCTGGTAACAGTTGAGAAAGCAACAGGAAGATTACGTAGTTCTCCCTTCCCCGCTGCGAAGTTTAGTTGATTGTCTTTTGTTGCAATCATCGACCTCTTGTTTTTTTTTTTCGCCTCTCCACCACCGTGAGTCTTGATTGTCTGCCACAATGTTTCGTGGGGATGAGAATTCATTAGCATATGTTGATTGCACGTCGGTTCCTTTAATGTTTTGAGGCACATGTTATTGCCTTTTCGTTATTTTTTTAAAAATTATAACACAGTGCAAATAGCAATTACTGATCCACCGCCTGAAAGCGGTGGCGGTAGTGTCGAATGTTTGAACTATGGGGAAGCCTGAAGTTCACACATTTACCTAGATACAGATACAGGATGTCCAAAAATATGTTTTTGATAATTAGGATAATTTATTTAGAAATACATTCAAGTGTCTTAATACAATATATGTTCAAAAACTTTCAAAATTTACTATTCATTATTTTTTCTAAACTGTTTCCATGATAAATGCGTAATATTTATGCAGCAAATTTATTATTTCTCGACTCCTTATCATTCCGTCGGTCGGTTATGTCTGCTGACACTGTAACACGGTGCTAAGTGATAGGAGCCGACTAGCCACAGAAAATAATGTAGCACTACTCCTCAGTGATGCTATTTAGTATTTTATCTAATTTATGTCGCACATTTGGCTGATGTGATGATGAGAATAAGTTCTGATTGAATGGAACTGATGAAGGATTGACCACCGATTTGATTGTGTTCGTTCCTTTATGCATTTTGTAAATTTTCCATTCATCCTCATCGTCGTGATTAACTTAGAGGACGAAAAGTGACGTGAAAATAACAACAAAGGGAAGGCTACTACAATTTCCAATATTACAAAGCAGGCCGTGTCTTGATTTGATTTCCTGTTATTCTGGCAGGGACGTTTCCGTCGATATGCTTGCATGAGTGGCTCTTGAAGGCGTCTTAAGCATGGTACTGATCACATCACATCCAGTACGGCCAAGATGTGGATTGTGTGGAGTCTTTCCTGCTGGTACGGTGCAATGCACAGGGCACAGACTTACATTCATTTTCCAATGTAGCTTCTTTAATATCTGTTTTAAGGTTACACTTTAAGGCTGGACACACACTGAGACGGAAGTTGAAGAATGTGCAAGATAGCACTTGATAACAGGTGCATTTCTAATGCTGAGGCTTACTAATGCTGGAGCGGCGCGAAGTAGAGAAAGTTATTTGTAAGGATATTGTAACATGCGGTTACACATTCTAACAATGCCTTTTTTGTTTAATATGGGGAAAATGTAAGTTCTAAGTTAATGCATAAAATATTGACAGTTCTCTGAAAGCGATTAATTTTAAGCGTCTGAAAAGCAGTAAATATAATATATTTGGAGGCGAATAATCTCGCCTCTCTCAGCTTCCGTCTCAGTGGGCGAGCCTACATTCGATTACATAGATTTTTCTCAATGACTCTTCCGCTCCGCTCTTCTCTTCTTCACGCCTTTTCCGCTTCAGTGGGCGCACAGCTTTTGCAAGCTGGGTATTATTTTTCTCTGTTCCTCTTCGCGTCGCGTTCATCCTCATTCTCAATTTTGTCCCAAGTTGTTACTGTTGCCGCGAATGAATTGGCGTTTTCAGCCAGTCAGTAATATAATGAGGATGGACAGGATCGCGCAAACTCGTCTTTCTTTTTTATCGGCTTTTACGAGACTCGCATCAAAACAGTGTGTAAATCACAAACAACGTTACGCTCCCCTCCCCCCCCCCTACTTTCGCTACAACGGACGGAGCTACCGGAGGTTCTGATGTATGATGGGACACCATAATTCTTCCCTGCCTGACGGTGGGTTCCATTTACATGTATCGTCAGGAGCTGTAAAGGAGAGTAATTTATAACTCTGGTCCGGGGTCTTAAATGGTACGGAGGATGAATGGAAAATGGGTGGACTCACTGCGCCGGTCGTATGAATGACTGTGATCCACGGCAGGTCTTGGTTTCACGACTCCCCCCATTCATTTCTTCCAAATGCTCACGAAACTGTGACATAACTTCAGGAATGGTTGTCGATGAGCATGTGTTATTGCTGGTTGGAAAAGGGATGGATACTTCCACTGTCTTTCATTTAGCCGCAGGTGCGCATCGTATATACATTCCTCTGCTCCGAAAAATCACTCTGCGAACGAACCCATGTATGTCGTGACGTCATTTAAGGGAGTTGTGAATCAATACCGTGGAAGATTTATATTCGAGTGGGTTAGCTGCGTAAGGTGAGCGTGAATCGTTTATGGGAAGGAAGGATTTTTCCCTTTCGCAGGGTGTTTAACAAGTAACTGGCAGGTTTTACTGTACGTAAGCGAACGTTTTATGGTCTGCGCATGCGTAAGAACATAATGAGTTGTTTTCCATGTTTCTCTTTGTCGTTCTCGAGTCCAGAAATGCACCCGTCTGCAAGTTACTTGACTGTATTTGATGAAATGGCAAATAACCATGTATCCTCAATATCAAAGTTTGATGTCCCACCTCTGTCCCCAGAAGCTGCAGGTCGCTTTTGTTCTAACTTTGGCTGATCGTGACGATAAAGAATTAATGGTGATGAGATGGGTGAAGGCACAGTCGCAAATGCATGTAGACAGGACACCAAACACATCGCACAGAATATTGTACTGACTGTGAGTACAGGCGTCAGAGCCTCGTTTGCTTGCAAGAATGCAGTTTCAAGGTGTACTACATGGAAGGCGACTCCTTACAGACCTGGGAGTGGTAAATGATAAGGATGGACAATAGCCCCGGCCCGTCCGCTGCACTTTTTGACTTTCTGCACTCACGCGTCTAGTTGGTTTAAACGCTGCAATTCTGACTCTTCTACTTCGTTGATTTGGTGTCTGCACCGTTTTCACTATGTTCTGGAGTAGTGTTTTGTGTGGCGTAGGGTCAACGTGGTGCGTGCTAATGAAACGAACGTTTAAAGCAGCAGACAGGCATTTGTTGAATCTTCTGAACTTGAACACCGCTATTTGTCTACTTGATTGAACGTCATTTCCTTGCACCAGCCTGACGCCGGAATACACCTGCACTACACCTAGTGTTAGAAAGTGCAGCGAACTAGACGAGGCTAATACTGTTCATGCACACCGTTTCTGGCAGCAACTGAACTTGTTTCTGCATGCAGCTCTGCAAACCCTCTACTCCTTTTCAGTAACAATGTTCTCCCCCTAGGGCCACATAGTCAGATAAGTAACGTTAGCCTGTTGAAGAGACATACTCCCAGCACCGCATGAATCCACGTCTCGCTTGTTGAGAGTACGTTCGCAATTACAAACTTGGGAGATTTACGGTATCAGAGGCAGAGAGGGAGGGAAGTTTATTCGAAGTGAATGGAATCTCAGCAACAGCCGGAGGAAAGACGAGGAGAAAACAAGGTGTACGAGGAACATAAAACAAGCACATCCCCCTCCCCCCTTCCCTTCGTCCCAGCTTCAATTTCCTTGCTTTTCAAATCCAGGCTCACTTCGACCAAGGCGACGGACATTCGGAGCTTCAGGCCTTGAGGCGGGAGGAAGCCAGGATTGAGATCCGGAGGAGGGGGAGGCGCCAAGAGGAGAATAATAAGGGAACCTCCAACTAATTTCCTGTTCGGAGCTTCGACCCCGGGAGTTCTTTGTGACTTCGGTCTCCGGAACGTTATCTGGCCTTAAGAACAATTCCTAACATAGAAATTAGGTGTTCAATGTTAATTAAAAAGAAGAAAAAAAAGGGTCCTGCGTCGTTTAAACGTTAATGAAGAACGAGTTCGGAGAGACGGCCCTGCAACATTCTGAATTCTTGTCGTGAGGGAGATGGGAGGGTGCAAATTAAAAACTGTCGACTTTTGCCTATCTCCTTCCCTTATTCTTTTGTTTATTAATGCTTGCACTTGAGGGAAATGTTTTTTTCTTCTTAGGAAAGAGATGTCAGTTCTTTTCCATTTGCACTTGCTTTGTTTCTTTCCATTTTCTCATGTCCTTAGTTCTTATCACACTGCCACCCCCTTATTCCCTGTTCTCCAGAGGACGGGTGGAAAGAATTACGTCCGAGTCGACAGTGTCACAATTTTCATGACGTCCCCCCCTCCCCCTTTTGTGGAAGGAAACTTTCTGGAGAAATGAAGGACACGTTTCGATATTAATAAACAGAAGGGGGAAAAAACAAAGAATTCTTAATTAAAAGTAGCCAGAGGGGAATAACGAAGGAGAAGCCTGTGGTACTGTTGAGAATCAACCTGTAAATATTCCCGTGGCCGGAAAATAAAAAAAAAATGTTTGAACTTGGCCCATGTTCAAGTGACTACCTGATCAAATGTTCCTTTCTTTTATTTTATGTGGATGTTGTATTTGTAAATATTAGCTAACAGCAATAGAATAGCTGTTGATGAAATATTACCCCTTCATTCACTCCATGGCTGTGGTATAGCCTGAAGTGAAGTGCAGATGAACCTTGCCTGAAGCTCCTGATATGAATGAACCGTGAATGAATGAATTCATTACGGTTCCCAATCTTTGAAAACGAAGCAGAACTGAGCTGAGTTACTGCCAAGCTTTCGGTAATTGACTCACACATAATCTCGCCACCGAAGGTTCCAAGTTCGAATTCTGGCTTCTTGTGTGATAGTTAATTCATCAGTTTCTCCTAATCTTCATTCATCCTCATCGTCTCGATTATAATAAGACACAGAAAAGCGAGTCACTGCAGTGAATTGCAACTCGCACCAGTGCACAACGCACATTAGTGTGTCATCCAACTTTCAAAAACTAAGTTATAAAATATGGTGACATTTTGGGATAAATGTCAGATGTTATGGAATTCTGTTCTGTTAATGAGAGATTTAAAGTGCCAAGGGAGTAGAAATAAAATGATTTCATTTTATAATTTCAAGCACGTGATTTGGTGGTAGGGAATCGTACAAATAGTAACTAAAATCGCCAATACTTCCAGAAAAGTACGTTCTTTTTATCCGATCCCCAAAGTATCCAGATGCAAGTTTATTTCGCTACGAATCTTGACAGTTAAACAGAAAATAGGTGAGTCTGTCTTTTTCTTACTTTGATCATCTAGTTCAACGTTTCTGGAGACTTCAATTTTCTCAAAATTGAAGAACTTGCGGGGATAATCAAGTGGCAATTCTTGCTATATGAAGAGATCTTGCGGAAGTTGACGGTGACGATACCCCCTGCCGCCCCGAGAGCTACGACTCTATTTTTCGCCGAAAATTTATTCACTTCATTCTTTCCTCCTCCCATATTTTCAAGTCCTATCTGTTGGTGGTTAAACAGGGTTGCCACGCATCCAGAAGACAACTTTCGGTTACTCTCCCCGAGACGATTTGGTGACTATTTGTGTTCATGCATTGCCTGTTTGATCTCTTCTGCTGACTATTTTTGTTCATTAATTGTCTTTTTAAAATCTCTTCTGGTGACAATTTTTGTTCCTGTGTTGACTGTTTACAATCTCTTTTGGCGAACATTTTTGTGCGTGTGGCAAGAATTGTAGCTGCCCTCAATATCATGTCTCTATTTTTTTTTTTTACAAAGTTCTATATCAGTCGCTTTTGTTGCCAGATTCGTCTTCCTCGAACCAAAGTTAGGTCCTGGCAACATTGCCGCCAAAGAAGCATAGGAAAAAAAAACCCTTGAACGTTAATATCAGGGTGTATAATGCTCTGGCGCAGTTCTTGTTACTGGCAGACTTAGGGGGCCGACGCAAGGAAGGAAGGGCGGGCGGGGGAGGTGAACATGGGAGACATTTTTCACCGAAATTCAAACCAGAGACCCTCCAGAGAGGCACCCGCAAGAGGTTGTTTGTCTTCGCGGCTTTCAGCGAGTTAATGAATAGAACTTCCATTGCGGGGGGGGTTCGCACCACGCTGAATAGGATCTAAGGCGTTGCATATATATTTCTTTCCTGATCTTGGGAGTGGTTTAGGAAAATGTGGAGGGGAGGATATCGCACCAGTATTTCTTTCTTTTAAATGGAAGTGAATTGGTCAGAACCGTCGAAAGACCTTATTGTTTCAAATAACTCTGATAGGGTAGGCGTCGTGGTTGTGTTGGACAGTTTACAACAAACTCTGGTGATAAATTCTGTTTATAAGACGGTAATAAAATAAATGAAGACTTTATTGGGGGGCATTAGAAGAGAAATGACTGAATATGCGGGGAATCCATTATTATGATTATCCTAGTATGATGCATTCATGTCTTTCATTTTCAAAAAATTGGAAAGTTTTAAAATAAGAGCTGTTGTCAAAGTCCACCGCCATGTACTTTGAGACAAGGGAATGCTGAGGCAGAATTTTGTATTTTCAGAATTTCGTTTCTCCCCCCCCCCTTCTTGTAAAGTGTATTTTGGTGTGTGCCAGTTGGATTGCTTCAGCGAGAGGATTTCGTTCGAGCGCCAAATAGTTCGAAGTGACGACGCTAGATTGCGTACGGAATTGAGAGCTTCTTCGCTCGAGTGAATAACTCCCCAACAGACAAAACGAGCTGTACACAATCAAAGCCCAGTAGTAGACGCATAACCGTGATTTGTCTGTGGTAGTGGATCCTCAAATATGGATCGTGAGGTGCCAGACGCACTGAAACTGAAACTCAAGTGAACAGTCGTCATTTCCATTTGAAAATGGAGTTTAGCCTATCTTACCAATACACAATGATATATGAAAATTAAGATTATTGCGAGCTGAAACTAGCAAGGCGGATTTTTATACGATATGTGTGTACCGTACGACTATTGCCACAATAAAATACGCTCGAGGATGGGAGAGTCCAACGAGTACTATTATAGCGAGCGAAAGCGGTCCCATGCAGTTCATACTCTACTCTCCAAACGTTCTGTCCTACAGCTTCTGGCAACACTGCCCACAGTGTACTCTTTAGCTTGGGATTCACTTTATTATATATATGCATGTTCCTTTTATTTGTTTGACGTAGCATCAAGAAACATGGATTTTTAAGAATTTTAGTTTTCTGTGGAGGGAAGTGACAAAATAACCCTATATGAAAGGGAAAGGGGGGGCGTCTCTATGCATGTCGTTTGTATGCACATACGTACATTTTAGAGTCTTTTACACAATATTCTTTTATCGTAGAAAGTATAGCAATCCGTTTTCCAGGCAATTTGCGTTATCTGGCCATGAATTTGATTGCATTTACCAGCTTTCCTTTCCATAAGTCAATGAATTTAATACCTCGAATAGCTTTCAGCGCAGTCACCGCTACAAGAAAGGCCAAGATAAAGAAGCCCACGGCATGATAAACTCCTGAAAGGAAGAGCAGTAAACAACTTTTGCTGTAATCAACTGACTTGCCCCTATCAGTGACGTAACGCCTGAAACGGAACCTTATTGTGTCGTTGGCAACTCTGTGTGCTGTCGCTTTCCTAGTGGAAAACTTTCCGTTCGTCTTGTTCATCGCAGGTGTGATTTTTAAAAATTTTATTATTTTTATATATATATATTTCTTCAAAGTTGCGCGGCACAACAAACCACACAAAATTGATTCCCATTCCGAACTGAGAATGTTCTCGTTTGGACTTCACATCTTTTATTTATTTTATCGGCTCCCGACCAGCTCGTGTCTCGTTTCGACTGGTCGTCGTCACCCTCACGCTTCTGGGCTTGACCGGTCGTCACCCGCGGTCTCGATTGGTCGTCACCCGCCCGCTTCTCGTCGTCATCCGTCTACTTATGGTCTCGTCTGGTCGTCATCCGTCCACTTATGGTCTCGACTGGTTGTCATCCGTCCACTTATGATCTCGACTGGTCGTCACCTGCTCGCTCCTGATCTTCAAATGTCCGTCCCCTGTCTGTTTGTGGCATCGATTGCCAGTTTGTTGTGCACTATCGTCTCGCCTTGTCTATCTAGATTATAATATAAAATCTGGTAAAATGCGGCAATGTTGAAGGAACAAATAGAATATAGGGAAAACTGCAAATAAAAGCTACGTAATGAAACTAATGTTGACTGAGGGAAAAGTCTTGTCCATGAGTTTTTTTCGTACTTGACTCGATAGTAAATTCACCGATGTAAGAATATTGCTTGTTATGCCATAGATATAGGCTACGCACCTTTAAGATCTTGGAATAACACGTGAATATTTCTATAAACAAATGCTAGTAATAATAACCTGCAGTCCTCTGTAATATAGTGTGAACCGACCCTAGACTCACCTTTACACATTTAACGGAAAAACCGTAGAGTTCTTTTCTTCTCCGCATTGACCCTCGATGATTTCACCTCTCTTTTGTATAGTACAGTTCCGCCACGGAATTCCAGGTTCCTCTTCAGATCTGTTTCTGCTTTTGTCCGCCAGGAGGCCCCCCTTTACTAAAGAAAACAGCCTGCTCCATACAAATGTATACTAGTATGTCTGTGTGTGTTTGGGTGAGGATTGTGTTTCCAAATATGGCCCGCTTTTACCTGGTCCTCGAGGAACTCTTGCATTTCGGTTGGAGCCGTTGTTGTGACTGTAGAGGCGCATTCGTTGTATGGGGTCATTACGGATACATTCATGGCGAAACTGCACACAAGTGCTTGCAGGGGCGAAGGGTTCCCCATTGCTTCACAATGGCCCTTCGCTGCCAGCGAAAATAGGTGAGCAAAAAGGTCGGTCGACGGTGGAATGAAATAGCGACTCTATCCTCTACCTCCTCTTTGTGTTCTTCTGAAAAGACTTGAAGAGAAGCTTGTTAAACAGTGTTGCAGAACTTATGGATTCGAAGTATCTTATGATTAGTTCATAAATTCGATTCGTTGATCAGAAAGATATCTATCTCAGTTTTTGGAACCTGCAGATAAGATTGAAATTTTTAGCTCATTTCTGGAACTCTCAGCTCAGCGAGGCAGGATTAGCTTTCTGGCACTCGCAACTCAACAGGCAGGACTCTTTCCCTGAAACTCGCATCTCAGCGAGGCAGGATTAGCTTTCTGGAACTCGCAACTCATCGGAGCAGGATTAGCTTTCTGAAACTCGTATCTCAGCGAGACAGGACTCTTTTCCTGAAACTCTTATCTCAACGAGGCAGGACTCTTTTTTCCTGAAACTCTCATCTCAGCGAGGCAGACTCTCTTTCTGAAACTCGCAACTCAGCGAGGCAGGGTTTGTTTTGTGGAACTCGCAGCTAAACGAGGCAGGGTTTGTTTTGTGAAACTCGCAGCTAAACGAAGCAGGATTTGTTTTGTTGAACTTGCAGCTCAACGAGACAGGACTCTTTTCCTGAAACTTGCAACTCAGAGAGGCAGGGTTTGTTTTGTGGAACTCGCAGCTCATCGAGGCACACACACCTCGTCCAATTTTATGGCGTCTGATCGGTTGTTGCCCCTTTTGAGCAGTCTACAGTATTCATGTTTTAACCAGACTCCTTCCCCCGTTTGAATACTCGAAACTTTTGGAAAGGAATCGGCCAAGAAAATAAGATAAATAAATGCAACCTTAGTGGATCTAGTTGAAAAATTGATTAGTTGGCACCACTTTCCTCTATAAAAGTCGCCTCCCCGTGCCTTCTTTTACGTTTTTCTCTTTAGCAGTTCCTTTGCTCGTGCTTCCTCCCTCACAACAGAGGATCGACAATGGATCCATGGTTGCAGCACCGTGTGCTGTCTCGAGTAAAGAAAAGAGGAAGGTGGGAGGGGGTTCTCCTTTCCTTTCGGATTACAATAAGAAAGGGGGGAAGGCCACCTGGTGACCAGAACGAAAACTATCTCCTTTGCAAGGAAAAATGGGAAACAAAAGCACTTGCTGTTCCATTGCCTCAGCTTCTGGAACGGCCTTGTTTGTGCTAATAAGAAAGTTCTCGGTGCTCCCCAAGGGTGATAGAATCGAGCAGATTGGTTGCTGTCAGCACACCTCTTCAGATTGATCGCCGATATGTGCTGGTGAATCGTCATGCGCGGATGTTCATGCCGTGTGTTATTCAGTTGCTGCAACCGCCAAGGGACCAATCATCTTGAAAGTGAAATTGTGGGGGAACTGGAGCAGCGTCATGTCGTGTATGGGAATCTCTCTTGCACTCGCAATGGAAATTATAAGAATTTCTTTTCTTCAAGTTTCATTTCAATCCGAGTTCTTGGTCGTTAAACAGTTTTGTACATTAAAAGCGTGTCTGGGTAGAAAGAAATAATGGTAAAAATCGTCACCAGACGAGGAACGTTCATAAAGCACAAATGTAAATTTTGCAGTCCAACGAGGATCCGATCCCTGCTTTGTTTAAGTTCATTTTATGCACAGAAAGGCTAAACTGGACCTACAGTTTCAAGTGGGATCCGAACCAGGATGTCCTCCACCGGGTTTCGAACGCAGGATTCCTTGATTACAAGGCGACGACGTAACCGCACACCATCCAGGAGGCCCTGAGGTCTGATCCACATCCGGTATAATCCCCCCTCCCTCTCTGTGTGTTCACCTAATTACATTGGCGTACGCAGGGTTTCTTTTCGGACCGGGCTGGAATTACAAGGGTGGAGATATTACATATCTATGTTCTAGGCGGAGGAAAGGATACACAATAAAGTGTATTATTTTGCGTTTTAGTCTACTTTTTAAGTCATTTGAAGACAAGAATATTAATTCGGGTGTCATTTTAAGGGGGTTCGCATTTATCACTTTGGTTATTCACAAGTTTTACAGTGCTTTAATTTGAAAATTGTGATTTTTTCAAAATTTTTTGGGAGAGTCTGTAGCCCCATCAGCTTCCTCTGCGTACGCCAGTGCTTAGGGCTCCAGAAAGGCAAGGCGAAATAAAAGAAATACCAATACGTCCTCAGGTCGCTGCACCAGCATCAAAATTCTGTGCCCTAACCAGTGTCGAACTCGGACCCGCTCAGGACGATGTCTAACAGGAATAGTGCTCGAGCTTCAGTGAATATACGCAACAACAAATTTTGAGCGTAACTCGTGGGTTGACAACACTGTGTCTGGATCAGTGATATTGTCGATGGTACACAATAGAAATTGCCGGAGGTTGTTGTATGGGGGATATAAGGAGGTGCCCATTAATGCGGTTTATAAAATCCTGGACGCAGAGGCTTTTGAATCTGTTGTTGATGATGCTTAGGGGAATCCTAAAAAAAAGCCAAACAATGGGGCCCGAGGAGAGAGTCCGGGGCTTGAGTATGCGAGGAAGGCCCTGCGTGTTGGGGCTACAGTCCTTCAAGAGGGCCCCCATCAAAGTTTCACAGATACTGTGATCGAGGGGCGGGGGGGGGGGGGGGCATGTGGTGGCGTAACATGCCACCACCACCATTGTCCTTCAAGACAGGAAGTGACGTGAAGAGGGTCGACACCACTTCAGCAAGTGCGAAGAGATTGTATATTCACTTGCGGGGATGATGAGTAAGCTCTGGCTCACTTTCGAAGGTGGAGGTCGTATCTATAGAATGCCGTGCTTGGACGAGGCTCCAACGAATAGAGAAGAGTACTTCTCGGCGTGCAGCGAGCATTGTCCAGTGGAATTCTCGACACTTTAGGAATTCGACAATTACGGCCTAGGCCGTACGTTCCAGCGAAGAATAAGAATATTTTCGCAACTTTTCTTCAACTTTTCAAGGAGTCCCGGGATCGATATCCGGTGGAAGCACATTGCACAGTGGTTCGGATTCCACTTTAAACCGTAGGTCCAGTCCCGATTAGCCTATTTGTGCATAAAGTGAACTTTCCGAAAAATCCAACGGTGAACTCCGTGTTCGCGCATCTGTACTCATTTGCAAAGCACGAAGTACTAGACCGACAGATCCCACTCACTGTCTCTGCGCACATTCCCTCTGGTGTGAAAGAGCCGAGGTCCTTGGTGGCTGTTACGCACAGCAACCGCAGCCCCTCCGTCCGTCCTTCCGTGTCCCTCAGAAGGGAACAAAGGCCTCCTTTCAGTCAGCAGATGGAAACACGCGTAAACACACACACGCTCTTATGCGTGCGGTTTCTGGTTGTGTGTGTGTGTGGTTCTGGTTTTGTCTTCTCGCTTCCACCCCCTACGTCTTCGGAGAACACATGATGATGGAGGGTTTCCAATCTGTGGGTGGCAGCGTTCCACGAGAAGGAAAAGGAACACACATTCCCCCTTATTCCGAAACATGCGCATCCAATTGTCCTAATCCTGTTCTACGTTTCTCAAGCAAAAGACTTCCCCACTGGTAACAATTAATCTGAGGATTGTTATACAGAGATCAAGGCTACAAATATATCTCGGGACTGTTGTACGCACCATGGCTCATTTGCTGCGGGGAGTGCACAGCGTGTCGAAGACCACGTGAGGGATACTTTCTCTCGTACACCGATGCTAAGGTCCTGGTAAACAAGCTCTTGATCCTAATTTGTTCCAAGAAGCATTGGGCTGATAGCATTGAGTACCTAACAGTTTAGAAGACTGCCTCCAGTAAGCTTCGAGAACTATCTCGATATTTCAAATTCTTTAATTCAGAAATTTGCTTTGGATTTCTCCTAAACCATTCAAGAGAATGTTCGTGTCGTATGTGTGTGTAAATAAACAGGGATGCAAAAATTATTCCGAAATTATTTGACACTTTTAGTTTTCGAGAAAACCGGTTTTTTGAAACCTTCTTTTGAAGGGAAACTGTAAAACTGAGACGAGGATAACATGCAGTTTTGAAAACCGATACGGGAAGACAACGGTTTTGAAAACCGAAAGATATATTCAGTTTTCACGAAAAAGTATTTCCAATAGCAGCAATGAAATCTAGAAAGAAAAGAATGCAATACACCTGAAGAAATCTGTGCGAGGAATTGTAAACAAATACGTACTAGAATATTAGCCTGATCCCTCAAAATGAGGTATCATTTGACATCATTAGGGGTATAGTCCACAGGGACTATCCTGAACAGATCATTTGTCGATGGTAAAATTTAGTGGTGTAAAAAGAGAACAAAAATATCATCCGCATTGATGATTACTTTATAAGAGAAGACCGTCGGGAAAGCCAGAGGCGAAGGTACCCGCTTGGCAGCCTTTGGCCCTGCAAAGGCTGTTGCAGATCAATGCGATTCCAGTAGATTTATTTCTTTGTTTTGGCTGGAACTATTCCCGGGAAACATTAGTAGCTTCGAAGGAAAAGGACTTTGCTTTCTTTTTTTTGTAATTTTTTGTAATCTGAAGGAAAGCAGTTTCTTTCTGGGCGTTCGACCCGGGCTTAATCATTAATTGAACTTGGAACGGGCTGGAATGTTAGTTAACTTCACGCTCCCCCCGTCTTCCAGTGTTCATTCTGAGTTTTCAGAAGCGTAAAACAAGGAAAATGGAATGTTTCTGGAAGGGGAAAGTTTGGAAAACTTGGTTCGTCAATCTCGTAATGGAACAAAAAGGAAGGAAAAGGAATTAACGAGGTTCCCAACGCTGGCTTAATTCATTTCTCCCCCTCCCCTCCTCCTGCTCCCTGTACGGTCTGTTGCCGATCGCTTTGACTCGGGGGGAGGGCGAAAGTTTTCACCTCCTTGGCGTTGCTAATTCGTTGGATCCAAACCCGATCTTCCTTCTTCTGTCTGTCTTCCTCTGGTGCCTCTTTATACGTTACTTGTCTCCTTGCACCAATACACACTCCATCGAATCTTCGCACTTTTCCTCTTCGCCGTATTCGCTGATCATCTTGCATTACCGGAGGAGCAAGATAACGGATGCAGGAAATGATGAAGGATGAGTGCTGGAAAGTAAACTAAATTACTATGCCAGAAAGATATCCGTATTGTATCATATCATCGGCATATGGGACCTTGAAAGAATCATCTTTCTTGCACACAGGCCCGAGTTTAGGGGACTACACTTGGTGGTAAGATATAACTAACCACCTGATGTAACTTGGCCTAACTGAAATTGTGTAGAGTGGAGCCGTTGGGGTTTGAATTCAACGCTAGTGCGAGAAAGTTTGCTTCTCAACGTTGTGCTCAGATAAGCTGATTGGGGCTGCACCTATTGTTAAACACTGTGGAATGTTTCTTCGCCGGGAATCAAACGTGTCTTCTTGAAGGTCCCATGTTGATGTCGTGGCGAATTGTCAACTCTGTACAGCGAGAACAATTTAGGAACTGCTTGGAAGCAATAGCAGCAGGTTACGGACTAAATCCGCCTACTATAGTAGCGGCGATGAGAGTCGATGCGCTAACCACGCGCCACGCAAAAAAAAAAAAAAAAGCCTCTTGAAATACTTTAAGCCCCCAAAGGTCTATAGCGCCACGGAGTTTAATCAAACTAATCTCCCCACGTCCGCTACCATTGCAGATATGAGAATAAATTTATTCAGTCTGGATCATTCATCTGAACCCCAAGACTCGTGCACGTGCAATAGTGGAAATCAATCTTTGTGTTGGGAATGTTATTGGTCTCTCTTTCGCCCAATTTTCTCAAAGGCAAGGAAATTGTGTATGGTAAACATCGGCTAAATTAAAAATGGGAGGAGGGGGGCAGACTGGCCTATGGAGGTTACACAAAAATACAGAATATTGTATATGGTTTTAATGATAACATTTTATATTCATAAAGTACTTCCCCCCCCCAACTAAGGTAACAGATGCTTTTCTGGGGCGCGTGGTCCCCTTGACACCCTACACACTTTGTATTTGATTTTACATCTCTTTTCTGGTACTTTTGGCTACTCTCGAAGATGATGATGAACGATGATAAGATGAAATGTATGAAGGGGCAATGCGAAATACACATGGACGACACAACGCGAACCCCACAGAGGATTATACTGACTGCGAGTCCAGACGCCAGAGCCTCGTTAGTCTGAAAAGTACAATCTCGGGTGTACTATGTGGAAGGGAGGTTGACATTTGGGGGTCACCCCTTACACCTTCCCCTTGTTTAGCATCGCCACTGGTACTAAAAGATATTTTGTTTATTTTTTTCTTTTGGAAAATTTTCACTGGGTGAACGTTATAAGGTCAGTTTTCAGTGCCAACCATATACTGACACGAGTTCCACAACCTCAAGGAAGTCTTTCTTGCTTGCATTAACCTAAGTGGAAGCTCTTTCTGTGTGTGTGTGTGTGTGTATGTGTGTGTGTGTTTACGTGCTTTCACATCCGTTTTTTTCTGCTTCTAGATTTTACTCCCTCTCTCTCTTTTGCGGCTTTTAATAGTAGGAAAAGGGGTTGTGTGTTGGAGGGTGAGTAATGAGTCGATCGGAAGCCACCAATGGGGTCTCTCTATTTGTATTCTGGCGCCATGGCAACCGACAGTAAACAAACAGCTGCCATTTTAATTTCTCCCTCTCTCCCTTGTAAAGACCTGCCTTTCAGAATCTCGATTTTTAGCTTCCTCCCCCTCCCCTCTTCTTCCAGCGTCTTCTTTCATCCGCTTCTGATATTCGTCCTTTTTTTCGTTTTCGCCTTTTATGAGCCGAAAGCCAAACAGCTCGATGCTTCTTCCTAGACTGTAAACGCTGTTGTCAACAGTTCCAGTGGTTCTTCGTATGTTTGGAAGTTTCCAGTTGTTTGCGGTGATGTGCCTCAAGTGTTAGATGTGCCTCCTTAATCTTGTATTGTTGGTATTATGTTGCTGCAAGTTCCGGAGCTTCACAACAAATCTCATAATTCGTAACTTGTAACTACATAAGCGACGCCAAATGTGTGCAAGGGGGTGCTTTGTTATCCCTTCTATTCAGTTCAGCACCCCCATTTTTATTTCAGTGGTAATAATAGCAATAATAAATGAAATATATCAAATCACGTGCACTGTAATGATGCAACAAAATGCTCTGCTCCTTCATGTTTAGTGGCGATTCACTTGTCCAAAATGTAAGCCAGTCCTGATTAGCCCCTGTGCATTACAACTATCGTTTTCGCAACGGCGCCAGGGGCCCCAAGTTCGAATCTTGGCCTGGGCATAGGTGTTCTTTGTAGCTCTTCATCAAATCATCACCCATCCTCATCGTCGCGATCAGCCAAAAGTGGCAGGAAAGCGACAAAATAACCTAATTCAATCAATTCAATTACAATTCTTTAAGAACTATCGATTGTACAGCAGTTACGAGCATTTTTTTTGGTTCATGTATTTTGTCACTTGTGCAAATTAATTGCGAAATTACTTCTATTTGTCTTAATCTCTTCTTTTTCATTATCGATATTTTGTATCTGTATCAGCATGTTATATTCTTCGTCCGCCTCAGCCAATGCAAGCGGATCCACGTGATGTGGGAGAACGGAGAAGTAGTTGCTTTCCTATTGGCTAATTCTGAAGTCCATAGATACATTGACCTTAGGTACACAATTCATGTGATAAACCCCCACAACTTTAATATGGTAACTTATTTTAGTAGAATTGCTTTATCATAAGCAATATATTTCCACGTTCAATTCTTGAAAACGGTACACTTTGGAATTAGCCAATAGGATTTCCCATTAGTTAGTTGCAGTTGCTTACATCAACTTCGTTCTTAGTGTGGATGAAAAAAATATATTGCAGATGCAAAATAAAGCATAAGTGCGCTGCACAATGAAATAATAATGAGTTTCTCTGTAGGCTATAAGGCCACCCACCCACTCACAAATGGCTGTATTTTCCTCCCTTTCTTGTTTATGAAAAAATCAAGTTCACATATTCATAACTGAAATAATTTTGCTGGCATTTTTTTCAATTTGGCTCCTTTTTTTGGGTCATGAACTTTCCGAGTCCTAGCAATCAACGTGTCTTGAGAGTAAAATTTCTCGTCGTAAGATTCCTCACAACCACTTCCCTTCAAACGACACTCCGTCGTTGCGCCGTGTGTCATTTGTCTCTCCCCTCCCTTTCACCCCCTTTTTCTAAAAAAAACTTTATTCAATCATTCGCTCGATTTAATCTATTGTTCCGGGCGCTATAGCGAACCCTGCATTATATTCGCCTCCCGTTGTTAGCTGTCGGCCGGAGGAAGCAGGGGATCTTCGCATCCAAGGGGTGTTTTGGCGCCCCCCGAAGGTGGTCGGGTTGATCCGAAAGCGGGAGGGGGAGGTCTTGCTTTGGGTAAGGCGAGACCCCCTTGTTCAATCTTTTCTTCCTGCAACGCCTTTTGTCTTGCTCTAGATTGAAACGTTCGCCGGATCTGCAGTCGCCCGATCTTCTTGCATGTGAAGGATCCGTTGGTTGTTGAAAGGGGTTGGGTACACGCAGATGCAAAAGTACTGTGTCTCCGCCATTTCTTCAATGGATGTCGCATCAGTCATGTACCGGGGTGTAAGGGGTTGCTTTTTGAAAAGTCACCTAAATGGCACCCTCTCTGCACGTAGTATACCCTGGACTGTCTTTTCCAGACTAACGAGGCTCTGGTGCCTGAAACTGCAGTCAGGATTATCTTTAGGAATCGTATTGTGTCGTCCAAATGACAGCCCCTTCATCGTCCTCATCATATCACTATTCATCCCCGTCTTTCGGATTCCATTTTAAACTGTAGGTGCCGTTCCGATTAACCACAATGTGCATAAAGTGGACTTAAAACGCAAATTCAAGCAATTCAATCGATCATCCCCGTCGTCGCGATTAACTAAATGTGTGTCAATCAAGCAGTGATGTTCGGGGCCTCCTTGGTGACGTAGTGGCAACATTGTCGCCTTGTGAGCAAGGGGCCTCGGGTTTGATACCCAGTGGAGGCACATAGTGGTTCGGATCCCACTTTAAAATGTAAGTCCAGTCCTGATTATCCGATGTTACTCAGTGTGTGTGAATTAAGCTCTTTGGTTTGGTGAGAGGGGTGCTAGGAAATCCCACGGTTTTCTGTGCAGATAAATGAACCATATAGTATTACTAGCAGCAGTGCCACCGAAGGTTCCGGGTTCGTGCCTCAATCCTAGCACGACTGGTTTCTTTGTGTGTATGTGTCCCTTAATAAATTTCATCCAATTACCAGTCATCACGATTAGCATGAGACATAATAAAAAAATAAGAACTACTACCATAACTCCTATTGGAGTTGAAGGTGTGAGAGAGACTGAATTTTGGCTTACTATATCCTGTCCCGGATATCTCTGGAGAAAGTGAACGAAAACAAGTCCCTGCGCAAGTAGTGACGCGAGATGGCTCCACCAATGGGCACGTGAGAGGAAATGAGATAGCGTGAAGTCGGAAGAAGTGACTGCAGTTACCAGCCTCTGAGCAGCGTGTATTGCTCTGCCCACTCGATTTCCCACCCTTCTTTGCCGCTAGGCGCGTCCTTGCTTCAGAGTAAGCCGGGACAGGGTATAGTTAAACAGTTCTTGCTAAGTATACAGTGTGACGTGGCAGCCCTACAGAGCATAAAGGTTTTTCCAGTTGTCCTCCACGTGCCACCTTGTCCAGTTTCCCGGTAACTACTAACACCTTTAAACTCGGTGCTGGAATAACGTAACTTGGCGCCTCCAGGTCCTGTTTCCTGGAACGTGGTCTGAGATTCCTGGGCACGAGAAGTCTGGATTGGAGTGTTGTTTTATGCAAGGCTCTGCTCCTTTAGGATAATTACAGGACGAAAGGGAGACTGCGCTGAGGATAGGGAAGAGCGGCCTTCTGGAGGAAGAGGCAGGAAGGAAGCAACAGTATAGATCTTTTGTTTCAATCTAGCAAGGATAATTAAGCTCGATGCGGGGCTTCCTGTTTCGATTCTAATTACATTGGGGGGCCCCGTAATGGGTCTGTTCAAACAAGAGTTTTGGGATGGGAGGGAGCTTCTGAAGGCGTCGAAAATGGCACCCTGTGCGAGATGATGGTCTCGCTCTTTTCTGTTATGCTTCCGAGGGGTAGTAGACTTCTTAAATTGGATGAGAGGGTATGATACCACTTCCGCCCTCTCTCAGAACGGGACATTGAGGTTCTCGATTGCTCTGTCCGAGTCTTAATTGGGAAATAGGGCGGCGATCTTGCTCCGAAGGAGGATCCGGGTCCTCGTCTAGGAACGGTACCAACTGAGTGCGTGCTATTACCTCAGCCGGTGCAGAATTAATTGAAGTTACTTTGGTCCAGAAACTTTCCGTTGTTAACGTACTCCCAAAGCGGGATATTTTGCAAAGTCTGGGCCATCAGCTTAACCTTCTCCTCTTTACACAGAGCACATTCACTACTTGACTTCTGTCTGGGCCTGACCAAAATTAAATGTACTCTCACCGGCAATAAAAATGGGACAAGTACCGGTAGATCCTGAAATACTAGCTTCCCTGTAAGGCGTTATGTGTGTTGCCTAACTCTACGGCGGTGCTAGAAGTTGCCATTGAAAATCTGCTATTAAAATCCACTTATCACCGTAGAGTTAGGCAACACACAACACCTTGCAGGGAAGCGAGCATTTCAGGATCTACTTGTCCCATTTTTATTGCCGGTGACTGTACCACTTTGTAGAACGATTCCTGTGGTGGGTATTTACACTAAATGTCAGGCGTCTGGCTTTGGGTGCTATTTCTATCTGCAAATCATCTTCTAGAGGATGTGCTGGAGTGGGTGGCAATCTCACTTCCAATGTGATACTCTTTCAAGGGCGTGTGTGAAGCAAGCGAACGAAGCAAGTCCCCTGCGCAGTCGAAAGGACTCAACCAATGAACGCGTGAGAGGATAAGTGGGTGCATGGAGTGAGCAACGCAACTACAACCACCAGACGTTTGCAGCAGCGCGTACAGCTTCGCTCCGCCCACTCCCTTTCTTCACTTCTGGGACGTGGTATAGGAACAATATTGGATGTATTGCTTGGTGCCGTGTTTGCCCTTTGAAAGGAAGTGCAGTTAGCAAAGTTCCTTCAACAGCTATGTTGATATGGGCGCCGCAACGGGGAGAGGGTTTCACCTCCTCTTCATTTCAAATTATAAAAAGCAAGAAACATTATTATTTTAACATCTGTAACAGAAAGAGAGTTCGGTTCTTTAGTATCGCAGCAGAATAGCCAAGGATGGGGATAAGTGGTCGGTCCACTGAGTTCTCAATTCTAGAAATGATGTTATACGAGACGTTATACAATGTAGTAATCATGAAAATTTTCCAATAACTTTCGAAGATATCGGACGAGGTGTGTAAAAGTGAATAACAAAATAGAATTAACATATATGCGGCATAAAATGTTAAAAAAAAATAAAGAAAAACATTTCTGTACGATTTTCGCTCGTCTACTGTATCGGATAGAAGTCTTTTTCGAGATTGCTTCACTGACAAATTGTTATTTTTATGTACTCTATAATACTAGTAATTTTATAAATATTTTTACCATTCACTTTCATGTCACTTGCCTGGTCGCTCCTACAAAATTGTCTCGCAGCGCTCTCTTTAGTTGATTAGTGAGCGAACACTTTTCTCGGCTACTTGACACACCCCTCTTTGATCTCAAACGTGAAGAATGTTAAGCCCTCTCGCAATTTAAGTCCTCTTACCCAGATTAGCAATTTCGGGCACCGATAATTCTAGCTGCCCTTTCCCCACCTAACTCAACTCTGTTTTATCACATCCTACCTGTAACTGAGTGCAGCTTCAGCTTCCACCGTGCACCTCGGTGCATATACCATTTGCAACTAGACGCATCGGGGAAACTTCAAAGGGAATTTCTGCAATATTTCCCGTCTCCTGGGCATTTGCGTACACGGGGCAGAAGGTGCCAAATTGAGGTGAACGGACGCTTTATCGCGGGAGTACGCTCGGGCATGCGAGGGACTCCTTTTTTTCCCCTTCCTTCCCGAGCGGAGACGAACGAGCGCTACCAGGGAGATGAGTGCGTTTGCATCCATCTCCGCGTTCCCAGACAAGTCGTTAGCGCGTGATGTGTGGAAGCCCTTTTGGGCCCTCACCGAAATGCGCGCAATGAGGATTCCTCGTCGCCTGCCAAGTAATGAAGCCGGAGATTGTTCGATTTACTACCTTCGCACATGCTCACCCTTCTTGTCCTTTGCAGGGAGAGGGAAATTTAGGAGAACCCTCCCAATCCTCGCTGTCTCACGGGCCATTTCCCACGACCTTCGGTGAGCATGTGAGTTACATGTGTGCTGCTCCTGTAAATACATGGCGCTGGCTACGTTCTTGCTCATCAACGAGTAATCTGGGACTCTATTCTCCGTCCACTGCAAGAACTAAGTGGTGTAAACAATACCATGTGACTTCTAAGAAATAGTGTTATTTTGATTTTATTGGTCATGTTATGAAAAACTCAATATGCTGACCAAGGCAGTAATTTATTTTATTATAAAACATAAACTAAACGTAACGTTTCAACCTTTTAGCAAAGTCTTCTTCAGACTCTGCACGAAGTACAAATGTAACAAGATACAAAAACAGGACGATATAAATACACAAACATTACTCCACTCCAGACTATTAGAAAGTTGTTCTGGAACATTCTAGCAGGTGGCTATCCCTTGTCAACTGTATTTTCACCTAAAAGGCTAAACATATTAATTTCCATCTAGAATGTGGTTGTACTCTTTATCTCATGCTCTTTTCCTTCATTCTTCTTCATTCTTCTCTCCTCTTTCTCTTGTCCTTTCCACTCTTTCTAACACCTTCTTCCATGCTTTGTTTAACTTCAGTCACCCATTCCAGTTCATTGTGTCTTCACCTTTCTTCTCTAGACAACTTTCTAATAGTCTGGAGGGGAGTAATGTTTGTGTACATATATCGTCCTGTTTTGTACCTTGTTACATTTGTACTTGGTGCAGAGTCTGAAGAGAACCTTGCTAGAAAGTTGAAACATTACGTTTAGTTATGTTTTATAATAAAATAAATTATTGCCTTGGTCAACATATTGAGTTTTTCATATCATGGAAACAAGGCTTAATGGTGTTATAATTGGTCATGTCTGTACAGCTCCTTATCTTTTGGTAATATTAGTATATCGTGTAGAATAAGGCAATAAATAATAAAGAACAAGGTTTTTATAATATCTACGGTTTACGATATGCTTGCTTTATTCATAGCTGGAAACACTTTTAGTTTCTGAGGTCTTGAATCATTCGATAAATGGACCAATGTCATTTCGTTAATTTGATCGTATTCATATATTTATTTCGATAAGTTTTAGAGTGCAGAAATATGAAATAAGTTAAGCAAAGAAGTGTATTTCCAAGTTATTTCTCTTTCATGTAAAGTGTAATATTGTAAGGAGAAACAAGCACTTCCATGTCCTAACATTATTTTTCGAACTCAAAAAACTGAAAACAAAATACTCCATTTTGACATTTTAGAGGAAGAAAACTAGAGACATACATGTGGATTCCAATTTCTTGTTTTCATGGCAAAACGAAACCACAGTTAATAAATTAAAACAAGTTCACAACTACAATATAGCAGCTACGTTGGGTGGTATGGCCTTATCACACGCAATATATTCTAGTGCGCATGGTTACTGCACAGCTTCCACTGGAACAACCAATAGAATTTCTCAGAAGCCAAATTATTTGTTTACATTGATTTCGTTCATAGAGTGGACAGAGAATAGTAGATGAAATTCGGAAGGATCTGTAAAGTCGGAACAAAATCGGGAATTATATCTAGGTATATCGATTTCTTGTTTTTATTTGCTTTCACTTTTCGCTAATTACCATGAAGGGACGCTCACAAGTGCCCTGGCCGGGATTCAAACTTCAAGAACTTCGGTGGCGAGATTGAAAATCTACACACAGAAAGCTAAATGCATCATATCGATTGATGCACCAGAATGCATCGATTGATGCACTAAAGTGTGTTTTATGGCTTCTTCAAAGAATCAGATTCACATTTGATGCATTTGGGTGCATTTTGCTTCAAGTTAGGATTTATTTCAGTCGAGATTCACTTCAATGCATCAGTTGATGTTCCTTGATGCACCTTCCTGCATCTTTTTGGATGATGCACTTAAACGTCTGGTCTGAGCTACAGAGTATATGTAGCTCAGACGAAACTTTTAAGTGCATCATCCACAAAGATGCATTCTGGTGCATCAAAATGCATGAAGGTGCATCAAAACGCATCAACTGATGCATTGAAGTGCATCCCGACTGTAATAAGTTCTCACTTGAATCAAATGATGCACTTTGGTGTTTCTTTCACGACATACAAAAATGCACCCAAATGCATCAAATGTGAATCTGATTCTTTGAAGAAGCCATAACACACGCTTTAGTGCATCAATCGATGCATTCTGGTGCATAAATCGATATGACGCATCTCGTTCTCTGAGTGTACCACCCAACCCTCTCGGCCACCGAGCCGGCAATATTGAATCATTAAAACACATAATTCATATTCCTTTTTGATAGACAACCTAGCTAATGGTAATAATAAGAAGCAATACAGGATGCAAGATTGTGTTTAAGGCTAAGGTGCAAGTTGTTGGAATTTCAGCATGTTTCAGCCTACATGTGGTAACTAAAACAAATACACTTAGAATTTAAATGGCAAATTCCAACTATACGCTAACATAAGGTTGAAACTGTAACTCTCTTTCTCTCCTGCTCTGATGAAATATGTTTCCACTCCTCACTAATTCATCTTTTTCACCATTTCATCATTCATCCTTATCGACCCGATTAACCTAAGGAGGTGGTAAAACGACTTAAAATAACTAGGTGTAAAAACAATTATTGTTTATAACTTCCCTCATTTTGTCTGCCGCATATGTCCACAGGTGCACAAGAAAGCTCCGTAATTGTATATTTTTACCACCTTCAATCCTTAATCATAGTCCAGACGTAATTTCGGTTTGCTTCCACTGTTTAGTATTGTAGAACAGATATCATCTGACGCTTCCCTTTCATCACCCTTTTCCAGATCCACCTCTGATCTTGGACTCCTCTAATTCCTTCACTTTGGACTTCGGTCCGCATGTTCACTGTAAACAGCGGAAAGCCACAGGCTCTCCAAGCAGGCACCGGTGCACTGACGATTGCCGCGATAGCAGTTATTCGGTGGAAAACTCGCGAATGCCTCTCCACAAGGCCTCTTCCTGAAGCCCTGCTGGAACCATTCGAGATACGGTCGCTGTTTCGGGCTGCGGCATGTTCAGACCAGTCCCCCCAGACCAGGTAGAAAGAAGATCTTGCATTCCAGATACGACGCCAATCAAGATTCTAATTTTTTCCATGAATAATTAAGAACTGGAAGCATGCTCCGGCCAGCACCCATTGTCCCCTTCCCCTCCCGGGTACCTCCACCGTTTTTAATTAGTAGGTTAGAGTAATTGAAGTTGGCAAGTGTCCATAATGGTGTTTCCATCCCTGGTTGAGCATGGAAGCTTCCTCCAGGGCTGTCGGGTAACGGAAGCGCCGTCTTGATTGGATTAAATTACAGCAGCTGCTCGTATTTCTGCCAGGGTTGCACCTACCTGCAATTAGTGCCATCAGCTTCTTGAGATGTGCAGTTTTAAACGCTGTCCTAATTAAAAGAATGGGGAGGCAACACTAGCATTATCGGTCTCGCTGAACGGGACCGTCGTGTGGTGCGGTGGGTGGGTTTCTTGTGGTGTTTGGTGGAGTTATAGGCGCTGGTTCCTCAAGAAGTTGAGGTGGTGATTTTATCAAATGGTGCAAAACGGCCGGTAAAGTCAGTTTTTCAATTGTTACCTGTAGTTTTGGCAGTTTTCTTCTAAAGGCTCCGTAAAGTCAGTGTTTTTTAAACTCCTGTCTTGATGTACATGATGACTGCGAAGCTAGAACCACGGTCCTAGACACTATTCTCCATCTTCTGCAAGAACGAAGTTAATATAAACAAAACCATGTGACTTGAGAATTAGTACCTTCCTTATGTGTTAGTTCTGGTGTTATACTAGCCGTAGCTGTACAGCTCTTAATTTAAGGTCGTCCCACAACTTCAACATAGCAGCTACATGGTATGGCCTTATCACACGCAATATATTCCAGTGCGCATGGTTACTGCACAGCTGCTATTGGAATAACCAATAGTTTTACTTGTAAGACACTTGTATTTGTTTACAATGACTTCGTTCTTAAAAATCTCGCACCACAAGCGAGTGTATTTACAATTATGCTACGTGTGAACTTGGCGAACAGAAACATTCGTATTGTTATGCGTTGTTTATATACAGATAAAATGTCAAAACATATATGACAGTGTGCAGATTAGTAATTTTCCTCATATGGTAAGGCAAAGGTTAAGTTCCCCGTGCCTATAGCACCGTGCAATGGAGGCACATTTAGTGGTTTGGGGGTAGGGGACCCACACATGCTCATTTTGGAAGTGATGTGATCATCACCACTCTCCGGCCACCTTTACCCCCTGTGTTGCCACCAGGTACTCATTGATTTGAGGCTGGGTGAGCCCCAGTGCCGCTTTATGCGGGGACAAGGCCGGAAAAAAATCGAACCATAGATCACCCATCCCGGGAATCGAAGGAGCCGGTGCACACAAATACCACTTTTCCTCATGCTCCCCACAGAATAGTTCCGGAGATATATGCAGTTGATGCTTCCAAACGGACGAACAGTATACTGTTCAAGCTCACATTTTTATATGTGGAGGCTCACGGATAACAATAGCTTGAGGCCCTCCTGCATGCAATTTGAGTTACAACTTTTAGGCCCAAGTTACGTCAGATGGTGTAAAATATTTTAACCACATGTAAATTATCTTCATTTCATCATTTTGTGCCCTTTTTCAAAACATTTTCTCACAGTAGATGCCGTTTGCAGATGCTTTATAATGTGTCATTATCGGAACTCACTTAGATCCGGCATCTTGTCATTCCTTTCTCAACAAAATGGCGGCATTGTAGGACAAGGTAAGGCAAAATCACATTTAACAGCCATTTACAAAGCTTGTGAGCTTGGAAACTGAGCGTTAGCACCCCAGAAATGGGTACCAAAAAATTAGCCTCATACCCCTTTGTCCTTTCCTCATCGCTGCAACAGCACATCAATGCAGAAAAACACATCATCCCCTCCCACCCGCGGTGTAGTACGTCTTTTCCTGGATGCGCGGAATCTAATTAAACCACTCCCCTCCTCCTCCCCGCCCTTCAGCGAATCCCCCGGAATAAAATCTCATTCGCAACACACAAACCCCATTACAAACCTTGACTAGCGCTAATCGCATTGAATTCCAATGGGCCGGAAAATTTCATTCCCGCCGCCACCCGTAGAGTAGCGCTGCTGTCGAATTTGCATAATCACCTTGGTCCGCTAATCGTGGAGGGGCTCCGAAAAAAAAAGAGGGGTGGGTGTGGATTCTGATCTTCATCCACAGTATAATGCATGTCCCTCCTACTTCTGCGCTTGAAAGTGTATTGTCTGCGTGTATTAATAGTAACATTGATTGTAATAAGAATCTCGTGCATGGTGTAACAGAGATTTGAGTCATCGGTATAATGGGAAGTAAACTCCGGATTTCTATGACAAAGACTGCAGAAATATGTATTTATGTCTAAAAAATTACCAAAATTTGACCTACAAACTGGAAACGCAGGCTAAAATATATTGCTGAAAGTTACTATATACAGCAAAAAAAATGGGACACCTACATCCTTAAATTGTCGCTTCCCTGCAAGACGTTATGTGTGTTGCCTAACTCTACGGAGATAAGTGGATTTTAATGGTCAATTTTCAGTGGCAACTTTTACCACCGACGTAGTTAGGCAACACACATACGTCTTGCAGGGTAGCGAGTGTTTCAGGATATACGAGTATGTGCCCCTTTATTATTGCCGGTGATTGTATCTTTTATCGAGAACCTTTACAAAATATTTTTACAGCAGCGTTATACCCTATAAAGAATAAAATAATTTAATATTCCTTCACACAAATGTCATGTAGGAGAATAACTCAGCGGTTCTGAAAGTTTGCGCCGTGGCGGGCTTACAGGGATGCCGCGAAATGTTCCAATATTTTCACTGAAATTTCACTTATTCCAAATATGTGCTTGTTTAGTATTTTTTTTTACACAAAATGTTTCTGAATTTGAAATACGTGTGTATTCCTACACTGACTGAGCGTTGAAAGTGTATACAATAGAATTTATTTCAAGTATGAGTCTTTATAGCTGTGCATACCATACAAGGATGATTTTTTTCGTGTGTGTGTGCAATTTTCGTACACCCTTTATACTCTGGCTACTTCCACATTCACATTGCTTGAGAGTTCACAAACACAGTCTTTCATTTCCATTACTTTCACTACACTTGCACTGTTTCACTAGAATATTCCACTAAACTCTTAGCTGAGTGATTCCTAAATTTTTCTCAGATTTATTTCTTTATTTAGTAGCTCCCATTCACAAATTTTCGCTATCCCCACTGAGCTTCTTCGCTCTCTTTGCCCAGACGTAGTGTAGGAAAGTTCCCAGATTTCTTATTTGCGCCTCTCCCCCTCTCGAGTCTCTCCCTCCTAATAACGGTTGTCATTATATTTTCAATGTTAGCTTCGTTTATTTCCCTGATATATTTGTGTCTTGCCTCCCCTGTTTCTTTGCAATGGAGGAGAACGTGAAATTTCGTCTCGTCTTCACCGCATAGCGGACATTCTACGCTCCCGTCCTCCCGTTTTAGTTTAACTTGTGTCCAGGAACCAGGCAAATCATTGCCTTTCTTTTGCCCCACACAAATGCACGTAAACTGATTTAATGCTTTGAGTGAAGAAAACGGATAGAAAACACAAATATTTAACTATTGGTTGTAAATTAAAAATCTTAACATTGCCATGACCCTAAATAAAAACCAAAATATGCATGTGTAAGACCAATAAAACCAGGCCACATGTTCAAAAATCATGAAACTGGTATCGGCATGCATTAACTTATGGAAAGGAAAACGGACAAAGATAAAATCTAATCTAAACCCTATTGATAAATATTCTATTGTATGAAATTATTGAAGAAAACAAACCATAAAATCCACGGTGTTATTTCTTAGAAAAGTTAAAACCGGTGCCACCATGGACTCTTGTTCTCTGTACAGTTCACAAAGTCACCTTGAGGCTCCACCGTCGCGGTTAAACTGTAGAGTGCAAATTCGCGACGTTAGACCGCCAAGTGCGTTTCAGTTAGCGTCATCTTGAAGGGCCGCCGCTGTTGAGTGTGTTGAAGTGCATGGCTGTGACATTGACATTTCGTTTCTGCCGC
Source organism: Lepisma saccharinum (assembly GCF_977018435.1). Taxonomy (NCBI): domain Eukaryota; kingdom Metazoa; phylum Arthropoda; class Insecta; order Zygentoma; family Lepismatidae; genus Lepisma; species Lepisma saccharinum. Next base: position 79,795,097 of record NC_139231.1, on the reverse strand, counting down.
TCTCTCTGTGCTTAATAGCTCTATCACTCATGTTTCTTGCGGTCTCCGATTTTTACGTTCAGCCGTTTGTTGCGGAACGCATTTGCCACCACTTCATTTGCTAGAAGTCCTCAGGGTTGCCACTGTTATATTTTAAGACCTAACGTGGTTTCCGTGCTGAAGCAAAGGCCATTGGAGCCATCTTATAATAAGGCCTGAGCGTTTGCATACAAGGTCATCATCATTGTAGGTCTTGGATCACAATATGATCAGTCACGCGGTATCACCATATTTCAATTATTGTACTTTATCTTCACACACACACACACACACACACCCCCCCCACACACACACTAGATAGCCTATAAGATCAAACTATGTCAATTGTCTTCCTATTCAGTGCACGTTTGCTACTCTGAAACGGATACCATGTTGCTATTCATGTTGCATGTACGCAAGTTGGCCCTCCCTGACGGCGTAGTGGTAAGAGGTCCCGGGTTTGATACCCGGTGGAGGCATATTGAACAATGGTTCGGATCTCACTTTAGACTGTAGGTCCAGCCTGTCTGTACATAGTGTACTTAAGACCCAACTCAACCGAACAAACAAACAAGCATGTATACAAGTCTGCACAGGCCGTATTATAGGGTATTGTTTCAGCCTACCAAACGACACCCTTTCTAGGTTCGAGTCCAATCACCGCTTTTTCATGGCTTTCTAAGTCGAACCGTTAGACAAAGAACGAGAACAAATTTCGCAGGTAAAAAAGGAGCAAAAAATGTTGACATTTACAAAGAATAATGCTGAAATTCGATCCGTTTAGAATTGGCCCAGTGTGTACAGGATAATTATGTAAGTGTATGCATGCCTGTTTTCTGCATGGGCAAGTTAAGGGAGCGATCGTCACCCGGTGATGACTAAAATTAAGCGAAACACCTCCAGAGACAAGGTCTAAAACTACTGGGAGACCAGTAGCGTGCCCAGGATTTTCGGAAAGGGGGAGTTACGTATATTTTTTTAGTATACAGTCCTCATCTTGCCATCTTTTCTTGCCTTTGTGTTTTTTTTTCATAAATGTTAAACCAGAAGGGGGTCATGCCGCACTAACTCCCCCTTGGGCAGGCCACTGCTAAGACAGCTAAAAAGAGAGAGAGTCATTAATCCGCCAGCAGATGACAGCCAATATGATCCACACTAAAGTTATTTTTGAAAGGTTAGTATTAGTGCTAGAAATCTTTCTGGTGCTACTATTGATATTGAATCTGGCTATCTAATCTGACATGGACGTCACCGATAGTGTAGTGGTTTACGATCTCTCCTTGTATTTGCATGTTTTTTCCGTCGCTCCTCTGCCACTTTTACCTAATCGGGGTGATGAGGATAACTAATGATTAGATGAAATTCGAGAAGGAACAATAACAAGGAACGCTTATGCCAAGGTCGGGACACGAACCCGAAAACTTCGGTGGCGTGCCGCGTTGATTCCCTGTGGATGCATGAAACAATTTTACACTAGACCAGTACTGATTAGCATCCGAACGTGAAGTGAGCTTAATCTTTTGTAGAACCTAAGCACAGTCACACGTAGAGTAATGATGTACAGTCAAGGTCACTACTGGGTTGTAACCATTGTACTGAAAGTCAATGTTTTTGAGTTTGCTACAACCCAGAACTGTCCGTCACGCTGTACAAAATCGGATTATCCATTCTTATTTTCGGAGCTCACCCATTCACGACGGTCACAGCCAGTTTGTTTAAAAAGTGCCGTGGTAGCAATAGCTATTAGTCCCATCGCAATTGTCATTTTAGGGAGACGCGGAATGTCATCGAAACGTTACGCGTAGACTCTGGCAACACTGTTCGTAGTACGTTAACGGGGAATGACGTAGTAATCTGTGACGTCACCATTTTCGCCTGACAGGAGAACATTCATCTTTTTCGGCTGTCAACCGATGACGGTTCTCTGCTGGCGGTGAAGAAATGCTGCAAGGGGGGAGAGGGTGATTTCTCCAGTTCTGAAATATATAGTCATTCTAAAGTTTTAGCTTCTGTCCAGAAGCCCCTCCCGCCTGACATCTAGGGGGCTGTCCATCATCCTTCCCCCTCCACTTCAGAAACGCTCGGTAGGCAGTTGATGTTGAAGAGAAATGATGTGTCGGCAATAAACTTGAAGATCTATCACCTGAGCTGCAAGGGGGCGTGGAAGTTGAGAATTCCTGTCCTGTAGTTTCTGTTGGGGGGACATTGACACCCCCCACCCACATCTCCCCCGACGGACTTCATCATCCACGGCCATTGGAAAGTTACTGCTCCATTTCACGTGACTTGCATCTCGAATGTTATCCTTTCCTCTCCTTGGCCTATATTTTGTTTAGTAAACAAGCACTGGTCTTGATCAGGAGATTGGAGCATTGAGAAAGTGTAATGATGCACTTCCAGTTGTACAGGTCCTAGCGGGTGATAAATAGGCTTTCTGGTCTTGCTGGCTGACGTCACAATGTTATGTGTCAGTTCCTGAAAAATAATTTCCAACTGCCAATGCGTGTTTCTCGCGTCATCGCTGTATTCTCCATTGAATTGGGTTCGATACTCGGTGGAGGCACATAGTGGTTCGGATCCCACTTTAAACTGTAGGTCCAGTTCCGTTTAGCCTTACTGTGCGTAAAGCGGACTTAAAACACCAAATCAATCAATCCATTGAATTAAAGTTTTGGCTTTCTGCAACTACTTTATCCACCCTTTTCTCAATCTTTCCTTCCAAATGCTCCTTCACCTTCTGCCTTACTTTTCTCTCTTTGGTTCTGCTTCTTGTTTGTATCTCTTTCTCTTTGTTTCTGATTCTTATTTGTCTCTCCCTTTGTTTCCGCTTCTTATTTGTCTCTCCCTTCGTTTCTGCTTCTCATTTGTCTCTTCCTTTTTCTGCTTCTCATTTGTATCTCTAACCCCCCCCCTCTCTCTCTCTCTCTGTCTCTCTCTCTCTCTCTCTCTCTCTCTCTCTCTCTCTGTGTCTGTGTTGTTTCTCAATATCTCTTTCCGTATGTGTGTGTCCTTCTCTTCTCTCTTACCAGCTCCAGTCTGTCCTACAAAAAAATAGTTATCCTTTTTTGTTAATTTCTCAACGTAAACAATCCAGGATTACCAGGAAAAAATGACAATCGCGGTTCAGAAATAATAGGAGGGTCCTATAAAAAACCTTTAGGAGTAAAGGGTTTGTGTAAATGGTGCCCCATCTAGCAAGGTTCGGTTATATACACATTCACACGCTGTTTGGTGGTGAAGCAGGCAAAAGAAAGAACCATCACACTGAATGCCATCTGGTGTCATGCCGCCGAACCAAACGTGCGAACATCTGCTGTGGCTGCGTCGTGGTTACCCTCCCTCCCGTTCCCTTCACTTCCCACTTACACAATATCGTGCCCCCCCCTCCACTCCCCCGTGGGGACTGTGCATCGGAGTTTATTGGTTTGCCGCTGTTTGTTTATTTGCGTTGGGTGTCTGTGTTGAGAAACTTTCATGGCTCCCCGCAAGTCGGTTTCGGATTTCCAATCTGTTTGGATTTATCTCCTTGGAGAGCCATGCTCCTTCCAGGTCGAGGGGGAAAGGACGAGAGTGCGTCAGCGAAAGGGTTTTTGTACCAACGTAGCTTATCCCGAGCGCACTTCACACTGTGACTTTTCAAAAAACCGATCTGGACCAAGAAAAGAGGCCCCAAAATGTTCAGTATGTTCCATAATGCTTTCTTGGGGGGGGGGGGGGTATCCAAGAGATACTGAACCCCCCTTTTGTTGTTGCTCACCACGAAGATCAAATACACACTCCCCGGTGACCAGGGCCACCCTCGGGATTTTTCGTATTTTTTTTCCGAGAGTAAGATTTCGTAGCTTGCCATTCAGTCATAGAAACTTATGTTTTATGACCGTTGTCATTATTTTACAAATCATAATTGAAATTGAGTTCAAAATACTTTGTCGTTGTTGACATGTTCAGAATTGAGTCCATTATTTAAGTAGAGACTGGATTCGTCTTGCTTCGTTTCCATAAACATCTATAACTTCGTTGATGAAAATTTCTCGACTTTACACCGTTCCCCATACTCCTAGTTACTGCAGTCAACATTATTTCAAAGTCTCTGGTGAAAACGTTCTCTGGGTATCTTGTTGGATATGGCAGTCAATTGCTGTCTTAAATCACAGACAATAATATTCTTTGTAATAAAATATCGCTGCAATTTCATCATTCGAATTCTATGAAGTTTTCCAGATGTCTCAGGGGGACCCCCCCCCCTGGGCCCCTCTCTGCAGGCGACCTTGCCGGTGACGGAATCTTGAATCTAGGAGTATGGAGCTTGGTATGAGAAGATCGATGTTTGCTACATTGAAACATCGATATTTATGCACGTATGTAGTCTTGTGTATATTGTAGGACAAAAAGGATTGTGCTTCCCGCCAGTCCGTGCTGAAACGCTGTTGCCGATACACTGGACGTAAAGATTTTTCCGTAATGCTACAAACAACAAAGCCACAATACGCACACGTATTCTATTTCGAGCCCCACAGCACCAGCAAGGGGTGCAAGCCATAGCATGCAGAGGCCATTGACCTTATCGACAGGGGTGCGCCAAGTTTTGGCAACAGCGAGGCTGGTTCGACGATGTGGCGATTTTCGCCGACACAGCCTCGTACTGTCCTGTATTATTTTGGACGGAAGTCGGTACAGTTATGTAATTTGCCCAATAGTATGTCCTTATTTTCAATTATTTTTCTTATTGTTCTTGTTATGATTGTGTTCTTTTAGCGACGTAAAATTATCGTAAGTCCTTTGTCATAAGTAGTAGGATTACATCTATACTTACATATTTATTTTAGCGGTTAGTGAATATGTAAATCTGTCCCGCATGGCTGCATGAATACAGCATACAAATTTGTTTTTCGAGGACTCAGCATCGAGACGAGGTCTTACTGTTCAAAACTTAACAAAGAAAAATTGTTTACGTTTACCTCTTCAATGAAAGTGATGTACGGCAACTCCCCTTTTCTGTCTGTGTGTGGATAGGGAGACAAGTGGCGTCGCTTTAAAAAATCGACAAATTTTATATATAATATTATAATATATGCGTGTGTGTGCGTGCCTTGAAGAAAAATATAACCTTCAGAACAAAAAGTTTTGTTATTCGTACCTGAATTAATGAGAGGGCGGCAACACTGCCCCTTTTAATCTACAAACCATTCTCAACTTCTTCCATTTTCCTCTCTCCCCGAGTGTCTTTCACGAAGCATAAATTGCAAGGGTCATTTCACGTGGCTTTTCTTTGTTATTAACTACGGATTACCAGCCCTCCTGCTGGCGTCCCGAATAGGGGGATGAATCTAGCACACCCACCTATTTCAGCCCCGTCGCCACACAAACACACGTACACAAAAACCTCCCCACATAAGCCGCTTTGCTGCTAAAGTTCGAGATTGTTAGCAAGATTGTCTTTGGTTTCCCGGGGCGAGCGTCGTCTTCCTTGTGGAGGCAATTGGAAGAATTTTTGCGGAGCGTTGAACTCTGTTCCCAGCAAGGGGGCAATATTTTCGGAATGCCCTCATTCAGACAGACCTGGGACAAACATTATTTTCGAAAGAAGGCACCTGAAGCAGTGACTGCGGTATCTCATCCAGGTGAATCGCAACATTAATTTGAGAAAAAGGAACGGGACGGTACGTCACCACAAGAACTAAGGTGGCGAATCTTAGCAGTAAATGAGGAAGTCTATAACAAGTCTACAAGAAGAGCGGAAAAAAAAGAGGGAAAAACAGCAAATATGATACATATTATACTTGTTTCAAGATAGAGAAAGAGGGAGAGAGAATAGAAGTAAAATAACCTGTAATTCGTTATTTAGGTAGTCTCCCCAGTTCTGGTTGAGACCACAACAACACGAAAGCGAAACCTATGAGAGACCCCCTAGTACTTAATCTACTAGTAATCTTCTTTTGTACAGAAGGTACTACGAGGCGAAACGAATTAAAGTGGAGAGAAAGAGAACCCAACAAACAAGAATGAAACAAGAATGCGGTGAAAGTGGAAAGAAACGCAAAAGGAGAATACGACGAGAAAGAAATAGAATGGAAGTGTATGGAAACACAAAACGAGAAGACAAGAGAATACAACGAGAAACCGAAAGAATGTAAGTGGAGGGAAACAAGAGACAAGAAGATAAGAGAATACAACGAAAGACAAAAATAATGAAAGTGAAGATAAACAAAAAACGAGAAGATGAGAGAATACGACGAGAAGTAAAATTAAGTTAAAGTGGGGAGAAACTCAAAACGAGAAGATAAGAGAATATGAGGAGAGACAAAAAAGAATGAAAGTGAAGATAAACACGAAACGAAAAAACAAGAGATTACGTCGAGATAGAAAGAACGAGAGTGGAGAGTAGTATGAAACGAGAAGAAAAGAGAATACGACGAGAAGCAAAAAACGAATGAAAGTGGAGAGAACAACACAAAACTAGAAGATTCTCAAGACGAGAAGACTAGACAAGAATGACTATTGTAAAGGAAAGAACAATGACAGCACAAATAGAGAAGAGAAAGATACATGTGTAGAAGCTAGCATGTCAAACTACATTCGCGACCTTGCAGTTTATTTGCTTCCTGCACTCTGAACACATTGACCGAAAAATGACAACTATCTCCTTCTACCTTCCGCCTTGCACCCACACGACTGAACATTATGCAACGATTTCAACATTTTTTTATCTTTCCCCCCACTTACTACAATGCACGCTTGGCTGCCACGCATTAACATACTGGCGGACGAGAGGAGAGGAGGGGGAAGAAACGTTGATAATTTTACTTTCCTCCGACCTAGTTTTCCCCATGATTCCTTCAACGAGACCGTGCCAGCCTGGGGGCTTGTCCTAATAAAATGCCGCCTCAATGCTAACATGACATACATTTATAATTTTTGTTTTTCGTTTGTTTGGTAATGTGTACTGGATACATAGCAAGAAACTGAATGTACTTGTCCTGTATATTGCTCGTAGCTGTTCACTTGCAATACCATACAGAGTGCTCAGTATTATTGTTCTTGTTACCTTCCTTTTGTGGCTTCTCATTCGTGTTGTCTATCACGTTCTTTTGTTTCTCACAGAAATCTTTATCTTCTCGTTTTTATGCTCGTCTCTCCTTCCAATCGTAGTCTTTATTCTCTTTGTCTCTCTTTTCATTCGTTTTGTGTACTTCTCTTCTCATTCGTTCTTTTTGTGTCTTGTCGTAGTTGAGTTATCTTTTTGTTTGTGATTTCGTTCCTTTCATTATTTTTCTTCTTTTCCAGTCTTCTTCTCCATTTCCATTTTTCGTCGCACCGTTTTATCTCCTCTTTCTATTTTATCACTTTTCGATCAATCGGTGTTTCTCTCCTCTACGCCTTCCTTTTCTCTCCTTATCCCCTTCAAGAATTATTCCGGTTTGTAAGTGCTTTTTTCCCCTCTATTTACAATCAATTTTTCCCTCCTCCCTTTCCAGAGGTTCTTTGTTCGAATTACAGACTCCCGACCTGAACATGGGTGTTCTTTGCTTTGCGAGTGTCCCTCATTAACTTCATCATATCATCACTCATCCTCATCGTCGTGATTAGCCAAAGTGGCAGAAAAGCAACGCTAAATAATATAATATCGAATCACGGAGTAGTAATTTTCTTTTCTGGCCGTCATTTTATTCACTTCATTGCACATTCCCATTGTGTAAATGGGGATGAAAGTTTTGGGTCAAGTTTCTTCAGTTACCAACCTCCATTGCGGAGTGGTTAGGGACCACGCGTTCGAATCCCGGCCTGGGCATGGGTGTTCTTTGTATGTGAGTGTCCTTTCACCAATTTCATATCATTATTCGTCTACATCGTCATGATTAGCCAACATTGGCAGAAACGTGACGCTAATTAACAAGTCAAATCAAATGTTTCATTAGATCCCGTGACCAAGACCTGACGAACGACCTGTTGGCGGCTTACAATTGGCAATTTTCTGCTACTTTTAGGATGAAATTCCATATCTTAAATTTCAATATTTTGCTGTTTTCGTTCACCTCAATATCATTCTGTGTCTATATGTCTTGATAGAAAATTAACCGTTTAGTTATGTCTATGCTACTCTGAACAACTGAGAGTGTCCGAACTAGCCCGCACGATCACCACCCAGGAAGGAGACAATTAGAAGCTGCTGGTAGGGAGGGTGGGCGTTCGGGTGACGGCACGTAAGTTTTATTCGAGGGAAGCCCAGACCTCGAGAAACGTCGTCGGAAATCTTCCAACTCTGAACACGAAGCTTTCAATCTGTTTTTTTCTTTAAATTCATTATTTAATTTCGCCGTGGCAGATGTTTGTCTTGGCGAACTGTTACATCAAAGAGTTTCGCCGTGGCCGGGATCAAGGGGAGATTAAACATTGGTAATGAAGGCGCTGCTCTAAAGTTTGCCTTCTGCAAGGTTATACCTTTGCAGAGTGAAAACTACACTTGTCGCACGATCTCGTTTCAAGTGGCGAAAGCATCAAGCGGACATTCCTGAGGGTACTTCGTTCCCCGATGGGCCGACGCACCGACGAGAACTATACAGAACAAGTAGCTTTGGTCTTGTGGCGAGTAGAAAATTTAGACGAAGATAACAAGGACAATAGAACAAACCAGAAACTACAATAATGTGAAGGACAAGGAAGAGAATATAATAAGAAGGAAGCTTGATATAAGAACAATAGGTAAAGAAGAGATAACAGAATTAAGAACACGGGAAAGTTAAGGTAAAGGGAAAAGAAATTTTGTGACAGGCTGCGAATTGTGAAGTAGGCGAAGCTATCAAGAGTGAACAAGATAGAAGAACTTTTAAAGTGGCAGAAGTGAAGACGGCGGAAAAGACATTACGAAAAGAAAGAAGACGGTAAAGGCAAAACTTCGGCTACTCGGTATAGAAAGCAAGTACATAGAAGACGAATATGAAAGCAAAGAAACTGAAAATAAGAAAGGACCATGAAGGAAAGAATATCAATAATTAAATAGAATAAATTAAATGGGAAGGAACTTATTTTAGTAGTGGAGGAGATCCGTAAATAAAAACGTACTCGGCAGCAGAATAAATCTGAGAAAAGAAAAATGAAATGAGAAACAAATTTCATGGATGTGGAATGCAAGATATTTTTTTTAAAAAAAGGCATTCAGAGAGGGTAATCGGGCTGAATCTACAGTTTAACATGTGACCCAAAACTGTATTGGGTTTTCACCGTAATCACCAAGGTGACAGCCATGGAGGAGAAGAGGGAGGGGGGTAGGTCGGAATGAAAGTTAAAAGTGGGTGGCAAAATGAGTAACAGGAAGTTTTAATTTTCTTCTCCACAAGACAAACCTGCTCTAAAATCAGCCTTATCCGTGTTTGTGCTATTGCTGCCGGGGTAAATCAAGCAATCCTTTAATAAGGCGTTACGTACATGGAAATATTCAGCGTATCACCACTGTTTTTCTTTCCTCGTAAGGAATTTACCAGCAACAAGGGCATCTGTTGTACAGCAAGAACCATGTGGGAAGGATAGCAGCAAAACAACGTGAGAAGAGGTTACGACGAAATTAATAAAATGCAATTTGAGGACCTGTCTGATAGGCACCCGCTGTAGTTTTTAGATGCTTAATTTTACGATCCAGACACTTCCTTCGCGACTTTTATTGGCAATAAATGCCACTTGTTCATATGCTGTCTGGCAGTGTAATAAGCGCTCCTTCCAGTAATATTGTCATGTGTTGTTTACGCCCATTGATACGGTATATTAATGTGCTGCTTTATCACTACGATATTTATGTTATTCTGTTTATTGGTTATGCATCTTTTTCTTCCTCCCTTGTCTATAATCTGTGTGTCTCGCTGCAATGGTAGACTTTCCACTCGATATCTTCAGTCTGGTAGCTCTGGTGGAAGATGTTTAGGTTACATCTCTTCGACCCCAGTAGGCGTTGAAAGTAGGAATTGTTGATGTATGGGAGGGAAATTGAGGACAACATTTGAAGTTACTGGCACAATACTTCCGTGGTTGTTTGCCATCTCTCTCCATATTTTTTTTTGAAAATGTGTTGTGTGCCGAATTTGTTTTGATTTGATTTTTTTTATTTAGCGTCGCGTTTCTGCCACTTTTGGCTAATCGCGAAGATGAGGATAAGTGATGATATGATGGACTTGATAAAGAGACACAAAGAACAATCATGGCCAGGCCGGGATTTGAGCCCGGGAACTCCGGCGTCGTAGCGCGCTAACCATTTCGCCACGGAGACCGGCTATTGTGTGTCGACATTCGACAACCATGGATGGCATTCTGATCACATTGATGTTAAAATATACTATACTACCTACGAGACATTACTATACCTCTTTCGATGGTATAAAAAAATGTCTTAAGATCACAAATGGAAATTGAAACAAGATGTTTAGACATATTTAAGTAATATGTGCAACAGAAGGATCTAATAAAGAAACCCTACTTGTATTTTTCACTTTGCGTCACTTTTTTGCCTGTTAGATACACCCGCAAAGGAAGATCCATACCGGAGCTCGAATTTGGACTTCGAGTGGTGAGACTGAAGTCGAGCACTGGGACGGCATGAACATCAGAACACCAGGTAGTACTGATGGGCAGAATAGCGTCAGTAGGTCCCTTTATATACCACCTTTCATGTTCTTCCGTGCATTCGTCTTCGAAGTGGAAGAAGTTGAAATCATGACAGTGCAGCATGGAGTTGACACCGCGGCCCAGCGGACATCATGCAGATAAAAAGGCTAGCCGTGGGCCACGCGGCCTGTCATCGACTTGACCAGACACCGGTCATTATTATTATTATTACAGCACATCATCTCCCGCGACTTTAACTGCCTCAAAGACCGACCCACAATTACAAGGAGAAATGCTTCAGCTCATCTTTTTCAGGGTAAAAGTGGAAGTAGCCATGTCGTGATCTTTGGATACCTTCACTCCATGTCTATTTGAACTTCTGAAACTTAACTGTGCTAGCTTTCAAAGCGAAGTTGTTGTTTGTTCATTTCGTCGCTTATTGCTACCATTTGGTTAGCCACGAAGGACGAAAAGCAATGGCCTCTGTCAATAGCAATATCAACTTCCACTTGTGGGTGACCGGATAAAACGACAGAAATTTCCAATCACAGTGGCTGGGCGAGGCTTGGAACCCACGAACTCTGCCATATAAGACATAGAGCTTTGTGTGTGTTACCATCCTCTTCCATTACTTTTATTTGATTAACGTCGTCACCTTGTGATCAAGAAGTTCCGGGTTCTATACTAGGTGGAAGCACCGTGGTTTGGATCCCATTTTAAACTGAAGTGCAATCCCGATTAGCCTATTTGTGCCAAAAGTGGGCTTATATTTTAAACCTGAAATCAAATCCATGTTTTCAAGATTGTTCTAGATTTGGAATATGTGATCTGATTGAGGCGGGGGGAAGCGGGCGCATATGAGCCCCCAAAATTATCCATGTAACGCCAATGAAAATCATTATACATCATACAGTGAATCCGTTACGTTAGACACATTTCAATCCCAGTAACAATTCACTCATATGTTCAGAAAGTTAACATCTACCGGAGTTTAGGAAACTTAATTGGTTCCTTGTTCAATTATACCGGTCAATCTCCTTGTCGCGATTAATCTGGAAAGATAGAACATTGACGTGGAGCATTAAACGCACAAAATATACCGTAATATATAATTTATTTATTGACACCAAGGGACGAACAACATTTTTATAGATCAGTTTCATCGTTCGATTTTATCTAATAAAATATTCCAATGGCATAACCTAAGAAAAACCATTTATTACCTACCCATTTGTCTGTTGAAAGCAGTGGAAAAATTCATTTGGACCTGGTGTAAAATATACCTTAACGAAATGGACAACCATATCGGTCCCGTGCGGTATATAATTGTAGGTGCGTATACGTCCCGTGATGTATGGGAGACAAATTGGACGACAAAGAATTTTCCTCCACTAGGTGATAGCCGAGAAGAATAATGCTTGATTACATCGTGTTAATGCTTTCTCGCGTGCGGTCTATAAATGAAAGGAAGTCCCTTCCTCCTGCCGTATATCCCTTTGTGAAGCCGAAGCCGGTAGTGATGATCCCCGCGTGGTATTTTTGTACCGCTCGATTCTGGAAAACATGTTCACCAGGTGATTCAGAGGAAGTTTTACCTCACGACCTGAAGAACACCCAAGACTGGTCTTCTGGACGGTTTAATCCCCCACTCCCCAAATCACCGGGTATTCGGGAAGGCCCGATCCTTCGAAAGCCTTCATTAGAAGGGGTAAAGTTTCTCTAATGAGCATGTTTCGGTGCTGATAGTGGGTTGTATGTTGGGATATCCCGGCTACCAATCTACAGTTAAGGGGTTACCGTTGTGCACTGCAGGTGCTAGATGGAGGAAGGTGTACGAAATGGATGGCTTATTGATGAGTTCTGATCGTCTGAAGACAGGTCCTTGGCGTGGTTTGTAAGCAACCCCCCCCCCTCCCCACCCACGTAATTTGCAGAGATCAATGATCCCTTACCATTTACTAGCGCTTTTATAATATTCTATTTATGGCAAATTGGCGTTCTGTTCCGTCGAATTCTCCGTTCAGTCTGACGGAACAGAAGGACGGAGTACTCTGCAACGCTAGGTAGTGTGTTTCCCACACTGTGTACCCAAAGTAACTTAAGAGGTGTGTACCTTATCATTTCTTACTACTGGCTTCAACTGTAGCAGGCTTTGGCTTTGCTGACAAATCTGCAACCACGCATCAATTTTCGATCTTCCGCACGTGCAATGCTCTCTACCTTTGCACCTTCCTGAAAATGGTCTGACGACATCTTCGATGGAAAATTTTGGATGCACCACTGTGTCGGGAGTGGCATATTAATAGTGCAAACTAGGGGTGTCCAAATCCGCATAAAATTTTATCCGATTATGTTGAGATTATTCGAATTGATGGAAGTGTTGTTTTAAGTCTACTTTATGCACAGAAAGGCTAATCGGAACTGGACCTACAGTTCAAAGTGGGATCCGAACCACTGTGTCATGTGCTTCTATCGGGTATCGAATCCGGGAGCCCTCGATTACAAGGCGATGACGTTACCACTATGCCGTCAGGGAGGCCGGATATCAGAATCTGCGCGTTATTCGGACAGTTTTATCTTTTATCTCTTTTACGGGCTATAATTCGTATTTCACTGTAGGGATTTTCTACAAATCCTTCATCACATCTGTTCCATTCGGATATTCGGATTATCCGTTGCATTCGAAACGGATATCGGATAATTTGAAATACCTTAACCGGATTTTGTGGATATCCCTAGTGCACAAACTACAGTGCGACTGAATAGTCGTGTTCCATCAGCGCTGTAGCAGCACGAAGCTTCGCGAACAGGGAACTCCCGATTTTCTAGACAACGTTTTGTTATACCATTTTCCACAAATGCTTTTTTTCTGTTATATCCCACGTACATCCTCCACCCCTGCACTGCAGCTGACGTATACGGGTAGGCAAGCTGCCTGGAATACCAACCAGAGATTTTCTTTTCCTTTTCCCCCCTCACTGCCCCGTCTTATATTCCTTTTTTTTTTTTTTTTTTTTTTTTTGCGTGGCCTCTTTCTTCTTTGTCTTTTTTTTTGTGCCAACGTCAGATCGGAACGGCGCATGAAAAGGCTGCACGGTGTGGCCCAGCTTCAAGAAAGAAAGAAGAGAAAGAAAAGGTTTTGGAATAGAGGTTCGTTCGCTGGCCGGCCATGTTTGGTTTGATTTAATGTGGAAACACGTTTCTCGATTTTATTGCTCTTCGGATCTAGCAACTTAATTTTAAAACCTGTGGACACAGTGTGTGTAATGTCGCGTAGAATAATGGTAGAAGGAGTAGTGCGACCTTGAGTAAATGTACGGTACAGAATTCGTCGGGCAATTCTGTAGAGAGGAGCGTATTTAACCTGTGATTTTCTGCCTTTCAGGTCGGTCTTTAATACTGTTTGTGAATCCACCTGTTGTGTCAGGAATATGCAGAAACATTACAAATAGGTGGAAATTTCACCAGAGGGCTGTTTGTCTATACAGTCATAACGGCAGTATTTCCGAGTCGTGCCTCCCCATTGGCGCAGTGGTAGCGTCGTCGCTTTGTAATCAAGGGGTCCCGTGTCCGATACCCAGTGGAGGCACGTAGTGATTCGGATCCCACTTTAAACTGTAGGTCCAGTCCCGATTAACCTTACTGTGCATAAAGTTGACTTAAGACACCTACTCAATAGTATCCCTTTCAATTGATCCGTGATAGCTAACTCAACGCCGACCTGAGGAGTTTGCGCATGCGTCAGAGTAGGGTCAGGGATGTAAAGGGTGAGGTACTTTAACCGCTGGGTTACGGGAACCATTTGCACATTTACAGTTTGATTTTCGGTGGACTAAAAGTACAGTCGTTAGGATCTCACTTTTAAACTCTACATAGATTCATTCCCCTATAAGCGTAGCTTGGCGGGCCAATCGGGCACTTACCCCCCCCCCCATTTTCAGACTTAATAAAATTTACAAATTAAGGGTACATTTGTTAACTTCCTGCTACCTGAAGAGGAAAGTAATCTTTATGATTTCGCAAATAGAATAGTTACTGTATTTAGCAAAATAATGCTGGAGACGCTGCCCAAAGTTGGGCCCCAAGCTATGTCCTTATGACTTTTGAACAGACTTTACCAAACTTCTAGCACATACGCCAGCAAGCAAACAATTTCCAACAATTTCCGCATGACGAAATAAAAATTGATAATGTCCCATTCGTCAAAACTATGAGCGGAACAGTTGTTTGATGTAAACAGAACCCAGCGAGTTAGAAGCCGATGACAATTTCCAGCTTCTCCCTCCTTGCCAACAAGCCTTGCGTCATTAGCAGAGTGTGCCGAAGGAGTTTTTTTTCACCTTCCTGCTCCCAGTTGGGAGAGTGGAAACGCATGAGCAAGCTGTCGAAGGTGTGAAACTCGTTTCGCACCTGGTATGCACCTAGCACGACCCTCCCAAGCGAAGAAAGGCCATTATTATCATCATCGGGGAAGGGACATTCGAAGCTCTAGATTAGAAGCAGTGGAAAAAAAGAAGAAAAGCGGAAATAAACTCGTTTGACGATGGACGGCCGAGGGTGCGATTTGATTTGGTAAGCGAGCACGTGGGGGAGATTTGCTAATAAAACGACCAACAAAAAATGGTGGTTTGAAGTTGTGGCCGTGCAGTGCGTCATGTTACTGTGTGTTTTTCGACCCGTAGACTCATGCTGTGTACTTACAGGTCGACTGACGAAGAAAGGGGTCTCTTCAGACACTGAAATAAGGCACGGAGGAAAAAGAAACATGCAGTAGCTTTTGTCACTCTTGTCACTTTCATTTCCCTTTACTCTAATCGCGACGATGAGGATGAACAATGATTAGATAGAATTGATGAACACTCATGTTCACCGGTACTCGAACCTGGGTGGTATCCCTTCACCAATTTTGTCTCATCATCATTCGCCTTCATCGCTGCGATTGGCCTAAAGAGGGAGAAAATCGTCATCCATCCGTCTGTTCGTTCGAGACGATAATCAACCATTTGACAGTGTAGAGCCTGAGAACAGAGACCAGGGAACTGCAAGAAGAAACAGATTCCGTGTAACTGAAGTGTGACATTATTACTTGTTTGTGTTTTCCATACCTATGTGGGTACATGTACAGTCAACATAAAATTTCTTGCCGCGCATCTTACAGCATCTTGAAAGTTTGTGTTTTCCCGTCACCTTATGCGAATGCGAAGATGTAACTTCAGTGAAGACCATGGTTCTCCAAGTTGTGGTAAACTTAATGATACTAGTAAGGGACCGAAATTAATTCAGCCAGCCCACACTTCTAAACCTGCAAAAGTAAAATGTAAATTGCTGAGAGGAATATAGTTCGATTTGCCAGTCGATGGCGTGACCAATCGACGGCTCGGAAACTACCGGAAGCAAAAATATAAAACGTGGTGGACTCGAGGAGAACCACCAAAAATTGATTTAATGCTCGTACCGTAATCGCAGCTCTAACTTACTTATTTCTCTCTAACCGGAACTGGAAATCGTGAGGTAAGGTGGTGGGGGTGGTATCTGTCTCTACCCCCTCCTCTATCCGCTGCTAGTTGATTGCTTTCATTAGGAAGCCGGTGGGCCTTTGTACTCGCGCTCCACCTTTCGATCCACTGTTGATTGACGTCACTCGGCAGGTGCTTTTGTTGTTGTTCGCTGGCAGCGCGCACTCGGGTCCTTCAGCACCCCTTCCCCTTCTAGGCCAGCTTCTAAATATTAAGTTGCATTCTAGCTAGGATCCGGCGGTTGGTCTCCCTTCATCTATCACCGTTGCTTTTGTTTTTCTTTCTTGCCCACTAGTTTTCCACTTCTTACTTTTCATTTCTCCTGTTTCCATTGGCATTTCTCTTTTAATTGTCTTCCAACATTTTCAATTGATCGAGCAAAGGCACTGTGGAAATTTTTTGTTTTGAAGGACCACTGCAGTATATCTGCTTAGAATTTCTTCTAGAGCATTCGAATCTTCGTGTGGTTTTCTTTCGCTGTTGTCTGCAGCAGCTTTCACACAGAAATGGCAAGCGACACGGGCCCCTCCAGTGTGTAAAAAAAGCCTTCACCGCGCGACCAACAGACCGAGGCATCGTGTCACTTCGGTGTAAGAGGTTGCGCTTATTTCTAAAGGTTCGTTTTCAAGTGACACATGTCGACTGTCGCTTCGGTCCGAAAGCCAATTTTTTTGCCATACATATTTATACAACAGCGAAAGTTCACTTCCATGCTCTAGAAGTAATTCTAGAAACACCGTAATGTTTTTTTTCGAAGACAACTTCGCTGGGTCATGACAAGTCCCATTTAGATCATCTGTGCATAAAGTCAGCTTGAAACAGGCTCTCCGAAGATATTTCATGAAAGTATTTTGACGGTATGATTCTCAGACATACTGTGCCAAGGTCTCGGATTACTTATTACAAAATATTTGCATAATATTAACTTTTATTACCCAGACATTTGTTTAGGAAAAAAAGCCGAGTGAAAGGAGTGCGTTGGGAACGCGCCTAGGAATAGGAAGTAAATGGCACGCATGTAATGGCGTATGTTAATTTGTTTGTTTCAACGGATAATTTTCTGCTTCCAAATACGTGGAATTTCACACGCTACTGAAAGGGATATGATAATGCTCTGTTGTTGTTAAGTTTCATTATTTTTTTACCTGTGTAGTGAAACTAACCTTCATGATGTTTATATTTTGTATGTGTGCTGGCTGTGTGCACTACATATATACAGTAAAACCTTGTTAATCGGGACTAATGGGGGGGATAAGTTGATTAGTTTAACGAAAGTCCGGGTTAATTGAAATAACCTAAAAGAACAGTAGAAAGTGCATTAAAACTCCGTTTATAGCAACAAAACACGTTTATTATGGTGTATTTAAAGGGACACTATACAGTACAGTACAAAGTCTGCGGGAAACAGAATTTCATAAGTGGTTGACCGCCTTTTCTTTGGGAAGTTCTTTTGTTGACTTCTAGCCAGATATAAAACCTTGCATTCTGCTTTTTTTTTGGCCTTTTGCCTGTCCGGATTAAGCAAAGTCCGGCTTATCAGGGTCCGGATTAACGAGGTTTTACTGTATTTTGTACAGGTGTGGCAAACGTACATTCTTTGATAGAAGAATGATAGAATAGGTGACCCGACACATGCTCACACAGAGACATAGCTGCAAATTATATTGCTTGTGGCAAACTCGTATTGCGGATGCATTACATTTGGAACGGATTCTCTTTTCTTCTCCTCGCCGTTCTCTTAGCTTCTCACAGATTCTTCCCCTCACTTCTTGCACAGTTTCTGTACTGACCCTTCTTTCGTCGTCTGCCACTTCTATCACTTCCCTCCCTTTTACGTCCTTCACCCACCTGTCTCTCAGATCGCGCACAGCAAGACATTCAAAAAGGATGTGGGCGACAGTTTCACCCTTTCTACACAGTGTGTACCGGTACACGGGTCCTCCTGCTTCAGTTTTCGTTCTTACCTGTTTCCACCCTCTGAACCTGAGCCAAGCTGTCATCCAGTTACTTACTATAGTGGAACCACGAGCAAAACAACCTGCGCAGACCCGCGACTCATGTGCACCGTACTCCCGCGAGTAGGGAAGGTGGAGAGTAAGTAGACCATGCTTCGTTATGGCCCGAGGTGGAGGGAAGAAGGGAAAGCTGCGCGGGGACTTTCCGTCCCAAGGTTTTTTTTCCTTGTGGTCGATCTATAATAGTTGTTCCATTAGTCTCTCCTTGGATCTGAAGTCCGTCCCCAGATTCTCGCATCATCCACTCGTGTTAAAAAATGTTTTACTTACCTTCAACAAAAGTAGGAGAGTTACCGAGACGAGAGTCATCTCGCTTTTTTAATGACAGTCTCGATGTACCAAAAACAGGGGCTTACTAAATAATTTCGCTAGGGACAATGTTGATTGTACAGTCACGGACAGTTCTGGGTTATAATAATCGCATTGACTCCCAATGGGATCCTTACAGCCCACAATGGCCAGTGACTGTACACTGAGGGAGTCAAGCACGTCGACTATCTCGACATCAGAACTTCCCGGTTCGAATCTCAGCCTGGTGTTAGTTGTTATTATCCCTTTATTAATTCTATCGAATCATCACCCACCACCATGGTCGCGATAGCCAAATTGGCAGAAAAGCGACGCTAAATAAAAACAACGACAAAAAAAAAGGCATTGCCTGCAGGCATGTATGTGGAGTAAACTCGGATCGTCGGTTGGCAACCCTGCTTCCTCATGCACCTCAAAGTCGAAACGAGACAAGATCCTTTTGCGTGCGGCAGTTATTGACGTATTTATGGGCAAACGGTTTATTGCGCGTGACCCGTAATGAGCTATCACGTGTTGCGATGTCTTTCGAATTACAGGGAACATTTTTACCTCTTATCGTTTTATTTTAATTTCCCCTGCGCGGAAAGTAAGCAGCGCGGGAGGGGAAGGGGGTCGTTATAATCCTAAGTTATTGTCGTGCATGAACATTCGGTATAGCATGAATATACAGTATGTTGTAATTAGCCTTTTAATGTTCACAGTGGCACTTCACGCTTCTTAGTCACCAAACCACGGACTCGTAAACTTGTTTTGTCGTTTTCTTTCTTCCTCTTTATCTTCGCTTTGTTATTGATATCTCCTGGTAGGGGGTGGGGTGTCTTGAGTGTGTGGATAAAATTATTTTCGCTGCGCGTCTCGGAAAACCCCCTCCCCTCCCCAAAGGATGGGATTCATAATTTTACCCCGTTGAAACTTACAAGAAAAATAAATGTGTGTGTGTGTGTGTGTGTGTGTGTGTGTGTATATATATATATATATATATATATATATATATATATATATATATATATATATATATAGGGTGTGTTCCAAAAGCACGTGACACTTTTGTTGTAAGAAGTTGTTGTTTGTAGTGGAGCCCACTTCACATAATCGGGGGGGAGAGAATATAATTTCACGAAAACATAACGGTGAATTTTAAAATCACTATTGACCAATTTTAAGTATGCGCACCAGTAAAACGTACTTTAAAAATACATTTTCCGCACAAAATTCTGGTTGTTTTATTTTAGGAGGTCAAATTGTCTCTCTTCTGCCGTATTGCATTTTAAACAATCTCCAATAGCTTTAAAAGTGTAACTTCATTATCTATTATATAATATATATATATATATAATAGATACACACATCCATACATTCTCTATCCATTTAAAGTAAGAAGTTTAAATATTGAAAAGGGGGCAAAAAAGGGTTTTCTGCCTCCTCCTCCTCAGGGATTTTGGTAGGGAGAAAGTGTTTTTCCCTCTCCCCCTGTCCAAAGTAGATGGCCTTGATTGTTACTAAGATTACACTGTCTACGAAAGTCCGCATTTTCTAAGCGTGGATGTAGACTATCAATGTTTACCCACAGACCACTACGACTGTAAGACTGTAAGACTTTTATGTTCCATAACGGCACCACTCAAGTTCAAGGCCCAATGAACTTCCAGGGACAGCTCTCGGTAGCTTCATGACAAACAGGTCGTAATAGAAAGGAAAAAAAAATATCGTGTGAATCTTTCTCTAATCCTTACATGAACCGATCTTTCAACAAGGAACATCACTTAGCCTTTTTTTTTTCGATATGAATGGATTGCATAATACTCAATCTACCTCCTAAGGTCATAGGAATTTGTGTTATGCAAGTAGTAACGTAAAAGAAAAAATAACCCAGTTTCCTTGAATTGTTTGTTACCACTCACATGGGTTCTGCCCCCCCCCTTTCCCGTAAAGGCGACGAGGATTCATGCAAGGGAGATTGATTAAGTTGGAAAGGGGGGGGGGGGTCTGTGCGAGTTCGAACTTTTTAACTTTCAAGGAGAAAAGGTATTCATTGCATATACCACCACGTTTAGAGGCTTTGCCTTTCTTTGTTTTGATAACGTTTAAATTTCCCAAGACTGGTGAAAATGTATATAATATTAGAACAGCTATCGTACATCTAATTAGGTACTACGTTGTAATTTGAATCTTCTTGTGTGTTAAGTTGTATTATTTCCTCTCCAAACTTATTAATGGTAAAATAGATTCTTCTCATCTGCTGTCGAATTTAAATTTTTGCGTACCAAACGGTACGTTAAGGCCCAGAACTGACCTCTTTCAAATGCCCCTCGGAATGGCCTAAGCTGAACCCCTGAGGAGAATGTGTAAGTTATTTAACTCATTTTCTAAGAATAACCCAAGCATAGACTTATTTAAATGTAATTGTAACTTTTGATCTAATCTTTACATTTTTATATATTTTGATCTGTCCATAGAATTTCAGTTTTCAATTAGCTTGTAAGGTTATTAGTTTCATTATTGTTGTATTACCTCTGTTTTTTTGTCTCTATAATCTAATAATTAAATTCTTTGCACATTTGTTATTTAATGCAAATTGTATATTAAGTCATTCATATTTCTTGTGAACTATCTTTATTATGATCTTGGTAATGTAATGCTGGCATCCAATATTGAACACTGTAATTGGGCATGCGCCTGTTGTGTTTGAGTTAAATAAATAAATTAGCATTATTATCTCGACGGTATTTCGGGGTTTGAACCCCCCTTCCCTGTTTGTGACTTATGAGTGTGACGTTAGGTACTTTGAGATTTTGATTCTCTAACATTGAGTCTTGGTTATGACAATATTTTGTGCACATGTTTTACAAAAATCGGTACCGGACAACCCTAAATTGTTTTTAGTATTACCGTAGGGTAAAATGTTACATTAAGGTCATCGATGCATATTGTATATCTTCCATTTGGGCCTGAGAGGGACCCAGGACCTTATGTAGGGTAAGGGTAAATTTGGATCTAAAAATTACCCCAAATTGGGCTTTTGGGAAGAAATTGTAGAGGACTGGGTGTAGTCCTACTTCCATCTGACATCCAAAATCCACAGCAGGATATCCAAATCTGATTTTTAGTTTTTCTTTCACTTCGCCTTCACAGTTTGCTCCGTACGTCCCCACTCCTGTTCCTTCTCCACGGAACCTCCTCAGCTTCCCTCGAAGCATAAACAAAAGCGGCCGTAAACACTGCTTTCGTAAAACGCAAAGCGTCCACACTCAATCAGCAGCCTTGCCCACAGAGGGCTTAATTTCACTCATTCGCTGACCCCTGATTACAAGCTACCCGGTACTAAGCGCGTATTAAGCATTTTGTGCTGCATACGGTCCGCCCATTTTAACTCCTTTTTGCACGATTTTCCCTCATGCGATGTTGGGTAGCCTCATATTCCTTTCCCATGCCATGAAGGTCCGTTGCCCCCCTCCATCCTCCCCCTCCTTCAAGCACCAGGATACCCCCCTCCCTCATTCACCTGCTTCTTGGCATTGGAGTTACGTATGCTAAAGATTCTTGTGTTTCAAATTGTCCCTTTACACGCGAAGCTGCCTTTCGTACCGCTGTTAGACAGGCTCTAGCTTCCCTCTTTTCATTGTTGCTGATACAGTGTTGCCAGAAATGCATGTATTGTTGTCCTGGGGGATTAAGCCAGTGGGGAAACGGTCATAAACGCGATTTATTACGCTTCGTGAGTGTTCCCTTCGACGTCTCCACGGTAACTATTGCGAAACAACGCATTCTGGATTCGAATCTGTACAAAGTCTACTAGCCCCATCTGTCGCCCTGACCTTGAAGGAAGGAGTGGCATAGGTGTCGAATGTGTAATCCTCGTTGGCTAGAAATGGTAAATTGTTTAAGGACAGGGAACTGACTTTCTGGAACGTGCATTGTTTTCTTTTGTGTTGCCAAATGTAGTGGCCGTGTGAAGTCGACATTCATTACTAGCAGCCAATAATGGTTGAAAATTAAGGCTAAAATTTGTCAGAGACAGTGGCGGCGATTGGGTTCCAAAAGTGAAGGGCAATGTGCCAAAAGTAGGGGGTCAAGGGCAGTTAACTTTCCCTTGGTACATAAAGTTTAGCATAGTGCGGTGGCAAAAGTGGGGGAAGATGGTTCGCATATTTTCTGAACTATCTTGGTTTGATGGCACATCTCCTAGCCACATACTTGTGCGGAAACCGTACCCCCTTGCTTAGAATTCAGTATCAACTCCTGTTTGTCGATCTTGAAAACCCCAACGTGGTTCACATAAGGTATGCCCAACCCAATGGTCATCCATAGGGTGGTGCTTTGGGCGTCTTCCTAATGACGTTAACGTAGCGTCACAAACGGCCACATTCATAAAGTTACGAGAATGAGAACTGCACCTCATCCCAGAACCTCTCCCACAGTCCTGTTCATAATATTCACCCATATACACAACTTCTTCCGCACTCTTACCATTTTTCTTACTTGCAGACAGAGTTGTGCCACTACCCGTATCACACATACAGAGATACTACAGTGTCTCGGTGTGACTCTCACAAGCGATTGCTTTGTATCTCCGAAAAGTTAATATAAACAACAGAATCTTCAACGGAGTTACCTCCCTTCTAGCTAATTGTTCTTGGACGGGATGATGTCTTAAATCCCAGCGGGAGTCCTCCCTATTGCTTCCACTCTTGGTCCCAGTGCTCCACAAGTGCGCTCGAGACTCTCCAGTAAATGGCCACTAAACGCAAGGCGAATGGATGCTTATTGAAATTTGCAGAGTCCCTTTGAAGCCTCCCGGCTTTCCTTCCAGCACGTTCCCCGCATCTTAGGCTTCGGGAATATAGCCGGGACACAGGAAGGATCGGAAATGCCATGTAATCGGGAACAGCGATATTCGACGTTGCGTATTCCGTTTACACCCTTCCGGAGGGTCGGAAGGGGATTTGCCGTTTGTCTTGTTGGCGAGATCCGTGCTGGGATTGAAGATGACGTCGCTGAGATGCGAAGGTCTCCCCCCTTCACTTCAGCACCCGTTTATATTAGTTTGGAAGACGGCTCGATGCTAAGGCGTGGAAATGGATGTTTTTGGTCTTGATTCCGGTTTCAGGGGTGTTAACGAATGCTGTAATCCCCTGGCTGAAGAGGAAGCGCAAATGACGAAGGAGATTGTCTCAATTTCACTGTCGCGACCCGTTCACAAGTGTTTGCATTGTTAATACTAATTCCCAACGTACTTAGGACTGCGCAATTACTCCCAACGAGTAAGGAGGCCCGCAGTTACCCTGTAGATGTATTTTTCGATTTTGTAATGACCTTTCAGAAGTATCAACAACGTATTTGATTACCTTTGTGCTGTTGTGTAATGTAACAGTGCCTAAGAAATATTTAGTTTAAACTGGACCTTTAACCACCGACATGCATAGTGTAATGATTTTTTTAAATTTCCATGGACCAGCTCATATTCCAATCTTGTAAAATTGTCTGCTTCCTTGCGACTCTTCCACTGGGTTGCGGTTAAATGATGATTCGAAAACCATCATGCCTGGGGATAATTAGATATTAAAAGCCTTTCCCTCCAAGACTGGTCAGTGAAAACTTCCACGAAGACTGTGTCTCCGGAAGCCTTTGCCCTACACGTAGACCGTGTCTCCGGAAGCCTTTGCCCTACACGTAGACCGTGTCTCCGGAAGCCTTTGCCCTACACGTCACCTGTGTCTCCGGAAGTCCTTGCCCTACACGTCACCTGTGTCTCCGGAAGTCCTTGCCCTACACGTCACCTGTGTCTCCGGAAGTCCTTGCCCTACACGTCACCTGTGTCTCCGGAAGTCCTTGCCCTACACGTCACCTGTGTCTCCGGAAGTCCTTGCCCTACACGTCACCTGTGTCTTCGGAAGTCCTTGCCCTACACGTCACCTGTGTCTTCGGAAGTCCTTGCCCTACACGTCACCTGTGTCTCCGGAAGTCCTTGCCCTACACGTCACCTGTGTCTTCGGAAGTCCTTGCCCTACACGTCACCTGTGTCTTCGGAAGTCCTTGCCCTACACGTCACCTGTGTCTTCGGAAGTCCTTGCCCTACACGTCACCTGTGTCTTCGGAAGTCCTTGCCCTACACGTCACCTGTGTCTTCGGAAGTCCTTGCCCTACACGTCACCTGTGTCTTCGGAAGTCCTTGCCCTACACGTCACCTGTGTCTTCGGAAGTCCTTGCCCTACACGTCACCTGTGTCTTCGGAAGTCCTTGCCCTACACGTAGACTGTGGTTCCGGAAATCCTAGATCTATACGTAGACTGTGGCTTCGAAACCTTTGTTCGTTTGGAACATGAACTACTGTATGTGTTCCTGTAGATTATTATTAGTATTTTGACTTTAAATTCTCACTTTATTTTATTACTTGTCTGAAATTATTTCCTTGATTTGATCTGGCGTTCCGTTCAAGTACATTGTATTTATGTGGAAGTTATTTATTTTATTGTGCATATTTTGAAAATATATTTCGTTTGGATGCAGGCCACAATTACAGATCAGAACCAAGAGCAACGTGAATCAGTTCCTCAACTCTTCTAAGGAAAAACATTGATGGGAAGGGGTATTCTCCGTGTTAAAAAAAGGCTATTTTTATTTTGTTCGTTGTAAATATTTTTATTACTCCCTCGCTGCAAATGATTTTACTCGTAACGTTCTTCTTCTTCGCTTCTCCATCTTAACCATTCTTCGACAACCACCAACACTTACACTTGCGTTTCCCCGGCAGGCGTATTAATCTATAAAACAAAGTTCAAAAGCCATTTTTGTGGGAGACCTAAAAGACGTTGTAACAATAACGCCAAGCAAAAATAAAGTTTAAAACGGTTTCCTGATGCCTCTCCTTCCCTCACCCTTCCACCTGTTTTCTCCCCGGCTCTTTCTCATCTCCTGCGAATAATAAAACCGCCATAATTTCGTAAGTAGCCCAGGCGAAAGGCTTTTTCATTACACGGTATTTTGGGTTGCTAAGGCGAAGAGGATTTTTGTTTTGTTTTGTTTTTATTGTCTAAGTGTGACTGTTTTGAAAATCTCAGCTCATCTTCTTTTCTCTCTCTTCTCTCCCGACGCTCTAGGTAAGTGAGACGGGTTCCCGCCATCACTGTGGCAGGAGGAGTATCCCAGAGGTAAAGTACATGTCTGACTTAATCGCTAAGATGGTCTTGCGCATGTATATTGATGACTTAGAGTGTAGAGATATGTAAATGTTCTGTTCCCCGATTGTTCTAGCAGAAAACGTTTACGGACATACAGGAAATTCACGTGAGCATACTCTATCTCCGAAGTCTCTGGCATGAGATTTACTTTTTGATTCTCCCTTTGTGTGTGTTTCATCTAATCATCGTTCATCCTCGTCGTCGCAATTAGCCTAAGAGGCACACACAAGACAGTATCGAACTACCACTATGCATAAATTGGTGAACGATTATGGATCAAATACAATTTCAAACGTCTGCGTCTGTTTTCTTGCTGGCACTAGGTTGAGTACCTTCCTATGAATTGTATCCAGAGCTTCGTGAGTAACTTATTTCATATATTTTGCGTCGTCTCTACCGGTAAATAACTCATGTGTCTGGATAGGTAATGATTCCAGAACCCTTTGCCTCGCTGATTGTGGTTCGGAAAAGTTTTGACTACAATTGTATCGTCTTGTATTGAATCTTTCACGGAAGGTGATGTTGCATATATTTTTAGGTGTTTGTAGTATTTGTGAAACATTTGTGCAACACTTTCGCTTTACATCGTTGGAATTGCAGTCATCGTTAGATCTCCTACAATCTGCGTTGAATCCTCATTGTTTCCAATTATTTTTCATCCCCTAATTTTCATTGTTCCCAAAACTCCCTATTCATCCAGACTTTCTGGTGCAAGAGGCCACTGAATGGCTGCCTTAAGATTTAGATGGACCACATTTTCAAAGAAAATGTATATATTCATCATTACGTATATACTTTCATTTGACTTTTATCGGGAAATTTGACAGCGTAGGCCTCCTGATTTGGATGGGCCATGGTCCACTCTGGCCCACGCTACTGTATACACCTCTCGGTCCTGGTTTTCCTCTGATCTCTGAGACTCCAATCTGAACTCTGGTTGACGCCTTACAAACAGTTTTACCACCTAGAGAGCCTGTCATTGACCGAACTGTCCATATTTCACTTAGCATAAAGGCTCGCATGCTCTTGGATGCTTTATCGGTAGTCCTCATTGCGACCGCTGCTAGCCCACCATGTCAATTGAAACCTAATTGTTAATGAAGGGGGAAAAATTGAAAGGTTCATGTAACATTCCATTTTCCCACCCAACGGTCAGGGAGAAAAATAATTGAAAGCGCCGTTTTTAATTGTTCTTTCACCGCGTGCATTATGGGTTGAGCAAAAGCAAAACGTTCGGAACTTGTAACATGTCATGTTTGTCGCGTTCGGTCCATGCTAATGACAGGTTCCAACCTTTCCGAGGCAAGCAGGCTGTCGTTGCGTGTGCATAAGTTCTCTCCTCTTCCTGTCCGCCCCTTTCCACGCCAGCACATGGGGACCTTCTCCTCCCCTCTTCCTTATACTTTCGTGTACCGCCACCTCCTGTCAACCTGGAGTCTCATGCTGGCATTTTATCCAGGGTACATTCGCTCGCCTGAGGTATGCGACAATGGACATGCGATGTGGTGGCTAAACATATAATTTCTTCAATGCCTTTTCCCTACGTGCATGCACACACCAAACCACACACACACCGGTCAGGACTTCTCGCACTCCGGGCAAAACGTGTAGTGTCTGCAAGTATGATTTAAGTGCACACGCTATAATGCCCCTCTATGTCCCTCCTTTCATTTCTATCCATCTCTTCTCATAACTTTTAAAACTTATTGCAAATGCTGTAAATCGGAGTTGACAGATCGACATCAGTGCATCAATCTGTCTCTTGTTAGGATTTACAACCCTTCAGTTACATCCTGCATAGCTTTTCTATTTCCAGACCTATATCTCCATTCTTGGCTCTCAACTATCTTTGATGTTGTCAATCGAATCAATCTAATATCTTCTGCATAGCTTTCCTATTCGTAGGACGCCTCCCTCCCCAATTCATTTCTCTTGTCTTCTTGAAATCTTCAATATTATCAATCCATCTCTTAAGTCGTGTTTTCCATTCACCCACTCTTATTTTCTAAATATTATTTGTTGTCGTCTGTTGTTAGGTTTTCCAATCCTTCTTTTGGCTTCAACCTTTCTTCGGTCTCTCCAGATTTCTTTCCCATTAGTTTGCTCTCATATAATCTAAACCTTCGATATTGTCAACCATGTTCTCTTAGGTCTTGCAAATCGTTCTGCTTAACTGCTACTCTATCCCAAATTTTGTTTTCCATTCACCCATTCATATTTTTAAATCTTGATGTTGTCAATAGATATTTCAGTAGGTCTTCCAACCTCTTTTCTATCTTCTACATTTCTCATGTACCCTTCTCGATTTTCACATCTCAGTCTTCTATGGTGCTAAACCACAGTTCTCCCAAGTCCAATCTCGGAAAAAAAAATCTTCGTCAGGTTGCTAGAAGTTAACGATTAATTAAGTGTTGCCAGCTTAACACTGTTGTATTCAGTTCAAACCCATGATTGTCTTCTTTTTTCAGCCATCGGGGTCTACGTACAAGGTGAGAGACGGGAGGCAACATTTTTTTTATTTCTGGCAACGCTACGATTATTGTGCTAAGGCAGGTTGGCAACATTAAGTTGTTGCTTCTGATACTGGAAATGGTGCAGACAGTTTTGTTCTCTCACTTACATCGGTCTAAACCATTTATAAGTAACTGAAGACTCGTGGTCCACTGCTGCCCTTTTCTATTAAGTCAGTCCAGTCCATCAATTACCATTGCTCCTTCGATATGTATCGAGTTCATTACCTGACACACTCTGTAGCAAGATTTCCTGTTTTATGCAATATCGACGAAAAGGTCTCGCTTTGTTGGGTTAGAAACAGTGCCTCGGTACGCTGGCTCGAAGATTTGTCGTGCGACCGGGCGTGTATTAGGCTGCACGCACTACTATGCACGTCTCAATATGAATGCGTGTTCGCTTTGATGGTGACCGTTGTGGGAGGGAGGAGGGCTAGTGCTGCGTGAATGTTCATGTTGTTGTTTTGTGTACCACGTATCTTAATAATGAAAGTTGAATGAGCGCACAAATTGCACACGATCGAAAATACTAATGATAAGACAACGAACGACATGAGCATTTCAGCACTTTCATATAAATTGCTTGATTTTGCGTTCTTTACATATGGCTATACTTTGCTTTTATGGGTTGCACACGTTCTAATTTAAGGATTGTGGATCTTTAGAGTTGCAACTATTGCAAGTATTTACAATCTGTCATTTTTAGTAATTTGTTTGTTCAGTTTTAGACTCTATATATCTATTTCACCCCTGCTTTCCTGAATTCTCCCTGATTTTTATACTTTGTGCACCGTTTCTGGAAGATTCCTCTCAATACTAAACTCAGCTTTTCTCCTAACAACTTCTTCCTTTCATTTTTTTCTCATTCCAGTCATCCTTTGTGGTTTATTGTATAGCATAAAGCCTACCTCCGTGGCATAGCGCGCTACCCAGGCCTGCGTGTTCTTTGTGAGCATCCCTTCATCATCCTCATCTTCACGATTATCCAAAAGTATCAGAAAGCTTACGAATACCGCTAAGAGCTCCGAAACCACGACTATCGAGTTCGAATCCTTAGTATCATATGGAATTTTCTACGTGATTATTCTTGCATTCATTATATCGATTCAACGTTCATCCACACATTTTTCTCTCGAACTTGTTTCTGTTGACTTTGCAGATATGTCTCGTGCCTCCTCCTCATCTTCATTTTCCTTGTTCACTCCTAACTTCTTTTGTTCTTTCTTCCACTTCTTTTCCACGTTCTTGTCAGATCTCTTCCACATGTTTTAGCTACAGTTCTGTTCACAACGAGATTCCGGACTTCCCCTTATCTATACATTTATGTTTTTTATTTTTATCCTCAATGTTCGCCATAATTGTACCAGCCTTTATTTTATTCTACTTGTATTGTCGAGAACTCGTGCTGGGCTCGTCTGCTTATTTTTGTTTTCGTACCCATTCTCTTTCTTGTTTTGTTCTTTATATCGTCTCTTCGGTGCACGCAGAGAGGAACTCTTTTCTATATTAACGTAATTGTTTCACCTTTGTTTTTCGTCCACGTTCCTCTTTACTTTTCTCTTTGGAATATACTCAACAAAGGGGAAATGTAAGTGAGGAGAGGCGCAAAAACATAATCAAGACAAGAGGAGGTGGGAAGACAGAGGACGACCATGTGAGTAGGCAGGAAGTTGTGTGTGTGTGTGTGTAGGGCTGACTATGAAAGGGTGCGGAAAGGGGAAGGGGGTCTTTTTTATGAAATGGAAGGCGACGTGTCCACCTGGCACTCTCCGAACCATCAAGGGGGACAGGGGGGAGAGGCCCCGCTGTAATTAATTTTCGAAAACCGGTTGTCATTAGCAGAGGGAACTGACAACTGCTCTCTTCTTTATCCACCCCCCCCCCCTTTCACGGCATTCTTATTCTTCAGAGCCTCGGTTATGAAGTCAAGTTCATCTTTTTTTTTCCATTGCGATCCCACCTTGCTCCTCACTTCTCTTTGAAAGCTGTTCGTATTATCTTCAGTGTACCGTAATCTCCTTTTGTACATCTTCGGACAGATAATGTGCTTGATCTCCGAAGCAAGAAATTATCATCCTTCTCTGTGCTTGTTTATATATTTGCTTGGGTTTTATACTAACGTAAAAGTATATAGCAAGTGCGAATACTAGTTTCACAAGCGTTCACATTTACTCGCATGTTCAGTGCAGCCAGATGTAAAGTTGCATCGCCTGTACTCACTCCAGTGTCGTCAGAGGGCTCAAGTATGGGAATGGCTAATGACAAGAGTATATTTCTCCCTGTTCCTTTGTACCTTTCTTTCTCCCTCTACATCTCTTTATCATGTCTTGTCCGTTTCTATTTCCCTCCTATTTGTCTCTTTCTTACAGTTTCCTTCTTTCTATCTTTTTCCTTCTCCATCTGCCTTTATTTTCTATCAATTGCTCTCTCTCTCTCTCTTTATTACCATCTCTTTCATCCTCTTTCTCCATGTCACCATGTGTGATTTTTCCTCAATATATGATCTTCAAAATTTTTGATAGATATGTGAGTGAACACAAAGTGGCCTCTCACACACGCCTCTGACTTGCCGATCTTTTTCTTGGTACTAATGTACAAAAATGTGTAGTAGTATTGTTATGAAAGTTTTCTGAGCTCAGAGAAAATCAGTGTCCTACGATCAAGAACAATTTACTTTTTCTCGGGACTGTACGTTCGAAGACGTTAAGCAAGCTGGGGCTACCTTTACTGTGAGTCTTTCGATATTAATTAGGGAATCGATATCAATTAGGGAATCGAATGGATCGATCGAGATGGTGAATGTAGATTTATTTTCATCTTGTTAGTGACAGCTAAGTGATTCCTTGTGATTACACCGTCCCGTGATGGCAAGGCTCCAGATATTCTCGAATTCATCACCCAAGAATGTCTCCAGGCAACCCACCCCTTAACGAGAGGCTGGTCGATTTCCAGAGCCTCTTGTACAGGGACATAGACGAAAAAAACCACCTGGGATCGCTTACCTACTTTCCCTGAAATTGAAACTTGATCTCTCTCTCTTTCTATCGTGTGTGTGTGAGGGTGTGTGTATGTGTGATGTGTATATGTGTGAAATAAAAGTTGATGACTTGTATGTTTGTCCGTGCACGTCGGCCATCAAATTTGCGTTTGTTGTATTCCAGCATTATATCCACCAGGGCCATAAATTGATCGTAATATTAAGAATGTGTATATCTTGAATGATTATGAACGGATGTTACCATCTGAAACTGCGGATCATGGCGCTTTCATAAGTGCTATATTAATGGCTGTAAAATCGCACATAACTTTCGCTCAAAAACACACACACTTAAATTCGCATAATTCATCACCGTTCAGTATAACAAGCGAATAGCATTTGCCCAGTGGTGTTGACGGCAATGAAAAGTTTGGCGATTTTGCATTAACATAATGCTTGTTGGAAATTTTGTTGTTCCCGACCCCCGGATAGCCCTTTTTCACTATCGTATGTTGAATTCTTTAAAATTACAAAACAATTAGATCTATTTTCTCCTAGAACATTCACATTTATAATGGAAATTAGAGAGTAGAGTATGCGCGTCCGTAGAAACGAATTCGGGAGAGGTTCTCGAAAGCTAACATGACTTAGGAAACATAACAATTGTATCATTCGTAATAATGATAAAACTTAGGAAGTGATAAGGGTCTTCCTGAGAGCTCGTTGATTTGGTGTCAAGTAATGTATTTGGTGTCTGCACCGTTTGCACTACATTCTGGAGCGGTGCAATGTGGGGTGTATGACCACGTGGTGCGTGCTAGCTAATGAAATGAACGTTTAAAGCAACAGACAGGCATTTGTTGAATCTTCTGAACTTTAATGCTTCTATTCGTCTATTTATTTGAACGTCATTTCCTTGCATCAGCCTGGCATCGGGATACACCTTCACTACAACCAATTACAGTGTCAAGAACTGCAGCGAACAAGACGGGACTACTGAGATACGCTCTGGATCAAATAATAAGACACGTTCGACGAAAACTAGTCCATAAAATGGAGCAACACACACACAAGCTATTCCTACAACACAAAACCTGCACTGCTCATAACTCGACAACTTTTGGACACCTTCCACTGGAATGTCGTTGCTCTGAATTTCTACTGTTCACCGCCAGGAGCATAGTACGCGTACAAATGCACTGAATCCGCCCCATGTACCAGTAGAATGGGGTCCACTTCCCACTTGAATTCCGATTTTTATGTGGTACTCCGTCAGAACGTGTTTATGAAATCGGTGACGAGGTAAAAGTTGACCTTCATACACCGGTCTTCCGCGGACAGTGGCGGGTAGGGGAACACTATATGTGTATATTGTGTTGTGTGTATATTGTAACGATAACCTTCATATATTCGATGCACGGATATATTTCGTGCAGGTTTAAACCTAATAGCTATGCAAAGAGGAGCGACATCTATATCAGATCATTATTCATCCTTATGATGTGACGGGAGGGGGAGCCATGGAAGACAGCTAAATGAACTAACAGTCATGGGGCCTCCCCGATGGCATAGTGGTAATTTCGTTACGTTGTAATCAACGGGTCCCGGGTTCGATACCCAGTGAAGTCATATAGTGGTTCGGATTTCACTTTAAACTGTAGGTCTAGTCCCGATTAGCCTATTTGTGCATAAAGTGCATTTTAAGCAGCAACTCAACGACAGTAAAAGTCATGGCTTTTTGATAGAGTGGTACAGGTTTCCATCTTCATTGGAACTTGGAAGCACATCACGCAGTGGTTCGGATCCCACTTTAATCTGTTGGTCCAGCCCCTAACAAAAACAAAATTCGGCCTCCCAGATAGCGTCGTCGCCTTGTAATCAAGGGGTCCCGGGTTCGATACCCGGTGGAGGCACATAGTGGTTAGGATCCCACTTTAAACTGTAGGTCCAGTCCCGATTAGCCTCACTGTGCACAAAGTGGACTTTTAAAACACCAAAATCAACCAAAAACTAAATTCATACGGATGTCTGTAGCTCTCTGCCGGTGTGGGCAACTGATCGATATCATCTCATGGTCCCGGGTTCGTTTAACTGCGATAGTATAATTTAATGTTACACGATCCCACTTTAGGGTCACCAAGTAACAACATAACGTACACGTTCATAAAATAGACCAAAACTTTACGCAATGTGTACTAAATCCGTGGTTCGAATGGGGACTTGCTTTTGGGGCGAGCGTTCCGGCCTCCAAAGAAGTTTCGTCACTTTAGACTCATAAATCTAGTCGAAATAGTTTCATTACGTGAGGTTGTAATCATAGCTCCAGCCTTGTTGTCGAACTAAGAATTGAAACTCTGAATCTTGAGCGAGAATCATCGGAGGTTTGCCCAACAGTGGAGCATTGTTGCTAGAACTAATGGGGAAAAGTTGAAGTACAACATCCCTATTGTCGCAAGTATTTAAACAAGCACAGTGTTCATTTGCTGGTCTCCTCGTCCTTTTGGTTGCAAACACCACCGTGGGTGTGCGCCCAAGGACTGTATGTGGCGTGCGTGTGTGTGTAGGAGTCGACAAATTGGGTCGGGCTGACCGGGGAGCTGGTGGACAGAAGTGAAGCCGTTCGCTCAAGGAATTTGAGCGGGAGAAGGGAAGAAGAAATAGTATAAAAAAAGAAAGAAGAAGGAGCAGAAAAAGAGAATGGCAGAAGGGGGAGGAGAGGAAAGAGAAAAGGCCTTCTTGTGTTATGAAACTACGTGACTTGCAAGCTAATTCCCGGCTTTTTGAGTCCGCTGCATGAGTTCGACGGCGGAGTGGACAAGCGATGTGGAGAGAGAGGGTGGCTTCTTGGAGGTGACTGAAGAGTAACACTGAAGATGATGAACCCTCCCATCTTCTTTTGCGTTTACGGCATTAGTTTCCTTGCGGTCAGTGGCGGACCGAGGAATGACATTTGGAGGGGCGAACTTTAGGCGAGTCTAGTCTTCGTGGATGTTAACAAAGGCACGTGATTTGCGAGTTTACGGATTGGTTAATTCTTAACTCGGCTTGTCTATATATATATATATACAGGGTGGCCAAACTAAAAGAGGCCCCATAAACAACATACAGACAATTCACTCATTTATTGTATATACAGAATACAGACTTGAAAAGTATTATTATGAAACACAACGTACTCAACATTCATTAGGTCAATAGTTTACAGGAGGTGCTGACAATGTTCACCAGGAACCTCGATACACAACTCAGCACGTCTCAACATGTTTCTGGAAACTTTTGCCAAATTCATTTGGTGTGATTTCCGCAATCGCATTGCGAATGTTTGTTTTCAACGCTTCAATTGTAAGCGGGTTGTTACTGTAGACCTTACACTTTAAATTACCCCACAAATGAAAATCACAGGTCGACAGATCGGGCGATCTTGGAGGCCATAAACCTGCGGAAACTGTACGTTCTTCTTAGAAAGCTTCATGGACGTATGACATTGAAAACCGTGAAGTATGCGCCGTAGCGCCATCTTGCTGGAAAAACACATACTCTCGTTCTTCAGCCGTTAGCTGCGCTATGAATGGTTGCAACAATTCCGTTAGATACACTTGCCAGTTCAGTGTTGTGAAAGAAAATGGGACCTACAATCCTTTGGCCTGATACAGCACACCAAACGCTTACTTTCAAATCATACAGAGGCACCTTAAAGTGTTCCCTAGTATTGTCTGTTGACCAATAGCGTGTGTTTTGAGAGTTCACGTACCCGGTAAGGTGAAACCATGATTCGTCTGAGTGGAAGTAAAGATGAGGATCCAGATAACCATCAGCAACATTCGTGAGTAACCATTCGCAATAGTGTTGTCGTTGTCCGTAATTCGTAGGTTTTAATGCTTGCATCACTCTTACATTGTATGGTCGCATATGTAACTGCTGCAACATGTTCTGGCATGACGTTCGTTTGATGTTTAGTTGGGAGGAGATACGTCTAGTTGATTTCCATAGCCTCGTGAACACGTTCAGTATTGTCCGGCGAACAAACTGTCTCTACACGGTTACCTTTGGCGTTAGCGACGGAACCTGTTGCTCTAAATTTCGTGATCAATTTCTGCACAACACTTTTTGCAGGAGCTGCTGTCTCTTGATATTTTATCGTGCACCTTTCATTTACAGTTTTAAACGATTTACATCCGAAGAACGTTTCAACAATGAACTCTCTTTGTTCGATCGATAAAGGCATTCTGCAGCACTTCACAACACGCTTCAAACCGACTACTGAAAACGCAGCACTGATCACTCAATCGCTGCTCGACATCACGTGACCCCATCGAGCGCCGCCCTAGCGGTAAGAAATAACAACACGTCATTACACAACGTGCGAAAAAAAATCTTGTAACAAAAATGCAGCTCTTACTTGCTTAATGTTCTTTTTATATCACGTATAACAAGGGGCCTCTTTTATCTTGGCCACTCTGTATATTGTTGGTAGGTCCCTACATCGTCACTGTAGCAGCTTAGTTTAATTGTAGGCACTATATGTATCGAGCAAAAGCTAATGACATTTCTCAATGTTACGTTCTTTTGTTTGCGCTTCATTTTTACGGTGGACGAAGTTTAGTTACTATCCTATCCTACATTTACATTATTTTATGCCAGTTTGCATTACAGATAAGGCAAGACATACGTAAGTACTAAGGCAGGCCACAAGAAAAGCCACTGCAGGCAGTAGTTCGGGCAGGCCGGTTTTATATGAACACTGTATAATATCGCCTACTTTCGTGACGGAGTGGTCATCGTAACACGTTGTGACACCTGGTTCGAATGTGGTCGAGGCAGCGATTTATCGACACACCCCACCCTATGGAAAAATCTGGATAAACCCCTGGGTGAAGGCATGGACAGTCACTGTGCTTGTCTGTCATCATTTTCATATATTCAAGTTTGGTTTTAAGTTCATGCTCAGATAGACTAACCTAACCAGAACTAGATCTACAGTTTGAAGTGGGAAGTTTACAGTGTACATCCATCGGGCGTCGAAACATTACCACGTCGCCAACGGCGGAGTCCTTTTCATCTGAGAAAATGAAAGCCCTGGGTTTGAATCCAAGATAAGGCACTGATGTTAATTATTTTTATGATTTTACTGTAATTGGTCCAATTCTCGATATACACCTATTTTTTTTCAAATATAAAATAAAGCAAGGAATTAATTTTTGAGAATTATATCGTTACACTGTTAATCTTGGAAAATCTGAAAGAGAAAAACGCGCACAGAACAATAGTCACCAATAATATTATGTATGTTGGATGTGGCAAACGCTTCGTTTGGTCAGTTGAATGCCTCTTTCACCCCCCCCCCCCCCCCCACCGATTCGAACCTGCATCCGTCGTTCATCATCTTATTCTTCAAAATTATTCGGGCAGTATGTTTGGTCAGAGCACCTGTTTTAGTTCCCTCTGAATTACCCATTGCTGAGGGATCTTACGCGCTAAAGTGTATCCCAGAAACTCAATACACAGCTCCAAAATTTTCATATTTCCATCATGACTTTAGCATTGCCGAATGCATGTAGCATATCGTGTGGCTCTCGAGAGAAATTTCAGTTGCGTTAAACGTCCAAAGTGGATAAGCAAAACCGTCAGTGCTTAGTTGGACCTTAGAAATGGCCTCCGCGAATACCAACGAAGTTCACCCTCACCGTGAGTAGACTTGTGGAATAACAAAAATGTCCCGAGGGAGCGGGAGGGTGAGCAGATATTAAATCCACTCCGGGCGGTGCCTCTTGGGACTGTGGAAAGACCATCTCTGATAAGAGAGACTGACTGACCATCGCCTCCGAGAAAGAACTGCGTGGGTTTGCCAATTGTGCACAAGTGCTACATGGGAGGCTGTAGGCTTTGTTGCACGGAGCTTCTTCCTTCACGCCCTTCTGCGATAGCTGCTCGTGGAAGTTTTTCTTTAAATGACCTCGTTTTTGAGCAGGAATTTATCGCAAATTTTACATCTGTGGGGTGTAAAATGCCTGAAGGACCTTTGAGAGGATTTTAAAGGGGGTGTGTCAGGGGTGTGTGGATAAATCACTGTTTTAGAGTAATTATCACAGTACCAATCCAGTAACGGTGCCAGGATGGAGAAATTTTCATAGGGTGGAGGAGGACAGTCACATTTAATATACATCTAAATAGCATATAAACATGCATATTTGGGCCAAAATATCATTTATCTAGTTTTGGTTGCCGGATGGTACAGACAGGTCGACCTCCCAAGTGCCACGCCTCCTTTGGCGTAAGGAAGATCATCTTCGCCAAGAAAGAGGAAATAAATAATGTAAGGAGTTCATAGGAATGGGACTTGTACACGATTACTGGACAACGTCATTTTCCAGCAAGACTGTTCACCGGATTCTGAAACACCCTCAACAACACAGAACTTTGTCCACTTGGCCTCAGGGGGCGACGAAATATTTTCCCTTCTACCCCTTCCTCTCTCTCTTTGTTTCTCAATCTTCCTTTCTCTTTCCTACCCCGTTTCTCTATCCCTTCTTTCCGTGTCTTACTTCATATATTTGTCTCTCTCCTTTTCTCCATAATATTCTTTCTTTTTCTCTACACATTTACTCTCCCCTCCTCTCTATTTCTTTGGTGCTCTATCCCTTTTTTCGTGCTGTTTATATCTTCTTCCTCTCTCTATCTTTATTACTCTGTCTTTGTGTATGATTGTTGCTCTACTATAAGTGATTTGATTTCTGGCGCATAGTTATTGAGATGGGCTGAGGGTGGGCTAGAGCCCACACACGCTCCTTCCGGTTGCAATTGCAACGCCTGTGGAAAGCAGGGAAGCAAGGGCGCGCAGTTCCTACCTATGCTTTCGGAGTGATGCTCAAAAGTCTATCCAAGCCACAGCATAAGACGATAGGACGAGATACAACGCGCTTGTATTTCCCGCATGACCAGAGGGGAAACGTTGTTTGTGCGTGTCAACTGAAGACCTGTAATGGGGAAAAATAACCTAGGCGGGCCCCTTCCATTACGAAGTAAACATTAATACGGAACGAGTCTTAAGAGGCTGTTGTGTGCTTAGGTCTCTCGCTGGGGCTAATGAAAGTTACAAGTGTGTTACTCGGGGATCCCTTTGGTCTGTTCCATCCGTGCCACTGGCTGGGAGACCTCCCACATGTAGAGTTCTCCTGCCTTCGGGCCACTCGAACCACACGTATGCCTACGACCTTGCCCTTATGTGCCCGTCAGTGCATTCCTGCTATTACGAGTAGCTGTGTCCTCTCATATAAAGCCCCCTTCCTTCAAATTGTGTCCCCTGTTGATGGCCAGAGAGACGGGCGACTATATTCAAGCGCCTTTCTAATTTTGGCTCCTGAGACTAAGGGATAAGAGGGGCGTTAACAACGTTCTCTCGTGGGTGTGGATGATCCTCTTGTGATGCTACGAACCCTCGAGAAACTTGAATTTTCTCAATGTGCTGCGTATAGTCGCATGTGATGGAATAATTGTGCATTTAAACAAAATATATGACCTAATCAGGAAGGTCCAATTGGTACATCTGAATAAGCCGTGGTGTAAAGGGAAATTTTGAAAACGATGCATTCCAGACGAGTCTCATTGCGACAAATCTCGAAGCATCTGATCTCATTCTCGTGTCGTTT
This sequence comes from Lepisma saccharinum, assembly GCF_977018435.1. Lineage (NCBI taxonomy): Eukaryota > Metazoa > Arthropoda > Insecta > Zygentoma > Lepismatidae > Lepisma > Lepisma saccharinum. The sequence continues at coordinate 79,756,338 of NC_139231.1, read as the reverse complement.
TAAGGAAAGGCAGTCTCGATCTCGACTTAGCTCGGTACTATTATTGCAAACTGCAAGTTCGAATCCGTGCTTCTCTTCTTTCGAAGCTGGACTAAGCTGGGAAAAGGTATCTACTTATCTTGCCTATGCTGCACGCCGGGTTCGATTCCCAATTAAAACCTCAGGACGAATAGGAAGAGTCCACGTGACTCCAAAAGTTCCGGATTCGAATCCCAGACGGGGCATAGGTTTCATTGTATTTATCCTTTAGTCTGTTCATAATGGATCATCGTCGCGATTATCCTAAAGAGGCAGAAAAGTGACGTAAAAATAAGGAGAAGTACATCGCAGCGATTGTTTTTATTAGTGTATTTCGTGCGCAAGAGCAACATCAACCGACACATCTGTGTTGAGCAACTCGACGTAGTGTGCCCCGAACGATAGCATCTGCCACACTCGTTAATATATACCTAACGTGAGCAGGACTTATAAGAACTCCGGGCCGTGCCTTATCGCTCGGTTGTTGGATTGGGGGAGCGTGGGGCAGCGTTCGAGTAACTAACTCTCCTCTCATCAACCTAGCGCTCAGGAAACGGCTAAGTAGTAGCCGGCCGCTGGCTATGATAGGCTAGCATGCGGTCCTTACCTGGCTGATGACCGTCATTACGGCTCCGTGTCGTGTTGGGGAAGGTTCCTGTCGTTTTGGTTGGCGTGATGTCCGACGTCTTCGCATCGTCAGTGATGATTGCTCGTGCCTCCCGAATTGAGTGGCACTGCTGCTGGGCGAGATGACATGCGACCGAGTCTGGGGTGGGGATCTTGAGATGATTTGGAAACACTTGTTTCCTTCATCCACATACTCTTTATCTTCCGTTTGGTTATTTCACGTCTATTTTCAGAGGTAATCGCGGCGGTGAGAATGGATGATGATTGAAATAGACAAATGCAACGAAACGAGTCTATGCAGGCTGTGGTTTGAACCAAGGGCTCCTTGTGTCACGGAGAAGTAAGTGTTGCCTGCCACCATGATGGAGTGTTTAGCAAGCGAGATTTGAAAACCCTCGATTCTAGCTTCGACGTAGGTGTTTCGTTGTATATATCATTTATTTATTCTAATTATCATTCATCCTAGGGTCTCCTCGATAGAATTATGCCTAACACTGTGGCCTTGTCATTCCGGGGTCAGTGGGTCCACAGTGTACTCACTTGAAACTCACATGAAACTGTACTGTAGGTCTAGTCCCGATTAACCTATCCGAGCTTAAATGAAACTTGGTCAGAGCAAGTCATTATTCATCCTCATCATGATTAACGTAGACAAGTAGAAAAGCAACGTACAATAGCTAAAACTGAGTAGAGAAATACAAAAATTACTGGATAAGCTGGTGAATATTAAATGGTATTATTTTAATGCCCTGAATGAGGATTTTTCCTGTACCATTATTTGAAATTACTGGAAAAAGTTTTTTCCACTTCCTTGTTCTTTCCTTCCATCCTACTCCTTTCATCTCTTCGTCGCCATTGACCTTGAGGTACATATAACGACGTCCATTAACTCAAAGAACCAACGACGGATAGAATCATCATGAGATGCATTGGCCATTGCAGGGCTAATCAGTGATTTACAATTCGCATCGAACGAAAGCTTTGGGACAACGCTGGTTATCTTGAGAGAGACAATCTATCCCGGTCTAGGGTAACGGATGATGTCGTGAAGTCTGATATTAGGGCCATATCTTATATAATGCTTCTCGTATTTGTATGTTTGTTCCCCTTTTGGCCACTCGTAACGATGAAGTGAATGGTTAGACGAAATTGATGAAGGGAGACTCTAAAACGAACGCCAATGGCCAGGTGGGGACTCGTACCTGGAATCTTCCGTGTGGAGAACGTGGCTCAATGCCCAAGGCCACGGAGGCGTAGGGTAGAACACCAAGGAATCTTATAATATTGCAACGCCTACAATTTGGTAGTACGAACTACAAATTTGCTGAATGGTTTTGGAGAGTTGCTAGGGACAAGTATTGTCAACACTATAACTGCCGTAATTTTAGAGCTTTTGAGAATTTTTTGCAGCGGTGGATACATTGAAGAGCTGATTTGGTATTAAATCGGTCAACACGTCTCAATATGGTGGACAGAGACGTGGTGGACTATTTTCCCTTAATACGGACTATATTGAGATGCAGAGCAGAAATTTTTGCAAGATCTAGATGCCCTTGGAATATTTAGATTTGCATCTGAAGGAAAACTATCAACGCGTTTCAATATGGCGGAGTTTAAACTTTCTTGGCGTGCTTGAAACTGTAAACAAGCTGTATAGTTCAAAATATTCATCGCAGCTGCTCGATGTGGGTAGCCTTGTGCCAAAATGTTCAATTCGTTGCTGACAGAGCGCAGTATGGGTCTTTTAATTTCCAAGTGTATCCACCTCGGAAGAGCAATCACCATAAACTAAGGGCAATGGGCGAGGGACGTTGTATGAGTCTGCCGTAGCAGGTGAGACCCCATAATAAGAGTTTAATGGGGCCCTGGCGTTGGCGACAAAAGAATAAACTGTCCACGACATGGGGCAAATGGCATTACGCTGTTTATCTTCAGCAGCCGTTCCAAAGCCATTCACGGGTTATGGACCTTTGTCACCCATCTTGCCTCGCCGCCCACTTTACACGGAATTAGGGCGCCGAACTTTTCCTCGCGCGTAAACACTGATTTTGCAGTTTGTTGCAAGGTTTTCTGTAGGCCGTAAACAGGCAATTTGCAGGTATGTTGTGCAAGGACTGGATGAAAGGCAGGCGGCACTCGCGGTGATGTTATCCAGCTGAAACTTCAGTCATCCTCTCTCAGCGAAACGTTGGTGTTCTATGCCCATATGCTCTGAAGTTTCCAAAAGACAGTTTCCATTACTCCCGTCCACTCCAAGCTCTGCTGGCGTGGCAATAAAATCCGTGTGTTCGGAAGATTGTGGGTTGAAACTCGGCTGCTGTCTTTGGCTAGTCTCGGGAAACACACACACACAAAAAAAAAACGCTACATATTCCAAATTTTGGAAAATTACACGTGTAAAGAATTCTTTCTAGAGCATTCAATTGAATTTTCTTTTAGTTTGCGTTAGCCATAGATATCTGAAATAGTTTTGTGGTGCGAGAAGACTATTTCCTATCTGATATCTAGATAAAACCTCTCAGCTCCTCTCGTCTTCCTTCCAGGTTGTTTCGGACGGAACCAAAATGTTCCACGCAACACACCTTACAAAATATTATTGCAGGCTAACGAGGCTCATGCACCAGATTCAGTCAATATAATGCTCTGTGGAATTGTGTGTTAACATGATCTTGTTAACTTTTTTCCTGTGTGTCCATTACAGCATTGGATGTGTAGTGATTTTAGTCTTGATTCTTGATAAGGAGTTAATCTTCACAAGTTTCGTTACAGCCTAACATTTGTTTTAATTCATTGATTAAAATTAGTTTCTGCTGATAAGTTTTACGTCCTCGTATCAGGTATGGTTTAGATAGCCTCAGTGCGCTGATTCACCCATTGTAATTTCAATAATCAAATCAACTTACGTGATACTGTTAACCTAACGGTACATATGAGAGAGAAATAAATAAACCCTCTGATGAAAATTGTGACTATATTGAGTGCTGCCCTTTCGTAATGTAACGGGTGGGCTTGATCAGTTCTCCTAAGTCTTGATTCACCACTTGCGATTACATAGGAGTTGGATTACCATATCTTCCCGTGAGTCAACAACTTTCCCCCTCGTAAAATGATGCGAGATGAATCGATAGTGGCTTACTTGGAGGTATCATGCGAAAGGTTGTCGATACACACGCGATATATCAGTAGATTCTTTACAGCAGCAACAAGGAAGGACTGTTTGAAATCTTACTTCTGGGGTAGTATGTAGGCTGAAGATCATTGCTTCGTTGTTAGAGATATCTTTCACACCACATGTAAAACTTACGTAAAATTGAAATGAGGATACGAACTCAGTCGTTGTTGACACATTGATTGGAGGCAACTATATTCATCCATTATTCATAAATTTTAATTCCTTTGGTCAGCGGTCTGACTCTACAGTTCAGAAGTATATTTAGTGCGCACGTGTGGACAGTAAAGTGGACAGTATTTCTAGGCTGGTGTTTTGATTAATTGATTTCCTTTATTTTACTTCGCTTTTTGTACCACTTTTGGCTAATTTGCAAAGATTGGTATGAGTGATGATCAAATTAATGAATGAACACTTACAATCATCCATGAGTGTGCTGTACAGTCACGGACACGGCCGGCTTGTAATGAATAAATTTATTTTCAATGAAATCGTTACAAGCCGGCAGTGTCCGTGACTGTACAAGTGCTGTTATATGGCCATTAAACATTTATCAATGCTGTTGCCACGGTAATCATATTTTATAATTCGCATTGAAGTGCTGAACGGTCCAAAGCGACGAAATTGAGTTACTTTCCCCGTTCTTTTAGAATTGTCGTCATTGAAATCACAATTGCTTCTTCCTTGCTGTTTGCTAGCCGACGTGGGTTAATCCATCTTTTACACCTGCGCAAGGAGGATGTTCGAGGCGTGATGTGATGAGATATGGAGGGAGTCTATCGAAAGTGAAAAGATAAGACCGGGTCCCTCGCAATAGCATGTATTGTGTTTCAAATTAATACAGGTCGGCACCGAGCTTTGTGATCAGCGGTGACCCTCAGCGCACGGTGCTGCATGTCTTCACCTTCCGGTTTTGTGAGGACGGCAGGCGATGTGCTGGCTTCACGGTAAAGCGACTGGACATGGTGCAGTGTTGCAGCGTGTGGTTGGCAGAATATCTTTGTTGGTCTTTGGACTGCAATGTGGAAGTAACTCCATGCATTCTCCCTCCATGGTTGACCCTTGACTTACCACAATTTCCGAGATCGACGCAATATATGTGTAAGGTACATTTTAAAAATGTGCGACAATCGAGTTAACGTATCACAGGTCATCAAAAACTTCGTAGCATGAAGTATTAGGGATCAGTATTTTTTCCCCCCACTTCTTTCACTTTAAAGGAACATACAGGAACATACACGGTAAACCAACCAACAGAACATGCATGGTTTCAGCCTGTTGGATAGTTGGGAATAACAACCATGTTAGAGAAGAGGGTGAATTTTTCCCATAAGATTACTTGGTCAAAGCTCTATAAATTATTTTATTGATACAGATGACATAAGCTTAACTCAACTTAGATCGACGTACTCTGCGCCTGAAGTTAAAATCGTAAAAATATATTTGGTTATTTTTCCTAACTTCGTGTTTCGATGCATGTGACTTATTTCCCTAAAGCATTCATATTTTGGGACACCTTATCAGCAAATGGCCTTTATATAAATATGACACCCCGTATAACAATTACCAAGATCTTTGGTATTAAACATAAATATAACTGCGGGAACCAGAGTTGTGGATAGTTTTTACCTTGCGATTTTCCTTTATTACAGTAATATGAAAATGTTCCGCTATAGTTTTTACACGTTTTCATATTGCACATTCAAACATTTGTCCACAGGCACCATAGGGAATAGTTTATTAATCAACACATATTATACTGAAATTTTAACAAGTGTTGTCCTTTGGAAGATCACAAGTGATCTGATTTTGAGACATTGTCCATATCTACAAGACTGAGCAGGAAAGAATCTTCTGAATCCTGACAAGTTTTTGTGCCTGGCAACTATGTCGCTTGGAACCGCTCCGCCATCTTCCACCCAACGTCCACAATTCAATCCCGCCGAAACCTGCCATCATCTTCCTCCGAAAATTAAAACGCCTTTCCGAGCCTGATTGAAGACTCTAAGAAGAATGACCATGCAGAAAGAAAACTAAATAAGAAGGTGGGGGAGAAGGTGTAGGGAGAGAGCAGTAATACCATTCTATTAGACTGATAGGCGAGGGCACCCCGTGCAATTTGTTCTTCCGCAGTGGGCAATTACGGCGCGGTGCACGATGCCGACGTTGGTAGCGGCGTTGTGGACTTTGGGGAACTTCTGGAATTTCCCTCCTCGCGTCCCAAGCCTCCGGGCAGGAATTTCTGCTTCGTCTTCTCGTGGACGTTTCTGCTGGTCCCTCGGATCTGGAGCCTTGCGAAGGGTCACGGGAGTTAACCTTTTTCTGCTCCAAAGATGCCCTTTTTTTCTTTCTCGTTTCACCATGAGCGTAACTAATCCAATACAGGGGTGTAATGATGCAGTTCGTAGTGTGCAGAAAACATAAGGTTGTAGGTTTTTTTTTCCCCCAACCAATCTTTCCGATGCCATGGTCAGGTGCAGCGTATGGAAGCAGAGGTCTGAGTTCAATTTTCACACAATTTTGGGAGTCTGACTTGTGTACTTCTTCCTAAATACTTGTAGTCTGCGTATCACTCAAAATTTCTATTCTGCCAGCCGTGTCATCCCATGCAAAATTGATTAAAACTTAATATGCGTGTTTACTGACGGCTACTATTAATACTACTACTGACAAATTGTTCTACATATAAATATACAGGATGGCTGAGACGTCACTAGGGAATTCACATGTGAAGAACTTTACGTGTCGGTATATTTTTCATTTTCCAACGAATTTGAACAGAATTCGTTGAGAAGGTATTTTGTTGAACATTTTGCAATACAATTGGAAATTCTGTGACAGGTCACATGAACTTATTTCCGCAGATGGTCCTCCTTTCGCCAAAAACTTGATAAGTTCAACCACGATGTAAAAGCGTCGTGGGCTTCCCTTGATGAAGTGGGTAAAGGCCGTCGGGAAAAGCGTGCATCGGGGTTGTCACGAGGATAGGAAAGCCAATCGACAATTTCAGAGAATCGTGTTTTTACAGGTAACTTTCGCCTCTCGCCCTGCAAGTTAACTTGTCTGCTAGAACATGGTTTTACTTTGTTCGGTTTGTGTATAGAAGCTAGGTAAAACAGAACCTAGCCCAGCTCTGTGATAGAGCGAATTGAATGGACATCCCATACGACAAACGTCAATGAAAAGCTTTAAATGATATCTGCTTATTTACGATTTCCTAAGAAGTGGAAGAAGTGTTTTTCTTTTTTTCTCACAATGACCGATTGGATTGTCATTTTTCGTATTGATTGGCGTTGATAATTTGTGTGATTAACACGTAGTGAGGTTAGTTATGTGTGTGCGTGTGGGGGGGGGGGAATTGTGTAAACCACAACCAATTCTCCTTTATCGTGTTTACAATGAGACATTTCACCCTTACCTGCAAAAATTCGTAAAAATTATAGGGATGTGTTTCTATTAACGAGTTACTGCTGTTGTATTTATTTTACAAAATAGGTTAGAAGAAAGGATAAACGCTTGGAAACAGTGACACAGAGAAGAAGATAAGCATGTGGTTGCAAGGAGGTGATTTAGGCAAGCTCTTCGAAGGAAGACGAAGACTGATACTCGGAAGGGGAGAGAGCAATTAGACTGGCGCTCGGATAGGGCGAGCATTTAGACTGGCGCTCGGAAGGAGGGCGAGCATTTAAACGCTTTTGGAAGGAAGGACAGAATGTAGATTTCCGCTTAGAAGGAACGTCATCATTTAAAGTGGTGCTTGGGAAGAAAGGGGCGATTTGGTTGGACTAGATCGTAGAAGCTGGTATGGGCACCAATGCCATAGAGCAAAGAAAATAATGAACTTGAACAAACCAAGTGAAAATCACGAAAATTAAGAGGGCTTCATCAAGTTACTCTACTAGATTTCAGTTTTCAGACACTGCTTTCGTCGCAAAACCATAAAGTTTTTCCACAGGCACTTCCTGAGCATAAGGGGATTCGAGCGATACGCCGGTAAGAGTGCAAACAGAGGAAGCAAGAAGTCGGCACACACTTGGAGAGGAAGGCCGGTAAAATTCCAAAAGAGAACCGTACTATTATCCTTTAGCTGACAAAAGAAAAAAAAGTCAAGAAAAAGTAGTCGGAAAGAGGAGACGAAGTTTTTGAGCCAAAGCAAATATAAACGACCAAGATGGGAAAGTAAATCGATGCCGAAGGACAAGGAGCGTGCTGACAAAGATTGGTCGCACATGAAGGAAGGCGCCTTCGGATCCCGGAGCCTCATGTTCTCCGTCTTCCACAACGTCCTGCCGACCACAAAAAGAAAGATAAATGTGACGGGGCACCGCCGAATGCCGCAGAACGAACATGCAAGACAAAGATATTGCCATCTTCCTTGGAAGGTCTAGGCTCCTTCGATGATGAGCTGATGGCCAATTCTGTGCGCGCCTACTTGTTGGACCGGTTCTTGTCTTTCTTTTTTTGGTTTTATTTTTGGTTTCCTCGAGAACGAAGGCGAATGGAATGCACGCATGCATTGACTTGAGTGACTGACTGGTGGGGATGACAAGACCGCATCCAAATGATAGGCGCCTTTGTGGTCTGGTTATGAAATAGGGTGAACCAGAAATCTTGACTTTGAAAAAAAGGCAAAACCTCTTCCTCTAGCCGTGAAGCTCAGGAATTTGCCGCAATTACAGTTGGAACATTTGCGACAATGTCACAAACTGAGGCTTTTTGTTGTAAGCGAGGTCTCAACCTTGGAAAATTCAACTCTTATACTCAGTGAACCTTCCCGATGTCGTAGTATTAACATCGTGGCATTGTAATCAAGAGTTCCCGGGTTCAGTAGTCTTATCCCGATTAGCCGATCAGTGGAACTGAAAACAGAAATTCAATTCCATCAGTGTTACACGCAGTGTAAAATATATTCTGAAGGATTAAACATTTGTGATAACACGGGGAGTCGAATCCGAAAAAACTTTGATTTCAGAGAATATTTAAGAGGTCCTAGCAAGATTTGTCCTAAGCCAAATCTCATGCTCAGAGAGGCTAATTGGGACTAGACCTCGAGAGGATCAGTGCAGTCGTTTGAAAGGGCAAAGATAAGCTAAAGGTCCATCAGGACATTCGCTCTGCTTTCCGCAGTATGATATTTGAGCCAGAGCTGGCATTTTCGTTCAACCTCCCTCACCAGCATGGTTCGTCCTCGCCCTCACACACCCTCACACTCATAAGTCTTCGGAGAGTGAGGTCTGCCCTCATGAGGGTGACCACCTCTGTTTTGAACTGAAAGACAACCGCCAATAAGCAGAATCAACACAATATTACTTATAAATCCACAAGATGTGTGGACAATTTGCTTATATCATCTAGGCCGCTTATTCTACAATACAATAGCTGGAGATTCTCATGAGGCAATTGTTGTACTGCGAAGGAATATTATAAATTGAACAATCCCTGACGTATCCATGGTATTTAAACTGGAGATATAGGCTCCCAAGTGAAATTTTCTCGAGTACATGTGATTTTTTGTAGTGTGTTAATCTTCAAAATTGTTCAAATTTTAACTTGCACCGCTGAGAACTTAAGGGTATGCTATCATAGTTCCTATAGTATCCAGTACATTTTAATAGATTTAACTTGTAAGTACCAGAGAATTAAGAACAAAGAGAAAAATTGAAGCTTTAATGCAAGCACCACGGAAGTGTCCAGACATCGATAATCCACACCACTTCAATTGGCTGAGACATGCGATAAACTTGCTCCCAAGAGAGCTGGAGAAAGAGAGAGAAGAGAAAGGGGGATGTTTTTTAGGCGTGTCGCCAGAAGGGGGATTATATTCCCCCAGGAAATTAACGGAGGAACAAACAGATTTTAATGAAGGCAAACTGAGCATATAAAGACAGTCATACACCGGGATGGGTCCAAGAGGTTGAGAGTCGGAGGGTCAGATGCAATAACAAAGCGATTTAAGCTTGTCAGGTGGCTTTTTAAGCTCTCTTCCCCCACCATTTTGGTTTTTGATCACAGTTTCTCGCTCCCTTCCCCTTCTTTGTGCATGAACATCCAAATACTGACAACATTATTTCCCTATAGCCACACTTCGTAGGCACCTTGCGTCCATTTTGTTTCATCTTTTCATAATTCTGTGTATTCTTTATCTGGAGGAACGCCACAGGTTGATTGAAGATTTGTTTTAACCGCTTTCTAAAACTGCCGTTATTTGTAAAATTACTGTTATTTCAAACTTAGCTATCTTTCTAAACCACGTTTTTTTTAAATCGAAGGGTTTATTTTTAAAATTATTCTCAGATTCGGCAAAGCAATAACTATGCTAAATTCTTTCCAGTAATTGAAAAATGTTACTACGTGAACAATCACTGCTGAATTATTTCCACAAATTGCTTCTTTCTATTACATGAATAATCCGTAACGGTTTCAAACATAGTCCCCATTGCGAATATTCGTGTGAACTGCATGCAAACAAGTATGTAACCCGTGTCAGTCACTTCATGCCAAGAGATCCTCGCCGTATGTACAGTCACCGGCAATAAAAATGGGACACACAAATCGTGTAATGATCGCTTCCCTGTAAGGTGTTATGTGTGTTGCCTAACTCTACAGCGATAAGTAAATTTTAATAGGAAATTTTCAATGGCAACTTCTACCACCGTCGTAGAGTTAGCCAACACACATAACGTCTTGCAAGGAAGCGAGTATTTCAGGATCCAGGTGTCCCATTTTTATTGCTGGTGACTGTACACGTGACATATTTGATTGCACTAACGGCAAGATTTTACTTGATCCTATACAGTGTTTCATTAGTTCACAACCATTTACATTACGGTAGGACTCTTGCTTTCATTCTGAGCAGACACAAAGGAACTTATTTCCAAGTAATAAAACACATGTGATTTTTAGAAGCCCTACATTTTTCCAGGTAATCTGCAGTTTCTGGAGTGGGGCTCGTACTCTTTGGGAAAATCCGATTAGTGGCGAGTCCTATGAAAGTGTACGTGAATGCGAGTTCAAAAGGTTTTCTTATTGGAGAGGACGTTTGTTGTTCAGCCGGTGGCCCAACTAAACTATACACCCTAGTTCGAATATCGAATTTACTCGCAAGGTACAAAGTGAACAGAAGCCTTCTTGCCATCCCACGTCTACCAGCGGCTTGGAATACATATGAGCACACTAAATGTGGTATTGTGTGACCAATCGGACCAATATTCTAAAGGAATATTGTTATACATTTTTCTTATATTACGTATTCTCCGAAAAAAATCATCTTCCTGTGAAATATCTTTAACGGTTTTTTTTTTTTTTTGTAGTGATAAGATTAATCGGTATCCGTACAATAGCTTGTGGTGGTCGAGTAAAAATCGTCGATGTCGTAATGACCTACCAGGCTAGTATGGTTGCGAAAATTTCATCAGTCTAAACTTGTGTTTGTTGAGAAAATTCATCGGTGTCAGTACAATGACGTTCCAAGCTTACGGTGGTTGAGGAAAATTCATTGGTATCAAATGTTCCCCAGAGAGCAGAACTGACAGCGGCATTTTCATACGATCTTGATACATTTACACGAATCACCTCCTGCTTCACCCCGTACGTTATCGTTCTTAAGCTTTAACCGGAAGCGGCGCGCCCAATGACGTAATGTGGTTATTGATTTCTTACCTTCACTCCAGGAGGCGCTGCGTCCCCAGAACGAACCTGGCGGCTTCGATCAATCATTTTGCACAATACCGAACGGGAAGCAAAAATAACCAGCACATAGCGCGTTTGTAACGACCGCCTCGCAAATCTTTGACATAAATTTCATGGCCTTCTCGATCCGGTGCGTGAATGTTCTGGGGGTCTCGCTGTCAAGTGTCCCAGGTTTGGAGTTCTCCCCCCGTCGGAGATAACGTAATTTGCATCGCAAATTGGAAAAGCAAGCTTATACAGCCTCGCGTGCGTCCAATCTCCGCATGACACGCAGTGGTTTTGTCGTGGGAAGCGAGTGTGTCGTCTCGGGGACGAATCTTGTAACTAAAATTAAACGAGCAGATAATGGCCGCGTGCTTTAATCGAACGGTGATATTCCGGTTGACGGATTTCGATGTTTTCCAGTGGCTGACTCCCGTCTCTGTTGAACTGTCTGCGGACTATGTACCCACCAGCCTATTACGACAGTTCCATCTCTTTGGATGGGCTTTTGACATGATTGTTTATCAGAGTTCACGCTTTTCCCAGTGAAACTGGAACACTTTACATAAAACTTCGGGATAGTCCGCTTCTGGCAGCAAGTCGCATCGTGACGACTTCCTGCAGGTTCAGGAATATCTAAAACTACTCATTCTGCTAAGGGGGCACCCATCGACCTTTGTTGCCTATCACACAATTCCCTTCTTATTATCTTCAGCCCTTGGCCCCTCACTTTTTGCCAGCACCACTTCGTTACTTTATTGTTGTTTCAATCAAGGAGAAGACTTTGCCCCTGCTCTCTCTCTTGCAATGTCGTCAGTTTCAAATCTATGTTTGCTCTCTCTCTTGCAATGTCGTCAGTTTCAAATCTATGTTCTCTCGTTCTTCAGAACTCAGAATCATCATTGCTGATCGCCTAGTAATAGTACATCAAGCTGTCTGCTAGTTTCCTCCAAATTCCATCATGTTTATTTATTCTTATTTAATGTCGGTTTTCAATTTCTTCAGACTAATCATCTTGTATCGTTATGTAATAACTCGTCATGAGTCTTGTTAACCTGTTACTTCCTTTCGTCAATATCTGACATTTTCCTCAGGAGTTCTTGTGCGGCAACTTCCCATTATTTTATTTTGTCTTCCAATTGTTCTCGATGCAAATGGTTAGTTTACTTATTTGTTTGGCAGTGGGAACATCTTCCATTCTTTCGATGTGATGATCCTCGGGGATTTTATTTGTCTCAATATTTTCCTTTGTTTTATCAACGTATCGAGTGATAGTTGGTTATTGGTATTCCGTATGTATACACATTTCATCCTTCAGTCCATCAGCATATTGCCAGTCATTATTCTTGTGTTGATGTTATGTTCTTTTGGGGTTAAAAAATAACCGAACAGAAAAATTTGGAAACCAGTTTCTCCCGATTTATCAGCCTGGTGAGGCCTCTGCAAACTTTTAATAGTTGCGTCATCTCTTCTTCAGCAACATCTTTTTTGGCGAAGTCTCCTGACAGCCAAACATTTCAATTTTATCCTATTAAAAAGAATTATCCACCTTGTTAATAGATCTAGTGACAACGGGTCGTGATATATAGGAGAATTTCTGATGGGTGGACACTCCTGTAAACACGGTTGTTACCATTCCTGTTTCAAAGACCATTGTCAGTTTCAATTTCACCTCCTCGCGATCTTTCCATCTCCCAGTGACGTCACCCGAGGAGCTGTGGGTTCTCCACGCACGAGCTTCGATTTGCCTCCACGACGCCAGGCTCTGACCAAAGAATTCGCGGAAGCGGGATGACTCTGTCCGACTGTTTGGTTCTCTGGAAAAGTGGTCCGCTAATTCTTGTCCGTCCGATTTGACAACCCTCTTAAATTCGCCTTTGCTTCTCCCACGCTTCCGGCTTGAATTGAGCTTCACCTGGGTGGTCGTGACGGTTACAATGTCGTCTGCTTTTTCCTTGCACGTCGTGGGGGAATTGGAGTTTTTGTCGCAGAGATTTCTGCACAGTCACTCTTATCTGCCTGAAGGTAACAAGACGCAGATCTTCTAAAACGTTTTCCAGCGCGTGAGATAGGATTAACGTCCACTTGGGTCATTAATTTGCCGAAGTGCGTGTGCATCGATCGAATAGTGACATAAGATATTCGGAATTTGTGAAAATTAAGCCTGTGTTCGTAAGAGGCGATGGAACCTTAACACTTCATTGGATAGTAACTTAGCGACACTGAGATTAAAAATACTACGTGCTGATTAGCTGTAGTGCTACTGCATTAAAGTGTTGTACTGCGTGTTAAGAAAATATGTGTAGGTCCAGCAGGAACTGTTCCAGTAGGTCAGAACAATAAACAGTAGAGTTGACGACAGTATCTGTGTAAAAACTCAACATTACGAGATGTAAGGTACTTTTGATTGGTGCCAAGTAATAGTATAGAAAAATATGTGTTTTAATTCCCAATTTAGCGCCGAGTAAGGTAGAAAATGTATATTTTGTCCCCAATGTAGCTCCGAGTAACATAGGGAATATGTTTTCGTCTCAATTTAGCACCGAGTAACGTAGGTAATGTTTTTTTTTCTTTCAATGTAGCACCGAGACGTAGAAAATATGTTTTCTTCTCAATTTAGCACCGATTAACGTAGAAAATGTATATTTTGTCCACAATTTAGCTCCGAGTAACATAGAAATTGTTTTCTTCTCAATTTAGCACCGAGTAACGTAGGTAACATGATTTTTTCCGATTTAGCACGGAATAACGTAGAAAAAAACGATTTACCCCCGATTTAGTTCAGACTAATATAAGAAGAACCTTAAGTTTTTACGCATTTAGCGAATTTAGTGACTTCATTACTCTTAGTTGAAATGTGGAAAAGATGTGACTGGGAGGGCATTACAATTGACGTTACAATCATGACAACGTATCCAAGTACTTCCTGGGTTAGTTTACGTGTCCATGCGCTAACAACGACCAGTCACAGCACATATATTCGCTCTCTCTCTCTCTGTCATATATACTTTTGAATGCAGTGGACAATATATTTCATGTGAGTGCTCCCTTACCAGCCTTCCTTCACTCAAAATGACTCCGCAGAGAATAATGGTCGTCGCAAGACAAGTAAAAAAGAAAAGGAAAAAAATAATTGTGAAGAAAAAATGGACGAGAGGAAGGAGGAAGAAAAGATGGCGTCACTGTGGAGATGAAGTTTGTTGGCTGCCACCAACTGGACACTGTCCTTCTCGTCGTCATGGTAACCGTCGATCCCCAGATGGGAGTCGGGTGCGGTGGACAGCGCATGGATCGGTCGCTTGACTAGATTGTGTGCTGCACGGTTTAGAAAAAGGATAACGAAAAAAAGGGGAGGAAAGAGCGACATGAGGGAGTGACAGTTAAAATGGAGATGGTGGAATTGGCTTTCGGGGAGAGACCGATGGCAGGGATGGTCGGTCGGAGGGGCATTAGGAAATTTTTGCATGGAAAACTTTTTTTTATTATTATTATTCGGTCGCAGGGACTTAGAAGTAAGGTTGCAAGATAAATGAGTTTCACATATTGACTAATCCAACAGTACCTTGAAGACCGTTTCTCAAAATTCCAATTTTCAACGTAATTTAATTATTTCGCTTTATTAAAAACCTCTTTTAAATTCCTAAAAGACGGACGGCCCCCGTGTGCGTAGTGGTAACGTCGTCACCGTGACTGCTTTGATACCCGTTGGAGGCTCGTAGTGGTTCAGATTCCACTTTTAAACTGTAGATCCAATTCCGATTAGCCTATCTGTGCATAAATTGGACTCGAACAACCCAAATCAAATTCCTAAACTGTTTCGTGATTTCAGTTGTTTTTTTCCGTATGTCCTAGAAGTGATATACTTAGACCAAAACATAAACATCACTTGCACGTTGCTCGCTTCGTTGGCCGAGCGCGTCGGGTGCTCCATTTACGTTCGTCAAGAAAGGTTCTGGATTTGAGTCCAGGCCGTAGCATTTGCGTTCGGTTCTTGCTTCCGTTTATTTCACCATAGACCTTTATTCTGGTTAATCATTATTACATTAGGCAAATATTCATTTACACTGCCTAAAATGCCCATACACCCGCAGAGACACCCTCTTGTTACGATTCTATTTCCTCTAGAACGATATTCAAAGCTTCCAGATCAACAAGATTGTTTGTAGCGACGCAGCGTCTCCTACAACGTTATGTGTCTAGATACCATGTTGATCATGTGTCACTGCAATGCAGATGAGAGAAACTCTGCCCTCTGGGTGTCCACCACTGACATTCGACAACGTTCAATGCCCTGCGCCCCACAAGGTGGTACTTGGTCTGCAGGTTTAGTGGCCCTTAATGCATCCATTTAGATGCCTGTGACACCCACAGGGTCACCTAGGGGTCCGAAGGCCTTAGAGTATTCCTTTTGGTTAGACCATAAGCTTCCTTGTTCCTTTGGCCTCCTCAACCTTGTTTTTGAGAAAGCTTACTCTCTCAAGAAGAAACAGGTTTGATGTTTGTCTCTTTATGACCGGTTGTCCAAATTGATTTTCTGCATAAGTTGCTTGCTTGCTTGTGTGATGTGCTCTTTGTGTGTACCGCACATGAAAAAAACAGCATTGGAATTGCTGCTGAAGTACAATGTATGCAACTGTGAAGGAAAGGGAAATGCAGTAATCTCTTTGTCAACTTCAGGCTACATTGCCGATCATGGAAGCATGCCAATTTATTGTTTTAGCATCAGCAACGATATATATTGCTTTACTTATTCGAGGGAGGTTAACTGCAATTCTAGTGCTGGTAGATGCAAGGTAACTGCAAGCCGGTTGTTTCTTCTGGTAGATTGATTGATTGAGTTGGTGTTTAATGTCCACTTTATGCACAGCAAGGCTATTTGAGACTGGGCCTACACTTTAAAGTGGGATTCGAACCACTATGTGCCTCCACCGTGATTCTGGTAGAAGAAGGGTAGCTGCTTGCACTGCCGATTCTGTCAATGTGGAATTTTAACGGCTTGCCCTGCCGATTCGGTTTAGGGTAAACGTAACTGCTTGCCTGCCGATTCCGTCAAGGAGAAACGTAACTGCTTGCCCTGCCGATTCCGTCAATTAGAAACGTAACTGCTTGCCCTGCCGATTCCGTCAAGGAGAAACGTAACTGCTTGCCCTGCCGATTCCGTCAAGGGGAAACGTAACTGCTTGCCCTGCCGATTCCGTCAAGGGGAAACGTAACTGCTTGCCCTGCCGATTCCGTCAAGGGGAAACGTAACTGCTTGCCCTGCCGATTCCGTCAAGGGGAAACGTAACTGCTTGCCCTGCCGATTCCGTCAAGGGGAAACGTAACTGCTTGCCCTGCCGATTCCGTCAAGGGGAAACGTAACTGCTTGCCCTGCCGATTCCGTCAAGGGGAAACGTAACTGCTTGCCCTGCCGATTCCGTCAAGGGGAAACGTAACTGCTTGCCCTGCCGATTCCGTCAAGGGGAAACGTAACTGCTTGCCCTGCCGATTCCGTCAAGGGGAAACGTAACTGCTTGCCCTGCCGATTCCGTCAAGGGGAAACGTAACTGCTTGCCCTGCCGATTCCGTCAAGGGGAAACGTAACTGCTTGCCCTGCCGATTCCGTCAAGGGGAAACGTAACTGCTTGCCCTGCCGATTCCGTCAAGGAGAAACGTAACTGCTTGCCCTGCCGATTCCGTCAAGGGGAAACGTAACTGCTTGCCCTGCCGATTCCGTCAAGGGGAAACGTAACTGCTTGCCCTGCCGATTCCGTCAAGGGGAAACGTAACTGCTTGCCCTGCCGATTCCGTCAAGGGGAAACGTAACTGCTTGCCCTGCCGATTCCGTCAAGGGGAAACGTAACTGCTTGCCCTGCCGATTCCGTCAAGGGGAAACGTAACTGCTTGCCCTGCCGATTCCATCAAGGAGAAATGAACTGCTTGCCCTGCCGATTCCGTGAAGAGGACATTAGCCCAGCCGATTTCGTCAAGGCGAAATGTAACTACTGTCATACTGGCAGGGAAATAATTGTTGAAATGCAAAAGGATAAATCGGCACTAATTTTCACCGTAAATCGCCTGAAATTAACCTTAACGATACCTGCGCCATATATGTCAATTACACTGAGGCAGCTCATTAAAAATAAACACTATTGCTTCAGTTATATTCGTTCTTGTAACCTGATTTCAATTAAACGGACATTCACAAGGAAAATTGTTGTCTATTTAATTTGGGCAGTCTGGAAAAAAAACGTCCCTCCGAATCTTCGTCCCGTTCTCCTCCCACCTCAACTTTTTGTGCCGAAGTGATTGGTATTCATTAATGCCCCTTGTATATGGCTGAAACCATGTACAAGGCACTTTTAAATACCCAGACGTGATCGGTAAAAATCCGGGAATTGGTGGCTCCAATCGCCTGGCGATTCTGATCACGTTACTAATTAGTCGACAGCGTCTCTGAATATACAATGACCTTTACGACGCGAGGTTGATGAAACTGTCACGACATTTAATGAGCTTATCAGGATATTTTTTTGCGTAAATAATAAAAGAGGAGTTACAAAAAGCAACTAACACGAACATTTAGAGAAGGGGGGAGTGGGGCTAATTGAAAACAGCATTTTTCTCTCATAAGAAGTTATGGAAAGGAGGTTACACTGTCCATAGGGCAGGACTGTATTTCCTGTTTGCGTATGACGTGGTTTTGAGACACTTTTCTGTGATCAGTGTTGCTAACTTCATGGAGGAAGAATGTCAACGTTGTTGATGGTACTGAGACTTCTTTCTTTCAAAACCAAGACGAGAACGAGACAAATCTATGCAAAATCGAGACTATACTTAGTGTCTAAGGCTAAAGGTCCCTTTCAAAATTTTGGTAAATTGTAATCTATAATGTGTGAAACTTAGATTTTAATTATGCAAAAAAAAGAAGAAAAAAGAAAAGTTTGTCATTTATTATTTTATTCAGGCATAGTGGATGTCTACGTC
Organism: Lepisma saccharinum; assembly: GCF_977018435.1. NCBI lineage: Eukaryota > Metazoa > Arthropoda > Insecta > Zygentoma > Lepismatidae > Lepisma > Lepisma saccharinum. The sequence goes on along the minus strand of NC_139231.1, from coordinate 79,737,887 downwards.
ATTTTTTATAGTTCGGTCATATAATTTGTTTATCGAAATACAAAGGTATATTCATTGCTGGAACTTAGAGCTGTGCAGCGTGGTTGCATACATGCAGGATAAACTAGTTTCTGGTGGGTTCGCGACGCGTCAAGCAGGAAAAACTGTATTTAGAGAAGTTTATTTCCTGCATTGACACGGTGGTTTCTTCGGTACTAACCCCTACTACCAGTTGAAAATTTTCGCTCAAGAAACTCGTTCCAAATTCAAATGCACCCTTTGACATGGGCGTCACGAAGTGGGAGGGATGGTGTCGATTGTCTGGTCACCATTAATTTCAAATTAGGAAAGCAAAGAAAGAATCTTTTAATTTTTATAGTCAATACCAAAAACCAGCAGGAAGAAAAGTATATATAAAAAAAAAAAACGCGGTAGATCGAAAAATTGAGTGTAAAATGGGGGAGCAAGGTTAGGACCTTCATATGTACCACTTAATCCAAAGAATAAATGACTCCATGAATTTCCAAATTCCAAAGATGGACTTTTTATGTGAGAGGTAAACTTTATGACTCAATTAAAGCCTCCAAACTTCCATTTTTTCCCCTCTTGAACCAGACGTGTCAAAGTTACCGTAATGAAAGAACTATGCATTTCAGTGTGTAAACAGCATGAATGTAAGTAAGTAAAGTTGTGCTCTTTATGTGGATCGAGTAACTCTAAGGAGATAAGTTTGTAATAAACAACAATACTGGTTATTATTTACATTATTATTTAATTTCATGTGACAGGCCTGACCTCTTCCTGACAAAAATGTCCTTACGACGCCCATGTCCTTTGGTGGTATTTTTTGCGAGCTGGAAACACTAGGGTTATAATATGGCTCGACCCCGTCTTGCAGGAATTGTAAACCTTGTTCGAGACTGTCGCAGAGTTCAATATGGATAATGCAACGCCCGTCTGTAAGTACTCTGTGCGCATTGGACGCCACAAAACAGGTCCGAGGAGGATGCTGTACATTGGTATGCTTTTAGGAGAATGTCCATAAAAGAATGGCTTTTACAGGCCTACCGGGTTAGAATGCCTCATTGAGTATGGATGTCTCGAGCGGACCCACGACATTACAACAAGCACCGTGCAATTCGAAATATCCCAGGCATGCTTTACCAGGACTGCGCGACAGATAAACCATCTTTTCATGCGGTTTTTCCAAATTCCATTGCCGGATGCATACACGAGTCTACTTTCAAAGTTTCAGTATTTGGCTTTCAGAAGTCTTGCCGAGAGCTTCTTCGTGTCAGGGCGTCATTTGGGTTCTTTTTATGGTTTTTATATTTCCAGTAAGTTTCCTCAACTGTCGCTCTTCGTCAGTAGTGCGCGCGGAAACTGACATACAGTGTGCTGCGTAGCATAGTGTACGAGGTACTGCTCAAATTTATGTCGAAAAATTGCTTTTGTGGTAAAGAGGTGAGCTAGATGGAAGATTTTCAAAATGCTCACTACAACTGTAAACCTGAGATTTCTTAGAGTAAAAGTTTATTTCAGTTATTGAGGAATATCCAAACATACAGTGTGTACACGATGAACGTCCGGGGTTTTGAAGTGATGGGAAATTAAAACTAACATACCTATACATTTTTTGGTAATTTTAATGCAAAGAGCAACACAAAAAGTTTCTTACAAAAAGTTACCACACTTCCATGTGAGCACCTTTAGTGACACGAAGAATGTCCAGCCGGTATCCCACTTCGCGCAGCAGCACGTCTTCAGGGATGGTATCAATGCCAGCAATAATTCGGCTACGCAAAGCATTCACATTTGGCGCCTTCGTTGAGTAAACTGCGTCCTTAACATACGCCCAGAGGAAGAAGTCCAGAGGAGTGATATCTGGGCTTCGTGGTGGTGGCTTGCCTGATCGACTTCCGCGGGCTTGTCAATGCTTTCTCTGGAGAAGACGCCATTTTCACAAAAGCGACGACAGCGCTGCCAAGCATGACGCGCGCGAACTAAATAAAAAATCCACACTAACTTGAGCGTATATGGCAGCAAATAACAAAAGACTGGGTTGTTGTAACTTAATTTTTTTATTTTTAGCATTGCGTCGAAACCCCGGATGTTCATCGTGTACACACTGTATACTGAAATCATCAGTTACAAAGCAATAAGAAAGGAAACTACATACCAGGTTCCACCCCAGTGAACGAACTTTGGAAAGTGGTTCGGATCCCACTTTAAGTCGAGGGCCAGTTCCTATTCAAGCATAGATTGAACCTAAAAATATAGTAAAAATAAATAAAGCGTGTAAACTTGTCAATAAGATAAAGCAACAATGGAAGAAGAAAAATAAATTATTGTTGCAGCCATGTCTCAAGCAGCTGGAACTGTGCCAGATACATAAGACGCAGGTATCCAAGGCGTACTTCATCGCCACCTACAGAAATCTACGGTCCTAGAGAGTAGTATATCCTACGTCAATACGACAGTACCATCCCTATTAGATGAAAGCTTTTAAGTTATTGTTGCACCAAAATGAAACTACGTGTGCGCAACAATGAAGGTATGTAAGAAATTAAAATTGTGTTCTGGTTTCGTATCCTACCATCCTTGTACTTTTAATTTCGTGAGCTTCATCTAATTGTTACTCATCCGAATCCGTATCGATTTAACACCAGGGACCCCGGGTTCGAATCCTGGCCCAGGCATGGATGTTTGAGCTTCCATCAACTTCATCACATCACTCATCATCGCAAATTAGCCAAAAGTGGCACAAAAGCGAAGTAAAATAAAGCAAATCAATCAATCAATCAACCGTATCGATTTACCCAAAGAGGTACACACACCGGCAAAAGAAACAGTAGGCGAATTGTCCAGCAATGAATTGAAATAAGACGTCAATAAGCAGCGAACAATGCCTGCTTCGAACCAACATATACTGCTGGACAAAAAAAACCGGACACTTGCATTTTTTGTGATAACGCAATGGGTCGATAAAAGCTCTGGTACAAGGGCTAACTAAATGTTGCAGAAACTGAATTAAGTACGAATGCATAAACAAAGTCCGACCCTATGAATGGTGCATATGGTACTACATGATCTGCCGAACATTCTGTAATATACCTGCGAGCTGTTAATGCAATTCAGATGTCAAATATTAAAGTGTCCGGTTTTCATTGTCCAGCAGTATAGTTTCATTCCTTAGAACAACACAGGATGTAGAATGAAAAAGTAATGAAAATGATGGTGGACAATTTGCTTACTATTATCTTTGCCGTTGACTGTACAAATGAGACGTCAAACATAATATTTTTCGTAAAAAATAAGAATTTCTATAAAATGTGACCATATTTTAATTTAAAAAAAAGGTAAAGTGTTCCCCTGTGCATAGCACCACGCCATGAAGGCGTATAGGGGGTGTGGCGGTAACGCCCCACACTTTCTTGATCCGGTCGTGAGTGGGGGTGATGTGATCAGCATCACGCCCCTGACCGCCTTTACCCCCCAGGGTTTCCCCCAGGTACCCATGTTATTCGACGCTGGGTGGGCGCCGGGGCCGCTTTCACCGTTAGAAAAGTTCCCGGATTTGAACCGGATGGGGATCGAACCCGGGACCTTGAGCATGGTAGTCAGACGCGTTACCGAAAAATTAATGTAATTTTCACCTCATTATAGTTAGCCTCAAAGGCACATTGAGTTAATCCCTTTTTTAAAGAAAAAAGAAGTAAACCATTTCAGGCACCAGAAATAATAATGGATGGAAATAAATTCATTGGAAAATGTTTCTTCTATAATGGCCTCATACGTTATTTCAGTACGCTCTTGAAAGTGAGGAAACATTTACGTTATTTTACACAAGATTCATTTTTTTTTTTAGCTGTATCTCATAATATTGAAAGGTGTATCTAGATACTAGTTTTTATCTCAGCGTGGGCAAGGGGGCGGCACTTAACCCCCTGGAAAGTGAGCGATAAAAATTTTCATTTCGTTCATTCATTTTTTAAACTAAGATGCATGTTATTATTCCCTTCTCAAACAGGCCTCCCCGATGGCGCAGTGGTGGTTCGGATCTCACTTTAAACTGTAGGTCCAGTCCCGATTAACCTTACTGTGCATAAAATGGACTTAAAACAACAACTCAACTTTCTCAAACAATTCAAAATAAAGCATTGACACAATTTCGAAGTTGTATATTTCTTGCACTCTTTGTAAAGTGTTGTTAACTCACACCTCTGGAAAAAAAAGAAGTTTTTTTAGGTCTCCCCCCCCCCCTCTTGGCTGAAGTCTGGCTGGATACGCCCATGTTCTAAAGTATTGTGTTCCGATTTTTAATTTATTTTTACGAGAATGGTGTGCCACTGCTACAAGATGTAATTCAATGCATTATCTGGCACTCCTTATCAGCCCCTAGACCTACCCTCTTGGCGCAAAGATTGAAAAAATCAGGTAATAAATTCACGATGCAAAATCATGTCTACATCTACATGCAGACCTCAACACAGATTCACTCACCTCTGAATAAAAATGGCAAATCCCAATAGCACGCGGGTTAAATTTGTACAGGGTGCCCCCCAAAAGATAACAAAGTATCAAGTAGTCCGTATTTCGGTACCCTTTGGGGGACCACCCTGTATGTATTTATCATCAAACATGTTTTCGGTGAAACGAGGTTTTGATCTCTTAGGAAAACAGTTTCTTTCCCATAAGTGCTCGACATGCAGGCAGGCATTTGTGCTCTACCAACAGTTTGATTATGAAAAAGCGTTTGTTTGTTGTACGTAATTAATTACCATACAAGGCTGGGAGCAACTTTCCTGTCGCAAAATCGGCAACTTTTTCATTTGATTTTTGCCTCTCTGGGCAGAGGTTGTCACAGTGCCACGGTCTCCTCGTACGAAACGTGCGTAGCTCGTGTAATTAACGTGTCATGCGTTAATTAGAGAGAACGAAAAAGGGGGAAGGGGAGCAAATGAAAGAGTTGCGTGTTCTCGTTTGACTCTGCAGGTTATGTTTGTCAACCTGACTTGCTGTTTGCGTCAGGACACTTTTTTTTTTTCTTCTTTTGTCGGAATTTGCTTTTATTCTCCTCTCTTTAGTGTATGTGGTTATTACCGATGTGTTTACCTAGGTCATAACGTAGTGTGACTTGTTCCTTGAAAGTTTTATGCTTGACACCTTTTTTTACCCGATCGTTTGCTACCATTTTTCATCAGAGCGAGCATACAAAGTGTTTGCCTTTGCTTTTGTATTTGGATTGTGGTTGTCGCTGGGATTATTATCTTACCTGCTCGCACGGGGAAGACTGATACTTTTTATCAAAACAATCTTCAAGACTGTTGAATATTCCCTTCTGTCCGTAGAGGACGACTAATTTTTTCCCTTCTGTCCGTATAGGACTACTGAATTTTCCCCCTCTGCCGGAGAGGACGACTAAATTCCTCTCCCCCTCTGTTCGGAGAGGACGACTGAATTTCCCCCCTCTGTCCGGAGAGGACGACTGAATTTTCCCCCTCTGTCCGGAGAGGACGACTGAATTTTCCCCCTCTGTCCGGAGAGGACGACTGAATTTTCCCCCTCTGTCCGGAGAGGACGACTGAACTTTCCCCCTCTGTCCGGAGAGGACGACTTAATATTCCCCCTCTGTCCAGAGAGGATGACTGAATTTTTTATCCCTCCACCTCTAAAAGATGCCTAAATCTTTTCCTTTCTATCCGGGAGGGAGGAAGTTTGTATTTCCTTTTTAAAATATGTCATATAATAACGCAAACAGAGATACCTGCAAGAGCATTGTGCAGTTTACACCTTCATATCCTCCAGTACAATTCGTTTGCACTGTGCTGAAACAAGAGCGAACTTTATGTTCCAATATACAGGGTGTACCAAAAGTCCCATTACTGCAAAATGTTATTTTAACAGCATCATGCGTATGATGAGAGGATGGTATACCATTAAATCAGACCGATGACCACCATCAAAGAGACCAGCAAGATAGAGATCCTAGATGTGACAAAATTGATCTATACCGTTATGAGGACGGTTCACTAGCGTAGGGGTGGGGGTTTGGAAAAAGCGAGACACTTTGTTTTCTAGTTCAACGCCCATGAAGCTGATGAACCTATTTGGGAGAAAGAGAGAAAGCAAACCAACCCATCTAGGAGGAAATGGAGAAGCCTTGTTATAAACGTGTGAAGGGCGACGACCGCGTTATCAGCAAAGGTCAAAACCCTTTCAGAATTGACCCCTGGCACCTTTCTGCTACTTCTATTTGAGGATCAACTCAGGAGGTGGGAGGGAAGGGGAGTTTTGACGAAACGCGCTCGGGCATTGTTCTTCGAACATTTCGACCTCAAGGTAGACAGACACGACATGGGGGAGGGAAGAATTTATTGCAAGACAGAGATGTAGCATGGTTTCAGCTATATTAGAGAGAGAGAGAGAGAGAGATTACCAAGGTAGTTAATAAATCGGCAAATAAGTAAATCTGAGTATAAACGATTAGAAAGATGTACTGTAACTCCATGATAGAACTTGGTCAAATTAATAGTTATGTATAAAGGAAAAATTTCAATTTCGAGACATTTTAAAAATGAAGCTTCCAAAATGCAATAGGAATTCCCTTCACCAAATGCAGGCGCGGATCCACGAGAAGAGCGATAGGGGCGATTTCCCCTTCCATCTACTAGGTTTTTGTTATTACTCTGCCTAATATTTTTGTAGACTCAAATTTCTGCCTTTTATCACTAAGTTTAATAGGCTCGAGAATTTTTTTTAAACTTTATGCTCAGATAGGCTAATCGAAACTGGACCTACAGTTTAAATTTTGATCCAAACCACTTGTCAGTGTGCCTCGAACCCAAAACCCCTTGAGAAAACAGGTTTTTGTTTAGTTTGTGTAATCACGTTACTCCTAATCGGATCGTTCGGTTTACTGTGACAATGAGAGCATATGTGATAACGAAATACAATAATAGTAGCCATCTATTCCAGCCCTATTTTCGCAAAACAATACTCTTAATCTCTAGAACGTAGAAAACAAGGTTTATTTTTGCAGTATGACATATTGTTTATATAAAACTTAGGTTAGAATTAATTCTCGGCGAGTGATGGACCACACAGAAATTCGCCCCTCCGAACTGTAACTTCTGGATCCGCCACTGACCAAATGACAATCTATATTACATTTATAGGCGCGCGCGTGAGAGAAAAATTTATGCAGAACAATTTACATTTAGCCATATGTTCATTTTAGTAACGTGCGTCTGTATCTGGGTATCGAACCTGTGATTCACTGATTACAAGGTGACATCGCTAGCATTAGAAAATCCGTAGGTCCATATTATAGGCCCCTTATCGTCGTCCCTTGCAATCAAGTGGACCCGGAATCGATACACGGCGGAGGCACATTGCACAGTCGTTCGGATCCAAACTGTACGCAATGTGAGAAATCTCATCCTCATTGCCTTTATTTACGCGAAGTGGTTAGCACAGCGCGGTAGGACACCACGGGTCCCAGGTCCGAAACCTGGAATGGGTGTTCTTTGTAAATGTCCCTTCACTAATTTAATCATTTCATCACTCTTCCTCATATTCGCGATTAGCCAAAGGTGGAAGAAAAGCCAAATAGAACATATCAAATCAATTGAAATTATTCATCGTCTTTAATGGACGAGAAGTAGCAGATAAGCGCTGCAAAATAAGAAAATTGCAAATAAAAAAAATAAATAACGATTTTTGCATTTAATGACTAGAAGAGGAAGGTTTATGCGAACATGAATGGCATTTGACTTTGAAAAGTTCATGTATGTGTGTGAGAAGAGAGCAACCGTGCGATAAATTTATTCTAATCAAGGTTCATATATCATCGTGCATCACTAAATTACAAAGTATCTGATTAATGACATTACTATGTCTATTACTTAGTCATAAAATTGTGATTCGTGGTAGTCTCCGTTTGCTGGCAACATGGATCGCATTACAATTAACGTTTCAGGCAATCCGGGTTATCGGCAAAGCTCTGGACTTCTTCATACAACTTTCAGAAAGGCCAGCTATCGAAAAGGTCAGGAATGATGTGCCCTTTGGCTCGGAGGCAACCGGTCTTGCATGATTGACGTTGATATGACACGTCATAATGGAAAGATCTGTCCATCTTTCTCTCTTTTTTTCTTTCCCATGAAACTTTTCCTTGTGTTTTTATAATCTCCCAGTATCTTGTGGGCAACGCACGATTTTTTTTTTAAGATTGGTTGTTTCGTAGTGACTTCCTCGTGGTCCTCGTGTATTTGATTTGGAATGTACCACATGGCTTTGTCCTCAGAATCGGTTCTGTATGCGAGGGTTTATATAAAAGTAGTGGCAGGAAAGCTTCTTTCGTGTAATTTTTCCTCAGTTTCACTTCGTTTCTTACAGTTTCACTTCGTTTCTTACAGTTTCACTTCGTTTCTTACAGTTTCACTTCGTTTCTTACAGTTTCACTTCTTGTTTCTTACCGTTTCACTTCTTGTTTCTTACCGTTTCACTTTTTGTGTCTTACCTTTCAACTCTATTTTTCTGTCTTGTTTTTATTTCTCTGTTCGTGTTATATTTTTCTTTGTCTCATCTGTTATTTTCTGTATTTTTTTTTTAAATTTTGGTTTTATTTTTAATATTTTCTGTAAAATATTAATTTTCTTTCTTTAATATTTTTTTTCACTCTGTTTTGTTTCTTTTCCTTTCTCAACTATATTTCCCTCTTTTTCTTTATGGATGTCTCTTCGGTTTTCATTTGCTCTTTTAATTTTCTCATTCGTTTCTGTTCCCTCTTTTGCATTCTTTCCTTTTTATTCTTTTTGGATATATAATTTTGTTTTAATTTCTAGTCTCCCTCCCTCCCTCTCCCTCTCTCTCTCTCTCTCTCTCTCTCTCTCTCTCTCTCTCTCTCTCTCTCTCTCTCTCTCTCTCTCTCTCTCTCTCTTTTCCACAATGACAGCACTGAAGACTTTTACTTGACCAAAATTTTGATACATAATAACCATAAACAAAATGATCCCTTTTGAATTATCGGAGGACATCCCCCCACCTCCCGACCTGACCAGCTCGCAACCGGCGACGAATACAGGAATCTCGGCCAGAACAATCCTTGCGCGAACGACCAGCGAATCCATTCCCGCGGCTGGTTCAACGGTGCGGTGTTTGGAAGAGGCCCTCCCGTGCAAGACAGTTGGAAGCTGTTCAGAGGACCAAATGAATGGCCAGGACCAGACGGGGTCCACATAAATTTCGAACCGCCATCAAGCTCGGAGTGGTTAGTAGTTCCTAAAGCCACCGCAAGAGTGCAGCAGGGACGGAAGCGAAGGTGCTGGAAGGACCATTTCTATGCGTGTCTTCGGGATGGTCTTTTTTACTTTACTTTTTTTTGTGTAGATGAAGCAGTCGTCTTTCTTCTTTTTGTATTCATCCCGTCTTTGCAGTTCCTCGAAGCGCTGTGTTCAAAGGAATGGTATCTGTTGTGGAAGGATACTTATTGCGCTAAATTTATAATTTATTTAAACAGCTGAACCTCTAGATTATAAAACACTATTTTATTGTCACCCCTGAATAATTGATCTGTTTGCTTGCAAAAGGTTAATAAGTATGGTCCGTGTGTGAGGAAGTTTGTCTCTTGTCAGTCTGCTGGAAAGGAAAGCTCACTATAACACCTACAGCTTGTCCCTGCACAAACTCTTTTACCGTAGTAAAATAATTTTGGTTCAGCTAAAATTGTCCAAGTCTTCAAAGAGGCGGAGAATCTGATGGTCTCGCCCAGTCCCGATTTTACAGAGGTTTGTCTCGTTCTCGGTCTCGTCAAAAGCAGCCTCGAATGGTCTTGTCTCGTTCTCCTCTCGATTTTTAAAAGGACGTATTGTTCTCGTCTCGATATGCTCATCCCTAATATAGGACCAGCATGATGATTGTGCGTTTGACGTCAGAATTTTATTATGTGTGTAAAATCCAGGGAATAACATGCGATTTATACTTACTTAACATTGTTCCTTTCTCCTTCTTGACAGGATTTGCAGACAACAGCTGTACATACCGGTCAAATGCTCAGAATAAGTAATATTTCCTTGTCTGTTGCTAACCTCATGTCTATATATCCTGCGACAGAATAGGACTGGTAACTAGAGCGCTTTCTTACTTTTCAATAGACATGTGTTATTATTATTTATTATCTCAATAGGGTTCCAGTTAAGCCATACAACATATCATTTAGAATGATATTAATACAAATAATGACTTGACGCCCTATGCATTATACACGTTTTAATATTCTATTGTAAGAACCACGTGACTTTTGAGAAATACTTCGTATCCCATGCATTAATTCTGCTGTTATTTTGCCGTAGCTGTATCTCATAATATGAGATCCCAAAGCTTCGCTACGTTAAGCGGTGTCTTTATCACATCCACTACACACTATTCCTGCGCGCAAGATTCTTGCATAGGTGCCATTCGAACCACCCATAGGATTTCTCAGAACCCACGTGTATTTGTTTACATTGACTTCTTTCTTAAAGAGGACAGAGAATAGAATTTTATTTTTTGGCTGAGTGTCTTTGGGGCGTGAAGCCTCTTCAGCCTCCCCCTATTGGTACTCTCTTGTATCAATCTGATCTTGTATGCAAACTCAGCAAGTATCAAGAGCGTTGGCTGCCACCATCGTCGCCGATATGAAGAAGGCGTTTGATTCTGATCGAAGCCTAATTGCCACCACAAAGTCGCAAGAGAACGAGCCAAGATTCCCCCGAATCATCATCGACAGCATTATCGTGCGTGCGTATTCACCATGGGATCCATCCATTTCCTGGCTGACCTTGATGGCCAAGTAATGAGGTCAGCCGAGACCAGGCAAGGTTTCTCAGGGATCGGGATATTGATCCCCCACAGGAAGACGGACCTGGAGGAGCAGTTAGTTTCGCATTAGGGAGAAACGATGTGATAGGATTTTGATGATGCTGGCAAACGGTTTCCTTTTAAGTGCCCTGAAGGAGCCTGGGCGGGGGGAGATTAATGCATTTGCTTCCGGTGCTTACCGAAAGATGCTGCGACCCCTGTTAACTGTATGGAGGAGATGGTAAACGTCTGGCAGCCTGAGTGCTCGCTGATTGTAAAGGACAGCGTGCTTTGTTCACGTCATATCCGATTCGATCTTAACAGTCTCTTCTAGATTTCTACAGATCTCTTTCAAAGTTCTTCGGAAGCAACGGGATTTCTGAGTGGGGATTGCTCACCCTCAGCCCTATGTGGGTGCAAAATCTACGCGGTGGCTGTTGAAGAATTGGAAATATTCTGAGGAAGGAGCAAATGCACATGCATATGTGCGTCTTGAGCACAGGTAGTGAGGTCGTCGTAGTAGGCACAGGCTGTTCCATCCACCTGCTGTGATATAGAAAAAGCACGCTCACTAAAGGATCAGTTGGCTCTAGGGACTGAGCCGGTGCGGTATCATTTCGAACCGATACTATTACATATTCCTACCTGTACCGATAACATGGCTTGGAAATGAAAAAGTTTTTCTGGATGAGTGTTCCGCTATAATTATAAGCATCAATTTACCAACGTTTTGCTGTAAAATATTAAATATATATATCAGAATATTAAAATATATGTTGTGGAATCGCAAAATACATTTTTTTTCACATAATATTGGTGCAGAATTAGGATTACGAGACGACCGGTTTTTCCCGGACATACCCTACATTTTAGTCTTATGTCCGGTGTCCGGGAGGAATTTGAAAAATATCATAAATGTCCTACATTTTGAGCGTCACAATACTATTAATTGGGAAAATACGTAAATAGGAATTGTAGCTTTCCTGGCGACGTGATTCCATTAAGTCGTGTTTTAGTTACACAAAGTGAAACCATGCAAGTTACAAGTCTATGGACTGCACTTCCAAATTCAATAGTGAAATTTATTTGGATTGAGTCATTATCCAAAAAAGAAAAGAAAGTTTCTGGTAGAACAAAAACGGAAACAATTAATGAACAAAGTTTTGGGCCCACATTCTGATGATGTCACTGTTCAGTGTCTGAGTGGAATTTCTTGCCTTGGGGTGTATACTGATGGAACAATATTCAATATTTTGATTGTAAAGCAGGGGGTATCGAGAACAAAGTTATCGAACTAAAAACTACCCTAAATCAAACTTCTGGAACCATTTCAAGTTACGGTAATTGCTGAATATTTGTTTGCCATTCCAGGTCATAATGAGAGAGTACTTTTATTACCATCAGCACAACGGACTCGTGAGAGAGAAATAATGTTTTCAAAAAGTCTGTAAAAATGTTTGGTACTGGGGTTCAGTATAATTTCAAATAGTTCGACTGTTCAGTGTCTCATAAAATATGAGACAAAATATGATTACAAGTTTGGAAATTTTGCCCTTAAGAATTCATTAAGAAATATATTTTTTAAAAATATCTGAAAACTGTAAATTTTAAATTACTTTCTAACATGTTCTGGAAATGTGTATTATTTATTGCGAATGTTTTGTGTCCTACATTTTGACTTAGTCCTACATTTTGGAACATTATGTCCTACATTTCCTTTATAGCTAGAATCAAGGAAAACTTCAAGTCTTGCATAAGTTCCTGGATAATTTGTCTACCTGAAAGTGTCGCGCGGTACTCCGTGAGAGCCTCAGCCGTAGTTGGCTGGTCGCTTATTTCCTCTGTAAATTAATGAATAGAATCGCATTCGCCTTTATTGAGCGGGCGTGTTTCGGTCTTCTGAATTCTGAAATACATATTGTGATTGGTACTTTACATAACACTTTCTGAAAATCTGTTTTATAGTAAATAAGTTAATAGAGAAAAATAATATAAACTATTAATGTACTGATTAAGCATGGTAAAATCTAAAAACACAATTAGCATAAAACTAAAGCCAATACCTCACGCCTGCGCCTTACAGGAAGAAGAAAGCCAGGCACTATTGTTTGGACAAATATTTCTTGTTAAAACAATGATTCTGTGAAGATTTATCAAGTAGCTTTAATTTATCTATTTGCACGTTCGCTGCGGTTGTAGGAGAAAATGTAAAAATATGTTAAGTAAATACTCTGTGTTCTTGGTTCAAAGCGACCACTTCTGTCGGATAATTCAGACAGTAGCTTACGTACGAAGTGCACGCTTCGCCTATAATTATCCACTTGTTGCAAAAGTTCGCTCGGCTTGACGGCAAGATGCACATGTTTATTTTTGTAATTTTGCGGTAGGGTGCTTTTGACGTAAGACAACGTAAGATTAAAATCTCGAGTCACCACGAAACGCGAGGAATGCAAGCTATTTCTGAGCCTCTCCACAGCCTACACCTTTAGAACGTCACGAATAAGGACACTTTGCGATATGCAAAGTGCTAGGTGCTTTGCTCCATACGTGAGTGTTTTCCCTTTATCTGCTGGTTTCCACTCTTGTTCAGTGCTTTTTTTTTTTTGTCGCATTAAAATGAAGGTCATTTCATAAATTTCCAACTATAACCCCATCGCTGTGAATATTTGGCAGTGCATTAGTGCACTTAGGGTAATGCCTGGTTCTGACAACACTGTTACGAAACTCACAATGTGCACCCACTCTATTGCCCAGAAATGTTTGAAAAAATATATATTTTTTTTATTGTTGGCAGGACATAAACTAAAACGTAAGTACTATGGAAGAAATATTTTTAGCGATTGGTTATTTTGCGTCGCTTTTCGACATCTGTGCTAATCGCGACTATGGAGATGGATGATAGAAGAAACTCGTGCCGGATTGGTTTCGGACTTTGGACCTCTGGCACTGAGACCACTCCCACTGGTGTGGATCTACAGTCACGGACACTTCTGGGTTCAATGTAAAGTAAGGCCGCTGTGTCCCCCTGCGCGGGCCCATACTTTCTGGCAGTGACCCGCTTTACGTGGTTCCCTACGAAGAAACTTGCGGTCAATACATTACCGCTGCCACCCTGTTTGGGCAAGAAGCGGCAACTTTAGAATCCCTCCTCCCCACCACCAGGGAAACAGGATTTTGTCAAAATAGCCGTTCTGCGCTATGAATGGCGGCCGGCCGGTTCTTAACCTGGCCCGCGTGTACTTTCAATAGGATCGTTACAACACGGACATGCCTGAGACTGTACAGTCACGGACACTTCTGGGTTGTAACGGCCCCACATATTTTCAATAGAATTGCTACAACCCAAAAGTGTCCGTGACTGTACATGTGAGTCGTCCTCGAATGATTTTATAGAGTAAAATAGCACACACCAGTACATCAGCGCTTTGCACACAGCCAGCTCACTCTTCTCGTCTTTCCAGCTCGAGCGCAAGAGTTGGAGTGGTTACATGTTGACTTCTGACCCTTGCGAGGCAGAGGGACCAACCCTCCTCCTTTCGCCCCTCCCGTATCTCGTATGAAATCGCTCTCCCATTGGCGGAGTAGCTGCACAATGTTTCTCCCTCCCCCTCTCCGAGCGCTCCTCAGAACAGGCCGTAAATCAAGGACGGCCAGCGCTGTCCGACGAGCCTTCACGCCGGGGAAATGCAACTCGCTTCAAGCCTTTGTGTTCTCTCTCGTTCAAAACAGCGAGAAAGCATGTTCCTTGTTTCATATTTCATGGTTAAAAAGGGTTAAAAAAAAAGGAATTTTGGGTTTGTTGCGCATGTGTATGGATGTTCACTGCCAACCCGTCCACTGTTTCGGAGTGGTCATTGCAACGCAACTCGAAGCCAGAGGTCCCGGGTTCGAACCCAGGCTATTTCGGGGTTTGTCCCGTAATACATATCGTCAGTTCATCATTCATCCTTATAGTCATGATTAAACCAAATCGTACGAAATGCAACTTAAGATAATCGTAATAATAATTAAAAGGCAGTCTGTTCGAAACCTGGCCTGTAGGAGGAAGAAGTGGTTCCGTAATCAATTTTATCTCTTCGTCGCGATTAGCTGAGGTAGTGGCGGGGAAGAGGAGGACGTGCCCCAGCAAGAGTTAGCTGCCTCTTTTGGAAATAAAATAATCTTGCGATCAATATCATCTTGAAAACTTTTGCAAAAAAATTAAGATTAATTTTCTTATGTGTTTGTCTGTATATTTCTATAATTGTAAAGTTGTTTATACATTTACATCAATTTACTACCTAAAGTAAACAATCACAACAGAACTGTATTCGTCAGAAATTACCCACTTAAAATTCAGTCTGCCTTAGTTATATCAAGCTCACATTCATACCAGTGAATGTTTCTCGTAATGAATGTCATGTATTCAGCTTACATTATATATAGAATCAAGCCTTAATTGAAGTATATATGCGTATATTGATATGTATTGTAGATATATACACATACATTAAGAGTTTGTCTGAATTCAATGGAGTCACACACGTTTCCAATAATAAGGATCGAACAATCCGGAATTTATTGCTTCAAGAATGTTCTGTACATAAAAAAAGTTACAGCGAATATCCTACATTAAGCACAAAACTGATTAATGTTATTAACATAATTACAGCCTATCAGTGCAGAATCGCTTGTGAACGCTATTAAATATTGATTATAGTGGTGGAAAAGTGTTGTGTGTTCTTAAACATTATTACTACTACCTTTTCGGAATTTCTGGTACATGTTATTCGGAGAAACGAAATTTTATTGTGCGTATACATAACTTTTGAAAAGTCAATACCAATATTCCGAACATAATTTTATCTACCTCCACCTGTTACATACACCCCCTCGTCCCCTCCTCCCTATAAAAATATTCCCGCGGCGCTACTCAACATGGCAGCTCTGACTCGCCACGCCCACTGAGACCAGAGTCATCTAGCGACAACACAACGAGCATTAAATGGTTTGGCTTCCTCGTTTTACTCCCCATTTTCTGTTTTCTAATCATCGTTGTTCTTGCTTTACTCATCCTCTCCCCTTCTTGTCTCCTCCATTCCTTGTCCTTCCGCCTTCCCATCTCACAGCTTCGTTTCGTATGTTTACGATCTCATCATGTGTTTTTCTTGGTCGTTCTTTTTTTCCCCCTCCTCTGTCCTTACGGCCTTTTTCAGCAGTGTGGACAACTTGACAAAAAATAAATATCTCGCCTACCAACACTGAAGCAATCAGTTCGGCAGGTTTTTTCTTCAGCACAACATTGAGCAACAACACACACTTATCTCAAGAAAACGTTAATTTATTTCGCCTAATTGTTTCTCGTAACCAAGATGAGGCTTTCACGTGGTCCCGGGTTCGATCCCCGGTGGAGGCGCATGCTGGTTCGTGCAGATTTCTTAGGCATATTCAGGTTAGGATTTAGGGAAGCTTTTTTGGGGAGGGGGGAGGCGCTACCATGGGGTAAAATTTCTTTGATAACCCCAATATGCATATGTTGATGTATTGCCCCGCATATAGCTAACAATATCTGGAGGCGTTGTAATCAGCACCACGCCTCGGTTGCCTTTATCCACCTGAAATAAGCTACCTCGGGAATCGAACGCGGGTCTCCCACGTTGCAGTCAGGTGCTTTACCGAGTGGACTATCAACAAGAAAATATAACTGAAACCATACAGCCTGCCTCCGTGACGGAGTGGTTAGCACAGCGCTCTACGAGGCCAGGGGTCCCGGGTTGGAATCCAGGCCTGGGCATGGATGCTCTCATGAGTGTCCCTGCATCAGTTTTTATCATATAATCTTATCCTCATCGTCGCGATTAGCCAAATGTCGCAGATATACGACGTTAAATAACAAAATCAAGTCAAGTTCTACAGGCCTCAATCCAAGGGCATCAGGATGTTGGTAGCTCCGGGTGTCCATCCGGGCCTGGGTATATTTTTTCCGGGTTGGAACACTGTTCGGGTGGCACACGTTTACAGCCTTGCAAATGAATTGGGTGTTAAGGAAGGGGCATGGGACGCCCTCACCCTTCTTGGACTTCTTTTTCGCTAAACCTAAAGTTCGTTTCGGAAAAGACGAAATGGCTCACGTACGACGCATTTTTGGCGAGAAATGGGATAGTGTGGGAGAGGGAGGGGGGTCCCTTTCCAATAAGGGAAGAAGATGAGGAAGGGAAGCAGGATGTCCTCTACAACGACTTTCCCCTCTCCTCTTTTTACACCTTTCTCCCCTCCGAAAACGATCACCTCCTGCTGCCGAACTATTGTGTCATCAAAATCAAAACTGGAAGGAGGGGAGGTGGATTGTGCACGATGGAAAAACTACCCTTTTTGTGAATGAACTTTGCAGGGTGTAAAGGTTGAGTACGGTTTCCTGCAGCCATTCGAATCTTACTTTAGGACTGCAGGTTCAGTGCGGGTTAGTTTATTTACGCATAAAGTACCCTTTCAGGAAACTTGTATTCCCGCTAGCGCAATTTCTGCTAGGCAGACTTATTTGACCTAGTTTCTCATCGTTTTCAACAGATGGCTCTGTCATCACTTAGATGATGCTAATATAGTTCACCTACACATGCATTTCGTGATCTGTGGCATTTTGGGAGCGGTAGCAAGACATTTTATCCTCCAAAATCCATCTCTCCCCCCCCCCTCACCACCACACCACTCTCAGCTTACATGTTTTAAAAACATTGATGTTTCCTCTGCTGAACATGTGCAAACGAAGATTGTTATAAGAGGTTAGTTATTTAGAAAATACAGCAGGAGACAAGAAAATGACATTCTTTCAGAACGTTTATTTTTAAGGAAAATAGTATTGTTATTAATGTGTGTTTTAATTCATACATATGTATTTTAAATTAAATTGTGTAGGGTTCTTTTTGTGTGTGTGTGTGTGTATTAAATACCTCCACACGCATATGCGTGAAGTTTGTGTCAATATTTTTTTCTCCAAGTCTGCGCTAGTGATCTTAGTGTTATTGGGCGTTTTACCCTGCCTTCGTAGTGGTATGAATTAAGCATCTATTCCTTACCAAGGGTTCGAATCTACAACCCCTAGCTTCAGTTGGCAAGTAATATGGGAATGGTTATCGATTCAGTTTCGTGAACATCCACCACGTGTCAAATATCATGATTCCTTCCCACTCCTCCCTGAAAAATCAGTCAAGTAATGGGTCGTGTATTGTTAACACTTCATCACTCATTTCTCTCTTTCGGTCATTTTATTCTACCGGTCGTTTCCGGCACCCTTTGCCCCCCCCCCCCGCCCCCGAACTCTCCTGCATCTCTTTTCCAGAGTCACGCCCACTCGTTAGCAACCTGTCTCGGTGACAAGTGACAAACGCGACTCGTTAGAGGCACAAGACCCGGTTTCGGCAGCGAGTCACGTCCGAATATTTGAGCGAGTGTGAGAGAGCGATTACTGCTTCGAGAACCGCCCATACCTTCAGGGAGAGGAACAATCTCTCTGGCCTGGAGTGAGGGAGGGTGGTGCAGTGCAAGGAGTACCTAGATTTCATGCTAGAAAAAAGTCCTGGCCCCTGAATTATGTTACCAGAATGAAGGTGCTTACCGAATGGCACCGATAGCATAAACATAACAAAAATAACTTGCCAACTTGCAACACTGTCGTTTCATCTGAAATCAGTTGCGGCAGCTTTTTGATAAACATCCAGTTGGCTCAAGTCAAAGACTTTTTTTTGTAATTGTATACAAAAAACTAGCACATCGTAACACGTCACCTTCCTTATATCATAATAATATGTACAATTTGATGGGTGGACCGAGCCTCACGGGCCCATATAAGTGACCGCCATATTTGTCCTGAAATGCAGCGTGCGTAATATACTGGAAACGTCAGTTTCATCTCCCAGAACCAGGTAGAGGTAGTCTGAGAATTTTCGGAACATCTCCAGCAGAGCTAGCGAGCCTACCAACAGCGTAGAACGTGAACAACAGAGTTATCGATAGGTGCTGGGCTGAGATGACGTCAGCGGCTCGTTTGTTGATTGGGGGTTTCGGGAGTTACGACTGGCTCCCAAGCTGCAGATGCAGAACAGCCAGAAAAGTGTTGGAAACAATGCCACTCTAAGACTATTGAGAAACGAACCATCGGAACAAGAAAGATACCGGTCAATCCTTTGATTACAAGAGGACCAGTCCATGGAGGGCTTATTAAGCTATCACTTGTTTTCGTGGCGTGAGTATTTTATGAAGCACGAACGAGATTTGGATGACGATAACAGGGTCAAAGTTATCAACAAGCAGAGAGGGAAATAGATCGTTATCGATGTTAGGACCATATTTCTTGGATTTGTTGAAAACTACCAGGTTGGTGTCTACCATGGTACTTGGTGTTGCTTGTTCGGTTAGGAAACTTTTGTCTTCCGACGAATCCACCCGATTTCAGTTCTCTCCTTTGTCGTACGTGGTCATCATCGACATTGTCTGCCAACTAGGCCGGTGACAGAGGAGCGTGTCGCTTGACAAGCCTCTATAGATTTTGCGTCCCCGGTTCTTTTAGGCGGAGTGATGGGTCGCGTGTTTGACATATCACGCCCTCGCTTGCCCTGGAGTTAAAAGTATAATGCGTGATTCCTGCCCCCCCTTTCCATTTTCGCTGCCCCCTTTCCTTTTCTTTTTGCCATCTCACGGCGCTAGTTCTCTCTTTGTGAAGAGACCGAACTGGTTCTCTGTTACATGCAAGCCCTTCTCGTCCGGAATTTCTTCAAGAATCCGGCAAGTCAAGTCTGCAAATGGCAAAAGATTTGGAATAAAATAGCGACAAAAAATTGGATTTATATCCTTCGGCCGTATCGTTCTTGTTCCGAGGTGCGTAAGTATCCTTTAGGCTTATCTTGATGCTGTCATTTATAAACTACCTTACCGACTATATTGTTGGCGATTTGTAGCGTTCTCGTAAACCTCTCCAGTGCTTCAACCAGATAATTTCTAGCAGGCGCCATAAATAAGGTTCTTAGAGAAATACTATGTCCTCTGTGAACCGCGTGCTTTGTTCCGTGGAGTTGTGCATTATATTAGCGACTCTTGAGGCTATTCTCCAAGCAACGAGAGCTTCCAGCTGTCAATAATGAGCATTTGTTAATTTTCGTAGACGTGTGGAAGGACGGCGTGTTGACTGTTCAACTGGCGAGGAAAGGTGCGTTTTCATGGAAGCGAATAAATTACTGATGCCAAACTTAAAAGCTGCAATGTCTTAGCAATAGGTAAGATTCTCATTTGCCTCTGCTCTTCCTGACCTTGGTTTTATCTGCGAAAGAATACTAAATGTTGACTGCCGGACTGAGAGGAAAGCAACAGGTATGACAATACCGAGCCACGGGCCGAACCCTTCCCTCATTTGTAGCCGAAATCTATAGCGTGGACTAGTCTTTCTTCTACGATAAAGAATAACTACTTCTCTATGGTTCTAGTTCTGTGAGAATTTGTCAGATTTAGAATTTCTAAAAAAGGGGAAAGAAACCTCTAGAGCTTGAACTACAATATAAACAGTTAACATGTAATGGTCGACACAGACTTCTGTAGGATCGTTTGGATTCTAACGAGTTACATCGTCTACATAGCCTTCTACAAGAGACCCGCCTTAGTACTTACAAAACATATAATTTTATTTTGCTGCATTGTGTTTATTATAAATAAAATTAATGACACGCGGCAAACCATTCCACCGGTCTCACTGGTCTAAATAGTATTTGAAGATCCTGATTACCGTTTGAATCTACGTTGCTCGACACCCAGCAACCCCAAGAACGAGAGTTTTTTTTTTTTTTTTTTTTTGTCACATCATAATTGTATTTACGAATGGATACACGCAACGTTGAATTCTAAACTCAAAATATGGGCGTTACATTCTTAATCTGGAAGCAGAAAATATACAAAAATAGTCGAGCAGTGCAAGAAGAAAGTTAGTACGAGCACAGCAGTTTAATATACAACTTCCTCCTGACAAATCAACATTTAATTTACAGCCTGGCACTTCGGTTTATACGCAACACTGCAACACACGCACGCAAGGCCTTAAAAAAAGGCATCAACTACAAATGTCTGTAAGATCCCATTCATTAAGCAGCAGTTAAGGTTGGACACTAATTGGAAGTTTTAATTAGTTCTGACACGTTTAATGCGGCGGGCAGGAATGACACAATCTTGGCCCGGACGATAACTGTAATTGAGAATTACGCAGGCAACAATTTCTTCTTATTAACAGAAGGCATGGTCATGAGGAGCAGACAATTACCTTTATGTGTTTTTATCAGATGATTCCGTGCCTTTAGGGGAACAACAGACGGTCACTGTGCGGCTTAGAGGAGCGGTGGGAGAAGCAGGCAGTTTGTTCTTCCCCAAATGGGTTCCTAATGTGTTGCGACTCCAAAGAGATGATGACAAGGGGAAGGCGGTAATGGTGGTCCCACGACACCTGTGGATCATCCTCTGGACCTGTCATTAGAGACTCCGGTTGGGACCTTCAATCAAGGAGGCGGAAGTAGATTTGCCACCGGAAGACTCTGCAGAAGGAGCTCCTGGATCATCAAGGAGGTCTTTAGGAATCTGATGACCGTCAACAACCACCTCTTTTGCAGGGTTCAGGGATCAAGTGTCGAATGACAAAGGATGTTCATTTGGACTTGGGATTCTCGTAAATTGAAAGCTGCTGTATGTGGGCGTCTCGTTAGGTATTTCTCGCGAGGCGGAATGACGCAGATGTGATGCTTTCGGAGACATGCACTTTCCGCTATTGGGAAGCTCATCAGTACCCGGTTAAGCGCAGGACTGGCTGTTCTCCGAAGCACCCGATGGTAGGTCAAAAACGAGACACTGATTAAATGGCTCGGAAAGGGAATCGCTTGAAAATTGTGAAAATTGTCTCGAACGAATGGGACGTCAGTTGGCAAGGCCCAGATGAACTAAGTATTTTGCAAAGCGTGTTCGCGCAAGTTCCCCACTTTAGAAACGGTACTTCCAAGAAGCGACTTTGCAAAGGAGAAGACTTTGCTAAGAAAATGTGTGGTTTATATTCTAAGGGACCTACAATAAATAAATATATTTATTTCTACAGCTTCTACTATTCTTATCTAAAAATGCCGTAAAGAAAAGCTAAATCAGCAGAACAGTAGAGAATCAACAGGAATGTCCATGAGTTGAAAGTCAACGTAAACACCTCCTTCTAACCTTAGATATTTACCTTCCTGATGCAAATATGCCATATTCGGTATTTCTACCTGTAAATTCTACTTTATAAAACATAGAATCGGTTAGTTCAGAAAGCAATACATTCCATGCACACACTCATCTAATTTCAATGCGGCAATATGAAATGAATATCGTGGATGTGATATTAAAATATCGATCTTAACCATTAAAGGTTTATTCGCAATTTGTTCATTTGAATCCAGGGCTGGAGGATTGCAGAACTTTCATTATGTCTATTGTAAGGCTTTTGATACTCGCTTATTTTCGTCTAGTTGAAGAGGGTGTTATATCGTGTGGTTTTTCGCTGGTTGCTCGTATGGCTTCCACAAGCATCACACAATTGCAGCAACATGATATTGACAATTGTACTCAATACGCAATTCGCAGAAAACTACCCTACAAGTTCTTGTATTGCCAGCAAAACATATTTTGTCGATTGTCTTATGTGAAGTGACAATGCTCTTGTTTCGTATTTGCTATCATCTGTTTGCCAACTCACGTTGTACCATGTGTCTTTAAATTTCGTAACGTGTTACTGACGTGAATGTCTTTTTCTTTCCAGGTAAGTGGTGTCCAAGGCGGGAGTGGTCGGCGGGGGACTCGCGAGGGGATTCCAGAAGGGGGGTCCTCTACTCTTCAGTGTTCCTGGGAAGCCCCGGTAAGTCCCTCTACCCCTCAACCCATCCTGCGACGCCCTTCTTGTCTCAGGTTGTGGACATCAGTTGTCATCAGTGAGATTTCCGAAAGTTGTCACTGCAACGTCTGGAACGAGACTGCATTCTTGTTCCTGAGGCTGTTGTCTTAGGTTTGGATCGTATAAAGCACCGGTGATGCAGTAAACCAATTGTTACTTCGTGCATTCTAACAATAGCCTTGGGTTTGCATAACTGTGACCTTGCAATTAGATACATTATTTAAGTCCATTAGCATCCTAAGCCAGGCGATGGGATTTCTTCCAAAATCTAATCATTATTGTCGACACCAATCCATCACTACGTAAGCTTGTTTCGAATCTGCAACTTACATTCCCAAGTCTGGTACTATCGTTTCTTGAGGACTTCTGAAGTTCATAACCTGATGACGATGGGGTGTCATTCTTTGAATCTGCGTGTACTTGTTCAGAGTTCGTCAACCGTCATTTATATTGTTACTATATTTTTTATAATGTGTCACCCCTTCTCCAAGTAACACTTCTACGTCACATTAAACATATGCTGACTGGCTGTGTTACTGGCGTGACGTACAGTCAGTACATCGAATCTTCCGCAGGTTTTTGTTTCCACGACCAGAGTCCACATTTACTCAAATGTGCGGGCTTGGCCTCCATCTGGAATCGATTTTCGACCACTCGTACAGAAGATGAAAACCGCGACTCAGCTGTTGGTGAGATTCAGGCTTCAATGTATCTTGGAAAATTAACAGCTAAAAATTTGGAAGTTCCATAATTCAGTTTCACACACACATGCCTTTAGTGTAGTCTATGCAAGAGAATGGATTCAACAATAACCCAGTATGCACTGAATGGGAGGACTCGTGTTCAGTTCCTCTTAGAGCACCTAATCCGCTCAAATAGAATGTTTTCCACCATTATTTCTGTTATTAACTACATTTAGATTGAACAAAACTGTGGAAACAAAATATAATGAGAATAAAAAAAAAAGTTTTCCCGTCTGCTTCGTTCTTACCTCAATATGAAAGTAATAATAAGTAAAAAAAATTGCTGGTAGTCAAAAGAGTAATCTACATTTCAAGACCTATATGCATATAATATTTTTAAATCACGTTTGGCGAACTTCTGTTTGTGTGTTTGTGTATGTGTAGTGTTTATTCATAATGTGTTTTTATGTTCATGTCTCATATCGTGCCGAGGTATTTTATTTACTTCCTGTTGAAATTCTTGAGTGTAGTGTATTTCTGGGCGACACATCGATTTTTTCCAATATTTACCCCAAAAAATTCTTCTAGGATGATGACTGTGAGAAAATGGAGATCCAGTAATTCTAGATCGGATTACCCTTATCAGTGACAAGGAAGGTATTTGAAATTGCCTCTATCCTGCTCAACATAATAGTCACCGTCGAGTATCTTCGTGTAGACTGTATCAGGGTAATTGTAAGCTAAACGTATTGGTTGGCGAATGTAGGGGGCTGGATTGGAGAGTAAGCTAATACAGGTCCCCAGAAAAAAGCCGTTCGTGAGATAGGTTGAAGGTCGCTACTTCAGTGCTGTCCTCGGTGCGGAAGCAGAGCAAGTCTGACATTCGACGGAAGATCGAGTTGATCATGGCAGCAGGAGATTTGAACCGGAGAACGCAGCTTTTGAGGGATGCTGTGTGCAATCTTTTCGGATAATGCCGCCATAAAAGTTAACGCGATAAGTGCGATCTCCTCTTCAATCTCGATTGCGACGAGAGTGTGTCTGAGAGAAGAGAGATGCCGAGCGCCATTTTCGGTTTCCATGGCGACCCCTCCTCGTCCCGTTGGCAGGGCCCCTCCGAGTTCGGCGCCGCGGAAATTTTTCTCCCGTGTTTTGTAGCCATGACGACGGGAGCGCGCGGGCGCGGCCCTGCCCAATCGCCCGGTAACAGATGGCCGGGCAGAGTGATGGACGTGTCGGATGAAGCCAACTGGAGCGCGGCGTGATGGAATGATGGGTGGCGGAGGAGGGGGGGGGGGCAAGGGCAGAGGAAAACGGGCAAATTGCACGTTTCTGCGCCATGCCGAGAGGAAACGATGCGTTTGAAAACGGGTTAGTAAGTTTTGCGAGTGAAAATATATGGTTCTTCCTCCTCTTCCAAGTTCGTTTCAGGATTTTGATGGCAGATTCGCGCGACCAGTGCGGTACTCCCAACGCGAAATAGCGAATCCAGGATGACGGGATAAAAACCTTGATCTTGCTTCTGGATTGTTGTCCCCATTTTTTTATAGCACTGTTGCATTGCATTTTAGCACATACAGGGATACCGTATCATTGCTCTACGGACTTAGCCACATGGATTTTCCCTGTGTGGAAATTGCCCCATACGGTAATGTCTGTTGTCTTTGAAGATGTCGACGGTGCCTAGTCTCTCCCTGCGCAGAGCTTACTATTTCAATATGTTCTGCACACACATGAAATGTACAGTCACCGACAATAAAAAATGGGGCATCTCCTAGATCCTGAAATGCTCGATTTCCTGCAAGGCGTTGTGGATGTTGCTCAATTCTACGGCGATAAGTGGATTTTAATAGAAACTTCTACCGCCGGCTTAGAGTTAGGCAACACAGGAAAGCGTGTACTTCAGGATCTAGGTGTCCCATTATTATTGTCGGTGACTGTACCATTGCAAGAAATTGGCAAAGCATGCAGGATTCGACCTGGGTCTCTCCCATTCTTGCGCGCCTTGGAAATCCACAAGTATAGACCTAATAGTCTGAAATATGCAACTACTGTATTTCCTTCCCGGGATATAGCCTACCTCTTTCCATCGGAAAGCTCCTAAGCACCAATCACGTAACTGGAAAACTACTCTCTTTGGAATTTAAACGTTTCCATACGGTTCTAGCACTACCTACTCTTCCACCAACCTATCTACAGCTCGGACCTTGAAATAGCGTGCACCCTTCACAAGGGAAGTAAGCTCAGTTGTTTAGGACAGGGGAAGGGGTTGCTGCAACTCGTGTTGCCAAATCTGGAGTCTGCATGATATGAAAATATTGTTGTTTAGTGGATGCATAATATCATAGGAGCGTCAGTATCTTTCAATGTGAAATAATACGGGAGAAAAGGCACAATTTGCTCTAAGAGCTGTAAGCGGATCAGTTTTTTCTTTAATACGAGTACTAGTGTCAGAATTCGGTAGTATAAATGTTTTTGAAAGGGAAGTACTAACGAATAGTCTAGTTAAAATCTACTTAGGCAGCTTCTGTTAGTTTTTCAATGTTACTATCGCATGTAATTGAACTTTGTGGCGATTTAGTGCTAATCAGTTAAAAAAACTTGAACCTGTTGTTAGTATTCTCACGGTACAGCGCTGTGCACCTCTCGTAACAAAGCTAAGACTCTACGGCTTGTGTTGGCAAGACCAATCGGAGAGTGTATGGCAACAAACGCACCGTACTTATTGTACGCACGATTCGCGCGCCCTCCAGAACACTGGCGTTTCGGAGGGAAGCGCGTACACTAGTTTTATACATTCTCGAGTTCTTCTGTTGTTGGCTGCGCGAGTAACGTTGGGGAATTATTTCGGAATAGCATGGCGTTTTATCCATTTCTCCCAACAGCATTTTCCCATCAAAGGCCTCCAAGATGTTTTACTTGACGATGGGGGAGAGTAAGTAACAGTCAGAAAATGTGGGTTGGGTGCGGAGGTGAATTTTGCGCCCCCCAACCCCACAACCCTCTTTCTCCCC
Source organism: Lepisma saccharinum (assembly GCF_977018435.1). Lineage (NCBI taxonomy): Eukaryota > Metazoa > Arthropoda > Insecta > Zygentoma > Lepismatidae > Lepisma > Lepisma saccharinum. Next base: position 79,711,446 of record NC_139231.1, on the reverse strand, counting down.
CACTCTTTTATTCTCGTCCGAGTGCTACCATCCATCACTCTCTCTTCTAATTGGCTACGCTCTTCTCAAATCCTCTCTCTCTCTCTCCGTCTCTCTCTTCTGGATGCCGACGTTCCCTTTCTCTCTCCGGCCCTGCGCGCGTCGTTGTTGCGTCACGCCGCCGCAGTTTTCTCGGTAATTGTTGCCGTAGCAACGGGAGGATGGATCGCGCTGATGCAGGACGGGAGGATGTTTTCTTCTCGGGGTGTTTCTGGCCAAACTGGAAAACAAGTTTCTTGAGGGTGAACTGACTGTTCTCCAGCTTCCAATTTCCAGTTCCTAGCCGTCGGAGATTAATTTCTCAGTGGGGAATGGTGTATTCCTGAGTGTTATGACGGACATTGTTGCATCAAAGGGTTGCGATGCCTGAGAAATATGTTTCAATGTGGAACAGAGCCTTTTGCAACGGAAATATGATACTTTTTTCTGAACGGGTATATGATGCTTGTTCCGAACGGGGATATGATGCTTTTTTTCCGAACGGGGATATGATGATTTTTTTCCGAACAGGGATATGGTGATTTATTTCCGAACGGGACAATGATGCTTTTTCTGAACGGGTGACGGGAGATTTTTTTTTCATAACTGAGGTTTGATACTTTTTTCTCAACGGGAAATTGTTGCTATTTTCTGAACGGGAGAAGTATGCTTTTCTGAACGAGAGAGTAGTAGTCTTCTGAACGGGAATATATGATGCTTGTTTTTTTTTTTGGTTTTTTTTTTTTCTGGAGTCTTCGTGATGATCCGAAGTTCCATCCGACTAGCTTGAAGCAGTGTAACCATCAATGTTGAACGAGATTTGTGTGTTGCACTGTATGCCATCAGCTGGCAACACTGCCTCTACTTTCTCCCCTTCATCCACAGATCAATGTTATTCGTGCAGTAGCTGCCGCGTCCCAGGTGCCCCTATGGTTGCGTTTAACCTAAGCGGAGGCCCATAAATATTTCAGGGCGTTAGATCGCCGAAACCAATTCTGCAATTCCCCCGCCTCCCTCGCAATGACTTAACAAGATTTGAACCCCGCTCCTTCCCTCTCGGAAGTCTTTAAGAAGCAGTTTCCTCATACGAACACCTTCGCTCGGTCGCATCCCCAAAGCATCAACCCTCGGATCGGATCGCGTAAATAATGCACGGCGTACGGTATGCTCTCCACCTCGCAACCCCCCGACTCCGCTTTTACGGGAATGAGCAATTCGGAGTGTTTGTTCATTATTCACCGCCCCTTTTGCAAAATGGAGCGGTTTCACGGGCGCTTTGCCTCTTCGGAGCCTCCCAACCCTTCTTGGTGAAACGCTGCCTGGGCGCACCAGGGAGATGGCGCTGCTTCACTGCAAGATGGAAATGGTTTTGGGAAATTCAGACCTCATCCAGATTGCTGAGCAAATCCAGAAACGTATTTAGGGAAGTCCAGTCACTGTCCCTACCCAGAAAGATCTGCCAAGTGGTAAAATTAAATAGCTGTGTTCATTTTTCGTACATTAGGAATGCATTGGTTTCCGACATACGTAAAGTAAACTAAGATTGGAGATGAATCAGTTTAATAACATCTACGGAAATCGATATTTGATCTGGTACTTCACTTTTCCCATTTGAAACGAATAACACTGAATGTTTCTATTTATATTGACATTATATAAAAGTATGTGGTCTCAAGTAGAAATAAGTTGTGTACAATTTTCTATTTTTATGTCATTCAGTTACCTCTTTTCATGTCTATAACTTATAAATGACAAATTATTATATGTGCTGCTCGCTAATCGCGAGGACCCCCCACAAAATATATATCTAGATAAGTGCCAGTGATGGCTCCAGAAGGGGAGCAAGGAGGCACTCCCCCCTCTTGATCAGTCCACCCTAGATAAATAAATGCTCTCTTAGCCAAAATATTTTATTTTTGTATAGTACATAGGAGTATATTATTAAACGTGACTGCTCCCAGAGTTCATTTCCGCCCCCTGTTTGCCTACCAATCTTATTATTTTCCTTCCCTAGATTTTTCACGATCTCTGTTCTTACATAGGCCAAAAACATATGGTGATGTTCTTGCCGTTAACTATGTGGACAATTAGCCTTCTGATGAGACCCTACGGAGACTAACATGAGTAATCGCCGCAGGGCAGAGCAGTGGACTAAAACAGATAGCAGCGTTTGTTTGTTTTCGGAACGAGGAATTCAGGCTCGACAAAGATTCGAATCGCAGTCTCTGGCATACTGTGCAATTTCTCTGTCAACTGAGCCTTTGCCAGTTCTCGGCTTTTCTTGTTTTCAGCTTCAGTTGGTATAGCAATGGCACATTATTCTAGACACAAATTCGAATCCTGGTCGAGTCGAACTTCTTTCTCCCACTAACGTTCTGTAAAATGCGGAACAAACGTCTCAAAGGGTAATTACTTATATGGATCGCCATTATAAATATTAGGCAAGCGTAAAAGAACTGCAATGCATTTGCATAATGCCGAGACTTTTTTTTCACACAGACTGCAAAGGCAAAGAACCGCTTTCAAGCTCTCAATCCTTCCATAAAAAAAAACAAACCGACTCTTAATTACAAGCAAACGAAGTTCAAGAGCGCCGATTTCTTGTTTCTTCTGACACCTGATCCTCATTTGTTTTGACTGCCTAGCTGTTGACTGTGGAGAACCCTAGCGGTGGATTCGAGAGCCAACACGAGGACATATTCTATTTCTCCCCACGAGGGGCCCAAGTGCTCTTCAGGAAATCTGGGAGCCGATGAGTTCTGGCCAGATGTAATTGCAGCATCCCTCCCTGCAGCCGCTCTAAATGATCCAGGCTTCCTGGATCCCCAGATGGGGTCTGTTAAAATCGAAGCACAGCCTCCTGTGTTTGGAATAGAGGCTCCAGGGAGAGAGAAAGACACACGGTAAATCACGCACAAATGGCTGGAGCGGCAGCCTCCCTTGTTTGTCAGCGATTGCATGCTTGTTTGCTTGCAAACAGTGGATCGATTGTTTGGCTATTGTATTGTAATTTATTTCTCCCAAAATGCTCGTCCACACATAGAATTTTGAGGTTTATTACATCGTTTGAATCCCCAATGTAAATACTCTTCAAGTCTTAATTTTTCAAAAATAAAATTTGTACGAAATTTTTATTTCTGATCTCTCTCTCTCTTTTTTCTCTTCCCGAAAATGGCCTTTTCCGAATTCTAACAGTGAATTTCTTGAAGGATACAAATCTATTAAACCAAACTCCGCGGAACAAGTTTAGTTTAGCAGCGTGCATACCGCATCGAGAACCTTTACGGTTATCTGGCACTGTAGAAACGGAGCTCATTACTTTTTTTAAGTACTACCCAAGTTTAGTTACCATGCTGGACCACCGCTGCAATTTTGAGGCACTCGCCCAGTGGCGTACCCACGATTTTCGAAAGGGAAGGGTTATGTACACATTTGCTGGTAGTCAGCCCTCATTTCGCCATTTTTCCTACCTTTTTGATGTTCTTTTTTTTAGGTGTACTGAGTCAAAGGGGGGTATAACCCTCACCAACCCCCCATGGGCACGCAAATCGCTCACCAGTAAACGAACCCTGAATCGCTCATACCATTTGGATACGTGGGACTGGAATTTTTCTCGATGAACACCATCAACATGAGTTTAGTTGACCATGCGTACCATCAGATTGTGCTCTAGTTGACCATGCGTACCATCAGCATGGGCTCTAGTTGACCATGCGTACCATGAGCATGTGCTTTACTTGACCATGCGTACCATCAGCATGTGCTTTAGTTGACCATGCGTACCATCAGCATGTGCTTTAGTTGACCATGCGTACCATCAGCATGTGCTTTACTTGACCCTGCGTACCATCAGCATGTGCTTGAGTTGACCATGCGTACCATCAGCATGTTCTTCAGTTGACCATAAGTACCATCAGCATGTTCTTCAGTTGACCATAAGTACCATCAGCATGTTCTTCAGTTGACCATAAGTACCATCAGCATGTTCTTCAGTTGACCATAAGTACCATCAGCATGTTCTTCAGTTGACCATGCGTACCATCAGCATGTTCTTCAGTTGACCATAAGTACCATCAGCATGTTCTTCAGTTGACCATAAGTACCATCAGCATGTTCTTCAGTTGACCATGCGTACCATCAGCATGTTCTTCAGTTGACCATGCGTACCATCAGCATGTTCTTCAGTTGACCATGCGTACCATCAGCATGTTCTTCAGTTGACCATGCGTAACATCAGCATGTTCTTCAGTTGACCATGCGTAACATCAGCATGTTCTTCAGTTGACCATGAGTACCATCAGCATGTTCTTCAGTTGACCATGAGTACCATCAGCATGTTCTTCACTTGATCATGAGTACCATCAGCATGTTCTTCACTTGAACATGAGTACCATCAGCATGTTCTTCACTTGAACATGAGTACCATCAGCATGTTCTTCACTTGACCATGAGTACCATCAGCATGTTCTTCAGTTGACCATGCGTACCATCAGCATGTTCTTCAGTTGACCATGCATACCATTAGCATTTGTACTTTGGTTGGACATGGGTACCGCCACCATGGGCTTTAGTTCACCAGTAAAGTATACTGGCCTTTTCCGACTTTTGTCTCAAATTTTGTCTCTACTTACAAGGCAAGATTGGTACTGGGCCCTGCCTGTGTGCAATCCTTCTTCCTTTATAATTTTTTTAAATTTCGTAACTATTTTAACGAATGAATAAAAACATCCAAGTGACATCCTAGTAATGTCGAAGATATTTTCCTAATGATGTGCGGTATCTTGATAACAGTACAGAATTAAGTGTGTTACGACTTGTACCTAGGTACTTTAGATTACATTTAAGCGATTCAACGAAAAAGTGTGCCTTTCGTGAACAATGTTGTTTGCAAAGTAAACTAATCTGATACTTTAGCCATGGGAAGAAATTATGTCTCGGAACTGATTCCTTTCCTAAGGCATTTGATACAAGAAGTATGTACACATTTCTGAAAACCTCCATTTTTTCATTATTATTTTTGTTACTCTTTAATATCATCCAGATTTCAACATTCCGCCGTCCAGCAATACTTTCGTCTTGCACCAAGCGAACGTTTAGATGATTTTTTTTTTCGGCATTCCTTTCTCATCATCGCTGCATGGAGTACCCTGCATTAAGTGTGGCACTAAGACCGCAAGATAAAAAGAAGCAGCCGCGGAAAGAAAAGAAAGAATCATCTTCTCAAGAAGCTCCCAACACCGCATGCATAATAATGACGTAACCTAAACTAAATATCCGTCCAGGTCTTGAAGACATCCCTGATAATTGGTTTCAATTGCAAGCAGCTGGGGTACTCGAGATGACTTTAGCTTCGACGACCAAGTGCCGCCAAAGACCACAGACGTGGAGTTCAAATGCAGTGTTGCAGAACATGTGATGGTTCCACCAAATACCCCGAAGTTTTTGAATTTGTCATGCAACGGTTTATGCTCTAGAAGTCGTTCAAGTTACTCTGCAATGGCAAATCCGCTTTCCCTGGGAGTCGCTGGGTGTAAATCGGCAATTTTACCTGAAACAAACTGTTCGGAACTAGGAACGTAATGCAGCAAAATGGTTGCTTAAAATGCATGTTGCGCAATTGTTCAGTCTACAACTGACGAGGATAGCATTGATGTGGTTGTCATTATGTTATCATTTTGCTCTAGAATACCATATATGGTGGGGGAGAGGAGAGACATATAGCAACTAGGTCTCTGAGATAGATTTTGTTCTCGATTCGAAATTTTAGGGTTATTCCACTTGGAATTATCATGTGATTTTTTTTTAATAATGGCCTGAAGATGAAAGTAAATGTGTTAGCATAGCTGTTGCAGCATCTAATCTCAGCGTGCTATCAGCCAAATTGATGTAGAAAAGGTGCAAGGTTAAATCTCAGCTGCTGCTCAAGATGCAATAATAAACAGATCGGGTAAAGTGTGGTTAACGGTGATGATCGATGGGAAACGTGAAGAAAAGAAATGTGCGCACTGGTACAGATTGAAAAAAAAAAAAAAAAACCTAACCTGACGTAGGCATCGTCTTCCTTCTGCATATCCAGAAGGAACGGCCGTTACAAATATTGCGAGAATGTATTGTGAATCGTTAATATATATGTATCTGAAGACGCATGGGGCATAAGGTCAAATGTTGGCAAGTAAATAGTGGGTTTCTGGTACCGATCCAAGGATGGCTCGTCCATCACCATTGTTTGCAATGGCACGGACCACGTGCTGCGGGGACAGTGATGAGTGTCCCTGCCACCGTGACACAATTGAGACGGGGTGGATGGAGATACTGGCTAGGGTGACGTGGGCAGATGAGGAAGATGTGTCATCCGAGTGGTTCGGCCGTGGCAGGAGAATGACAAGCAGAAATGCCCCCCATCTCACCTGGGCGCCTTTTGTCTTCGGCGGCGGTTCAAAGGAGGTCGGGTTACACAATGCTTCCACTGAGGTACTGGTTTTCCTCTTCGCCATCACACTCCTACATCGCCGCCCTTTCATCTTCTTCGGGCATTCTCAGTCGATGAACTAACCAATGGGTTGAGTGGGGCCGCGCGATCCAAAAGACCCGGGTCCTTCTGAGGAAAATGCTGATTCCACGGTGACCTGGCACACGTTCATTGTTGCCCCCCCCCCCCCCCCCCACTTCCCGCATGGGATACTGATCATTGCAACGTGGAACGGGAGGAAGAGTAATTGTAGAAAGAGAGAAAAGAAAACATTTGCCGACTTCAAGAGAAAGGCAAATAAAGAACGAGACTCGGCTGAGTCTTCTTCACGAAAATCAAAGCTAACAACATGGTACAATCGTATTCCTTTGGTCTGCATGTCAGTGTGCAGAAAAACACGTCGAGTCCCGCTCCAGAAGTTGATGCATTGCATTTCTCAGGTTCAACAGAAACATAGGAACGGAACAAGCTTCCCAGTGTAGTGGAAGGCGTGCTTTAAATGTGTGCAGATATGAATCACCTGAACAGCCGAACCTCCTTTAGAAAGTAATTTGCAAACACTTTCCAATAACTTTCAATAATAATTAGCATATTTATAATATCTAACGTACGCTTAGGTTGAAGCAAAATTGCATTTATTGAATGGTTTGAATTTGTCTCTAGTTACACAAGTCTCTTAACGAAATAACACTTCAAAGAAGAGTTGTGCAAAGGGAAAACAAACAGCTGAAGAAACAACAATGATTGACCAATGGCATAGTTGCGTTTCCTGCCATATCTTATGAGAATTTTGCACATGTACTTATACAGTCAGTGGCGTGTCCAGGATTTTTGAAAGGAGGGTTACGTATACATTTTTTAGTAGTCTGTCCTCATTTTTCCAAGTTTTTCTTCCGTTCACGTGCTTAGTTTTAAGGAATATTGGCCCAAAGAGGTGGGGCGGAGGGTACGCCACTGTGTACAGTCACCGGCAATAAAACCGGCCCCTATCCTGAAATATTCGCTTTCCTGTATGACGATCCGTGCCTAACTCTACGGTGGTCGCCGAACTTGTAATTGAAGATTTGCTATTGAAGTTCAGCCTTCGCCGTAGAGTTAGGCAACTCATAACGCTATACAGAAAGCCAGTATTTCAGGACAAGTGTGTCGCATCTTTATTGCCGTTGACTACATTTCAAACAGGAATGTTTTCGCAGTCACAGAATCCACAGTACAACAGAAATGGATTGTATGGAGCTCGTTGCAATTAGCACAATCTTAGATGCGTCAGCCTATAAATTCGGAACTTGCCAGTCCAAGGAGTTACAGCATAGTTCCAATTCCGTACGAAAGTGGAATAATTTTTCAACCCACCTTTCATTACGCTTCCTCCGCAATGGGAGATTCTTGTTACACGTACGAAATTCCTTCCTTTCCTTGCAACGAAAAGAAATAGTCCTTCTTGAAGATCATCAATGTCTGGGAGGAGCTTTTTGTTTACTGATAGGATATGTCTCCCGAGTTTGTGAATGGAATATTTGCAGAATACCAAAACGCTTGGTGGCATTTGAAATGCCGCTCTGCGTTGTTTTTGTTTCGTACTGGGCGTGAGTGTTGAGCAGCAACGTCGAAGATCCATTTCGCCGCCTTCCACCTCCTGTTCTAATCCATCCGCCGCCGCCTCCCTTCCCTCCTGCCCGCCCAACTGAAAGGAAGACATATGCTGCGTTCGAAGAATCCGGGACCTGCCAGCCAAGCCTTTTTAGATAGGCGACAACAGTGCATTTGTTAAAGTAACACTTTCGAAAGAGCGCCTCGGGAGGAAGCCAGCGAGTGTACTGGCAGCCTCGCAGCTCGGCAACCGAATGCTGTCCTCGGTTCGCTGATCTGCGCTCAAGATGTACGAGGGGAGCTCAAACCGTCCTGGTTGTTAGCACGAACTTCAGTCTACTGTCACAACATTTTTTTTTTCGCTGTTGTCCTCCTTCCAAGAACTACAAGGGAATCCCCAAATAAATTCTCACTGCACTTGCACTCTGAGGATACATTTAGACCACGGGTACGAGTGCATCAATGTGTTCACAAATATGATTTCTTCACGTGACACTCCACTGTCAGACGACGACATACTTTTTCTACCCCCTAATTTCTTCGACGATATGTATTCCATGACTACAATGCTAATGAGATTCTGGGGCTTCAATACATTCATAGAAGAATGGTATTAACGCGAATAACAAATGCGGTACAATAGAGATCGCTGTGGGTGCTGGATTGGGAGTTTTCGTCAAGTAGAAGTGTTAAGGTCTAAATTACGTTCCGATATCATTCATTTATCTCCCAATGGATTATTTTCAGTGTGCTGCATATTGCAACGAATTTGTTCTGAGAAGGCTGTCGATCAAGGTACTTTATTCTCAGAATATTCCTCATGTATTGGCGATCGTATGAGCTTGTCCTCAGAATGGTTTCAGCTTTTTGGCTCAACGTTCCCCTAGCGCATACTGTTTTCATGAAAAGTATCTGAAACTAGAGCTGATTTAACTTGTGCCACATCAGAAATCATTCATGTTGAGTTCCCACAACAGACGATAAGATTTATTTGTTGTCAGTTCATTCTTCCCTATAGACTGACGACCGAAAATGTAATTCCCGATTATCATCGGCAGTCTATGTACGTTCATCAGGCACTTTTGATCGGATGAGTTTGTTCCCAAAATACAATGATTTACATGATGTACTATAGATACATGATTATGATAACTGGAATTAACAAACGAGTGACCTCCTCTCCATCCACGGTGAAGGATAAACCAGGTTGATTCAGACGATCTCGATCAGCGATGTTGGGAAGCTCTGTTTTTAAAAACATCATCTTTGGGTTTCTGTGGTAAATGTGGCTGCCTCAGAGGGAGGGAGGAGTCTCGAAACTGTGCAGCGGGGAAAGGAGCCGTGGAGGAAGTTTTGAAATCTCGCCAGTGTAATTTTGGAGCTGGCAAAGTTAAAAATAACCTCCGGCTGAGGCCAAGCTAGGGTAAAAAAATACCCATCTTGTGGTTTCTGTTAAGACGACGCAAAGCGCTGCCATCCTCGCCACATGGTAAACACGGTGGAGTTCCCGAGGTATATCATTTCGCATGCCCTGCAGAGGCAACTGACTGACTGGGAGGGACGTGTGGGCTTTCTGTAATTATAGAAAGTCTCATGTGTGGTTGGATGAATAAGAAACCTCACGCACAATTACGGTGCTCCTGTATGTCGTCAGCGTTAATATTTTGTCGCCGCCTTTTATTTCCAGCACACTTTTTATTATGGATTAGGTGATCTGTGGTGCAGAGTACACATCAGTTTTGAAGAGTGACTATGGCAATCAGAATTTTGAAGTCAGGTCTGCTTGTACGTGATTGTAGACAAACAATGCTGATGGCTCTCTTTACTCAATACTGTGTTTTGTAATAGTGGGGTGGTGGTACTACAGAGTACTGTTCTGGTGCAGAGTACCACACCTACCTGTAATTCGCAGCAATGTCTCCCCCTCCAACGAATCCCGGCATGGGTGTTTGTCCATTCATCAATTTCATCATATCGTCACTCATCCCCATTGGCACAAAAAGCGATGTATTATAAACTAAATAAAGCAATCAACGTTAAACTGTAGTGCAGTCACAATTTACTTTTCAGTACATAAAGAGACGTAAAGTTAACTTTTTTTGCAAACTGTCAAACTAGAGGATCAAGTGTCATAATTTCACCAACTACAGTATCCGCAACAGTCGTAATATATATCGTGATACATTAAAGTAAGCAGCATTTCAAATATCTGGAATATATTTAGATGACCTTAAAAGCATCGTGATTCCACTTGGCTTCTTGGAGCTGCATGCTGTGCGAGAAGGCCGGAGGGTAGAGCCACATTCATTACATTGCATTCCCGCCATAGCTTCGTTCCCATAAACAATGAGACAGACATCGGTTTCTATCGGCAGACACACGTGTTAAAGTATTGCTTCGGCGGAGCAGGAGGGGACGCATTGCGTACAAACTCCCACGCAAAAATTCATCGAGTGGGGAGCATTGGTCAGTGGAAAGAGCGGATCTGCATTTGCAGGGGGCGGGGGGACCAATTTCGCAAATTAAGCAAACCAATTTGTCCGCCATGACGTTGATGGATAATTTTACACCCAGAAAAGTGGGGGGAGAGAAAATATAATATAATCAGCCGTAACGTCGGCCGCATTGTCACTAATTGTGTGACGTCACTGGCGCGGATTTTGATACGGCATCTGAGCACCACAACGACGAGGACGTCTAGCGTTACGGTTGCGGCGATAATGTCGTTATTTCCATTGGCTGAAAGAGTTGGGGAAAAAACGCATCTCCTCCCTTGCTGGCCTCAAATTTCATGCTGAAAATACAATCGTGGTCCTCTCGCTTCAGATAATACTTTTTTTTTTTGCGGCGGAATTTTTTATTGTGTAAATCTGCATATCGGATTCCAAGAGTAATTACCGACCAGGTTGTTTTCGAATGCAAAGTCGCTGGCAGGGGGACTAATTGCCTTGGAGTGCCCGGATGCTGCGGTTTGCTGATCTGGTGGTTCCCGTTGAAATTTGAGACGCAGAGGTATGCCAAGAAGAACAAAAGAAGATGGGGAACGGCAGATAAGGGAGATGAACCCATATCTGCAAAAATCCAGGCTCCCCCGACTGACGAAGAGAACGCCAACTCCAATGGCATTTTCGCAGTTACTCCTGGATAGCCGAATACCTTTCGGTAGTGGTTTTTCATACCAGTTTTTCTTTGTCTTCCTGCTCGCGGTCTCCGAAATTTTTCGCGATGTTACATTTCTCTCCCCCTCGTCTCTTCCAGTTTCCCCCCCTCCGACTTCTTAAAGCGTTCGCGGAATGAAGTGCGGCATTTGGCCCTCGAGCGAAAATGACCATATCCTGCTGTGTCACCACTGTGAAAGATGTTACCTTACCTGGCCTCAGAAAAGACTCCTCTTCCTCTATGCGCTTGGAAAGGCAGATCCCTCACGACAATCGGTTTTTGTTCACCTGGACGACACCATTACCGGAAACATATCTGCGCGCTTCTCGAAAAGAAAAAAAAAAGTGTGGAATTTGTATCCTGTTACCCTTTTTTTGTGCGCATGGGCATAGCAATATTTTATTTTCGTTATGCTGGATCAACATACACTACGTGGAAGTATCACGCCCGTAAATTACAAAGAACCGGAGCTGAAATTTTTATGACATTATGTCCAAGACAAAAACAACATTTGTTCTCAACTCTGAAGCAACTACATCTCTTGTCGTTCTGCTAATAAAGCGGTATTTTATGTGACTTAAGTGGCAGTCTTGTGGATGTGGCTTTTGCTTGCGAGATCATATAAATCTGAGCTTCACATGAGACCAAGTTTTTTCTACTCTGGAAAAAGTATGTTTACTTTTGAGATCTGAATTCCTTTCTGTGATTTTTCCATAGATTTCACAAGTACGTAGATAGAAAATAATTTTTTGCGCATTACTTGGCATTATCGTGAACTTTCAAAATTATTTCTTTCATACAATATAAATTTCCATCGTGGACTTATTCAGTCGGGTGAGTTCCTTGAATTTGTTTTTTTTCCTCAGTATCCCTTATTTGCCTCTTTCGTACATTTTTCTGTATCTAATCTTTTGTTTGATCTCAGCATCCACTCGCTTTTATTCCTTGGCTTTACGTCCTTTTCCATTCTTCTAGTTGTGCTTCTCTCTCAATTTTCTGTGAAAGGTTCAGATTATGTGGAGTACTATGACGGCATGATTTTGTTGTATAGATGGTTGAACATGTAGTAAAATAATACATGAATATGGTCTTATGATTATGGTTTGTTATGTGTATTTTTATACGATTGAACCGGCGTTGTCACCTTGAATGTCAATGTATTTTTTTTTTTCAAGCAATGGGGAACGAGGCATCATTCTGTTCCCATACATTTTGTTTTCTTGCTCTATTGTTTATTTTTGAAATTTGGATTATCCCGTTGTCTTCATTCATTTTGTTTTATCAGCTTGTTCTTTCACATTTTCTTCAAATTTATTTCGTTATTTTCATTTTGGTCATACTGTTCTTTTTCTCTTCTTGTTCCTAATTTGTCTTGTTTTATCACTGGATTCTTTGAAGTTCTCGTTACGTTTCTCTTCCCAGGCGTACCCCAAAACCAGGGTCACAGTTTCGGAACGTGAGCAGCAGTTTATTCCTCAACCTCATAGTCGCAAATATCCCAGAAAAGCAATGTAAAATAACCGAAATCAAACACAAAACTTTTTTTTCTTAAAAAGAATAGTTATCACATTACAAGAGAACATGCATGCGGTTACAATGGTGTCCAATATGGGAGTGGCCTACAAACTGCCACAATGTACTTTTCCCTGCACCGAGACTGAATCTTATGCAGGCAGTCAAATCGCAAGAACAATCGTCACAGAGACTTTTCCCTCTCTTTACTACCTACTAACATCAGCGTTAAAGCTTCACTTGATGGGCCTTAAACCAGAGCGAAGGAGCGTGGAGAGAGAACAGTCAGTCTCGCTACAATCAGATGCTAATATATTTTTTTCCATTTCGCTCGGCTGTCGAAGTTCGAAGGTGAACCACGCATTGAGGTAGGGCGTCTGGGGATGGACGCTGACCGGGTGGCGAGAGAACGACCGAATTTTGTCTCCGGTCGACACAAAGTCTTAAGTCGGACACAGCAGGTGGACCCCATTGCCTTTTTATAACTCAATAAACCGGGCGGTTTGCGACGTGGAGAGAAGAAATTGGCTGGGAAGGGAGAAATGGCGGGAGGGAGGCTGCTGAAACAAAGAAGCAAAAGGAAAAAGAGAAGGCGGCAGAAAATTTCTTGATTTGTGGCGGTACTAAACTGCAGGCTGCGTTTAAATTCAAAAAGGGCGTCTTAATTGAAATATTAGTAGTTTTTACGAATGCGTTTAAGGAGCGCTTCGGAATGAGAATGTCGGCAGGCTTTGCTCTTTTCCTCTTCCTCATCGATTTCAATTTTCTTTTTCGTCGTGTTTGTTATAATTTGCAATGATGAAACAGGATGCGAGGAATCATCCAGACCTCACGCCAGAATCGAACCCAGGACCCTTAATATCAGCCACGGCGATGCAATATAGTAGCCTACCTGTACCCGATTTTTTGCCACCTTGTCACTGTTTTGATCCTTTAGTTTTGGGGTGTCGCTTCTGTAAAGTAACATGGGATCTGAATGAAGAAAACACGAAAAATTAGCCAATAATTGAACTTCCTGGTTTCACTGTTTGTATTTCGGGTGATTTCTGAATTGAGAATTTGATTTGATTGACACGTGGAAGTCATACGTAACTTTGTTTTCTCAAAACTGATATCCTTAAAAGTTGATTATCCGGTCAAAACTGATATCAGGCATGCGTGGTGAGTATGCAGATAAATATAATATCCACGAGACATGCAAGTGAATTATCCTAATTGTTCCCATAATGAGGCCAACGATCGGATTAGAAAAGTTTAATATCGGAATGACACATGTGATCATTATCGGAAAAAAATGTGTACTTCTCTCTTAATACTAGCGTAGACGAAGATTCAAATCGATACAGCACATAACACCAAACATTAGAATGCATAGCCAACGGCAAAAATAATTGTGGCCAGATTGTCAATCACTATATCATCCTTATTCTACATCCTGTATTGTTTTAAGGTATGGAATTTTTGACGATTTTATTTTATGATCATGACATTATGGAAAATAGACTAAATGAAAATGGTGGACAACTCGTCTATTATTTCTTATGCCGTTAAGTGTACCAGTTATATTACATATATTCGATTTAAGTGTGATATATGTCTCAGGTATGTTTTTAGAAAGAAATCTGAAGGTGCTTCTTGAACGACGATTGTATATTTTACCAGTCTGCGAATGGTTCTTTTTTAAACGATGTTTGGCCCTTTCCGAACGTTGATTCTTCTCCGAACGACGAATGATTCTTTTCTAAAATGACCACAGGTCATGTAACTTGCGGCAGAATACAAATCCCAGATCTTATTCCATCCAGGAATCTATACTTCTGGAAGTTGTTGGGCTCTTCTGATAAGCAAACACTGACAGATGCCAAGGAAACGAAATTTGAACAAAATACAACGCGTACACCGGAGGGAGGATTAATTATTGATAATTCAGACTCGATATTCACCCCGAAGTTTGAAAAAGCGGAAATTGTGACCAATTTAGCACCACCTGCTGCTGTTTCACAACAACCACGTCATCCCGCAAACCACCGAGGAAGCTGAACGAAGGTAATTCATCCCCATTTGTCACTCAACGTTTTGACCTCGCGCACTGTTCATTCTCGTAATTGCTGTTTGAACGCACGAGCAGGTCTGCTTGCTCTGGCGACGTAACCGACCTTTCTAGGATAGGAGGGCGTATAGTTCTGAAGACCTATCTAGCAGACAGAGGCAATGGAGGTGCATTTTTCATTGGGGAATAGCTTCGGGAACAGTTTGACGTGGACGCTTGTTTGCACGCTATGTCAACTCATTACGGCCATTGCTGCATGACCGTGATTTCGGAAGAAAATTGCCTCCGGAAAAAAATTGAAGCAAATCGTCTCGTCTGAAGTCAAACATTTCCCCTCTTCTCAATCTGAGTGGGTGTACGATTAGGTTCTCGTAGGGACCACTCTAGTACGCTCAATACCGTACGCAATCTTGTACGTATTGATTACTGTGTCCTTGTTTGGGGTATTATTCTCTCCTAGCAACCAGCCTTGCAACGGAAACAATGCTAGAGTAATTCTTGTGTAATTTCAACAAGTCTTCGTAAATTGGCGAGTAAATATTGAAGACAGTGCAATGACATTTTCTTACTACATTTGTTATTTCGTTGTATTGGAAACTGAGGAAACTTCTGTATGGGAACATTTTCAGACGAGTTCCAACGGGCTGAAGCTTGTTTTGGATATCTGCCACGTTTCGTTCCTGTTTATTATCATTACTGTATTCAATAGAAGACAAGTTGTTTCCTGATGACATCACTATGTTCTGAAAAACCCGCCAAAGCGACACACGGTAGAAGGAATGAAGTAAATAAATTCAACTCAACCAAAAGTAATCCTTAGAATAATTGCGAGATGAAGAACCAAACTAATAACCGTGAAAATAAAATTGGGAAAATAAGAGCTCAATAAAGGTTAGCCACTAACTTACAATTAATTGCTGGGATAAGCATACCTGCATATTTCAAACTATATTTCCTGGAAATTGAAGTGACTTGGAAACTCATACGTTTTATTGGCTTCAATAAAAACGTGAATGATAGGGATCGTTCACAAGGAAAAAAATAAGGCATGCTTGACAATGGAAAGAGTCCCATAGATCATGTGCTTCCATGCACTGGCGGTGATGTTACATCGAATGATCGAATTGTCATTTCCCTATTTCATTGTTTTTCCCAAGTTGTGGGGAGTGCCTCAAAGAAATATTCGTGAACACATCCCTGTGCAAGAACCGATAGATTTTGAATTATAAGGGTAAAAGCTCAGGTTAAAACCCTTCATCACCATAATTCTCGTTACGACAAGACTGCCAATTTTCATTTGTCGCCTGAACAACTGCTTTACACATTTTACCCATTCAACCGTCTCTGCAGCGGCGTGCTGCAAGGGAAAGTGTCTTTGTGTGGCTGCTTTTCAAATTGCCGAGACACGAGCTTACACACACTCGCTTCACACCCCCTCCCCACGAGCGTTTTCCGCATTGGAACACTTCGCTTGCTGCCCTTCATAGTTTTTGTTTGTTTGCTTTCCCTCATATCCGTATTCTCCGTCCGCGTGGCATGCGAAGTCAATAGGAGAGTTGCTGGTTTTAGCATAACAATGAGAACACGGTTTTGTCGCGTGGATTAACAACAATGAGATTTTTGTAATGTTGTGGAGGGCTCCGAGTGAGATGAGGCCCTCGGCCTCCCTCATTTCACACTCTTGACGTGGGCTGACATCGCGAAATATTCATGACCAGTGCTTTTTTTTCCTCGGTGGTACGCTTTTGTGAAATGTTGTTTTCCCGCGTAGAAATATTCTACCGTTTAGCAATGGCGTTATTTGTGTTGCTGAAATGCAATTTCCATCTCTTCTCATAGCTGCTCTTTTCTTCCCTTTTCCTCCGCCCGCTTCTACTTTAATTGTATATAATCTGTTCTTGCCTCTCTGCATGTCACTTATGGAAATGCATCGCGTATTGCATATCCTCATCTGCATCTTCCTCTCCCTTTCCCTGTTTTTTCGTTACTTTCTTTCGTGTATCCTCATTTGTCACATATTTCTACTCCGCTTTCTGATTTTCTCACTTCTGTTTTTCCTTATTCTATTCATTATGATTTTCCTATATTTCGTCCATGTTTATATACTTTTAGCCATTCCTGTTGTTATATTGTTCTCGTTTGCAGTGCTTAGTACCTTATCTCTGACAACTCTCTCTACTCTTTGTGCCACAAAATTATCTTATTTCATTACTTTTGATTCTAAAGAATTAAGTGATACTGTTCTGTAGTTTCAGAAGTTCATTAGTTTGACTTCGTATGCTGAAAGCACCATCAGGTTTTATTACACAAAAAACATGATTAATTGCTTCTCTCTTCTCCTATGATGTCGTTTCTGTGGTATTACCCTCATATTTCTGTATTGTCTTTATTCCCTCCTTTTCTAAGTACAGTGCAATTGCTATATTTTCCTTCGTCTATTTGTTCGCATGTAGCTTCTTTCTCGCTTTCTACAGCTACTACACTATTTAACATAACACAAACGTGTCGAAAATTATCGAGGCCGCAACTTTTTGGCGTACTCTCGTACATGTCGAAGGTGTTGAAAATATCAGATCGGTGTCACGATTTTATGTGCAGTTGGGGGAATGGAAGTTCTGGAAATGCAGCTGCTCGTGGAAGGAGAAGAAATCAGAGATTGGAAGATGAGAAGGAACGTGCAAGTAAATACCCTCCTCAGTCACTCTGTAATTGAAAATAAAAAGGCGAGTGACAAACATAGGAAGGAGACAGTGTCAAAAAATGCTCGCGGCTGGCTCTGAGGGGAGGATGTGAAGGAGGTTAAATATAACCTCCCTGGCACGGGATTAGCGGAGCATCATTTCTCCTCACACGTGTAGATTGGTGGAAGGAATTCTCTACATAAGTGAACGCGTTGAATCACATATGTCTACTAGGCTTCCTGAGACGTCACCCCACCCTCCTTCCATATGCAGTTTGGGGGAGGGGGTGTATCGTTCTCCGTAGCTCGTATGATTTATGGAAATGGAAGTGGGATGTAATATATTAGCTTATATTTTATTTTTGTATCCGTGGTGTTGGTATTCCATGGGCGTATAAAAAAAGAGGTCACATGACTTTCTGGTATATTGCTGTCTTCAGTTTAGAAGTAGGATGATCCAAATTTACACCTTGGGAACCTTTTAGCGTGTGTCCTTATGGGAATGTCAAGTCGCTCTGTACACAATCATCGGTGTATCTGTAGCTGTAGTAGATGGAGAAACAGCGTCGGGAGTAGCGTCCTTCTGAATGTGGAGGAAGCGGATAACGTTGTCTCAACTGTCACCTATCCAATGTTAGTTGTAGGTGATCACTTAAATTTAGAGGTGAAATGGTGTGATCATCTTTTGAGACGTGTGTCTAATTGTCTTGTCTTGTGTGTTAATTATTGAGAGAGCTATCGCCCTTCCTCGTAATCTGCTCATGATTTAAAAAGACCAAATCACTCACCTTTTGGCCCTGCTTTCGCCTCCACGATCCAATTCAAAGCTGCGAAGTGCGATATTGTTGGAGCAAATGTATCGCATCCAGAGGCTGATTTTTTCCTAGCACTTTGAAATGTCGCGCTATGTCACTTCGGATTGTGAGTCGAGAAAGCAAATGCAAATACACTTTGGTTTTTCGTCGCAAATATTTCCAGTTTCGAGACACTAACCGATGGAAGTAAAGGAATTTCGAAAAATTGTAAGGTCAGAATCATTGTCGTGCCAGGAAAGGGTTCGTGGGAGGCGGTCGTGAGATTTCCATCGGTCCTGATATCGTACAAACAAACGGCATCAAAATGCAGAGAAATGATGGTCAAATGTAGGACGGACTGCTAAAAAAGACTTACCCACCCCTATTCGTAACTTCTGGATGCGCCACCGGTCAAACTGTGACAGAATAGTACCAGCTTTGAGTCTAAAAAAAACAACAGAATCTCGAAATTTAGTTGCAATTCCTTTGGAGAAAACGGTGTACTGAAATGAATTTATTTCCAGTAGTCATTTAGAAACCCATGTGTGACGACGCAATTCTCCCAAACACAACGCAACTAATACTGATATTCAGCAACTCCAAGAAGTGGCCTTGTTATATTCCTAACAAAGATTATTTCAAGGTTAAGTGAAGGATTAATGCCCCCCTAATCAGTCGTATTGCATAGTACACAGAACAGCTCGAGTTCAAAGAGGATGCAGGGCGTTATTCTCCCTATAACCACACGTGCTACTTCGTGAGAGGAATCCAACGATGCAAATGTTCGTCTCGATGATATTTCGAAGACTGTAAGGACTAGAAAGATGAAGTTTGGAAGATACAGCGATACGTCAAATACCTGTCACCTTTAGTTCGTCTCTTTTTCAGCTAAAGTTATTTCTGTATCCTCTTTTTTTTAAATCCTATTTTCTTCTTTTCTCCGAAAAACTGAAACGTAGTAGCGTGCACCTGAATCAAATGAACCAATCGTCTTCAGCACTGCGTTGCGGAGCTATCTGATTGGTTCTTTCGCTGGCTATATTCGCTTGAATATATTTACATCCCACGTATGATATAAAGAATTAAAAATTCAGGAGAAAATTATTTTTTTTATGTATTACTTGCTAGAAGGTAGACAAGTGTTCTTTTTTCGCAGCAAGCGTGGTAATGAAAGAACGAATAGGCAGCGATGCCTACTTGCTGCCATGACGTCACAATTTTGTGACAGGAGGGGAATAGAGTTTTTAAGGGCAAGACTTGCCAAACTGCTTTTCATTGGGTTGCACATGGTTAGCGCTAAGTGTCCCATCTCCAGTTATCTGGTTTTCTAGTCACTAGTCATATTGTTCCCCCAAATGATGGCAAGTTTGCGCCGAAATTTTGGACATGCAGCTACTCTATCCCAACACCGTGTACACCAAAGGCAAGGGTGCTAACCATTTGTACACGTGCGAGTTTTAATTTGGGCAAAGCTTCATGTAACTTGCAAGAGGCTAGCGTGGTGGTTATAGCTGTACAACAAAACCCTCCATCTTCTTACGGTAGCCCTTTAGGCAAAACTATATCAAGGGAACACCCGTCCAATTAACCCTTCCTTTCATCCCCTCGAGGGCAGAAGCTTTAATAAAACAAAAGAGGCGCTGAATTCCTTAACCCGAGCCTACCAGCCAACCCGCTCTGGTTGCGCCAACTTCGTCCGCGCTGCGAGCCAAATCAATCAAAAGCGGTCCACCATCAGGCTTACATTAAAGACTGGGATAATTTCAGGTGTAGTAAGGCATTACCGTATGCGAGACTATCTATCAAACTCCATCGGCGCGCGCACAGAAATTAAATTGGCATCATTTCACGTAGAAGGCACGTGGAAATTTTTGTAGATCGTCCCGAAAAAGAGGTGGTCTTCAATGTTGCCAACAGAACCAAAGTTAACTGTTTTTCTCTTTTCCCAGGCTGATAAATTGAGATAGATAGGGAGGTGCTGTGTCGGGGGGAAAGTTCCGGGCAAATGAGTTCAATTTATCAGTGCTGCCAGTCGACCGTTATTCATCACACCATCTTGACTTCATGATCCTGCCCTAACCAGTAACACAGGACAGGAGTACCCACACTTACGCTCCGTGAGAAAAGAAAAAAAAGTTATTCATTTTTCGGGGGCGCCCTCCCCCCACGTCCCAGAAACTGAAGGTGTAATTACGCCCTTGATTAAAACGCGATGTCTACTTAAGCACTCAGAAGCTAATATATCAAATTAAAAACCGGCTATTAAGTTTCAGCGAACGCGTGTGTAACGAAGCAGCTTTTCGCTGCCGTGTTTGCGTCGTGGGATCTTTTGGATTGGCATTGCACAGGTGTTCCTTGGGCGTGGACCGTGCTCGAAATTTGTCTTTTCGGTCAAAATCCGAGAATGCGGAGATAGGTGGAGACCACACGGAAGAAAATTCCAGTATTTATAGTGCAATCTGAGGTTGCCCATTGGAGTGATCCAGTCACTATATTTTCTGTCCGGGATTAACGACACTAGAACATCATACACATACAAGAAGAACCTAAAAAAGTTACTGAGAGTAGAATACGCATGGGAAATCAGTACACAAGGAAGTAATACAGTGCGGAAATCAGAATTGAGGTTGCCAATATGGCAGAAAATTTGTACGTTAGAGTGAAATAAAGCAAGAAACAAATGCGCAGAGTGAAATAAAGCAAGAAACAAATGCGCAGAGTGAAATAAAGCAAGAAACAAATGCGCGATTAGATTTTTTTTGAAGAAATGATATTTGCCACACATTTTAGACTCGGAATTCCCATGTAAAGAGGGCTTTTCCCTGTAAATCCCTCATACAGAATGTACTACAATTCCGCGACTTCTGGCTATGCGTGGCTTGGTCAATTTATATCGAAGGGGACCCAATTGGCTAACAAAATCTAGATGTAGATTCGACTCCGGTGTTTTATATGCGTCTGTTGCCGTGCCACTGAAATTGACAATTGAACTGTTGAGAATATGATTGTAAAACAATTGTCATGTTAACAAAACAAATACACGAGCTTGGAGATACTAGAAAGCAAGCGGGTAAACCCTTGTTGACGAAATGTAATCGTTGGTTGGCAACCCTGGGGATCTGTTGCCAAGGAATGGGGAAAGACCAATTTGGAAAGGTGGGAACAGGGTTCGTCAAAGATGCTGTGCCTGGGAGGCAGCATATGGAATGCACACCAATGCCTTCCACTTCGGCCATCTGGCTTCTTGATGGTGAACACCCCTGCCCAGAGTTGCCGCACGTCATATCATAGGGGAAGGAAGAGTGGGAAAAAATCCAGTTGAAAGTTCTTCCATATATACTAATGCCATCACTTGCAGGGAAACTGTTTTGAGACATCTAAATGTGTTAGCTAGTAGTTGTGGCTAATCAGGATTCCGTTCGACATAACCTCATCAGAGTAAGCAACGTTACTTCTGGGGTGCAAGTGACTGGCTTCTGCGCCCACCGTAGAACTGTACGAGCGCCAAAGGTCCCAGAATCGCATCTTGTTGTCACGCTTTTTGCAATAGTTTCGTGTACCTCTAGAACAGATATCTGCGCAAGGGAAATGCAATCCACCACGAAGAATTTGTGGTGCTTTAACCGCAGTTCTAAACAGAGCTTTTATTTTCAATTCGGAAATTTGGTACGGATTTCGTTTACACTGGCTGTGGGTCCAGTCGGCAGAGCCTCGTTACCCTACAATAATGGAGTTTCCAGGGTCTACTGCTTGAAAGAGAGGTTGGTCGGCACTTGCGTGCCTTCAGAAAAAAAAAACACCCTTGCACATCAAGGGGTTGAGGTTAATTCACTGGTTTGGGGACATCTGCCATTACCATGGGCTCAATGCTGCCTGCAGTGCTGACTACGATGGGCTCAGTACTCTATTCAGTACTCTCTACTCGACGTAGCGAGAGTTTGCCCCCCTCGACGTAGGGAGAGTTTGCCCCCTCGACGTAGCGAGAGTTTGCCCCCCCCCCCGACGTAGCGAAACCAACACCACTTCTCTTCTGAAGTCCGCAGCATATGAGAAACATCAAGCCGAGAGCCAAGTCTCCACCTAGCAGAATCGTCCTTCACGTCAATGCAAGGACTCGTCAGAGTGATGATGAAACACAAAGGAAGAAATCTTGAAACCGACGCGCTGATTCTATTCTTTTTTCCGTCTCCTTTCTTCTAACGCGCATGAAATGAGCAATTTATATGCCGTGTGCCTGTCTGCTCGTCACAGTCTCAAACGGGCCAATCAGGTTTAGTGGTTGCTCTACTCATATTGAAACATCGCTTAGCGGGACAACATAATTCAAAACAGCAACCTAGCAGTATTGATTGAAGATTTTTTTTTTTGTTTTTGTTTTTCCACGCGAGACCTCGAAAACTTGTGATTCGAATGGACATGCTCTTGGTATGTGCGCTCCCAATGACGAGACCTTGGTCCATAAAAACAGGGAGCCCTGGGTTCGGATCCCATACAGTTCCAAGAATGTGTCTTCATTTCCCGATGAATTTACTAGTTCTGAATCGCCATGTATATTACATCTACAATAAGTAACAAGACTAATTGTAAGAGCAGTTATATTGTTTCGCTTTAAAAAGTAATGTTTTTATGATGAAGTGCTGCTGAAGTAATTCTGATTACACAGACCAGTCCTTGCCAATACTCTTGATTACGTAAGACCATTTAATTTCTGGTACTTCGCAATATCATTAGATTGATTGATTGATTGATTTGCTTTACTTTATTTCGGTTTTTGTGCCACTTTTGGCTAATTTTCGAAGATGGGGATGAGTGATGATGTGATGAATGGACACTCACAAACTTCCATGCCCAGGCCGCTATTCGAACCCGGAACCCCTGGCGTCGTAGCGCGATGTGCTAACCACTCTGCCACGGGGGCCGGCAATATATCATTAGAGTTCAAAAAGGTAGCAAGTAGTGCATTTTCTCTGCCCGCTTGGATTTGTCTGTAGAATGAAATATTGTATGTTTATATGTAGTTATAACTTCGATTATTCTATGTCGACAAATTCACAGCAATCTACCAGCTGGAATCATTACTCCTATCTCATCAAAGGTGGCCGAACATATATTATTTCCATAAATTACTCCTTACTCCCCTTAATTTCATCATAACATTCATTACACATGCCTCCTCCCCCTTTCCTTTCCTGCATACGTCTTTTTACGCTTCATCTCATTAATGACTGTTTCTCGGCCGCAAATGGTTGATTTCCGTGCGTTCGGTACAAAAATCGTTGCCGTAGGTTGTCATTGACACAAATCGACTCTCCTCCCGTGTTTATTTACGTGTGCGGGCTTAATAGTGTTCGAGAAGCATTATCTCGATTGAGATACAAACACGAACCAAGAAGAAATAATATTTGTGCCAAGCGATATTCAATAAATGGGTCTTTTCCGTATTTTCCCTCGGCTGATTTTCGTTATGCGAAAGAACCAGAAACGATTCTTTCCCATCTGGAGTTAATATTCACCAACATGGTTCAGGGTCGAGCCGGTTTCGGGCAAATTTTCATGATGTGTCACTTTTGTCTTCATAACTTCTTTCCCTTCGACGTAGCGAGTTCTTTCCTCTCGACGTAGCGAGTTCTTTCCTCTCGACGTAGCGAGTTCTTTCCCTACGACGTAGCGAGTTCTCTTTCCCTTCGACGTAGCGAGTTCTCTTTCCCTTCGACGTAGCGAGTTCTCTTTCCCTTCGACGTAGCGAGTTCTCTTTCCCCTCTACGTAGCGAGTTCTCTTTCCCCTCTACGTAGCGAGTTATCTTTCCCCTCTACGTAGCGAGTTATCTTTCCCCTCTACGTAGCGAGTTATCTTTCCCCTCTACGTAGCGAGTTATCTTTCCCCTCTACGTAGCGAGTTATCTTTCCCCTCTACGTAGCGAGTTCTCTTTCCCTTCGACGTAGCGAGTTCTCTTTCCCTTCGACGTAGCGAGTTCTCTTTCCCTTCGACGTAGCGAGTTCTCTTTCCCTTCGACGTAGCGAGTTCTTTCTCCCTGGAAGTAGCGAGTTTCTCTCTTCGACGTAGAGAAGCTAAAATGAGTGAGCGAATTTGTGTTTTGAGTCCATTTTATGCACATAAATGCTAAACAGGACTGCACCTACAGTTTAAAAGTAGGATCCGAACCACTGTGTGCCTCCACCGGGTATCGAACCCGGGACTCCTTGATTACAAGCCCACAACGTTACCACTACGCCATCGGGGAGAGACTAGAGAAGCTAAAAGTGACGTAAAAGTATTGTGGATAACGAAAGCAGTGTATCCACCTTAAGCATCTGCAAAGGTTGTGCCTGTGTTTACATGATACCAAACAAGGTTAATAATTTCTAAGAGCAGCAGCTTCCTTACACTACAACTGAGGAAATATCTTCCCACAAGGTGACCTGGGGCAATCCCTCGAAATTCATTTATAAGTAGTATAATGCCAATGTAATATATTAGTGATTTATTGCTTTCAAAATCTAGCCTTTTGTGTTGCTAAAATCCATCCAGTAACCGTGCAATCCATATCAGTATTTCATTGGCTATAGTTATTGAAAAATCTTACCTGACGTTTCTGTCACATATCCAGGTCCAGTCGGGTTGTGCCCAACAATTGCAGGCATCGGATCAGCCACGCAGGGAATTCCGCAGCCGAGGATATCAATTTCGGGTTCTTGCATCTGACATGTAGTTTACAGCAAACTCACGGGTGTCGCTTCGCATAAAACGTTGTCCTTCCGTGCGTTCTCCCATTACCTAGGCAACGGCATTTTCTGCTCAAAGAAACGTTGCCATAGGAACCAATCCAAACGTCATGTGCGTGCACCTGTAGGGTCTTCAGCCGGTCTCGTTGGAAACGCCTATGAATCCCGCAAGAAGGAAAGCTGCAAAAAATAAAAATGTCTAAGGACATTGGGAGGGGTACTCTTTTGAATCTGTTGCTGGATTCTGGGAAAATTAGTCTTATTAATCATTATTGTGAAAAATAAATTCGAAATGTGCCGAAAATATTCTGTTGGCTTTTAAAACTAACATTTATTTGTAGACATTGGAATTTTAGCCTCGCGTCTTTTTCACCAAAACATGCGTTTATGTAGCAACTGTCTCTTCACCGAAATTTTGCTAGTTGCCGACATTCTCTTCACCGAAATTTATAATTTAAAATAATAATTTTATCCTTATTCACATCCGGTTTCACATCCGGTTTAGATCTTTGTTTTAATTCTCATTCTGATTGATGGTGTAGGAAAACTGTATTTTTTATTGTTTTGAGATTTTTGTTTGTGTTAGAATTGATAGTTTAAGATCACTTTATGCATATATAGGCTAATCGGAACTGGACCTACAGTTTAAAGAGGGGTGTCTGATCACTGTTCAATGTGCCTCCACCGGGTATTGACTACAAGGCAAACGATATTACCACCATACCACAGGGGAGGCCCTGTTATGATGTGCTTATTCGGAAATAAAAAAATATGAAGCTATTTCTGTACTTAGTGATATTTTCCGAAGTAAAATTTACTGAGGTTGTGATACTATCTATACATCCAAATCACGTCGATGTGGTGGTAATATCCGCATAAAAATATACGGTGAGGTAGTGGAATTTTCTATACTAAAATTTTCATCGACTTTGTGGTATTTTCTGCACTAAAATTTACGTTCAGGTACTGGCAAACAGCTTTGAATTAGTAAATTTTATATTGTAATATGTATGCACTGGTTCGTTCCCATTTCTTAAAATTGACATTGGGTAATCATAATTTCTGGAACTGAAAATAATATTTTATGTAAGAATTTAGATACTGGCATGGTTGTTTTCATCTTTTGTTTCAACCATCGCCGAATGCTTCGTACTTCTCAAGCATCTGCAAAGAATTGACCGCTGCGTTCAGGGAAGGGGAGTGAACCCAGCAGAGTTGGCGAGGTGGGCGGATGAGGTACGCAAGATTGACGTGGGTATCCATTACTCTTTGCATGTTTGACCTGACTTTCAGTGTTTCCACCTGCCAATGATGGTCGCAAGTTGTTACTGGAGCACGTCGATGTATGTCCTAGCTGTGATTGGGAAACAGTTAATTAATTGTACATCAACGACCTCTTCAGAGGTTTTGATGTCATTTGTTTAATCTAATCTGTCTTGTATTCAGCATGTCTAGTTTCTCCCTTCCAATGTTTTAGAGGAATGTCTTAGAGGAAGATAATCTAGGTTTGGGATTGAGTTATGTCGATCTTCAAGAGACTGTTGGTTTCGTAAATGTTTCCATGTATTGAAGAAATGTATTCAACTGAAGCCAATCATTCTCGCAAATGCATTGTACCATAGTCACCTTACACTGTGCTTCAGTTTTCCACTACATCAACATGATACATTAGAATTCTTATTAGGCGGCAACACTGTTGCCTTCTGGGTCACTATGTATCAAGAGATTCTTGGGACTCCACCCCCTTTTCAGAAATTCCACTTCCTCTTCCACCCTTAGGGCATCGCATCACCCACTCCCACCCTCACGGAATACTTCTTTTTTTCTTCCTCTTCTTTCTTGTTCTTCTCACTCTTCGACCCCTTTCGGCTGCTATCGTGATAGGCTGACCTCATCATAAGGCTATGATCACAGGCGGAGCACAGGATCTCAGCATATCGGAGCCTTTGAAGGCGATGAGCGTTCATGGTTTTTTCAGAAACTCTGATGGTGGAAAGGAAACAGAACAGTTACTCTGTTGTTCCTCCTCTCCCCTTTTGTAAACGTGTTTTTTGGTCCTTTTCCCCACATCCTTTTAGTCCTTCATCTTCTGGTACATCACACGCTGTCCACCACACACAAGCTGATGATTTTTTTTTCTTCCTTTCCCTCCTCCTTCGATCTGCGTCCTCTTTGACCCACGTCGGTTTGGTGTGAGTCTTTGAAGGATGACAAAAACCGAAACAGCGATAAGGCGATCCATGATGTATTGTCGGCAACTTTTTGGGGGTCCTCGGGCATCGCCAGCGCCGTGGATTCCATACGGAGATGGAGTTTCTTCCGTACGACAGGGTTGCAAACTACTGCAGCCTATTTTATCTCTTCTGCTGACTGTAATGACCGCGGTAAGTTAGTCCCCGTATCCACTCTGTCACAATTCAGTATGACCTTTTCCCATTTAGTGCCCCAAAGAATACTGAATTTATGGCAAACGTATTATACCCATTCGTGATTATTTGAAACAAAATGTAAGATTATTGTTCTGGTGCTCAATGTAATTCAGTTGCATATCTTGAAACGATATGCTGCCTTTTTTTTTTCAACTTTAAGGATTTCCATCAGCAGATCATTTGCATACATAGGTATAGTTTAATCATCCGAAAGCAGATTAATGTAGATAATGTTGATCTTAGCTATATTTGCAAACAGTGAACTTGGGGTCCCAACTGTATTTGCGAGCACGGACCCTAGGTCTCGATTATATTTGCGAGCACGGACCCTAGGTCCCGATTGTATTTGCAAGCAGTGAACTTCAGGTGGGTTTGTATTCGCAGGTGAACAAAATTACCATTACTACCCTTACGACGAACCATCATTCACCACCCATTTTTTTTTTTTTGTTTAACAGGCTATTAATGAGCATTCAAAAGCAAGTTTCAGGTCACGAAACGCAATTGCCAAGAGCGGTGCAATGATCGTCTTGTTGACAATATCGGAGACCAACTTCCTAAACATGAGTTGCGAAAGACGAGCCGCTCTGGTTTGACTTCGGCCAACAGAGCCCTCGTCGATGAAGTCAGCTGATAGTGTCAGCGCCTCCTTGCTTGGCTAGTGTCAGCGGGTCTCCCTCCGCTTTTCGACAGCAAGAAAATGAGGAAGGAGTCCAACGATAAGAAGAGTCCCTCCTGTGGTGGGATGAAGGAGAAACTGTTCGCATCTACGGTATTGTGGGAAGGATGCCCCACTATCTGAATTCTTCCATCTGGGCCCGTAGCATGCTTGAAGAACATTTCTGGCAATAGCAACTATTGGAATTTTTATAAACTTATATCGACCAAGAGTTGCGTAGTTTGGTTCTGGTAACCAGGTTTATAACCAGACTCGTTGCCTGTTAGTGGAGTGGTTCCTAGATTCGAATTCTGGTGTGTTTGTTCCTCCATCCGGTTCAGTAACTCGTCCTGGGGAGGTGTAGTGATCAGCACCACGATTCCAAAGTGTCAACTGATAGACGCTGTACGAGGGTAGAGCGCGTATACAAGGACATAAGCAACAAATTACCACTTACAAAACGCCCCGCGAATCGAATCGGGTTTTACGCGTAGTCGTGAGACAACCTACCGACTGGACCGTTTCGATTCCTGATTATCCTAGAGTGAAATACAAATAATTTAGTATTGCTGGTATCAGTTTTAATTATCCGCATGGAAGTACGGTACGTGTTTACGTAGAACTGCAAACGTTCCTCCGCTTGACCTCTATGTTCCGCGTCTTCCGTCTATTCACTTACTCTGTGGACCTCCCCGATGGCGCAGTGGTAGCGTCGTTGCCTTGTAATCAAGCGGTCCCGGGTTCGATACCCGGTGGAGGCACATAGTGGTTCGGATTCCACTTTAAACCGTAGGTCCAGTCCCGATTAGCCTTACTGTGCATAAAGTGGACTTAAAACACCAACTCAATCAATATTTACTTAGTCTGCGACTTGTTAATTGCCTGAGAGTATGCTGTGACCAAAGTCTTCCTTTTGCTGATAAGGGCAAGGCTATTGGCGTTCAACCAATGCCAAGAGTGGAGAGTACCATATTCTGATTATGCTGCTTCTTTTTCTTGAAATGCACCGACCTATCCAGAAGTGGGTGTAGGATCCAAGCTTGTTGAGATACCTTTACCCACACACAACCAGAAGGAACTTCATTCCAACGGTTAAGTTCTGATTTAAAGCCTTGGAAATGAGTCCTTGTGCAGAACTTAAGAGGTGGTACTTTCTGGATTAATTGGCGCATTGTAACTGCGTGTACTGTACATCTCTCTGAGGCATTCCTGAGACCCTCTTCCACCGATCAGCATCCTTATCCATTTGGAAGATCCTCTGCATACTTGCATGGCATTAACTGTTCAGAATGGCGTCTTCTCCCTCCCCGATCCTCGTCCGGCATTACTCCGCCTTCAGGTGCTTCGGGAGAGAGTTTAAAAGATGCAGACGGAGCTTGTAATATATGTATATATGCAGATTGACTGGTCGTGGCGGCCATGTCTGTTGTGGTCGAGGCATCGTGTTGGAGATTGGTCGCCGAAGGATTTTTCGGGAAGAGCAATGCAGAATACCTGGCGGCCATCGCCGATTATCATCAGAACTGGTTGGCCACGGTCGTGGCTGCGGAAAGGGGGGAGAGAGGTTGAAGCAGTTGACTGGTTTAGTACCAAAGTTGTGTGGCGGCTTTCAGATGGATTTGGAGACGGAGAGGAGGGAGCGAGATCTCATCCATACAACGTCTCGAGGATACAGCAGGTGGTTTGCTGCGAATTTTTCTCTCCTGCCTGCGGTCATTTCTACCTGTTTCCCCCTGTCTTCGTGCACCTAAAAAAAAGAGACGTTCGATTGGTGACAATGTATACAAGTATGAAGTCAGCCCGAGGTATGCGCGCTCCTACAGTCCAACCGATTTTGTTTGTCTTGCAAATTCCGTTTGAGCTCTGATATCTTATTAGCATATCAATGTCCATTCTTTCACTCAGCGCTTCTGTCGTTTTCGGGGTTGGCTGAGCGAGTCGCGAGTCATTGTAGCTGGAATCGATTTCCAATCTACCTGCATCAGCATAACTCCTTCAACGAAAATGTTGTTTCCCTGTATGTCGGATGTCAGCAGCGATACTATCGCCCCGGAGCCACATTTCCTAGGTTCGTTACAAACTTCAAACGAGAGGTTCAGTTCCGGTTAGCCCGTTATGCATGACCTGGGTCTATACTTGAATGAATTCTCTTACTTTTGAGAATCGCCAAGATCGGCTACCATTGGAAGGTTGAAACCAAATGTTGAGCGTTTGGTCCAGTCGTCATCAGGTACTGAGCATAAAGTCAACTTGCTTGGAGTCGATTTTGTAATGGGCACAACTTTGGGTGAAGTAGAGAGTGTGTCTCGAGTCTCGAAATGCAAATAATAATTAAAACATTAAAATCATTTAGGAATATTCCTTTGGTAATTGTGAATAAGTCGCATAATAAAGCCCTTTCAATGAAAGGGAAATTTTCACATGCCCAGACATTCCAATTTGCTAGTTTCGAACAAGACTCGCGGAGAATAAGCCTCGGTCTCGTCTGATTGATTTGGTTCATTTTCCTTCGATTTTCTGTCATTTTTGGCTAATCGCGAAGATAAGTAATGATATGATGAAGTTAATGAAGAGACACTCGGAACAACATCCATGCCCATCCTATTCTAGCGCACTTTCCTAACCATTGGATCAAGGAGGTCGGTTAGGTATCGTCTGGACGTCCGTCTCATTTTCGGTCTCGTCTTGATCCTTTATTCTAGAGTCTAGACCTTTGTACCGTATGTAAATAAGGGTCTCGGGCAGAAACAATATCCATATACACAGAGGTCTTCCGAGAGAACCGAGGCTCGAATCCTGCTCCAAACGGTTGTTCAAGAATGAGAAATGCCCGATGTAAAGTTCACTACAAAAAACTGATAAACAGTAATTAGGTCGGCGTACGAAATGGGGGGAAAAGAGCAAGCTCTTCTGGCGAAACGCGATTACCCGGAAACCAAACACCGACGCAATCATCAATTGGAAATAGGATTATGTGCTCCGTTCGCAGTCTAATTTCATATCCGCGCCGCGGAGGCTTCTTTTTGTTGGCGACCAAAGCGCAGCACCAACCCAGACACTGTTAAGTGAGAGGTGCAATTTGACAACAATGCTGCGGGTGGTCTAATGAGCCGAAAAGGCTCAACCATTGTTGAGGGTTGGGGTGGAATAGGGGCTGGATGACTCACACAACTGCCTCCTGAGAGAGAGAGAGAGAGAGAGAGAGAGAATGGAATCAGATTAGGAACCCCGTAGAAGCTCCGAGGGAGGGTTGTGAGGGCAAAGATCCATCTAACACCCCTCAATGTAAGGTCCTGTAATTGACAGTACGCGTAAAATGCCACTCATCATTTATAACCGGTAACGCCACATGTAATAACACGACATCGAGGAAACTAAAGCCTTTTTTTTGTCTGGGGTGTAACGAGGGGTGGATCTGTAGACAGTGATGGGGAAGAAAATTGAAGCACGGTGGAGGAACATCATCATCTCTTTTGGATGCTGTGCACTGCTTTGCATTCCACTTTAAACTGTATGCCTGGACCCCGATCAGGGTTCAAGTCTGGAGTTGGGCCTGCAGGTGCCATTTACTGATTAATTTAAGTGCCAAACTTGAAACATCGGTCTCCAACATTTGGTAGACGTATCGCGTATATGAGAAACGCATACATTTCTGATCTTTCTAGGGCCAGATATCGAAGATTGTTTAAGTCCATTTTATGCTCAGATAGGCTAATCGTGATTGGATCTAAAATGTCAAGTGGGATCTTACCCGCTGTACAGTGTGTGTGCACTGGGAATGGAATCTTACACCCCCCCCCCTGATTACAGCAAAGGAGAAAATATATATGTAATCGAAATTTATACACTAATTTTTTGTTTTACTGCGTACATCTTGCGAACGTATCTTTTCAAAAACCCGTTGACATGTACTGATTTCTGCCACGACTCCAGAAGTTTAGGGTTGGACATCACAATAAAGAGCAGAAAGCTGACAACAATAACAAAAGTAATTCAAATTGCTTAGCCAAATAAATATAATGAAAATGCGAATCATTACATCATTATGCTTATAATGGTAAAAAAAAAAAAAAATAAAATAAAACTCACTAGTCCGGTGAGAAGTGACGATTACGATAGGCACCAAACAAGAATTATAGTCTCATTTTGCAGCATTTGACCGCTAATTTGCGAACACTGGTCCGGAATAGCGTATATGTGCATACATTGGTCTTCAACTACACTGTAAAATAATTTCCATAACTTTATAGCGATGATACCATAAAATCTGACGATTCACTGTAAATAATATAAATTTAAAAATTCTGAATGAAACTTTAAAACTACAATTACAGTATATGACGATAAATAATTTACAACTTGTTGTAGCTCTATATGCGCGATGATGATGCTGTGGGGATATCTTGGTCAGAAATGTTGACAGGAGAAGGAAAGCGCCAGCCACTAAGTGGAAACAAGGTTGCTGCAGAATTTGTGATGGTCTCATCATTCCAAAGGCTCGCAACCGTGGTTGTTTTTGTCCTAGTACAGCGTTTCATTTGCCGCAATGAGTAAAAAACAGCTTGGATCGCCATTCTTATTAATGCAATTGGATTAAATACATACCACTTCTTAAAAGAGCCTATAATTGCTCGAGTTCTTTGTAGAGAAGTCGCATCTTAGCTCCGGTACATTTTTCACGGATTCACCATCTGCTACATTTATGTCAAGTTTTGCCGAGCGTCGTCTCTCGTCAGCTGGTACAAAAAACTGCGTGCTCGCTCGCCGCATGTTGCCCGATCCAATTTTCCGAGCGTGCCATTCTCAATATTTTAACTTAATGAGGGCCGGTGATGTCTTGATCTTTCCGCCGAGCAGTTTCGATAATTAGCGATGCCTATTTCTTGCCCGTTGAGTAGCGTTCGTGCAACCAGATTTGCTGTTTGAACAGCAGAATGCTCTTCGTTACTCCCAAATTATTTGATTTATTTCGTTTACTATATCTGTCATAGTATAGTAATAGTGTATCTCCATTTACACCATTGTCTGTCTGTACTTCTTAACTTGTATGCGTCTTTTCTTACCCGTCACTTGGTCCGTTCTCTCTTATTTGCGCTCACTCTTATTCCTGACATCGACCTGCTTCTTAACACAGTCTTCGCTTTGTTATTATTTCCTTACCTTATGTTACCGATAACTTCTTTTTTCGCTCGTTCCTTCTTTGAGTTCATGTTGCTTTTATCTTAATTTTCTAACTAACTCTTTAGCATTCTTAAACCCGAAGGTCTATGGTTGTTGCAACACAAGCCTTCCATCTGTCCCTATCCTGGGCAAGATCGATCCAATCTTTTCTATCCTTACCGATTTCCTTTAGGTCTATCACAACGTTATCCCTCCATCTTCGTCTTGGCCTTCCTTCAGGTCTCTTACCATCAGGTTTCCCAACAAGAATCCTGTAAACTCTTCTTTCCTCCCCCATAGCATGCCCATCTAAGTCGTCTTGATTTAATTGAACTTATAATATCTGGATATTATTACAAATTATTCCGTTCTAAATTATGCATTTGTTCTATCTTAATTTCCTTTTCCTCATTATTATACCTCTTTATGGCTCCTCCTGGGCTCTAATATTAAAATTCATTCATTATTCCTGCTCAATAAGAATATATCAGCTTCTTGTACAGCTAGATGAGTGTTCCAGAACCAACTAGACGCATCATCTTGCAGCACTGCTTTCTGAATTGAAAGTTCTGGTGACCCTGCACGGGTTATTCTGTAATTGATCCTATGCCTTTTCTATTTGTATGCCACCTTGGAACAAAAATCCGCAAATATCGGAGGATCAATGGAAACAAATTTGACGTTATTTTCCCCCTTCGTTCAATTTATTCCAAAAGAGAGAAGGGGGAGGACAAAAGGGGGAAGAGCAAAGGAAGAAATCTGCAAAACAGAAAGAGAATAATAATAAAAAAAAAGGAAGCATAAAAAAAACCGTGATTCTCAAATTACTCACACACCATCCACTATTTACAATTTCCGAGAGAATAAAACATGCTTGTATGCTCCTTTCCTGCCTCTCTCTCCTGGAGGATGTTTTCTGCGGGGGAGAGAAGAGATTTCCTTCAACAAACAGAGACGAAGTGCGACCTCAAAAAGCCACTCCAGTTCCAAGCGAAAGAAAGAGATCACTTGTTTTACGAGTCCATCACGACCCATTGCGCCGTCTGATCAGCTCTTGTCACCCCCACATCTCTCTCTCTCTCTCTCTCTCTCTCTCTCTCTCTCTCTCTCTCTCTCTCTCTCTCTCTCTCTCTCTCTCTCTCTCTCTCTCTCCACTGCCCCCTCCCGTCGAACCCACCATGCAAGTGTGCGAGCCTAACTGGGAAAAGATTTGCAATTCAATGCTAAAGCTATGCTCTAACCAGTTTCCTCGTCTGCTTGTCGAATGGACGCTCTGAGCCCAATGCATATGGTAATAGCCTCTTGTGTCTTTCCAGGGGTGGAAAATGGAGGAGGGGGATTCAAGGCAGTTATCTTGAAACCAGACCATGGCCCCCTTAGGTGCCTGGGTCTCCTGTTAGGGGAGAAAAAAAAGTGTATGATTCAAGCCAATCCTGCCAGGCATCGACTACCCCTGTCGCCGGAGCGAATGATATGTGACCCTCTGCTCAGCGTGAGACCAATGGTGTTTGGTCTTCATAATGTCAACGCTTGGACTTCTCTGGGAGCAAAGTGAGGATGATAATTAGACCAACTGCGGGGTTTACAAATTAATCTCCTTTTTTTCCTTATCTGGTTGATCTTTTGGCTGGAGATTTCTGGTCTCGGTGGCTGTCGAGTCTCGACAATCTTCGCTGAGTTTTGGGGAGCGTGTGTCGTCGAAGATTGACTCCACTTGCTTTTGTAGACACAACTCTTCCTCCTCTCGCCCTATATGTTACAGTGGATTGACTACCTTTCGAAAACAACCTTTGTAAAGGACGATGTTATTCAGATGCTCTTGTTTCTGTCCTGGAAACAAATCATGGAGTTCTCTCGGGCTGTCGATTAAGTGAGTTATGGACAAGTAAAGATGAGACGTACTTGGATCTGTTCTGTAGCTCAGTGCTGGCAATAATTTCACGTATAATTTACCTCCCACAAGACAAAAATGTCCCCTTTTCAGAAAAATTCCTCCTCTTTACCATCCTATATTTATTGAAATTACTATGATGATGAGCCGCTGTGGTTCAGTCGGTATGTCGTCTGTTTTACACCGCGGAAGATCCGTGTTCAATTCCCGGGATACGTGATCTCAATGTCTCTGCATAAGGCAGCCGGAGATTTGTGCTGATAACTTGACCTCCACAATGGTCGAGAACGTGAATGTGTGGAGCCCCTGTCTCAGCACTTCCGTGTGAGGCTCCACCCATAGCATGTTGCAGTGTGCAGATAGAGAACTTTACTAAGATGGATTGAAATAGATAAAATTATATTCGAAATAATGTACAGAGTAGCATCAACAATTTTTAACCACGATGCACTTCAAAATTCTGAAAGTGTTTCAAAAAACATGCGGAGAATATTTGGAAAGAATACAAGATTTACTACTTTTGAGACAGGCCTGACGGAAAACTCGAGTATCCAGTTTCCTCCTCGCTGCAAACATAGTCTGAAAAAAAAAATCTAACAGCCCGGAGCTGTATTTCCTTAATTGATCCTCTCTCATTGATTGACAAATGGCCGATTGAAATTGTGGGCTCCCCCTCTCCCTTCGCTAACCTAACCTCATCCAGTTTGTTCGACGATTACCTTCATTGTTGTTGATCAAAAGCGGGGAAAAAACTGCCGAGGACACAATTCCATTTGGCGTGCGGCGGAGACAATTGGAAACGTTGACCACATGAGGCACAAACCTGCGTCGGGCCTGTCTGGTTCCACTGGGTGCTTTTCTTTTCCCGCGAAGTGTGAAAACGCGTTGTGCATTGTTGCTAACGGCAACAGTGGGCAGGTCTCGCTTCTTATTTAATTTTTGGCCATCGGCACACTGCTCTGCGATAGAGCAACGTTGCTATGCTATCATCTGGTAGGAGTCAGTACCTGGGCACCAAATGACTTCCCTCAACTCAAACTGAAAGTGTCTCATAAGCGCCCTAAACCGTTCAATACGCTTCTTGGTCCAGAGGCAACCTTGAGGACACACAACACCTTGGATACATTGAAACACCCTGTATGTTAACATTAACCTTCCTACTACGAATTACATTTTTTTCTGAACATCCACTGGCAACACTGCCAGGAAACGATTCGGTGAACTCGAGCAAAACTTATCTACGCTTTTTCACTATTCGATATCCTCACTCTATGTTGAGTTTCGAAATATCAGCGATTTACTAGCGCCTTAATACAAATTGGTGTGACGCCCATGCTATAAAAATGAGTTACAAAATTGTGTTAAAGTAGTAATTGTTTATGCTTGAGATAATATTAAGCACTAATGTTACTTATACATTAATGTATCTTGCATTTGCAAATTTTTTGGTGTTTTCAAATTATTTGTTATATAGGGTGCCCCAAATGTAAATACACTTTTCCTATCATTTCTTCATCAAGATCAAGAGACCGCGGGTTCGTGAGTACACACAATGGGTATGATCCCATTTTAAAGTGCAGATCCAGTTAGTCTTTTCTTTAATAGCAAATTGTGAACCTACTTTTGGGCCACCCTGTATATCATGTGGTTTTATTTGCAATGATTAAAGATAATTGTTTGGATTTCAGTAGAAGACCAAGGCCCGAAATCAAAAGTTTAAATTCAAATTCAAAGCCTCTTGTGATGCTTTTTCCATTGTTGCAAACCTTAAGGCGGTGTTACACTAGTGCCTCCTAAGAATAATTCTCTCTATTGCCGCCAGGTGATGCGAGTAACGCCAGTATCGGTAGCGGGGAGGGAACAGGCGAAGAGGACGACGACGCAGGAGGGAAGAAGAACCAGAAGAAGCGGGGCATATTTCCTAAAGTCGCCACGAATATTTTGAGGGCGTGGTTGTTCCAGCATTTAACGGTAAGTCTCAATGAAGACTCACGGAGGTGTTGTTTTTTTGTTGTTTCTTTTAACGGATTTTAACCATAGCTCTTGAAACGTGTACGGTAGATTTTGCATTAACGATTTTTTTCTTATCTAGGTTCATGCATGCCATTTTGTACGGTATGGTGCAGGATGTTGGTTTGTGTAATACACAGCCGGACGAGGTGGTGTATCAGTTTATATATAAAAAAAAAAAAAAATCCTGGTGCAATTTTGTCGTTCAGTCTCATCATGTTCAGCTACTTAGTTGTGCTCGAGATTCAAATTACTGATTCTTGTCAGGAGTGTAGTTCAGCAGGTGACGTTTAATATTTATACAAACTACAAAACCATAATTTTATTTTTGCTTGTTCCTTCTGAGAATCTTAACTAAAATGACACATCTTCGAAAAATCACACTGATATTTCAATTTGTGAAAAATTTGCTTAGAATTCTTCTAGAATGTTCATTGTATTGATTATACAGTTCTTGTCTAGAAATCTGTAATAGTTTCTTTGAGTCGTAAGCCAAATTCTAAGCAATACAAAGCTATTTCCACGAAAATGCTCTTTAAGATGCCCATATACTTATT
This sequence comes from Lepisma saccharinum, assembly GCF_977018435.1. Classification (NCBI taxonomy): domain Eukaryota; kingdom Metazoa; phylum Arthropoda; class Insecta; order Zygentoma; family Lepismatidae; genus Lepisma; species Lepisma saccharinum. The sequence goes on along the minus strand of NC_139231.1, from coordinate 79,673,746 downwards.
TCCCAAAACGAACCGAACCCCCTCTGCCAGACTTTCATTTAACTTGATTACCAAACCTTATTTACACAAAAGTCAAGGTGTTTTGACCGTCTGGAATAATACTTGGAAACGCAACGGCTTTGCTGAACTTCTCTTAAATTTTTCTATATTCCTAAACTAAGCCCGAAAACGCATGCACTATCACTTTCGGCTGTGTGTTTATCTTACTACACCCGTGGGGGAGGGGGTGTAGAGGGGCACGGTCAACGCCATAGCACAGTTTCAATTTTTGACACTGTTTTGGAGAAGGTATTATCGGTTTCATAATTTCCGTCTCTGTACAACCTTTGATAGCTTGTCATCAGGGTGAGTGAATTTCTTTAATAGAAGGAAGCATTGATGACCCGTCTGGTGAGGGTAAGTACAATGAATCTCTTGTATGTGTATATGAACTTATGTAATCTTTTTGTGCATGCTTCTTTATGATTTTGTTTGTTTTTTAATCTGACATTGCGTAAAGCGAGAGATATGAATGGCTGTAAACAACTTCAACACAATTTGAAACACCACAGTGTGTCAAATTTTCTCCAGTGCCGAAACTGAACCACTGTGTTTTCTCCTTAAAAGATCAAGTGAGTCCGGTTACGAGATCGGGCACACCCTCAGACCTCCAGAATTGCAATTTTCTTATGCATTTATTTTCTCTTCCCTTCCAAATTTCTCATCATCGTCTGGGAAGATCCTTCCACTCTCCTTTCCTTCCCTTCGTTTCTTTCCTTCTTATTCCTCATAATGTTGTTGGCCTCTGCACCCGAAAAGTTTCTGCATCATAAAAAAATTGATGCTTAAACAATTTGAAGTTGCCAAGAGAAGAGAGGAGCAACGATGTGGAAGGATGAAGGGGAGGAAAAGAAATTCCTTCTCTGGTGCAGACGGAACGGAAAAGAAATTGAGGAGAGAGGGGTGCGATGGAACGAAGAGATATTAGTGTCAAATTAATGGTCCAGGTTTTAAGAGAAAAGAAATAGAGTTCTGGAGAAGTCGGCGGAAGCCTGGAGGAAGGAGGCAAGCGCCTCCAACTTCTCTTTTTCGATGAGATTTTGGGGAGGAAGAGGAGGGGGTTGAGAGACGCAGGGAAGAAGTTTTCCTTCATTCGTTTCTCTCCCTTTCTTGGAGAGAGTTTCTGTGTCCGTATACTTTGTTCTTTTTTCTCGTCCTTGCTTCATTTTGCCACCAACAAGAGAAATAACCTAAATGTAATGTATGTGTCCTGGAAATCTTTGGATTGCACGCGAGTGTTGTCTTGTTAAAGTACCAACCATCGTTGGCTAATAGATGTCTTGAAATCCTACACTCTCTTCCAGTCATCTCTGGAGCAGGCGAACGAAAACAAGTCTCTGCGCAAGTAGTGACGCGAGACGGCTTCACCAATGAACACGTGAGAGGGAATGGAATCGCGTGGAGGGGGGGAAGCGACTGCTGTTACCAACCTTCACAGCAGCGTGTACTGCTTCGCTCTGTCCACTAGATTCCCCATGCGGTGCGTTACAAACATCAAGTCTGATAACAACTGTTCAGCTTCGGATTGACATCTGCTTGGTTTATCTAAAACCTTCTGGATCTGTAGTAGTAGTGGCATGCTGAAGGAAAGGTTTGTGCCCCCCCCCCCCCAGGTTCATTATTCCTAACAGATAAGAACATCAAAGGCAGGAAAAGATGGCAAAATGAGGGCTTACTAAATAGAATGCCTGTGAAGAATTGCGAGTACAACAAAAGGTAAACCATTGATTGGGATATGAGGATGAGATGAGTGATGCACTGTCTAGTTTTGCTAGTGGAAAATTTTATATAGTCGTAGCAGAGCCTATAGGTTGAGTAATCGGTTTTGCTACTGAAGTATACTAGGGCCAAGCTTTCTGAAACCTCTGAAAGTATGTGAACTACAGGATTTCCCGTGACTTAACCCAGTGACACTCCTTCCATGCCTGGGTTTCAAATAGGGTGGTGGCCCTACTCGTACTGCACTAAGACGGGTGAAACGTTTATCGGGACCCAGTATGATGGAGTCGGGGGAAAAAACAGCATTTTGAGTATCTGGAACTGTAGTGAAGTTGAGCTCTACGCAGAATATCTACGTAGATGTCTGTTACAGAAGCAATTCATGCAGCAACTTAGAAGTAAACTATTGTCGGTGGGTCAAGATGAGGAAGTTGAATAGATGATGCGAGTGAGGAGGAGAGCAGGTGAGGGGCACTTCTTTCGAAGAAGCCCTCCTGTCGAGGAACACACGAGCCGACTTCCAAGAGGGAAAGTGTTATCTTTGCAAGTCACTCCGCACCTTCATTGTGGATCCTGCTGTCCCTGATGAAAAGCCCCCTCGCCGATTCTCTAAAATAAACACCCGCTAATGAATCGGGACTCGTCTGCCTTTGGTCTCTGCGGCAGGAGGTGAGCAAGGAGGCGACCATGTGCCGTTCCTCCTAGGCCCGTCCAACCACCATTACGTTGCAGGATCTGTTGGATGGGAGTAAAAAAGAAAAGTGAACATCCCGCCGTCACTTTGATTCGCCGCTGTCAGGAAAACTTCAGCCAATTTATAAAGCAATCACTGTCGATTCTGCTGTCTTCTTGCTTTCTTGTTTGCCCTTGGGTGGGGCTATTGTCTCTGTTATGATTTTCCGCAACAAATACAGATATAGGTGGATTGTAGAGGGACCAGTACCAACTTTTCTATATCTTAGAAAGAACACAACCGACCTTAGAGGACCAAGATCTGCTCAGCTCTTTCATCTTTTCTCTGTTTTCTCAGACTTAAGCTGTACTTTCAAGAAGAGTTAATTGTCTTGTCAGTGCTGACTCAACACTAAAAACTCATTTTTCTAAGACAGAAGACAAGGGATATAATGAGTATGTTATCACGGGTTCATCCCAATATTCCAGAGCTTCTGCTAGACAATAGTCAGTTTCGTGCCCAAAGCTCTTACATTAGAAACAATAACAGATTTGCCAGTTGTTGATCAACGTATGGCTCAGATAGCATATTTGTGCTTCATCTGCACGACGATTTGAATGTCGTTCATGCCACCGCACTTAGAACAACTTCCCGAAGCTTGACATTTAGGAGTTGAACCATTTGCGGTTGTTCAACACACACAAATCCGGCCAATTTCTGTCTTCGCTAGCTTGAGTGTAGGTGAAGGAATGAATGGGAAAGACATTTTTACGAGTCTTTCTTTACCGTAGATCTTGCGGAAAGTTTGTTCAAGTTTGGAAAGCAGCAGTTTGTTACTTACCAGAAAAAAGGTGGGAGAGGGAGGGTAGGTGGAGCCATCTTCTGGAAAGTGCACAAAGTTGCTGGCAAACTGCTCGTACCAGGATGAAGACCCGTGAAAGCAGAAACCGGTTACTTTACGGGAGGGAGGGAGAGGCGGATAAAGGACAGGGAGAAGAAAACTGCAAGAACTTGCCCACAAGTTACGCGTTAAGAAGGAAGAGAGGGAGAATAAAAATAAAAGGAGAAGGGGAAATTTCCGGAAAACAACTTCGCTGGTGTTCAGAAAGTTTGGCTTTTGCTGGTGACGGGCCAACTAAATTGTGGTTATCCTTTTCTCACTCCCTTCCCTGAGCTTTCAGAGTTTTCCTAATGCTCTTTCTGAAAACTAGGCCGTTCCGAGTTCGTCTCGTTTTTTTTTTTAGGCTTGCATTTGTGTGTGTTCCTCTTTATCGTTGCAAGAGTGCACTACTGGAAAAGCGAGGATACGAGTTATGCCTTTGAAGTAATCTTCTATTACACTTCAGCTTCCCTCATCTCCTTTTCTTCTCTTGTTCTCCCTATTCTTTCTTCTCTTTATTTGTTTCTTCACGTTCCATCCAGTTTATTCTCTCCCTCTCCTTTCTTCTAGAAAACTTCATAACAGTGCGATAGACGAAGTGCATGTGTCTTGTATTACATTTCGTCTTCCACTCTCTCTTGTATTCTCACTTTGTCTCTCTGGATTCCTATCAAAACAACGAGTTCCGGGTTCGATTTCATGTCCAGTCTTGCGTTTCTTACACTTGTTCTCTCTTAGTCGTCCCCCTCCCCCCATTCGGATTCTCTCTCACGCACACACACTTGTTCCTTTCCGCCTTTTTAAAAATAGTGCACTGTGTAAATGCGGTGACTTTTCAATCACCTGACTTCGATTGATGACTCAAACATATCATGGAACCGCGGTGTTTTAGTCTGCAGGACGTCTGACTGGCACCTGGGAGACCCGGGTTAGATTCCCGGGGTGGCTGATCTAGGTCGGATTTTTTCCGGCCTTGTCCCTGCATAAAACTGCTCTGGAATTCACCCAGCCTCAAATAAATTAGTATCTGTGCGGTAAATGTGGCCGGAGTGTGGTGCTGATCACATCACCTCCAAAATGGCCGAGATCGAGAAATATGTGAGGCCCTACCCCCCACATACTCAAAATGTACCTTGATGGTGCAGTGCTTCGGACACAGGGAACTTTAACTATCTTACCCACCAAGCAAATCATGTTTTCCAACAAACCGAAGTTGGGGCCGTGCATCCTCAATTTCCACCTTGACTTGTAAACAAAAGGTTCGGGATTCCCGACACTCACACCTGTGAAAGTCGTCGCCCCCCTATCCCTCGTTTCTATCCGGCCCTCTGGATTACTTCCTACTTTCATCCCTCAATCTCTCCTTTCACCTCACCCTGGGTGCAAAGCGAGCAGATTATATTTGCGCCGGAATTACAAAAGGGGGGTTTCACATAACAATTTATATTTTTATGTCCCTGGTTCGTTTACACATATACAGCAAGTGAATATACCTCTGGTTAAATGGACAGTACCGTAGTTCTTGAAATCATAACATTTTCGTAGGATATATTGGTTTATTATACGTAGTTATATATATATACATATTTTACAGAGCGTTTCCATGAGTGTCTTGCATAGACCAAATTACCAAATCTCTAAATGAATATATTTTGCGTACCTATGGCATAACCATCGGCACTTCCCTTACCACCGAGTTAGCAAAACTATCTCGGTGGGCCTATCCTCAGCTTAAATGATATTCCGTTACAATTTGCGTTTCCTTACGCCTTCACTCTTTCTTTTGGGCATCAATTAATCAAATTCGGAAATATCCATATAATCAAAACTTTTTCTAAAAGGGGACTTGGGACAGCAACAGGGGCTGGCATAACCAGATGCTACATTATGATATCCAGTTTAGCCACCATAAGTGGACTAAACTTGAGGAGACGTTCCTCTTTCGTCGATCAATGGGGAAACACTGTTTTTTTGCTAAAGCCCACTGGCTCTTTTTATAGCCGGGGTAAACGTCCGTGGACGTGGACCCCGTAGCGTTGGAAAATTCCACTGCCAACGGTCCTTTGTAAGACAGCTAGCTCCCCCAACCGGGGAAGTAAAAACAGGGGAATCTAACATCCAGCAAAGCACAATCCAATAATATACACTTACAAGCAATAATAACATAAAAGTACACTCATGGAAGCATATTACTTAACCCTACACCTTGTAGCTGGCCAGCAATTAATTATTACAATATACCAAAACCAGTAATGGTCAATCCGACCGTTACATAGTTCCCCCCTTCAAGAGGAACAAGAAAAAACAATACACTCAAAACAAGATTACCATATTTACAAAATCATCCAACACAATTACACAATACCCACTAAGGTATTCAACTGTTCTCAGAGTATCTGAAAAATGAAATAGTCACTAGTTCATTCACTTTATCACATTGTCCACAATGTTCACAGATTCACCAAGCTTCCTCTTCCTTGTGAAGTCCGCCACTGAAATATCCTCTCTAGGATGAAGTCTTCCTGACAGCATCTTCCTTGAAGTTGGTTTTCTCTGGTTCCTGGTTCGACTCTCCACCGAGTCCTTGGCTTCGACTCCCGATCGAGTCCTTCGTTTGACTCCCATCTGAGTCTCTGGTTTGACTCTTCACCGAGTCCTTGGCTTAGACTCCTGACAGAGTCCTTGGCTCGGCTCTCATCCGAGTCCCTGGTTCGACTCTTATCCGAGTCCTGGTTCGACTCTTATCCGAGTCCTGGTTCGACTCTCGAATCTAAATCCATAATGTGTCTTACTGTTTACAACTTGGAGACACGCAAATAAATAAACAGTGTTGTGAAAATGAAGAAAATGGGGGTAAGTTATATACAAATGAAAACTAAATAAAAAAAATAACAAATAAAAGAAGATCCGCGGTCGGCTATTATGACAGCTGGGATTGCTGGCTAGGCGGCCCGACGGTAGTCTTCCTAACCCTCATTAGGAGTTGTCGCGTGGCTCCCCTTGGCTGTTTTCTGTCCCTCCACCTCGCAGCAAAAGCTGGTGGTTTATGGCTGGACAACTGGCCTGGTTCACCTTCCACAATCGGACAATCCTTCCCATTCTTTGCTCTGAAAGTATCTTCTTTAATCCTTCCAGACATTAAACGTGGACCTGAGTGTTCCGTTTCAAGTTCACCATTAACGCCACGCAATCTACCAGATGTAGTGTGCTCTTTCAGCCACACCTTGTCTCCGATGCGAAATTTACATGGCTTACGTTTGATCTCGTTCTCTTCATCCGGGAACATCTGAAGTACGGCTGGGCTCGTTTTCTTGTATTTCAGTCTCACTTCTTCTGTCTTCCTTTTGCTGGAAACAGTACAGGGAACGCAACTTCTGACGTAGCGAGCGATATCTCGTGTCATTCCAAGCCACGAATATTTCTCCTTGATTTTCGACAAAGTTTTCTGCTTCCCATTGTGCCCTGCAAATTCAGAATCGTGATGTGACGTCAATATTTGAGATTTCAAACTCAACGGGACCCATATCTTGGCTGTTCCCTTAGAATCTTGCTTGCAGTCTATCCTCCTGCACAAAACTCCCTCCTCATCCAAAAACGACAGATTGGCCAACTTAGCAACTTTCTCCTTATACTTCCTACTCCCAGAGAAATGCTTTCCCTTCAGTTGTTTCATTATTTGAGATAACAAACTGTCTCTCATTTGCTCTGAAACAAGCGATGAAGTTTTTTGTAGCCTCTCAGAAACCAGTAATTCATCATTTTCATTGTCCTCTAAAGCAAAAGGCAAAAATGATAATGCATGGTTCTTCTTGTCCGTAGAAATGGAATTTTTTCGAGGAAATTTGCATTCCCTTTTTATTCCCTTCCTCCGTTTTCTCTTTACCTCTTTCGAGATTTTCAGAGAGCATAATGCACCAGCGTTTGCAGTCTTCTGAACTTCGAGTCCTTGGGAATCCACTAATTGGCCCGTATCCTCATTCGTAGACTTCCCGCTATTCTCTTGTGCATGTGTGTTGCATCCATCCAGGCGCGAGTGATCTGACGAGTTATTCCTTTCCTGTACCACGTTATTTCTCTGCATAACTGTAACAGCAAATTCTCGTTTGCATGCACGCTTCGAGAACGTGTAAATCACGTCGCTATCTTTGAACGACCATCCGTTCTCCTCAATGTGCAAAATTATCCCACTCTGCCTCAAAAAATCCCTTCCAACGATTATGTCGCGGAAACAATTCTCAAGGATGATAAATTTATGCCTAAATTTCATGTTATTAATACAAACAGTAGCATACATCTCGCCCTTCGACGTAACCCTACCCACAGCTAATGAAATGTTCCATTTTCTCGTCTTCATGAATTTATTTCCATCCCTCTCTAATAACTTGGCTGTTTCCAAACTTAGCGTAGAAGCTGAAGCTCCCGTATCTGCAAATAATACAAAGCGTTTGTTGTTAATCTTACATTGAATGAGAGGTTCGAGGTCTTGCTGAAAACAGCTTTCTCCATTCAAAAAACGGCCTTTGTTTCTGCGTTTTCTCCCGGCGGGTGACAAAATGTTTATTTGGGGACGCTGCTGACCTCCCTTTCCAGCGGGTTGGTTCCTTTTATTGGCCTGTTGACATTCCTGACGTTTATGGCCTTCACAACGGCAGCCCCAACAAATTAACTTTGCAGAATTTTTATTGGCCCCCGCTTGCCCAAAAGTTGCATCAAAAGAGGGTCTCTTGTGCTCTACGGTCGCATCACCGCCAATGCCCCTTCTTAGAAACGCCGTTGTTTCACAGCCCTTGATCCTTTTTCCTAAACCTGGATTGAGAGAGCATAAGGGTAGCTGGTCACTCTCGGTTCCCCCTTCGCTTGTCCTCGCGGACAAAGCCAAATGTTTTCCTCCTGTTCTTCGCGAGGTGTCCTCTTCAGTGTTGCAAACTTCAGAAAAAGATAATTCCGTCTCACCGGCGAGCGGTGAATAATAAAGCCTTTCTGAATACAACCTCCTCTGAACAATGGCTGCTTCAGATTCCAATTCCTTCAAAGTATGAAATTGCATCCCATACAAATGCCTTCGGAAACTAGGGTGTGCATGAGATAGAATATGTTCGATTACTTCACATTCGTCTGTCTCTTTTTGCCTCATAGAAAAGAGTTTTCTCATTCGACGAATAAACAAAACCAGAGATTCTTCGCTCATTTGGAAGCGATTCAGAATCAAACGGTCGATCTCATTCTTATAATCTACAGAATAATATTCTTCTAAAAAAGCATTTTCAAAGCGCTTGAAATCTTCAAACGGGCGTGAAAATCTAAACCAATCCCCTGCAGCCCTCCTTAGCGAAAACGGAAGAATCTTGTCAAACAATGACTTCTCCGAAATGTCCATGACATCTTTATAATTCCGCAACTCTTGCAAATAATCATGCGGCGAAATCTTGTCATCACTCCCCGTGAAGACTGGAATCGGTAAATTTGACTTATCGAGAATTTTCTGAACTTTTTTCTCCTCTTCCTTAGCACTCTGCTGTTCAGTGCGAGATAGAGCAAGATTATTTAATTCCCTAATAATTTCCTCCTGAGATTTATCGCTAATATCCTGATTACCCAATAGCTGTCCAAGCAAATCTCTATCAATTTGTACTGCCATTTTTTCTACTTTACTTTTTCCACTTCGTAATAACATTCACTTCTGTACGATCTTCGTTGTAAAAAATTAAAAAATCTATCCGTCCGTCAGTCCGTCTATCTTTCAAACCTATAGACCTGACGACATTTTATACAACAAGATATATCCTGGACAATGGAGCCCCCATATGTGAAAGTCGTCGCCCCCCTATCCCTCGTTTCTATCCGGCCCTCTGGATTACTTCCTACTTTCATCCCTCAATCTCTCCTTTCACCTCACCCTGGGTGCAAAGCGAGCAGATTATATTTGCGCCGGAATTACAAAAGGGGGGTTTCACATAACAATTTATATTTTTATGTCCCTGGTTCGTTTACACATATACAGCAAGTGAATATACCTCTGGTTAAATGGACAGTACCGTAGTTCTTGAAATCATAACATTTTCGTAGGATATATTGGTTTATTATACGTAGTTATATATATATACATATTTTACAGAGCGTTTCCATGAGTGTCTTGCATAGACCAAATTACCAAATCTCTAAATGAATATATTTTGCGTACCTATGGCATAACCATCGGCACTTCCCTTACCACCGAGTTAGCAAAACTATCTCGGTGGGCCTATCCTCAGCTTAAATGATATTCCGTTACAATTTGCGTTTCCTTACGCCTTCACTCTTTCTTTTGGGCATCAATTAATCAAATTCGGAAATATCCATATAATCAAAACTTTTTCTAAAAGGGGACTTGGGACAGCAACAGGGGCTGGCATAACCAGATGCTACATTATGATATCCAGTTTAGCCACCATAAGTGGACTAAACTTGAGGAGACGTTCCTCTTTCGTCGATCAATGGGGAAACACTGTTTTTTTGCTAAAGCCCACTGGCTCTTTTTATAGCCGGGGTAAACGTCCGTGGACGTGGACCCCGTAGCGTTGGAAAATTCCACTGCCAACGGTCCTTTGTAAGACAGCTAGCTCCCCCAACCGGGGAAGTAAAAACAGGGGAATCTAACATCCAGCAAAGCACAATCCAATAATATACACTTACAAGCAATAATAACATAAAAGTACACTCATGGAAGCATATTACTTAACCCTACACCTTGTAGCTGGCCAGCAATTAATTATTACAATATACCAAAACCAGTAATGGTCAATCCGACCGTTACACACCAGAAGTAAGTTTTTCCTACTACAGAGTTCTCGTATGTGTGAATCAGTTCGTAACGCAGTGCTGGACGACCCCTTTGCATCTCAGCGCCCTCACCTAGCACCGCGGCCTCGTCGTGAACCACCGAGCGACCGAAACCGAGAGGATATAAACCCAGGGAAAAAAAAGGTCGCGTCACGTGACTAACGCAATTAGAGCAATCATGCTAATTACCGAGCGGTGCAGATTTCGCGGACCTCCTCTTTATCGCGTTGCATAATTTATGCGACCCTGCGACCAGGTTCTGTGATTTGATTGGTTCGGAGCTCTCTGACGCACCTTTCCAAGTGGTTGCTAAGCGTTAATCTCGCTTGCATCTCAGTTTCCATTTTCTCCCACTGGGGAGGTTTCAGCGAGCATCTTTTGCAAGATTTATCTCCGGAGGAAGTGGGATTTATGGGTGTGTTAAGTCTTGGGGGTGTCCTTTCCGCATATATATATACATACAAGACGAACTCTCTTAGGCAGCACGCCACTATCCGTCAATTCATTTTCCTAGCTAATTAGAAACTGTTCGCGTTACTGGTATTGTTCACGTGCTGTAGACGCACATTCAACAGATTATCCTTTTGTACAAAGATTGTGTTAGAATTCGGCTTTGTCGTAGCTTTTTCAATAACTTTTTTATTGTATCCCTTTCTTAATATTAACGATTATTAGTAAAATGCACATAGCTTCTTACATTTTCACGCAAGCATGGAATTGTTGTTAGAATGTTGTTACTTGTGGAAGTTACTGTAGTGCAGTGATAAGTTATATTTATTGTTTTCTTTTAAAATAAAATTATTTCGTTTTGTTTACAAGTGACCAAGGTGTTGCTTTATCAACTAAGTATCTAAGAACGAGTTGCGGTTATTTTTTCAATAGAAGCTACTGTAGCTGAGAACTGACCGTAAACTGGTACTGCTTCCAACCAACCAACTGACCGTAACTGGTACTGCTTCCAACCAACCAACTGACCGTAACTGGTACTGCTTCCAACCAACCAACTGACCGTAACTGGTACTGCTTCCAACCAACCAGCTGACCGTAACTGGTACTGCTTCCAACCAACCAGCTGACCGTGACTGGCACTGCGTCCAACCAGCTGACCGTGACTGGCACTGCGTCCAACCAGCTGACCGTGACTGGCACTGCGTCCAACCAGCTGACCGTGACTGGTTCTGCTTCCAACCAGCTGACCTTGACTGGAACTGTTTCCAACCAACTGACCGTGACTGTTCAAAAATTAAATTCCTCAGGATGATTTGCTCAACTCTTAAATTTTGCTCTCTCCAAAAATTACTTATCTATTTCTGGTGATTCCTTTCTTTATCCACTCTTTCTATCCCGTTTCCTCGTTTAAAAGGAAGGTGGTATGGTACTGATCCACACGTTCTGGTCACGTTTTAGAGAACAGCATGGGAATTCTTAATTGGCCTCCCCGATGGCGTAGTAGTAACGCCATCGCCTTGTAATCAAGGGATCCCGGGTTCGATATCCTGCGGAGGCAAGTGGTTCGGATCCCACTTTAAACTGCAGCTCCAGTCCCAATTAGCCTATTATGCATAAAAAGGACTTAAAACAACAATTCAAACAAACTACTAAATGGGAATTCTTAACTAGGAACGAAAACGAGGATATAGTCCCTTCTCGGTGGCTTGTTTCGCTAGTGAAGAAGCTCTCGAGTTTTACAACGAACCAAAACAAGCTTCGGTCTGGACTGGACACCACCATGATTCATCTCTCGGAAAGAGAATTCCTCGACTCTGAAATTAGCCATCTAGAATCACAGGCCACTACGTAGTAGCAAGTGCCTGCGCCCTCCGCTCGAGCCGCACGAGCGCCCCTTCCCCGAAAAGGTCCCGTGTTTGCATGCCTCCCTGATAAGCGACTATTAAACGTCGTTCCCAGAGATGGAATGGCCGTTCGGGATCCGGACAGTAATCCGGGATTCCGGGAGGATTCCGGAGGAGGGGGGAGGGAAGGGACGGAGTAATTTCCTCCCGAGGGAGACGGGATAACTCCTTTGTGGATGGAGGAGCCGGGGGAAGGGGAAACGGCGTCTTCTGCTGTTTTCAGTGTGCGTAGGCGCGGAGCAGCCGAGCGCCTTGACACTGGGTTCACGGAAGCGAAGTCTTGTGTTGGCGCGGTCGTCCAGCGGATGGCATCGCATTGCTTCGGGTTTTATGTGGCGGAAAATGGCGGCGATAAAGGAGTCGAACGAGTCTGGAGTACAGAGGGTTCTTGCAGGTGACAAAATAGGAGCATCCGCCCCTTTGGCCCTGGCTGAAGGAGCTGCGTTTACGGCTCCAGATGCTGGACTAGAACTGCGAAGTGGTGGGGTTGTGATGTAGAATTGCGCACTCAATAAGAAAATATTGTATTGTTCTACCAAAATGATGTACCGAGAATTACTACATGATTCATTGTAAAAGGTAAAGGTACCCTCTGTGCACTGAATCGTGCCACGTTGGCACATATTAGGTGAAAAGCTTCTCGATATGAGCCATCGAGGAGGTGATGTAATCAGCACCACCCTGGCAGACTCTTTATCCTCCAAGGTAACTCCCACTACAGTCGCTTCGTTAAAGGACATGGCAAGTGTAGTCACTAACACCTCGGGCTATAACGATTCCATTAAAATCATCGGATTCGTTCCAGCTCCGAAGTGGCCATGACTGTACTATAGGTGGGTTTCATGTGACGCCAGGATGCACACAACCTCCATGTTTTCAGCCAATTTTATTTGTCGTTTGCACGGAAATATCCACCACGTAGCATTCGTTAAATGTGCACCAACTTCACGTTTGTTTTAAATCACAAATATCTGTGTGAGTATCTCCTGTCCGTCCCCTTGAATTCCGTATGATTACAATCATGGCAGCTCGAAATGCAAAATTCCCGCGGAACCAATACAATGCCTATTAAGCCATGTGTATTTACATTGACTCCGTTAATGCATTAGCCAAGGGTATGTTTGCATGCACTACAAACTACCATATGAAAGATCAGTTAAGTAGGCCAAGTGTGTAAAATACTGTGCAGTGGCCAACACACCCGTATTACTCCTTTAGATTTCTCAGAAAAGTCAAATTAGTACTCATTCTTATGCAGAATTTACCTATGCACCCTCGTACAATTCCCAGCCCGTGGAAACTATGATCTTTTTGCTGGAAGCAGGAGGTTTACAGGTGAAAAGGTAACAGAAAGACGAACTCCAGGTCCCAGTTTTTTTTTCTATTTTCACTAAACAATTCTCTGCCTTACCACTTGCGTCTTCCTGGGATGCGTGGCAATAAATTCCATCCCTTTGAGATCCGCGCACCCCCTTCCCCCCACCCGCCGCCGCCCCAGATGGCTGGCTGGAGAAAACACGCCTGGCGAAGCTCCACCCGATCCATCCTCTGGAATTTCCCTGGAGGTCCCACGTAAGAGAATGGCCACCTAATGAATGTTGTCATCAACGAGCAAAGGTTCCTAGGCGAAGTTCTACCTTCCAAGAAGGAATGCTGTGGAATGAGATTTCTACGTCACTTAGTTTTGGAAAATGTGAAGTCAAATTGAAGATAATGAGCAAAGCCAGAAAAGCTGTATCGTACTTCTTGTCAATGGGATCGTCAAATGATACCACCCTTGGGTCCTAGCGAACCCGGATTTATCCAGGTAGTGTGACAGTGAAACTTGGCGCCCCGTTTCCGAATCGTAATCTTCCAAAAATCAGAATTTCAATAATTTCTGGCGGGTCTCACTTATCACACAAGGCTCAAACTACTTCCCCGCCCTTCGCCTTCTGACGTCATCCGAAATGCTTTCATTGTTAAGCTAGGCTTGTTAAGTTTGGTTCTCTTAGCATAAATAATATATTTTTGGTCAAGTTTCGAAAAATGATAGTGTATTTATTTATGCTAATACAGTGGAACTTTGATAACTCGAACCTCAACAACTCGAATAAAACATTGATAAGACGATTTTTTGTACAGTTTATGGGATGCCGTTCGAGCTCAATAACTCGAAGGTAGTCTATGGAAAACCTCTGAGTCGAAGTTAAATTCTAATCATCTCTATAACTCGAAGTTTTAGTCCCACGGACCTCAATAAGTCGAAGTGTAGTAAACTTTAGACCTCTATAACTCGAAGTCGGCGATTTTGTCCCTCAATAACTCGACCTTGGTAAGTCGAAATCCTTGATACCTCGATCCCCCCCCCCCCTCTTCAAGTTCGAGTTATCAAGGTTCCACTGTAGACTTAAACGTAAGAAGCCTAATCTAACAACGAAGGCATTCCGCGGTGACGTCAGAAGGCGAAGGGCGGGAAGATGTTTTTAGGCTTGTGTGAACAAGCGAGACCCCTTTCTAAGCAACTCTATAGATCAAACATCAGTCTGGACATGGATTTGAACTCGGGCCTCCCCGATAGCGTGGTGGTAATGCTTTCACCCACCCTGTATTCAAGATGTCCCGAATTTGATTCCCGGTGGAGCCGCATTGCACTCTGGTTCGGATCCCACTTTCAACTATAGGCTAAGCGAGTGTGGTACTTGAATTTTTCCCAGTGGGTGTAAATGTAATATTCCAGTAACTGCTCCTGAACCATAAGGATATTATATAAATTATATATACTCCCCTCCCGCCAACAAGAACCAAAAATTAGCAACCAAAGATGTGGTAACTATAGGGAGAATTTCCACTTATCCCTCTTCGAATACCACTCCCAATTAGCCTTTACTTTACATGTGCTCATTGGTCGAACCCTCTCGAGTCACTACTTGTGCAGACTTGTTTTCGTTCACTCACTCCAGAGATTTCTGGGACAGAGTATATCTTAGCATAACGTGGACTTAAAGTGACACCGTAAATAAGAGTCATTCATATGAATCACCTATTCTCAATCTGTATTCAGAACATACAACTCTCTCAAAACTGCATTGAATATACTAAAGCATTTACTATTGATATTCATAAGAAATATACATACTGAATTTCCTATTCTTGTCAGGCATGGTCGTACAGAAGACTGTTGACATGCAAGTTGTGAGCAAATAAGTACAAAGTCGGCCTTTCCTCCTAAAATCCAGGGTAGAATTCTAGCAAAAATGTGATGTTTGCGTGTGCGCATGCTATTTCCTCTTTCCACCCTCCCTTCCTTTTGTACGCATGGCTATACAGAGATTGATGCCGGAGGTTTATGCTGAATGATGCGTGTAGATGGATGCTGCAGGAGCAAAATATCTGTCCAGTGGAGCGTTCGTCCGTTTTCCTCCCGTTGCTATGAATCGGGGCTTTGTTGTTCCGAGTCATTAACTGCTGTATGTTAATCTCTACTCGGTCCACCCCTGTTCCACCCCGCCTGACCATGGATCTCGCTCGTGGGAGGGAAGGGAAGGAATTAAGGCGGTGCACGATGGACTGTGGTTCCACTTTTACGCCATAGATGGCACTGGCGGTTTTAGCTATGGTCAGTGTAATGTTTTGATGTGCAGTAATGGCATTTAGAGCCTCTTCTCCGGAAGAAAACAATAAGAAAATATCTCCCGCTGCACAGAACGTCATAGTTGTCTTACGGTCCCTTGCTTGCGACTCTGTAAGCATAATTTCCCTCTTGCCACCACAAAAGGAAGCAAGGCTGCACAATATCAGTCTCAATCGAAGCTCGTCACTCATCTGAACTGATCATACCGACTACTACTCATTGTACGTTTGCGATCAGTATGTTAAGTTCTGAAGAGTAGTGAAGAAACAGATTTATTGTTTCTGTTTCTACATTACTCTTAAGAGCTTACCATACTCACTGGGGAGGGTTGTAAAGTTCTTAAGAGTAAGGTACACTCCTGTCCACATAAAGTTGACACACTGCACAGGGTGGGAACAGTTGAAGAATGCCACTTTGTCTGAACAGGAGTGTACAACTCATTATGATAGTTTTAATAAAGCTGTAGTTTATACTTCACTACAGCCTTCTCTGGAAATTGAATACATTATTTCCAAGAATACAATATAATTTGTCAAAGTTTAAGTGGTGAAAATAGGGAAATATTTTTACAAGGGGCTTGTAGAACCGAATAGCGATTTTAGAGGGGAAGATTAAGGGCATTGCTGTGAATAGAATGAGTTGACCTTCAAATTACGACAAGCAACCTGAACCGCTAGTGACTATGTACAAGTTAGAAGAAAAATAATTGATGATATTACAAATTAGTTATCTTATTTGAGCTGATAGTCCAAGAGATAAATTTGATCAGGCTGTTTGCTAAGACATCAAGCTGAAGATAAACTTCCAGTAAGCTGCAACTCTAAACAACTCCATAATAGTCATTCTATTTATTGTGGTACTAGACCCCCACAAACAAATCCGCGTATGTCGTCCAAGATAACATTCGGAGTGTTACGTTTAGCCAGATTTGTCATAATGCCATTTCAAGCTAGTTTTATACCCACTATTGTAACTTTTAACGGTATCCTTTGTGTTATCAAACAAGTGCATTCTAAGGAACGTAGATTGTTCTTTCCCCCTCTGCCGTGTTCTCGTCACCACCTCTCCGTTTTCAAAGTGCACACAGGCACTCACGTCAGGCCCCATTTCATGCTCGAAAGAGGCTGAGACAAGGCGGCCCTTTGCCGCTAGAGTGCGTTAATCTGGACCAGTCAGGCCGTATTTATAGCGGGAAATTCATTCGGCTGTGCTGAATAGGAACAGTGACGACGACGAGAGAGAGAGGGGTGGGGGTGGAAGAAGGGTCTCCAAGGAAACTGCACATTAGTCGATGGCGGAAAGGGGGGAATTTTAACTTTTCCAGATGAGCGTCGTTCGTAACGCGAAGGCAAAAACTTGGATGGGGGAAGGAAGGCATGCTGGTGCTAATATTTGGTCTTAGGTTTGTCTGCCGGAGTTTCTAGGAATAGTCGTCGTAGTTGTGCAGACCTTTCTTTATCTAGCCTCAGTCTAGCTCGACGGTACCTTCATCAACCACATTTTATTTCTGGAGCAGAGAAGGACATTGGAGTCGAGATACCACCCTTTCTCTATGTTCCTCTGGCGTAATGTTGCTTCGAGTCTGTGGCTTATCACTCAAAATTCCTTTTTCTCATTCACATCTTCCGAATACATTGTCTTGGCATACGTGTTACTGTTAACTGAGTTATCACGTTATCACGTTTGGGTTGCAAACACTCGTATTGCTTATTGAGCTTCAGTCCGAAGAACGAAGGACACATGCAAACTAATGTAATCAACATAACTCGGAGCAGAATGTTAGAGACTTTGGTGCTAACGGTGCCGGGCATGATACCCGACCTAGAATCAGCATCATGATAATTCGAGATCTATTGAAAGTGTAGGAGCCTTCGATAAAAAGAAAAACAATAAAAATACTTAAAAGATAGGATGTCACCCAAGTATTGAGCCACCTTGGTTCTCAATGATCTGTACTGCTTGTTTCCGGTTCCATCTTGTTAAGGATTAAGAAAGTGAAGAACACAGTGTGCAGTTAGTAAGTAATGCGTATATTTAGGTTCATTGCAAAATACTTGCAAACGTAGCAAGTACAACAAGTATAACAACTTACGTTGTAAGATGGCCATAACGGCAATGAAAACGAACGAGTAAACCTCCGTGGCGGAGTGGTTGTCACAGCGCACTGCGACGCCTGGTCTCTGGTTTAAATCCTGGCCTACACATGAACGTTCTTTGCGGATGTGTCTTCATTGATTCCCTCATATCATCACTCAACCTTAAGGTCGCGATTAGCCAAAAGTGGAAGAAAAGGGACGCTAAATACAAATATCGAATATGAACGAAGCTAACAAAATTACAAAAGTTTGTTCTATGTCTGGCACATAAATTTAGTGGATATACAACATTTCTTTTCCGGATGTTTACCTTGAACTATCAGGAGAATATATCCACTTACCAACATTTTTGTACAACTTATGCACGCATTACTTCTCGTGTATAATTATATGCTGAAGGGAACAAACGGAACCGATCTTTCATTGTTGCCCTATTCAACAATATCCTCTGCTGTGTCTGCATTTCTGTGAGTTGCCATTCAGACTTCCTCTCATAATCTGGCGCTGCCGATGATTGCTGATTTTTCTCTCCCCGATCCTTGCTTCAAAACAAACCTCCCAGGGGAGCACAGCGGGTTGTTTTCTTGGTCCGCTGACGTCAGTCGGTTGTGTGTGAGCTGTTGACTGGGAGATGAGTTGACGTTGGGCGCCAGAGGTGGTGAGGAAAGCCTCGTGTTATTGGCCACCTGCCATCGCCCTCTCTTACAGCAACGTCAGTCATATTGCGGCTGTGTTAATTTCGAAAATTCGTTCTAAGTTTAGCTTGAACCTTTCTGTGGGTAAACGTTGGTGTGGAAAAGTAAACTTTGGTGGAAGAAAGTTAATGAGGACAGTCATAGAACGCTTGTTCGGTTTGTAAGAACGAATTAGAAATGTGGACAGCTTTTAGGTTGTGCCTTGTTCAAGAGTTGGGAAGGGATTTTTTTGAAAAAGGATTCTGAATACTTACACGTGATGTTTTCATACAGAATATACAAATGGGAAATTTTAACTGAACCAAATAAACTCCCAAAAAAAGACTCCAACATATCTAACTTTCTTGAGGAGAAAGGGGGGGGGGGTCACCTGTGATTGATCCTATACTTAATAGACACTCTACACGCGTGTGTTTTATGAGACCGAATGTAGGTAACATCCATATACTCTGGAGAGTGAGCGTAACGCGCTACGAAGCCAGATTCGAACTCTTTTGTCAAAAGGTGATTTGATTATAACACTTTCCAACATCTGACACGGTCGTGCTAGAGTGAACCATATGATATTATTAATAGTCATAAGAATATATTCAGCTCAATACAAATTGAGAATGAGCAACATGAGACTATATTTTGGTATACGCGTGATACCTCCCAGGGCACGGGAAAACATTAAGATTTGCAGTAAATAGACAGGAAAACACAGAACTTACGTTTTAACATATGAATTCAGAATCTATTTATCTTGATTATGCAATTTAAAAAGAACCAAAGTTGTACATCATAACGAAACTCACAAAAATAAATCACAGTAACAGCACAATCTTTCTCTCATGCACTTCCATTAATCTCGTAACTTCCATCTCCAAGATTTATATCTATCCGGCGGAATGGTGTACTTCAACAGTCTGTTCATACGTCCGGGAAGGACATGTCACATCACAGGGAATTTAAAGGTCGGAATGGGGAATTGGAGACAATCATGATAGAATTTTCATTCTAAACCAGGGACAACACTGCAAAGAGGACATCTAGATGCGTAAATGGAGGGGTCGTAGGTGGATCCCAAGAATGAAAACAGTTTCAGGAGTTCAAGATGTTGGAACATTCTGGATGGATTGTCTCAAGAAAGGGTTCTCTCCACATTCGCTAAGTATTTGAAAATGAGTTGCCACGATTTTTGAACTTGTATTTATTCACAAACCTGGCAACAGCTACTTGGGTGGTGACTTTGAACCTTACAAACCCTGTTTTAAATATAACCATGCACCCCAACACTCACGTACATGTTACTCATGGTTACATCATTCAGAAACTTTTACTCTCCGGATACAACTTTTTGCTTGTATCTATATTACATGTCCTTCTTTCACCATGTTAACTGTATTAATTTAGATGGGTTTATTTGGTGGATTGTGATAAATACGACACGTGGCGTCCAGATCGAAATATTTTCTGAGCAGAAATGTCTGCGCCACGTCTCCTGCAGCCCCTAATGCTATTACCACTCGACTCGGAACTGTGTAACCGGGCTCCACATATGAACCCAACCCCTTTCGCACTGAAACCAAGCACCGCATCAGAGACGGCTGTTTCGGCCTTCTGCCTACCAGAACCTTGCTCCACTTCAACCCTTGACGCATTTTTGTACACAAAAAAAGGACGTTTTCTATCGGCTCCAAGGAAGGGGATGGAAAGATACTTCCATTTTGCGACCCTTGAAGGACCCGAATCTTTTGGGCTACCTTTTTTTTCCCTCCCCCCTCTTCCTTCTCTGATGTTTCTTCCTCCGATCATTAATCTTCTCTTCGTGGAAGCATCACTGACATTCGCTCTATAAATAATCTTTGACGACGAGACCAACCCCAAGAAGAAACTTACTTATGTCCCCTCGCTCTTAGCGTCTATACCCTGCAGGACCTCCCCTTCTTCCCAGAAGTCCCGGAACACCCGCCGAAAACTTTGCAACCACCCACACCTATCCGGGGGTTGCCGCGACTGGGGCAAGAGTTGTCGTCTAAATGATGATGACGTTCCGTCTCCCTCGGCTTCTTTGTCGTTGCATGCATGATTTACTTCGGAGCAGAAGAGTCGGGAGGTCGCTCGAAAGCTAACGAGGAGTGCAAGCTCTGGAAAGGATGGCTCTTTTAGATGTGTATTCGAAAATGACGCAGCTGTACACCAAAGTTGGTAATGTTCAGCCCCTAATGCTATTACCACTCGATTCTGAGCTGTGAAACCGGGCTCCACTCAAAAAATGACAGTTCCTCCCACCCAGCCCATGGGTGCCTTCAGTCGAGAATGCATCCTGAAATGGAATACACAGTACCAAAGGACTGAAAGAATCGAAAGTGTCACAATCCAGAGGCTTTAGAATTCAAGTCAAATGAAACAATAACATCCAGTTTAAAAGAGAAGACAACACGAAATTGGGAAAGGATAAAATAAAACAAAGAAACGTAGCTCGAGAAAAAGATGTCCAAACAATGAAAGAAGAGGAAAACAACTGTTACAATAGGAAACTGGACAGAGAAATTTTCCACGATTATCAGACTTCGCCATTTCTTCTTCGGACTTTCCTTCTCATTTTTAGATTCATACATGTCCTTCACGTACTTTTGTCTTGCTGCACCCCCCGTGTCTTTGCACCGGAGGAGAATTCTGATTAAGTTGCTGCACGCTATCTCGTTTTTTTATTAAGGTCAAATTTTCATATTGCTACCCTTGAGGAAAATTCTGCATAAATTCTTATCTGAATCGAGTGCACAGTGGTTCGAATCAGATTTTAAATTATAAGTTCGTCTCGATTAGCATATCTGAGCATAAAATGGATTTAAAACTACAAAGGAACTAAGAAGAAGTTGAGAATCTTGAACATTAAGACTTGCTCAGTCTCATCCCTAGCCAGGACTATAAGTTGAGGATAGAGTATTAGAGATGAGCTTTCCAGCCATTGTAGATCGTCGTTCATGTTCTCTTGGCTTTCCTTTTGGGGCTCTCCCTTCCTTTACGTCCGTGTTAGTTTTGAGCAAGGTGAGAAAAACAAGAAGGAAAAAAAGTTCTCGCCTCGCCGGCTCATCTGACACCGCCGCCATTTCATCTGGGGACGACTATCCGCCGGAAGGCGTCAACCAAGGAGCTCTGATAATGTCTCGGCTGACAGAGTGTTAGCTTATCAGGTGAAAAACCGTTCCCGGGCACCTATCCTCTTCCATTTCTCCGACTGCACTATCTCTTAAGACGATGTCCCGGGAAGATGTACCGGCCGTAAGCCTCTTCTTGAAACTCTCGCCGAAGAACCGTGATATCTTTGAGGATTCTCCTAATCCCGCCACGTTCGGTTGACACGAGAGTTATGTAATGGAGGACAATGGCGCGACTTTGGGTGTGGAGATCCTGATTTGTGCCTGTTCTTAACCCCCAGAGCGCAGTGTTCGCAACGCTTGGAATCGAACTTTCGACACTCAACTTAGACTTTTATGATCCCTGAAATTTCAGTCTCTATCGGTAATGTTGCCTTTCAGTGCCCATTTACTTCGGAATAAAAAAAAAAAAAAAACACTCCAGTTTCCGTTGCAAGCTCTTGGAAGAAAGACCTATGCAACGTAATCGGTGGTAGGTAATGAATCACAACATGATATCAGCATTACTTTGAACCTACATTTTCTACCATGCGTGGAGAAAGTCTTAAATCACACATTTGCGACTGCAATAACGACATCGTCGTGTAATTCATGACCTCAACAGACGAGACAGACCAAAGTCTCGTCTCGTGGGCATCACTACCTACCACTGATGACGTTACATGTAAACAAGGATGGTCTGCTCAGGCTTTCTATGCGAGAAGGCGTTGATGTTACCTGTAACAGCTGGAATGTTGCGTCTTAACATCATGTAGATGGATCAGCCACTCTAATCCTTCAAATTTGCATGAACTCTCGTGCTACTGGAGGACAAATATAACGCCGGCATTATTATCGAAATGCTACGTATATATGCACGCTTACACTCGACGATACTCAAAACCATTGAGAGAAATAGTAGCAGATTGGCCCCACTAATAAACAACAAAAGATGGAGCAAGTTGGTACTTGTGCACGAACTTCTACATTGCCTGTTGCTTGTTTTAAGTACAGATTTGCTAACTAGCCGTTGTAGATGATCAACGTGTTATCGGTCTTGGATTTTACTTATCTCACATCTTTTCTTCAATCTTTAACAATCGCTACCATGGTAGAATAGTCGAGGTAAGAAGAGCATAGTGTCAGAAATCGAACCCAGGAGCACCTTTGGTTTTGAAAAATGAACTGTACTCTAGATTACTGTAAAATAGGCCATAGTTAACGAGGAACAGGCTGAGTTTCAATTTTTTTCCGACCTTTCCATGAACATTCCATGATCTGTGTGAAGAAAACGGAATTAGTCAATCTTGATGCAGTCCGCCACGAGTAGTGTCTAAAGTCATCAGCGTTAACCAATAAATAACCAGCTACGGACTAGGGATGGCCACAAAATCACACACAATCTGGGTTTGAAATTATCCGATATCTGTTTCTAATATTCGAATAACCCGAAAAACGGATAAGCGATATAATTGTTTGGATAATGCGCACATTCAGATAGTACGGAAAATTCGGATATGCTATGCTGATAATCCGGGAAACTCGGATAGTCCATGTATCAGAATATCCGGATAAAATTTTATCCTGATTTGACCATCCCTACTACGCGCAAATCTTTCGGAGACTTATCAAGGATTAACCATACATTTTACATGGAGAATTGAGCTAGGAATCTTTTCCCGTTCAAGAAAACCCCACTTCGCGTCCGTAGACTTGAAATCCATTTTTCCTGTTAGCAACATCCGCAACAAGCTATGTTGTTTGTTGGTTTCCCCCTTTCCGGTCGTTTTGTTCGCTTTTTTCCCCTTGTTTCTTTGGCAAAAGAGAAGTTCCCGGCCTACAAATCTCCTTCAAAGATGAAAAGGCGTACCGAAGGGAGACAATCCATTTTCGCCGCTTCCCGACCTCCCTGCTCCCGCACCGGGACATTACAGTTTATAGCCGTGGGTAGCCCCTCGCGGGGGGTCTCCGCGAATTTCTGTTCCACCGCGGAGATGAGTTAGGATTGCTGGTCCTGCGGTGATGCTGCGAGGGGAGAACGAGAGAGAGAGAGCTCTGTGACGTCATGTTCAATGGAGTTCGTGTGCTTTGAGCCTGGCCGCTGGCGAGCTTGGTTTGAGATTCGATTCCGGACGTGTTGAGTTGTTCTGCAGTCTTCTGGGCTGGAGACTTTACCCGCGATCGAGGACGAGATGCCCTTCGAGAATTGTTGAGTCCCGAGACAGAGGCTTACTCTCTCTCTGAGAGACTCGTTTTCTCCTCTTCACTTTACTTTTCTGTTCAGATAGCCTAATTGGGACTGAGCCTACAGTCCAAAATGAGACAAACAGCTTTGCAATGTGTCTACAGGGTCGTCACCACACCATCGGAGAGGCTCGAGATGATCTTCTCTCTTTCGAAACTGTGTCATTTCTGTTTTTTCTATTTTCGTCGCTTTCCTGCACCTTTAGGATAGTCATGACGACGAGAATGTATGGTGATTAGGTGGGCCAACTGAAGAACACGCCAAATGTATACCCATACCAATGCAGGAACTCGAACGGAACTATCGGCAGTCAGGTCGTGCTTTCAGAAAATGTGAATGGAAGGTTTAGGAAAAATCCAAATTATTTTACTATTACAGTCACTTAGATACACCAACGCACTGGCTGTAAGTGTTTTCCCTACATTTTTATCTATCATTTCCAGAATGATAACGAGAACGAAAATCTTGTCCCATCTCGTATGCTCGTATTTGTGTCCATCCATTAATTTCTGGAATAAAATCTGAAAATACAGATACACCAAATTTCAAAATTTACCTTCATTCTTGAAAAATTACGTCAGAACGCAAAATATTTTTTTGTAACAATGCATAGGAGCTATATGAAGATTAAAATCTTTTTTGGATTTATTATTATTATTATTTCGTTGAAATGTGAGTCAAAAATGCAGGCTCCACCAAGGCTAAATCCCGTATCTTTGGCCATTTCTACACTAACCGTGCTACCGAGCTATAGCTAGTTTCGTCTGATATTTCGATGCCATTGTTTTACCTGTGTGGAATTCTCTGTCAGCGCTACTGCAATGGGATCTGTTGTCGACGTCATTGATGTTTGAAAGGCGTTGCCCACCGTGGAGACGTATGTTACGACCTTGCAATTCGGCACACACTGACACACGACACGAACCACGTAGAAATTTCAGCGTTCGACCAGTACTCGAACTCGGATCTATGACATACCTAGGCATTGCTCTGACACAAGTAAATTCTAATATCATTACTTTGTCTGAAAAAAGTGATTTATAGATATTAGTTTACAAAGCAACTGCTAAGAATTACCGGAACTGTAGCACTATTTGGCAACGCTTCCGCCCATTGGCGCTGAAAACTACACATACGTTCCTTCTGATATACGAGCTAAAATTTCATATTGCTCTTCTAATTTCGCAACGGAGGACCCTATTGAGCGTACAGCTCCTGCCTCAAAGAGTTGAGCCACAATGAACGACCTCCTGGGAACCGAATTCCGCGTTCCTGCAGCACGGAGCACCAGGACATAAACAGAACAAAAATGGCGATCCGAAAATTCCACGAGTTTAGCATGCGTTCCCTCTAGCGGAGGAATGTGGAAGAAATAAGATGTGAGAGCAGAGGGGGGAGGGGTGGCATAGGTAGGCCGGCCCCCAAAGACAGGCAAGCATCATTATTGGAAAACCGCCGACTGCTTTGTTCTTTCTCTCGTGCATCCTATTCTTTGCCTCCCCTTCTTTCTTTTCTCCTGTTTTTTTTTTTCAAACTTTGATCGTGTCTCGCTCCGCAGTCTTTTACAAAAGAAACGAACCCCGAAGGGATTTTCCTGCGCCGTGTTGTGTACCACCTGCTGTCCGCCTCGTCTGCGTCATACGACCGGCAACGTCAAAAATTACCTTTCCATACTGCACCGCGAGAGCCTTTGATACGCGCTTGTTTTGTTGTACCTAGTGCATACTTGTAACCTTCCCTTGTGCACTTTGCTATGGCTTCCGTCCTTGGTACTTCTATTGCAGCGCCAACCCTCGATAGAATTTGGAAGCTCCGCCAAGATGGCTGTTGACAACATGGCCGCTTGTGACTTGTTTATTTTCGCATAAAAAATCCTGCTATTCGTGCATACGTTTTGCAAATATGACCCTTTTTCTACACGCCATTGCCTTTTTAAGCCTAAGGTTAGCTTGTTGTGAAGCTAAATTAAATACCTTGGTTGGAATCCCAGGCAACAAAATATGGTTAATCGTTAAAAAATTACTAAATAATTAAGTAAAGGTAATTTGTTGTTTATTGCATAGAAATTTAAGCGAAAAAATGCAGGCTCGACCATGACTCGAACGCGGGTCTCCGACATCCTATTTCTCAACCAGTTGAGCAATCTAACCACTCTTTGTTTCTTCTGATTTTACCACACATGTAAAACAGCGGAAGTAAAAAAATCAGGCGATTAGGTAGCTCAGATGCTAGAGCAGTGACTTGGTATACCAGTGACCAGGGTTCGAGTTTCGCGTGTGTGCCAGATCATAAAATATTTATTGTTTCCAAAAAATCAACCAGACATGCCTGCTTGTTTGAAACACATCTGTATTAATAACAGTAACATTTGGACAATATTTTAGCGCTGTGAAAATATTGCTGCGAAACCAAATTCGTAATTTCCTTGGACGAAGAATTTCCATTTCTCTTTTCTATTATCTCGGAAAATAATGGGAAAAAATCGTATCCGAATTATGATGTAACTTCAGAAGACTGAGTCTAGATTTTTTTCTATTTTATACTTTCGGGACCAAGAAATATAGAATGCGTCTGGGGACCATTGTATGAATATGGAGATTATATTTTTTGATGGTCGTACCAATATAGTAATATCGATTGATGGAGGTTTATGGATTTTTCCCCTTCCTCGAAAGCTTTTGGAGGGAGGGCGGAAATTTTTTCATGGTGAGGGATTGCAGCTGAAAAATTGGGATTTTTTTCCTCTGTTTTTCCAGAATACAATGGCTGGTTCTCTGTGCGAGGTTGTGCCTTGATGGAGGGACCGCCAATCAATCATTGGCCCTCCAACCCTCTCATTTCGTAAACCGTCCCCGAGGCTTGGCCACCAGTCAGGCGGGGGAGGCCGGCGGAGTGGTTGGTGTGGGATGGGTGGACCCTCTAATCATGCTCATTCCAGCCGAAAAAAAGGGAAAAACTCGAGGGTATTCAGGAGTGGGGAGGAATGCGGTATCGGTATTGTCTACCCTAGATGGGAAGGTTTTGTGCCTTATGGCTCTTGTGTTCGGGACGGTTCAGGGGAGGGAGGAGATGGAAAGTGTTGCTCTTTTTTCCCTTGCTTTGGATTGTTTCCGAGAGTGTACTGTGCTGGAGATCCATTTTTGCTCAAGATTTTGAAGGCGGAATCGAATTTTTTAGTTGAACACATTTGCACTTTTCCCGCCTGTGATAGATCTATATACAATTGGTTCTACGCTACATTCTGGTTAGAACTAAAAATGTAGAACTGTAATTTTACATAATATTCATACTATCTAATTTGCTGTCCATGGTGTATCTAAAAACGTAACTCCATGACGTAACGCCCGGAAAGGGGTTCTTCATTTGGGTGACGCATGGTCAGCATGAGAGCGTCCGGAAGGGGGGGGGGTGCCCCCCCTGGAAAATGAAAGTCAATCAAAAATTATATATTTTTCACATATAATTTCATTTCAGCCACAATAATATGTGTTAATTATTGCATGAATTTGATCAATTCAAATTTAAGCAATGTTTGTTGAAGGAACAACACTATTATTGGGGAAAATGTGCCTTGTTTGCCCCACCCGGAAAAAAAAATTACCTTCCTTGTCCCTCCATGGAAAAAATCCTGCGGACGTCCATGATGGTCAGCACATCAAGTTCCATCGCCGCTGTCCTCTGGCTTGCGACACCGGAGTTTGCTACTTCTCTTCAAATCCTCACAATTCTTGGCCAATAGCGAAATTTTGAGAGCTTCCACTGGGGATCTAACACAGGACTGCTCGCAACAAAGGCAAGAAAGCTATTGGCTAAGCAGCAACTCCCTATGGTACCCTTAGTGGTGGTAATCTCTGGTTTTCATACACTTCATTTCCATCCTTGCGTTTAATCTAGTCGTAAATTATTACAAATAGCTATACAGTACGTAATAGACAAATAATGTATTTTCTTGCAAGGTGACGAGGTTATGGCGTCTGGGCCTGCAAACTCATGTAGGGTCTGTGTTCTGTCTCTGTCTGCTTTTGTCCGTCATTATTAGTTCTCATCGTCGCGATTAGCGAAAAGTGACAGAAAAGGAAGCAAAATTAATTACCAGATACTGTCATTGGTACTTTTGAGATGTAGAATGAGCTGAGAATTTCTTCTGGATCTAACAACCAAGATAAGTTTTAGTCTGGTCCTGCCTCCTCACCCCGCAGTGTAATGATGTTGAGGTCAATGATTCACTTATGATCGACGAATAAACTTATCTAAAACAATGGTTAATGCATTACTTCCCTTGTCGGCACTTGATCGACAGTGGTGAAACTTTAGATCAACCTTTTGTCTTGCAGAAATACATTCCGTTGAGTAAATTTCTTCAGCAAGACTGCAGAATCTGTCACGGATAATTGAGAACGAATGAAATTCAATACTTCTTTCCTTCTGGAAGGACAAAAGGAAGAATAAGAGGCTGTTCCTGTTCCCGACTGCGATCCAAAAGAAGAACGCAACCCCCTCCGAACCGGAAGCTGTCACCCTTCCGAATCTGCATGTCATGCATCCGTCTCTCCCCCCCGCCCCCCTCTCCCTCCCTTTCTTACCCCCGATCCGCTCTGCAAAATTCCGGAAGCCTGGAATATTGGTGATTGTTGGAAAACTTGGGGAAGTCCCTTCTGATATGTTTTTTTGGACTTCTTCCTCGTTCTTTCTAACGATCGTATTTGCTTCTGGTTGTTGGGTTGGGGGGAGGGGGCCAGAGAAATGAAAGACGACACGAGATAAAAGACACAATGACGTTAAGAGAAAGGCAAGAAGAGGACGACGTAGAAAAATGCTCCTCTTTTCTACGGTAAAAGGAAAACAAGAAGGGAGGGGGGCGCTTTTCAACCCTTGTCTTTTCTACTGCAATTTTTATCTCGCAGCCTCGGACGTTATTGGACGTTAAAGTTGTACGACTGTTGACAATTTATCTCTGACGTGTAAGGTGGTATTGTCGTCTTACAGGCACAGAAACGATAAATAGCTATCAGAAATTTGAGATGAAGATGTGCACGTATGTGGGTGGATCTAAAACTCCTAAAATAGGTGATTAATTTCAAGATGATATTAATGTACAGAGTCGCAAAGAACGTCGGGATCAGGACTCGAACATGGAACCTTCGCAGACGATGTAGTAACTCGATACTGATAATACGAGTAATAATACATTTCATTTTCCTTATTAAGCGGCCGAGGTTCAGCCAAGGGCTGTTCTGCCACCTAGCCCTTGTCAATATGATAATACATATAAGATATGATAAACTGCGTGTGGAGCAGTAAGCTAAATGTAAAAAAATACACAGATACAAGAAAAAGAAGACAAATATACAGAAATTAGTTGCATACAAAAGAAGTGTAACTACAAATACAAAAGACAATAGTAATAATAATACAACAATACAATTCCATATAATGAGCGACTTGATACCTTCAGTATGTGCCCAGACTCGGCCATTGTTCCATTAACCCAACAATGTTCGATCACCTAACAATGTCAACGTACAATCAGGAATACAAAATACAAGATAGAGAAATGTGTTACTGCTCGACGTTTGGCCGACGCCAGAGAAGCAGTTTTCGAAATTTCCCCTCCCTTTGAAAACCCATATTCCAATATCTGAATAATTACATCTGCTTACAATTCCTTCTAGATCATTCACGTGAAACGTCGTGTAGTTTGCTTTCGCTGTTTTTTAGCTAGATATTCACAACAGTTTAATACGTGTAAGAAGCCATGAAACACTTGCGCATATCTAGACAATAGCGAAAGCAAACTACACAACGTTTCACGTGAATGCTCTAGAAGGAATTCTAAGCCGATGTAATTATTCAGAATTTGAAATATCATAATTCGAGGGGACTAAAATGGAAGGAATTTGCTAAATTGTAGTATTAGTAAGGTGAAATTTTTGATTTGTGTTCTTTTATATTATTAATTCTATGAGGGTGTTATTTTAAACTAGGATTATTATCTCTATTATCATCATTGGTTTTTCGAGAAGAATTTGCGAAAACTGCTTGACTGACTCAGATAAAAGTTCCAGAGGAATCTTAAAAGAGCCAAAGGATACGTACGTAGAAAGTATTAACATGGTGTGAAAAGGGTAATTCAAAGCAGCAGACACGTGCTTAGAACTGAAATTATATCTTAAATACCTAGACCGGAGCTACGGTGCAAATCCGTCGTCGCCTTGTAATCAAGGGGTCCCGAGTTCGATACCCGGTGGAGGCAAATACTGGTTCGGATCCCACTTTAAACTGTAGGTCCAGTCGCGATTAGCCTTACTGTGCATAAAGTGGACTTAAAACACCAACCGACCAACCTCACGGTGCAAATTGTCTCAGAGTTTAAGCACCCATCAAATATTTACCATCCATCACTCTACCTCGCCCGGTAAACTACTACTACTACTAGTAGTGAAGTTCTGATTCAGTACAGGTTCACTAATGGCGCCCACCATTAGTTCCCTCCACACAATCGGAAGGCCTCCTTTTATTTGCGAGGCGCCGCAATTCCGCAATAATCAATTCGCATCCTCTGTACTCGATGTGGCACTGCCCCGGCCGCACGTCTCCATCAATTGGGAAGATCGCTCTTCTTTTCCCCTGCAGCATCTCCCGTTGCATCCCCAGGGAGTCGAGTTTCAATTCGCCGCATCGCATCGCTAGCCATGCAACTTTTATCAACATTCGTCCACAGCGGAACGCCATGAACCAGAAACGTGGAGTGCATCGCAAAAGCCTCTGGAAGATCCCGTTCTGACGTCGAAGAACGGTTTGCAAAGAACAGTGGGTTTTCAGTGAGAATTCTATTTACCGACGGTGACATATCGGTTAATAGATGTGTCAAGTACGTTGAGCCGCTCTTTTTCTCGATACTATATTTTCTTCTGGCATATATCTTATAATGAGTTTACTCGCGACAGTGATTTCATCTCCAGAAAAAACAAAAGGGGGTAGTACTTTTTAAAACTCGAATTTAGAACACATTTTCTGTATTTCACCTTCATCTGCTATCATGTGAACAGTTTGGTAATATCATTAACGATTTATTTAAATTTATTTTGTGTTTGTACGTTTGGGAATAGACCACACACACACATACTAGACACAGGCTATATGCACGTGACTCTAACACCCCACAAAATCAAATGGAAGTCGCCACCAGAGTCAACGGTCATTGATGTATTGGACCAGTATCTCCTTCGACAGGTTTTACTGATCCAATATTCTCGTAAGTAACGAAGAACCCAAAGCACCAATCGACACAGAGATATATATATATATAATTTCTTGAGAGTAGGGCATTAAAGTGCATAAAATGCTGCAGATGTACTTTAGCTATGGCTATGTTCGTATCGGTAGTTGCTACCCTCCTAAGCACCGCTCCACACTCTGAATCTCCGTACCGTTCTAGTCCGAATCCGCGACGTAGGTGGAGTTGCAGGGGAGAGGACACACTCTTCAGCTTACTGCAACACTTCGTTCGGCAGCCATATTGCAACTTGCACTTTGCTTGTTCGTTTGTTTGAGTTAGTTTTAAGATCACTTTATGCACAGTAAGGTTAATCGGAACTGGACCTACAGTTTAAAGTGGAATCCGAACAACTATGAGCCTCCACCCGGGACCCCTTAATTACAAGGCGACGACGCTACCACTGCGCCATCGAGGAGCCTTGCACTTTCCAGAGGCAACGTTTATTGAATAGACGATCTAAGAAATCACTGCTACTTGGGTGTTTTAGCAATAACAATGCATTTTGGGAAAATGTAGTAAAGAAATCACAGGCCACATTTTCTAATTAAGCAGTGCGCATGCCCCTAAGAGAGCGGCGAGTGAAGTTCGAACTGACACCTGGCGGTTAAAGTGGCAACTGTGCAAATAGGGCT
This sequence comes from Lepisma saccharinum, assembly GCF_977018435.1. Lineage (NCBI taxonomy): Eukaryota > Metazoa > Arthropoda > Insecta > Zygentoma > Lepismatidae > Lepisma > Lepisma saccharinum. Next base: position 79,642,081 of record NC_139231.1, on the reverse strand, counting down.
CCTTCAACCGCACTGGAAGCCGACCGGAAAGAACGTAACACCCCATTTGTGGATTTGGACACTTCCTGTGTCAGGTGACATACCAAAACTGCATCAAGTTTTCTATGATGTATTTAACTGGCTTCAGAAGTTGAAGTTTGAAGTGAAGTTTGTTTCACGTGTATGGATCAAGGCGAGGGTAGAAAAGAGGACTATTTACAAATCGTTTACTAAAACTAATTATATGGATTGCACAGGAAGCATTGAAGATAAGGAGAAAGTGACATGAACAGAAGATCCGGTAAAGAATGGGATGTGTATGACCACAACAACTGGACCTGAGGAAGTTTGTGTAATCCACAAAACACGCCAAAGAGGACAACCGTCTATTCTGCATACCTATTCAATTTTTTAATGGTTCGCCAGAAATATGCGCATCATGGATGAAGCATATCCAGAAAGTCGGTACGATGAATATATGTACACCTTGGATATCGATTTTTTTTTTTTTTATGAGCATTGCGGGTCCAGATTTAAGTATCCCTAGTCAAACGTAGATAGATATCCCGTGGATATTGTCAGCAACGGTAATATTTTCATAGTACTTGCATCCCCAATGCTGTAGACAAGGGAAAAAATATTATCAGTCAGATATTGATGTTGCTACGTACATCTGTTTACATAATTAACCCTTTCGAGTTCCCTGTTCCCTTTTGCTCATATATAATTGGCACACATAAGCTCGCATTTTGCTCGGGAAAGGGGTAAGAGTGAGCGCGTTGGAAAGAATCGGAAACTGGGAGCGTGTTTGCGTTCGCCTTCTGGAACTGCTTAGAAAATCCATAACATTTTCACGTTTCTTTGTGGGCCGTCCTTTCCTCTACCTTTCCTCCTTTCTCCCCGGAGCTTTACAAATGGATGAATGCAGCCGGCTTCTTCTGGCTTTTTAAAAAATGCATGGTTGTGGGGTGGTGGGGCGCAGGAAAGGAAAACGTCGGCAATAACTTGGGAGATGGAGGTGGCAGGTAACGCCGTTCCGCCGCCTGGTGTACAAAATATCAACTAACTTGTCCGCCGGAGAGCTTTTCATTCCGTGCGTGCGCTCCATTTTGTGCGAGTGTGCGGTTTCATGTGATGGCGAACCGGGAGAGGGTGAAACGAGAAACAGAGAGAGAGTCGTAAAATTACAAAAAAAGGAAAGAAGGGGAAAAAAAGGGTTTTTTCAGGTACCAGCCCCTACGTTGTAAATGGAGTTTCGGTGTTGGCGAATCCGGATATCGTTCGGGATTTGCTGACCAATCAGGAGGCCTTGAGGAACATGATTGGTAAAATGAGGAAGACATGCACGCATTTAGCACGCGTGTAAAACAGAGTGACTCTCGCACATTACACTGTACTCATTATTGCAGTTGAGGGAAACATGTACAGTCACGAACCCTTTTTGGTTGTAAGAATCCCATTGGCTTTCAGTGTGGTTGATATAACCGAGAAGTGTCCGTGACTATACTAATGATAAGAAAGGAATGCAACAAGAATCAGAAATTTCCAGGTTTTGATAGCCAATGTTGATTTGCAGCTCGTCGGAAACGATGTGATAGTCTAATTCTGATATTGCAGTTAGTTGGAAATTATACGACGATCAAATGCTAACTTGGCAGCTATCTGAAAGCTGTGATCGTCAAATGCTGAATTTTAGATTTTAGGAAGGGAAGCTGAATCAGTCCCGTACCCAGAATTTTATTGGGGGGGGGGTGTCTTCCCTTATCAGTAGCCGCCATCTAAAGGCAAAAAAGTGGGGGGAGTAGAAGCCCTGAAGATGAATTTCTCAGTATGTTACAACTTATTATACAAGATGTTTAATCCTGCTAAGGAATTAAAATTGGTTGCCACTTTTCACTGTTTTCACATGTGTACGATTTCAGGGCTGGCTTCAGCCCCCCGAGCCCTCCCCCTGATACTTGCGTGAAGCTGATGTCTAATTCTGACTTATATTTTGCTAGAAATGATGCGATATCCTAATTTCAGCTTGTAGTTTCCTGGAAATGATGTGATATTCTAATTTCAGCTTGTAGTTTCCTGGAAATGATGTGATATCCTAATTTCAGCTTGTAGTTTCCTGGAAATGATGTGATATTCTAATTTCATCTTGTAGTTTCCTGGAAATGATGTGATATTCTGATTTCAGCTTGTAGCTTCGTGGAAGTCGTGTGGTTGTCGTATTCTGACTTATAACGTGCTGGAAATGAAGCGATCGTGTTGAAATAGACGTCTCACATTGATTTCTATATTATTTTTAACGACCAGAGTCCCCTAATATTATTTGGAAGTTGTCGTCTGTCAGTCTCCTTCTATTAAGGCTTCAGAAAGTCCTCCCACCTCCGGTATTTAACCTGCAGACCTCCACGATTTGGTCCAAGATTCTTGAGAGTAACAAGACTCGAGGAAATCTGTGAAAACCATAACAATTTTGAATCCACATCAATCCACAAGGGAAATAAATATATGTCGTGGACATTATGATAATCAGTTTTCATCAGGGAGGAATTCTCACATAGCCATCTTTCTTCCTTCCTTCGATTACACTTTCCCCAGGATGAATACAAGGAGACGTGAGGGTATCGATGGCTGGTTGCATTGTTAACTAGATTTACTGTCGGCATAAGGAAGTGAGATTGTTGCTCCTTCCAGCTATAGTGGGTTTCACATTGTTGGCCTTCGGTAGTTGCCACCAGGGGCGCGTTTGGAGATCCCGTGTGGGTGTAAAGATTGATAACATGGAACCACAGCCAATTTTCACTCCTGCATATTCTCCGGCAGGGTTTACAACTCGAAAACAACGAAGTTCCCATGAGTTTAGTTATCTGAGTGTGGAGTATGGCAGATCTGAAGCTGTAGTAGTCTACTTGTAAAAGCCAATTTACTTCGCAGGAAATATATTGCATTTCGATGTAGGTTAAGCGATGTTGCAACCTTATCATGTTCGGTAAACACACGTTGGACTGTAGGTTGCATCACACGTCAAAATGTAGGTCCGGTGCCGATTAAGCGTCAATCCATTGGTGATATTGCGAGTGTGGTGCGTTGTGTATGTATGTATACGTACATATTAAGGATAAAATTCCTATTTTCTAGAGCTCGTAGCATCGAAACATGGCGGCAAATAAAAAAGCGTTATTAATGAACGTTATTTACTTTAAATACCTCTTTACACGGTGAAAGTTTGCGGTGGCGCTCTGTATTTGTTGTTTAAACTATTTATTTCGGGACTCAAGACAGGAACTGGGCGGATGTTATTAAATCGAGACGAGACCGAGAGCGAGACTCATTTACAACTCGAGAGAAGATCGAGACGCTGCTAAGTCTCTTCTCGTCTCCATACCATTTTAGTTTTATCCACCTTCAGTTTTTTGCACTGGTAAAATTTATGAGGGTACAATTTGAAATGTTAACTTCAAAACTCTTGAGCCACTTTTATGTCTTAAAGACTCAATTAAATATTGCCATTCTCTCGAAGTCGAGATACTAGGCGAATATGATCGAGATAATTGAAAGATGTATTCAAACATGTTTGGTAGCACCATAGTACAAAAGATCCAGCATTTTCATTGCTGTTGAACTGTCCTTTGTATGGAAAAATGAATGCAAACTTGTATTTCTCGGATATGCTTGCCGTTTCCTCCTGTGGGTTGCACACTTGCAGGCAGGTTTTCCATTCCTGTTTCCCCCTCCCCATCCTCCTCCACCTTGAAAAAAACTCCTTCCGCCTTCATCCCGCTTCGCACGCGAAAGCAGCGTTTTTTTTTTTTCATTTTCCCCCAAAGGCGAGTTCGCATTTTTGTCGCAAATTTGAAAATTCCTCGGAAGTCCCCCCCCCCCCAGCTCTCTCCCCCTTTGCGCAGAGGGGTTCGGCTCGGATTACAGCCTCGAAAGCGTGCGGGAGCCCCGTGCCTTTCAAAACTCCTCTCAGATTGGCCCCGGCGGGGATATTTCGCCACCGACCCAGTATTCCTACCACCTTGATATGAATTATCACCCATTGGTGATAGCCCAAAAATTTAGTACCGTTGAAAAATCTCATAACACTGAATGTTCTCTTGTCCTCTAGGTCATATGCATCCTGATAGGCCGGAAAGGTTCAATAGCTTACTGTAAAGATTTTCTACTATTTGAGTGTCTTATGATTTTCTAAGAGTACAACTGTCAGTCATTTGCAATGAATTTAATGTAGCAATTCCACCTTTCTTTGCTAATCAAATCATATTCTTACGTGACGAACTTTTTTACTTTAATGAAATACAAATCCACTCAGCACACCTTATTAGATATTTTGGAGGAGTTAATGTTCTCAACATGTACATATATTCTACGTTTATGGAGTACACACGAAATCATTACAGCTTGTTAGATGCTGTTCAAAAGACGCCAAAGTTACATATTCTTGTTTGTCTATGGGATACGAATCAAATCAGCACAATTTGTTACGCATTGTTCCTCGTAATATTTTTACGCTGATTCATTTGCACTGTTTCTGAAAGTTATTAAAATGTTTAGTACAGCAAGTGATATTCTCCTCTCATATTAATCTTTGTACATAACTCGTAAGGAAAATTTGGTCCATCATCCCATATTGAAAATAAATTCAGCAGTTTTGAAGTAAACATTTGGGTTCTTTTCGGGGAACGTTGTAGCTATATTTAATTGCTTAACGTCAAATACCCTAAACGGTTTACGAAGTTTTAAAATTTTTGGCGTCTAAAGTCGATCATTCTGCACAATTTGTGATGATTTCATAGCTCACTTATATTATACTACTCTTCTCAAATGAAATTCTCTTCGCATTGTTTGTAACAGGATGCTTTAGTCCTCCACTTTCTGACACCTTACATTGTGCCCTAATATCGTAATGACAGGCTCGATTAGGCAAATATTTGTAGATCTCATTTCGGAATCATGTTTTGAACATCTGTTCTTTATGTCGTGTGTCCACGGAGAAATAAGTCGATCTTTCTTGCAATCCTTGTTGGTGTTAATGATTTCAATTGCCTTAGATTATACCACGAGCATTTTTATGAGCTGCACCAATATGCAAGAAAGTTCGTTTCCTTGACAGCCGTCGACGCAAATATCGACTGTTCCCTTTCCAGAAATTCAAATCAAGGTGCTTAACTCTAATTTGTCTACTGCAAGGAAGATTCTGCATCGTCGCAGGAATGGATGTTGTTGGCTGGGTCCTTTAAGTTCCTCATTTTACCCCTCATCCCTTTTCCCACCCACCCATCTTAGAACCTTCCTCCCTTCTTAATTCTTTTTTCTTTCGTGGCCCCCCTTCATCTACCCCTGGAGACGGGGTTGTGGCACGCTTCGGCGAACATCGAAGTGACAGCCGAGTTTAAGTCGAGGAAACGCTGGGACGCGGTCGGCGAGATTCACGCGACGATGGTTGGTTGCTTTTTTGCGTCTCTCCTGAATCACGGTGGAGCAGATGAGATGGATGATGGTGGTAGGAACCAGTGGCGGATCCAGAAGTTACACTTGGGAGGGGCGAATTTCGGTCGGGTACCTCACCTAACCTGAATTGTTCGTTGTTATTATGTCAACATAATTCCTCCCATTTCCACGCTAAACTGATGAGTGAAAACATTGAAAGAAAAACCTATTCCCTCAGGAGGTCTCGTTCGATCCTATTTTGAAACATATTGCAAGTTGTTCGGATCCATATTTAAATTGTATATCCAGTTCCGATTAGCCTATCATGAGCATAAAGTTGGCTTAAATCAAACTTTAAAAAATATTCTCGACGCTGTTAAACTTGACGATAAAACCAGAACATATAATCTTCAAAAATATTGAGCATTTACATAAAAACATGGCCCCATGTATCGGCGCCTGGTAGGAATTGGGGTGGATACAGCTCCAATCTTTTCTTGAGTCAATTCCATCATGAACAAGATTTTAGACATCTAAAGCACAGTGGATTGGGCTTGTTTGTTTAGGCAGATGATGTGAATAAGAATAAATATAAGTTGTCAACTAGAAGTCGATACCCACTCCCCTGCTGATCTAAAGCTCTGCGTTGACCTAATCTGTGGCTTGTACATCGTGTTTTCTATTTTTCGTCCTACTTTCACGTATTAGCTATCTTTTTCTTTGATGCTACATACTGCGTCAGATGCCTCCAACTTAACATGTACACTTTCCACACAATCGTGTCGAACACCAGCGTCTGCCATCACATATGTTAATTCTGGAAGAACGCCACTGTTGGGTCACGATGTTCCAATTCGCATTCAATCAGAGCTGCTAGATTTGTAATCGTTTTATTCCCAAAACGAGGGCCCTCCTTCTTTTTTCGAAGCTTCATACGCTTGTTTGAGGTCCTTGAAACTGGCAAGGAGAATTCTATTTCTTCCAACAATTCCCAGCCATCAAGTAAGAAAAAAGTGTCGTTGGCTGTAGGAGGTCAACATCCTGCGAGGCCAGCAACCGTCGTGACACGAACCTTGGTAGAAAGGAACTAATCTCCTCGGCATCAGGCCTATTCGCGAAAGGCATTCAAAGCCCAAAATGTAATTTTCTGGGGAAGTGATTACCGGTTTCCCCTATCAGACGCTAGCACTCTTTTATATGCCAACGGGATCTAAATGGGTTAACATCTTTGTCTTTTTCATTCACGGGAATTGAGCGAGCAGGTGCAGAAGGTGGCGTGGGGGGAGCAGAAGTAGGCTTCCCGACCCGCAGCCCGGGCGACAGTAGTTTTGTTGTGGAGGAGACGTAATTACTCGATCATTAATGCGTGGTCGGGAATGTGTACAGGAAATGAGATTGTGGCATGCAAGATACCCGAGAGCCGGGTTCATATTCCCACCTTGTGTCCGCGTGCGATCCATCAAGTAAGACGGTGGTTGCTTATGAAGCCGTATTGTCTTTAGGTGGCGTGCTCGACTTAATTCGACCTTGTTTGTTCACCGCCTAATTATGGTTTAACTGCATGGGCCGTTTCAGTTGTACCTCGTCGTCGTGTTTATGCAGTGAGAAGAGGAAGACATTTGCGGTCAGCCTTCGGCTGAGGTGGTCAACCAGTGTCCTTCAGGAATAAACGTGTTTTTCTTTAACAGACTCCCAGGAATTAAAGTAATGATTGTGTTAAGCCCTTGTTCAATCCATAACCACTGACTTTGTAAGCAAGAACATGTCATCAATTTGCAGAGATATTAGACAGTTCTGGCTAACAATTTCGATCTACAATGTTATAAACCTTTACTCTGGAACCTTATGTGATCCAACCACATAAGCTTGTCGTATGCTTATATACTCCCCAAATGTTAATCTCATGTCTCTAGAGTATTAGTTTCAAAGTATCAGAAGAATGTTGCATTCACTCAGCTTTGTGGAAAACGTTTAGGTAAATGGTAGTATTTAGCTCACTTTTCAAAGATCTCCCTGTGCAGAAAATCGTAAATAGTAATAATAGAATTTATTTTAAAAATTCTGTAAAGGTTCGTAAATGATCTCGTGGTTTGGGTTATTTTATAAAATTACTTCCTCACACTAAGTGTCTACTATGGCAGGAATAGACTCATCTCTTCCTATATTCTACTCTGTACTCAACAATGTACCATATTTTCAGGGATGCAAAGTCTGAAGACTTAGTGTTATGGTATGACTGAGAGGTTGGAATAATTCTGCCGCATCATCATAGGAGCGCTTGTTTCATAAGATGCAAGGAATAGGAAATGTATGTTCACATTCGTAAGATGTGGATTGTAGAGGATGGATCGATCGCCGGCAGATGGAGATAAACTTTTTCCCTAGATTTATCGTAGGTGGACATTGGATAAGGCTTACACGCTGAAGGGGATGAATAATTCTGTGGACTCTGCATAGGTGAACTTTCGAGTGTGGATTGCAGGCCGATGGTGGTGAATAATTCTGTACATTGAGTGTAGGTGAGCCTTGATGGACTGAGATGAATAATTCCGTTCGTTTCAAAGTTGAGGACACCGTTACTTTGGTGTCCTCCTGACTTTTCAGACCTTCTGCATTGAAGACGCAGGAAGGAAGCCGCGTGGCTATCTTTCAATGTGATCACGATGGCAAGATCACAAAGACGTCGGCAACAGCTTCTCCATCCAGGTAGGAACACCTGTGTCGCACCTTTCCACGGACTTATTTCCATTCACGGCGCTGTCAACAAAAGACGAGGAAAGAAATTAGCCGCGGACTGGCAGGGGAGGGCCCTGCTGATGGAGTTGTTCCGAGGAATTTCCGCCTACATCGCCTGTGTGCATGCAGAATGTCATTTCTCGAGCTGCCGATAGGAGCCTGATAAGGTTTCCCAGTAGCCTAATGACAATCTCTCCAAAAGGGAAGAAGGAAATGAGCAGTCATGAGCCGCGGGTTGTTTCAACGACGTGTTCCCAGGTTGTTAACGACTCTGCGAAGGAAATGCTCATAAGTAGAGCGCGTGTTGTCTCTACCTGGCCGTATATTGCGCTGTAATAAGTAAAAATTATCCCACACGCGGAGTGGAACCTTGAGCACGTATTGTGCATACAATATTCACGCATGTAATTATCTAGCCCGAAGTCTCGGGACTTCCTGCGCATGTAATTCTTTTGGTAGAGTTGAACCGCCAGAGACATAGATCGTAGAAGGAAACTGTGCACGTTGTCCTTTCCCGGTCTCTAGGCAGTGATAGAGCCGAACTTTTAATGATCGTGTACGACATACGTAGTTCGCTCGATCTGTCTCCGAGAGCTTGTGTATGCTTTCAGTGACATTACATGGCGTGTGATATTCTTCTTGCACAAACACGGTTTGTTTCTCACGACCAGACACTTTCTTTCTACAGTATTATCGTATTATAATATAATGTTATGTTCTCTACCTCTCACACACACACACTGATGATAGCACATATAAACAGGATGCATTAATATATGAAATCCACACGTTCTTTCTTGGGTCTTCAGTCACTGAACAAATAGTCTTCTAATAATTCTACTAATTAATATGTTTCCTCGTGTAACCTTTTTATCAGTGTTGGAATTGAAGTTGCCGAAGCCAGGAAAAAATCCTCTCCTCTGTGAATATATGTACTATTACAGTTATTGTTTATTATTATTACAATTTTTCATCATTTAAACTGATAAAGTGATAGTACTATTACCATGTCAAATCTTGTGAAGGAAGTGGAAATTCTGAAACTGTCAGTTATTCAAGATTGTATTGTTAAAAAAAAATACATTGAGTTTTGCTACAAATATACATGTAAGGGCACATGTAATAATATTTAATACGAAGGCTATGGACACCTAAATATGGAATATTCCTCTTCATATCAGCAAGAGAGCTACGTATCTTACCAAATCAAAATTAAAATTACACGTGATCTGAAATCTCGTAAATGGAATAATTGATTTCCGTAATACTCTTCAGTTGTATTTACCAGTCCAGTGTGATTTCATAAGAGCCTGGAACTAATGACATTTTTTCCAAAACAAGGAACATTTATTTTAAAGACAATTCGCACGGATTTTGTTTCATATTGAAAGATCGTTTAGACCATAAATGGAGAGATGTTGTGTACACCTAAAATATTCCTTGTTTTTTTTTCTGTTTTCAACTTCGCCATTGTACTGAAACACGGAAAGATATTAGAACCCTTGTACTGAAGTAATTTATTTTTTGTGCTGAAAATAGCCGTCTTTCAATATCCGAGAATCATCCCTGTACCTTCATAAGGGAGGACCATAGAATTGATTAGACTTTTGATTCGTTGTAGACGAACACAAGATGTGCTATAGCGTTCCTGTTTTCTGAAGCAAATCGGAGCTTTTTATACCTAAAATCCTGAGCCGGGAGCCTTGTTCATTTGCAAAGTTTATTGAATAGTAATTAGAAACATCGCAATAGTCTTGCGCTGCTGTGGTACTTTTCAATTACTTGACAATATTAGAATTTATTACCTGAGCGTATGGACAGTGAATACCCACAAATTTTCTGCTTACAAGACTTCTCGGCGAGGCAGCGGCATAAAAACATTCGCACCAGACATGAATTCGATGGTCGGCAGGAAAACATCTTCCAAACTCCTATTAATACGAGCATAAATCATAATCATGTCCATCGCGAGTCATTTGGTTTGTCGTAAAATAACATCGTCAGCTTTCCCCGGTGTGATGCAATTGGTTCGATTCGGGAGCCCTATCGATGTTCCCGCCTTGCTGCTTTGAAAAGCTCGTACTACATAGCAATAGAGATTTTCCATCTGGCATTACCATTACGTGGTTACATGTCTCTTAGCACGAAATGTTAATTGGACATTATCCATTGTCTAGTGCTTTTAGCTATACTGCGTTTCGATAGAGTACCTCTTCTCTCGTGTTGAAGGCTAACGGGACTCTGGCATCTGGTCTCACGGCCAGTATAATGTTCTGTATGGCTGTGTGTATGTTGTCCTGTGTTTTATCCTTGCAGCTATGGTAAGGGGCTGAAACCCTTTGGTTGGCTTAGCTTGTTTTTGAGTGCACTTTATACACAAAATTGGGACTGGACGTTCATTTTATAGTGATATCCAAACCACTGTGCAATGTGCCTCCACTGGGTATCGAACCCGAGACCCATTGATTACAAGACTGCGAAAGTTACCACTACACCAGCGAAGAGGCCCAGGACCCCGTATAATGTGACGGGTGAAAAATAACCTCAGTGCTGACGCACCCACAATTTAAAAAATTAAGTCAATCAATCGCTAACATAGAGAATTACTACATCCCTTTTCCTTTGTCTTCGGTACAGATGGTAAGGTCTCCCGCGTAGCGAAGACACTCTTCAAGTCCAAGTGTTCCAGGGTTCGATTCGGTGTAAGCTACCAAAATTTCGATGGATAACCAGCTACTTGAAAGGAATAAGTAGCGGCGTGTGTCTAGAAATCGAGGAACTGCAGTTCGATTCCCAATCAATCTTGTTTCCGGCGCGTGCAAAATGTTCGGCATCCACGCGAGGGGGGTTACCGGACCCGCAGGAAGCTTGACGTCGTGTAGTCATTCAGAGTGGCTGGGCATGCAAGTGCTCATTAACGTACATTCGTTGGGGGCGGTCTGATCGCTGCAAGAACCGGTGAGAGGAGGGGGAGAGGGATGGTGTTGGATCCTGTTCGTCGTTGCGGATGGTTCGAACATGCAGATTTTCGTAGATGGGGAGGGTTTCATCTATTGTAATGTAGAACAGAGCTCGCTGGCGCGTTCGATGTCAGTTCGCTGTCATCGGGACGTCACAATAACTCGCATAGCGCTTTGAATAAATGAATAACAATGCGATCGTCGCATTGTTAAAAGCTGAACTTTGCACTTGCCTTTTTTTTATTTGATGGTCCAAAAAAGTAGGGGGAGGGGTAACGGGAACGTTCTATGATCGGACGCTGGTTCAGCCTGCCGGTTTCGCATTTTGTTGACGCGAAACTGATTATGGTCAAATGAGTCTTGAATTTTTGTTCAAATTCCTCCGCGGTTTTGCTAAATGCGTTTTGATCCTGTGATCTTCCAAGTGCAAGTATTGTTTGGACATGCACTAGAAAAGCACGACGATGATTAAATTACATAAGCTACGAGATCATTCTTAACATATCCAGACGAGAAACTAAAACAATTTGCGTCGAAGGGCATTGAAAGCTCTCTAAAAGTTTTGAGAGCGTTTTGGTACGCATTTCTTTCACTATGGTTTATATATGTCTGGAAGTTGAATGACGGGACTACCCGTGGTTAGCACAGCGCCTTACGACGCCAGGGGTCCTGCGTTTGATTCCCGGGCTGGGGATATGAGTGTTCTTTGTTTGAATTATTATTGTTTTACGTCCACTTTTTGCACAGATAGGTTCACCAGGACTGAACCTACAGTTTAAAGTGGGAACCGAATCACTGTGCAATGAGTCTCCACCGAGTATCTTGATTACAAGGCGACGGCGTTAAGGGTGTTCTTTGTGATTGTCCCTTCATCAATTTCATCATATCATCATTCATCCTCATCTTCGCCATTAGCTAAAAGTGGCATAATAGCACATTAAAAGAACCAAATCAATTAATCAGTCAAAGTTTTATGACTTGAAAAGCGTATATTCTATTACAATTCCAACGATAAAAAGAAAATCTAATTTAACGAATTGACGAGGATTTCACAAATGCATCTCCTGCTGTTGGAGTCCATTCCTCTCTGAATCGACATTGGATCTGACAGACCGGACAAAAGAAAGATTGTTGACTCGTCAAGACGAGAGGAATATGATGGAAGGAAGAAACCGAAGCAAAACATTTCCGAAAAGCTATGCAAAAAAGAGAAAAGGGCAAACGCTAGCTCAAAAAGAACCTTTTTTTTTGTACCATCCCTCCATCCTCTTCCCTTTATCTCGGCCGTGTCACAATTTTTTTGGCTCGCGGCCATCGCGTTCCAACGATACACCCACCCACACGGAGGAGATGTCCTCTCTCCGCGACATGTCGGCATGGTGCCAGTTGCCCCCTTCCGTCTACTTCTCTTCATTTTTATCTGGTACCTCCATCTCGGAGCTACAGAGTCAGCATTTGGTTACCATTTTGATGGCGCGTTATGGATCGGTCCGGCTTGGACGTGAATCAGAAATAAACCCAGATTCGATTTTTATCGAAGCGATAACAGAACCGCTGGTGGTGTTCGTTTTGCAATTTGGCGAGATTCTTGTCGAAAAGACAGGAGGGCGTCCGTGTGGAAAATAGGAGGAAATTATGAAATTTACTCGAGGAAATCAACATGATTCTTTTAGTCCGTAAGGTAAGTTGCATAGTGTGAGACACAAGAACCATCTAATAAACTTCATGCAGTTCCTCTGTTTTGTAACCACAAACTGCTTTCACTATATCTACAATAGAAACAAACTACTAGTACTGCCACTACATCGACAATAGAAACACACTGCTGCTACCATATCGACAATAGAAAGAAACTCCTGCCCCGATATCGACAATAGAAACAAACTGCTGCCCCGATATCGACAATAGAATCAAACTGCTGCCCCTATATCGACAATAGAATCAAACTGCTGCCCCTATATCGACAATAGAATCAAACTGCTGCTTCTATATCGACAATAGAATCGAACTGCTGCTTCTATATCGACAATAGAATCAAACTGCTGCTTCTATATCGACAATAGAAACAAACTACTAGTACTGCCCCGATATCGACAATAGAAACAAACTGCTGCCCCTATATCGACAATAGAATCAAACTGCTGCCCCTATATCGACAATAGAATCAAACTGCTGCCCCTATATCGACAATAGAATCAAACTGCTGCCCCTATATCGACAATAGAATCAAACTGCTGCCCCTATATCGACAATAGAATCAAACTGCTGCCCCTATATCGACAATAGAATCAAACTGCTGCCCCTATATCGACAATAGAATCAAACTGCTGCCCCTATATCGACAATAGAATCAAACTGCTGCCCCTATATCGACAATAGAATCAAACTGCTGCCCCTATATCGACAATAGAATCAAACTGCTGCCCCTATATCGACAATAGAATCAAACTGCTGCCCCTATATCGACAATAGAATCAAACTGCTGCCCCTATATCGACAATAGAATCAAACTGCTGCTTCTATATCGACAATAGAAAGAAACTCCTGCCGCTATATCGACAATAGAAACAAACTGCTGCACCTATATCGACAATAGAATCAAACTGCTGCCCCTATATCGACAATAGAATCAAACTGCTGCCCCTATATCGACAATAGAATCAAACTGCTGCCCCTATATCGACAATAGAATCAAACTGCTGCCCCTATATCGACAATAGAATCAAACTGCTGCCCCTATATCGACAATAGAATCAAACTGCTGCCCCTATATCGACAATAGAATCAAACTGCTGCTTCTATATCGACAATAGAAAGAAACTCCTGCCGCTATATCGACAATAGAAACAAACTGCTGCACCTATATCGACAATAGAATGAAACTGCTGCTTCTATATCGACAATAGAATCAAACTGCTGCTTCTATATCGACAATAGAATCAAACTGCTGCCCCTATATCGACAATAGAATCAAACTGCTGCTTCTATATCGACAATAGAATCAAACTGCTGCTTCTATATCGACAATAGAAAGAAACTCCTGCCGCTATATCAACAATAGAAACAAACCAGTACTACTGCCAATATATCGACAATTGAAACACTATGAATGACTGATTGTGATATGTCAGGCAAATCAAAATTTTTATTTCTTTTCACTGTTGTGTTACGTAGGGTAAACAAATCGACAATTAGAGTAGCCAACACTAGTTAGAAAGCCAGTACGTAGTCTTCTTACTGATTTGCGATACAAGTACGCAGACATCTTACCTAATTGTCTCCGGCCTCTGTGGCGGAGTGGTTAGCACATCGCGCTACAACGCCAGGGGTCCCGGCTTCGAATCATGGCGTGGGCACTTCTGTTTGCGAGTGTCCACTCATCTATTTCGTAGCAATTAGCCAGAAGTGGCACAAAAAGCGAAATAAAATAAACCAATTCAATCAATTAATTCTTACCTAATTGTCAATGTAATGCGTAAGGTCCTCACATCTAACGAAGAAACACGCGAGGTTGTCTTTCCTTTCTCACAAAGTGGTGTGAATTAGTGAGTTGCTATGGAAAAGATACCTCACATGCTACGATTGTTGCCAGGCATCGGAGGGAAGATTTAGCTTGGCCATTTTTGCCAAATTTTGTACTTTTAGCAGAGCGCAATATTCAAAGGAGAGAGTACACAGACCCTCAGGTCTGTCTCATCTCCCAGTTAAGGTAAGCTCCTAATGAACCCCAATGTTCTCATTAGCATCCATATAAGCTTATTACTTTACGGCCAAATCAGCAATTTGTAATACTGGTAAACGTACTTGTTTCATGACCCTAGAACTTTCTAATGAGCGTAAATCTTTTATTGCCAACAATTACCGAAAGTATCTCAATTGTTAACCCGAGACCAATGAACATCATATTCCTTGACTTTCCTACGCTACTGGCAAGAATAACCGAAAATTCATCTTCCTATTTATGTTTTTAAAATAAATATCCTGCGAACCCGATATCCCAAAGAACCCTTGCGTATCGCTAGGTTGCAGACACCGTGAGGCGTACGGCATGCCTTGCAAACATTTAAACTCTCGTCCCTACCGACCATTGACGCAATCTTCTGATTTCTCTAAGGGCAACGGGAGTCCTTAGCGCGTCATCGATGACGCAATGGAATCGATGTTTCGTTCGCCTTAAACGCTGGTCCACCCTCTGTGCGTGCCAATTCATGGATATAAAAGAGAAAAAAGAAGTACAAATGGATCTCGAGTCATAGAAGGTGCGTAAAAACCAGTTGGAGCAGACGTAACGACCCCATTCTTCCCCCAGTTTCCCGTTTTCTTTTCCCCTCTCCTCTGAGTGAAATGCGCCCCGTTTCCCGTTTACTGTCAATTTATTCGGGATTGCGAAGGAAAAAGCCGAGGATGTCGCCGTTTGCATAATAGGAGCAAATGCCCTGCTGTGGTCGTTATTCTTTGTACGACCGACCTGTGGATGGTTGTTGCTGTACGCATTCAGTGTCCTTAGATCAGGGTTGCCAGTCCAGCTGGTTGTCTACAGGAGTTAGTAAGGTTGGTCCAATTCATTAACTATCCTAGAATTGTTGAGCGTTGCCTTTGTTGCAACGCAGGAGTAGGTAGGGATACGTACCATAAACTCTACTTTTTCGAACTTTTGTTTCCTAATGTCTTCAAGTGGACAGGACATTACTCAAGAAGTACAATATCTAGCTAAGATCTACTACTACCACAACAAATGGCAAATACGCTGCTGCGCTGCGACGCCAGAGGTCCCAGGTTCTAATCCAGGCCTGGGCATGTGTCCTGTTTCAGCGTCGCTTCATCAATTTCATCACTCATCTTCTCGATTAGCCAAAAGTGGCAGAAATGCGAAGTAAAATAAACTGAATCAATCAATCAACAAATACGCCTCTTTACTATTATAGCAACCGAAACAAGAACAAATTACTGCCGCTATATCGACAATTGAAACAAACTATTGTCGCTATATCGACAATTGAAACAAACTATTGTCGCTATATCGACAATTGAAACAAACTATTGTCGCTACATCGACAATTGAAACAAACTATTGTCGCTACATCGACAATTGAAACAAACTATTGTCGCTACATCGACAATTGAAACAAACTATTGTCGCTACATCGACAATAGAAACAAACTACTGCCGCTACATCGACAGTTGAAGCAAACTTCTGCCGCTACATCGACAATCGAAACAAAGTAATGCCGCTACATCGACAATCGAAACAAAGTAATGCCGCTATATCGACAATCGAAACAAAGTACTGCCGCTATATCGACAATCGAAACAAGGTACTGACGCTATATCGACAATCGAAACAAGGTACTGACGCTATATCGACAATCGAAACAAGGTACTGACGCTATATCGACAATCGAAACAAGGTACTGACGCTATATCGACAATCGAAACAAGGTACTGACGCTATATCGACAATCGAAACAAAGTACTGACGCTATATCGACAATCGAAACAAAGTACTGACGCTATACCGACAATCGAAACAAAGTACTGACGCTATATCGACAATAGAAGCAAACTGCGGCACCACATCAACTAGACAACGGACTACTGCCAGTATTGTAATTGCGGTTTTGTCTCAGTGCGGAGAGCAGAGATTCGCTTCCCTCCCATGCAGTCGAGGGACGTGTTGTTACACTGTAGGCATATTCGTCAACACTTTTTCTTGTGACGATTTTCTTTTGTGCGCGTATGATAATTTCCAACGTCTGGCAACCCCGGTGGGTTAGGGAAGACCTCGTGATGGTCCTCACAACAAGACACCAAACGTCCCTTTTGCATCTTTTGCTTATTCTCCACGGAGGGCCGTCTTCGGAAGAAGGCAGACAGGGCGAATATAAGAAACGCAAAGACTTGAAATGGCGGGGAGGGAGAACCTCCCTCTCTTTTTTTTTTATTCTGGACCCAGCACTGGAAGCGATTTTGCCATTTCCAGCCTTGTAAACAGATCAGTGGGACTTCCCTCGAACAATTCTTTCTCCCTTGGCGTGCCCGGCCATCTTTATTCCATTTTATACCTTTATCGCAAGCAGCAGTGTTGCCAACCTACCTGTAGAGCAAAAAGGTGCACTTTCATTTTATCCCGCTTTTGTGCCTCTTTGTAGGACCTCACCGACGGCGCGGTGGTAAAGTGGATGCATAGTGGTTCGCAATTAATTGCAACAATAGATGAAATTTGTGAAGGGACACCCAGAAAGATAGAGGCACGTCCCGGCTGGGACTCGAACCCGCAAGCTGCTTTGGCGAGGTCGCGAGTCGAACACTGAACGCACCCTGCCACAGATACGGCATATGAAATATGACTAAAGAGAGCAATAGCTTCGAGGTTCTCTGTATCTATTGCTAAGGGTTAAAGTAAACCGTTAATTGAAAGTGCTGTAAACTTCGTATTTATTATATTGACTTATGTATCCTGTGTGCACGCTCGGTCCTTATGTTCTTTGTCGTCTGCATTAGGATAGTATTAATATAACCGCAGTTATTTGTAAAATAAGAAATTGTGAGACCATAAGCGTTAACGTAAAAATATATATTCGAAGATATTCCTGCAGAGGATAGCCCTATATCCCCTGTTTAAATACGGCATTGACAAGTACAGTAAATTTCTCAGTTGTACTGTGATTACTTAATTGTACGTCTCCTCTTAGTTTCGTGCAATTATGATTTCTGTTGTCAATAGTTTTTCTTGTTTTTGTTAATAGTAGTACAGTGGTTTGTGCATACAAACTGAAATGAACATTTCTAGTATTATGGAGGGGCAAAAGTATCGGTGTTTGGACGTGTGAATTTGTTTGATTAATGAGACTTTCCAGGATGAAAATCTGGCAGCAGAGGAAATGAGTTTTAGTTCTTCCATATGGTCTACTGTCAATTAGTCCCGGGTTCGATACCCGGTGAATGCACATAGTGATTCGTATCCCACTTTAAACTGCAGATCCAGTCCCGATAGCCTGTCTAAAGTGGACTTCAAATGAAACTAAAAAAAAAAAACACTCGAGGAAGTAGGTTTTGTAAAGACAAAACAGAGTTCTGTTCGCTAGTGTACAATACTACAGACATTTTAATATAATTGTTTACATATCTTCTTGTCGTTCTTGACATATTGGTCTTATCTCTACTGGGACCTGTCTGCCAGATATCAAGTGAATTAACTGTGCTTGCACTTCTGGGCGTTTAATTTCAAGAGCCCAACATGACGTAACATGTAGCCAACGAATCACGGTTGTGTACCTATACTTGGGTCGCCTGTATGTATTCATCGTACTCACAGCAGCATCACGGAGGCTAGATTTGATAAATTGATCGTATTGCATTAAGGGAGAAAAGAAGCAATTATAGTCGGGGAAAATACAAGGAATGGAGTTTTTTTTTCCAATTCT
Source organism: Lepisma saccharinum (assembly GCF_977018435.1). Lineage (NCBI taxonomy): Eukaryota > Metazoa > Arthropoda > Insecta > Zygentoma > Lepismatidae > Lepisma > Lepisma saccharinum. Next base: position 79,623,554 of record NC_139231.1, on the reverse strand, counting down.
GATATCCTCGTTTAGCAGGTTTTGACTGCACGTGCCTGGAGTCCCAGCCAGCAAATTGGTGTCCCCCGATCCACTTCGAACACCCCATGTTTTAACATCCCAATAAGGGAGTATCCGCTGTCATTCGACCACGCCCACGAAGTATCACACCGATTGTCACGTGAAGGCACCAACCACTACCCCCCCACCTCCCTAATCTAATTGCCCCTTCAAATTGTTCTCTCTGCACCCTAGGCAGCCGAATTGGCCTTCAATCCAATTTGTCGCAACCGTGCTTCTTGTCACGTGACTCCTGTCTCCGGATTGGCATTGCCACTGTAGGGTCACGTCCCCCTATCCCCCTCCTGGATTGTCAGGATCCGCTGATTCTTTTCTCTTGTATAATGGCCTGTCGATTCTCGCCTTTTTTCTGTTTTGTTGAGAAAAGTTTGTCACCCATCTCACCCTCTCTCTTTCCCCTGCAAATAATGATTCTTTATAATTGAAAGAGTTATGACATCAGCAAAGTAGTTTCAATGTGAACAATGGATTGCTATTACGTGAAAGTAATGTTGAAATGCTTATATTTAAATTATTTCAATATTATACAGGGTGTTGGAAAGAAGTTTCAATGTATTTTTTTTTTTTCGGGCAGACACAATAAATAGTTTGCCTATGGTGGTGGTGAGAAAATGCATTGTTTTCGAGTCACGAGTGTGAGAATACTCCTTCTGGGTGTCGGGAGTAGAAAATGGTAATCCCGTGTACTAAAGATGGAATGAGAAAGGAAGTTGGGAAGATAATTACTGGTACAGTCTAGCAAGTGTGATATTAATGTTATTCTATATTTTGTAACATATAATTATTGCGAGGTCCTGGTTATATACTTCGAAGTGTGAGGAGACCGGTAACAGATTACTTATTGTGAGGATTTATGGGGTTTACTTCATAGGAGGGAAATACTGTTCAGGAGAGACTGGAGTTAAATTTTGGTGGATAATACAATGTTTGAGTTATTTGGACGCAAAATTTTTGTGGATAATACCATGTTTGAGTTATTTGGACGCAAAATTTTTGTGGATAATACCATGTTTGAGTTATTTGGACGCATAACATGTAGTTTGTACTTCACCGTCTCAACCCCGCCTCCAAATAACAAGAGACTTATTTCTTCACTGCTTGCACACAGAACAGACCTTTATCTAAATTGTGTGAATAGAATATAAATTAATACCCCGTTTATTTCTTAAAGTAGTGGTGAAACTTTGGTAATTCATAAGATACTTTCCCCCCTCGTACAACAGTAACAGTAGTTGTGGGCCACCTTCAGCCTGCTACAGTATAAATTAACCTACTTGAAACATTGAATTGCATCACGGGATGTATCGCCTGAATCCTGCCTCATGCCAGTAGAGTTTTCTTCCATGGATTTAACCATGACTATAGTCGGCGAACCTAGATGAGAACTTGCTGCGAAGTGGAATGCGCCAGGACATGCGCCGTACCTCTTGCGCATGCGCGCGGAGGCCGAAACGCGTCGAGTGGGAGGAGTCTGCCGGGCAACGTGAGAAAGTAGACTCGCATCGAAGCTATACGTAAGAATGGGTCTGAGATGTTCCACATGTAGCTTTACGAGTGCGGCCGAATCCTCACTTTCAAGCTGTGTTCGCTATGTGTCCTGGTTGGCGTGATCCTAAGAGTGATGGGCGAAAACTTCCTTATCGCTTCATATCTGAACCTCAAGACTCGTGAGCACTTGAAAAGTATTTTCCCCGTGTTGCTGAATGAGTGCGAACAGCCTGAAACCATTTCGCTTTCATGAAAACAAACCATGGTTTCTTAACAATGCGTCTGCGGCTTCTTCCCGTTCTTGCCCGACCCATACGCAATAATCGAGCGGTGCATTGTTGCGACGCACCCCTCAACCTCCCACCCTTTCTCTGCAGCAACTCATTTGTTTAGATTCGGCGATACAATCGATTTGTCCCCAGGTTCTTCTCCTTCCAATCGCCCATAAAATTTGTTGTAGTTTTGGGTGCGGGAGAAGGGAAATGGGAGGGAAAAATGCGAATAGAATACAATCCGGGTTCTCAGAGATGAGAAACCTAAAGAGAAGGGGAGGGGGTAGAGGAAGGGTAAGCTTGAAAGATAGGAGCATGCGCAAGAGATTGTTTTCACGGATGTGTGTGCAGATGAACCCTCTTCTCTTGTACCCTCCTTCGGCCCCGAAGCCTTCATCCCAGCACCCACCCACTCCAATTATCATGATTGGGACGGACCGAGCTGGATCAGTTTTTCCATCATTTTCTTCTTCACTTTTTTTTTTATAGCGTATAATGCAGTGTTGCCAACTGTAGTGCAGATGTTGCTAGAAGTGATCATCTGTGGGCACGAAGAAATCTCAATATTAGCATATTCAGACTGTACAGGAGGGAAAGGAGTGTTGCGTCTGGTTGACATGTACAGTACAGTGACCGCCCAGGTGCCCATATTTTTAACAAGAATTCACAACCCTCTGTTAACCTGCATTGTGTACCCTGACTGTGTTGATTGATTTATTTATTTGACTTCGCTTTTCTGCCACTCCTGGCTAATCGCAAAGATGAGGATGAATTGTGATAATATGGAATGAGTGAAAGGACAATCACAAACACACAAGGAAAGCACACAACACAAGAAGAGCTCCACGGAGGATTATACTGGACGTGACTCCACACACCAGAGCCTCGCTAGTCTGCACACTGCAGTCCAGAGTGTACTACGTGGAAGGGAGGTTGACATTGGGTGTCTTCCCAAAGGGTCACCCCTTACACCTCTTCCTGTCTGGGGTTCGATATCGTGAAGAGTTATCAAAGGTCATATTTACAGGGAGAGGTCCAGAGCAGACACCTCACCCCCGAAAGAGTTTCCAAGTACTAAGATTTTTTTAAAAAAGCAAAAAAACTTTAGAATTTTGTTTTATGACCTGAAGTGTTTTTTTTTTTTTGTTTTTTTATTATTTAACCCCGACCAACTTATGTGAAGATAACAATTCGGAATCTGTTTTGTATTTACAGTGTCTACGAAAATTAATTCTTAATAATTGTGGTCTATGTCGTACATTTTGATATTATATTTATCATGACGTTAACAGCTGTAAAAATTTGTTCGTTGTTAATACATATCTATAATCATCTTAATTATTGTTGCTACGTGACATTCTTGTTGTCTGCGAGGACACCCCGAAATTTATTTCTATATACATGCCGGATATGTCTCTTCATTGTGCTTCATTATTCACCCTGGCTGGACTTGTAGATCGTAAACAATTCTCAATGCCACAGATGCCTTGGTGGCAGAAAATATTGAGTATTTGAATCCTAGCCGCAGCTTAGGTATTCCATTGAATTAATCCTTTCATCCAAGCCTCAATCCAACTCGTTATCGCGAGGTAGAAAAACAACGTTAAAACCCAAAACGCAATACAATGAAAAAGGCCTCAATGACAGAAACACGTAAATTTCTGCAATATTACAAGACCGCTGTGGCTGAGTTTCTTCCGTGACGAACGGGGTGGTGATGCCTTTTGCGTTCTTGCCAGCATTGTTAACACGAAGGGGTTGTTTTCTAGCTGCCGCAAGACGCTTCCATATCATTCGCCCGAAGCCAGGACACTTTTTCCTCTTTCATCTGTCAATCACGGCCCTAATGATCCGCGGGACAAAAGTCTCTTAACAAATGGGAGGAGGCTTCGTCATTGTTGCTGGGCGTAAGCCGATCCTACTGTTTGCATTGGGTTTCCCGTGTTTTTATGTGTGCATTATGCACAGCGAATTTTATCTTCTCTTAATTATGAAGCATCCTCCCCTTCGTCCAGTGTGTTTGATGTTCCTCGTGATTGTCGTAGAGATATTTGATCTTAGGGCCTCCCCGATGGCGCGTCGTCGCCTTGTAATCAAGGGGTCCCGACCCGGTGGAGGCACATAGTGGTTCGAATCCCACTTTAAACTGTAGGTCCAGTTCCGATTAGCCTTACTGTGCATAACGTGGACTTAAAACACCAACTCAATCAATCGATCAAGATATTGCATCTTCATAACAGTGTATCATATCAATCGATACAGCAGTTTTACTTCAAAATATAAAAGTTCTCAAATAATCACAATATTGGAGCAGCTGACTTGAATTTTCCCCACAAAACAGTCGTGCAAGATAAGCATAAACTCATAGTAGCGTTCGATTAAATACGTGAGAGAACCATGCCGTGGCCAAGGCTCGAACCCAAACCTTAAGGATCGTTATGTCCTATTCATGTTCTTGTACACGGTGTTTATAACGTCCCTGCCCAGATTCCACCTTCAGATGGTAAAGGTACAAGCATCATAGAATGTGATTCGAGGCAAATCTTGCCATCTTTTTGAAAGAAAAGGTTGTGTGCTTTAGAAAGTCCTCCCCCTTCCCCCTAAACATTCTGAAAATCTTCCATAGTTATGACTGGGCACATTTGTTATCAGAGTGGCGAGTGTTTGTAGAGGAGAATATTCCTGTGAAAGCTGGTGACGTTAAGATGTGTATTTTTCTTATTGTAATGGTAAATTGAACACTGTTCAATTTAACGTTCCCACTGTTGTGGAAATTCTGGAGAAGTCAGGGTATCAACCCTTGGGTAAACAAAAAGTAAGACATATTTGAGAGAAATTATTTATAGACGAGACAGGCAGAGAAAATTTGTGTAGTTCCCATTGGTTCCAAATATTTCAAGCTAAAATTATATATTTTGTTATCTTATTCTTCGGCAGTCTTTCTTAAATATTAAAAATGTTTACTTTCAAAGTTAAAACATTACTAGAAAAATATTTCAAAATTCCTGTCAGTATGAGAGATTTTATTCTGGCAAAAAGACTTAACCATGATGTTTCAAATGCATTTTTTTCTAGTATGTAATGACCGTGTATGTAAGGAGAAATATGACATGCTGTGGAATTAATTGTTACAGGTATCCTGGAACTAATAAAAATATTCTACAGGTCACGTCTGCAATGACAGCTTGTACGATTTCTCAATGTACAGTGTAAATGTAATAGTTTATGTAAGGTAATTTGTATTTTGTACACCTGCCAATTAGCGAGACTTACAACGTTTTTCTCCTCTTCTTGTCTTTCACAGCATCCATACCCATCGGAAGACCAGAAGAAGCAGTTGGCACAGGACACAGGATTGACAATCTTGCAAGTCAACAACTGGTGAGTCGGGCAGCTGCCAACTAATTTATCCTCTTTTCCTTGTCTCTTCTGCGTGTTCTACTTTCTTCTCTTCCCGTTTCTCCATATCGCAAGTGACCAATTTTTGTTTAGCCCACGCCTAGTTGTATTTATAGTAGGCTCTTCCTTTTCAGCTTCCTCCTGTACTCATAAGGCATCTTCGTCTTTTCTTCGACGGCCTGAATGTGATGTTGAACAATGATTGCTTATGGAAACAAAAGAATACCTATTCGGGAACTGAAAGAGTTTCTCCTAGTAGTTGATCCCATAGCATCGAACAAGTAAGAAGTTTTTACCCGAGTATTGCTTTTACCCACTCGACAGTTTAAAGAGGGTTTTCGGATATTGCTGGGACGCAGAGAGTATCATGCTGATGACGTCACAGAACCCTGCCGAGGAGGTAAACACGGAGACTGACAAAAAGGCCTGTTATGACCAGACCTTCTAGAGCGGGGGAAAGTGGGCTTCGACGGACCTTGGCTGGGACCCTAGGTAAAAGAGCTTGGGCAGACCCGACATCGTACTCGTGCGAGAAGGGTCGGCTTCCTTATAACCAGAGTTGCGCGTTTGGAGAGGAAGATACACGAAGGCTTTTGGCCGATTGGTCTTTTGTTTGTGGTCTCACTGCATTGAACAAGCAAGACGAGTTGCCTCTCCAAGTAACGTTCTACTCGCCCGTACCTCTTCAATAGTTGAAAGAGGGTTTCCGGATGACTGGTCTCACTGCATCAAGCAAGCATGACGAATTTCCTCTCCAAGTAACATTCTACTCGCCCGTACCCACTTAGCTACTAGTAGAGGTTTCCTCTGAATCGATCAAGCAAATTCACACATTTCAAGTTAACTCCAGTATTGATCTAGGAAAAAGTCCTTCAGGTTAGCCACAAGTACGTAGACCGCTGATACTGACGGGCGACACAGTCATTTGAAAATGAGAACTGGTAATGTTTAGATCCGTTCAGAAGTCCTCGAACGATTTAATCAACGCATGCAGAAACCACCATCTGACGTCACCTTGCTTGCAGAAGGTCCATAGATCAGTTCCAGGTGGGTTCTTCTCGCGGAGTAATTCCTGAGCTCCTTGTCGCACAGAGGCACCATTGTCGGCCCGACACGACGCCGAAGGCACTAAATCCTGCGTACGAACGAGGCTCTTCCGGTTCCTGGTGTTACAGGCAATATTTCACGCGGCGGATCTCGGAAATCTTTCCGAAATTTATCATCTTAATTTGCTCGGTTTCTGTGTCCACGCTTGACTAAACGTGAGAAATCGTTCACTGGAAGTCTGGCACAAGGTCCCTCTTTTAGGATATCATTTAAAAATAGGCCCCTGTGTTTCTTGCAGTTCCAACATCCCATTAGAATAGACACTTGCACGAGAAAGATGTTTGTTATTTTTATAACGGCCGGAATATAATTCAGCAACTCAACAACCAGTAAGGGAACAATATAGCACGCTTCGAAAAGCGTGCGTAAGAATTCTTTAAGTAACTAAAGTCTATATAATACTTGGAAGAAAAGTCTTCCCTTTCGTAGCAAGGGTAAAGCTGTTGCCTACAAATTGCAACATGCCATGGATTCCGGAGGTGATGTGATCAGCACCACACTTCGGAAAAGTATTCTATGTTGTGGTGGTGCCATACGTCCTGAAGAAAAGTGTTCTCTGGCAACGTTTCAAAATAGTTTTAAGAAACCTATCTCTAGCAATGTAATCAAGGTTCCAGAAACTCCTCGATGGCGAAATGGTAATGTCGTCGTCTTGCAAGGTGTCCAGCGTTCGATACCCGGTTGAGGTGCATAGTAGCTCGGATCCCACTTTAAAATTTATGTTCAGTCCTGATTTTCCTATCATTGCATAAAAGTGGACTTAAACGAAAGTTCTGTGAAGAAGAGCAGGCCCGTAGCCAGGCAGGGGCCAGGAGCGGCTGAGCCCCCCTGGCTGTGCCATCAGCCCCCTTTGACATTAGGTAAACTATTTTGCATCATTTATTTATTTATTTATTTTCCCTTCAACAGAGACAAGTCTCCAATTACAGAAAGGTAATATCAAAATATTACATTTTCATTTACAACTTGTATGTACGCACGTACACATTCACCCTCCTTCCTCCTTTACACACACACATATTCACAAACATAGACAGTTAATACATAATATATATATATATATATATATATATACAGACATCTTGGTGACAGAACAGGTTTACTGCTTAACTGTGACAACAAATGTTCAGATATTTACACATTTCATCTGAATTACACAAAACAAGTATCACAAACACTGGTATAATATATCATTACAACAAACTTCAATATGACAAATCCAATTATCATAATAAATACATATTAAGAGAGATAACCCTTTAACATATTCATAAATTTGGTTCGTGTCATGCCGAAATCCAAGTCCACCAAATGATTTGAGATCTTGTTATATTGAAGTGTCATTTTTTGTAGTGGGGAACCTTTATACATTTCTGTTCTTGGGATTTTGTATGAGAGTAAACGTCTATTACGTAAATGACCCTGTCTCACATTAAACCAGATTCTCTCTAGTATAGAACTACTATCACAATATGTCCATTTATTATTCTATACAGAAACATTTGTTGAGAAATTTCACGTCTATTTGACAGGCTTACAAAATCAAATTCATTTAATAAATCATTGTATGATATTTTAAGAATTATTGGCGATATTCGATACTTCTTATAATACAAAAATCTGAGAAATTTCTTCTGTATACGTTCAATCATATTTTTCTGGGAGTCACAGTTTGGCGCCCATACGGAACAAGCATATTCTAATTTGCTTCTAACTAAACATTTGTAGAGCATACACAAAGAGCATATATCATTTAAACTTTTAGCATTTCTTATTAGAAATCCAAGATTCCTGTAGGCATTCTGGGTAATGCAAGAAATATGCTCAGTAAAAGTCATATTATGGGTAATAATTACTCCTAGGTCTTTAATTGAATACACTCTTTTAACAAATTCGCCGTTAATAACATACTTATCATTTCGCTCATTATTTCGTGCTCTAGTAAATATCATGTATGAACATTTCTTAATATTAAACTTGATATCATTCTCTACACTCCACCTATGAACCATGTTTATATCAGTCTGTAATTTCCTAGTATCCATAATATCCCTAATTTCTCTATATATTTTAACATCATCTGCGTACACTAAACACTTTGAAAATTTGATTGTACCTGGTAAATCATTAATATAAATTGCAAAGAATAGAGGACCCAGATTTGAACCTTGTGGAACCCCAGATTTAACATCATAAACAAAAGACTTTGCTTGTTTATAAGTTACATATTGTTTTCGATTAATAATGTAAGATTTGAAAAGATTTACATATTGTGTTGATAACCCAAAACTTGCCAGTTTTCTTAGAAGAATATTGATTAATTCTGTCAAAAGCTTTTGCGAAATCTATATATATTGCATGTACACTAAGTCTCTCATGGAACGCATCATGTATATCTTGGACAAAATTTATCAGATTTGTTTGTGTTGATCTACTTGGCAAGAAACCATGTTGATTGTCACTTAAGAAACATTTTACATGATTAAATATGCGATTGTATAGGATGGACTCGAATACTTTCGCCGGTGCACAGAGAATTGATATGGGCCTGTAATTTTCTATTTTTGAACTTTCACCAGATTTTAAGATGGGGCATACACGCGTTTCCTTCCAGATATCAGGGAACATTTGTGTTTTCATTATTAAGTTATAAATTCTAAGGAGAGGATACATCAATACCTCAGAGCATCCTTTCAAAATGTAAGGTGGTATTTCATCTGGGCCGCTAGATCGTTTGCCTTTTAACTGTTTTGTGGCACTTTCATATTCTTTCTGACTAACTGGCGAAATCGCTAATGTGTATGATATAATGGACTCAGTGTGTTCGTCTATTATACATGGTTCAGATGTTTCAGCATATACGGACCTAAAATATTTAGCAAAACCATCAGAAATATCTTTTGCAGATTTGAGAGAATTTTCTTCAAAATTCATTGTGCTGTTACAAGCACCATTATTACTTTTCTTGTTTCTAATAAAACTCCAAAACTCTTTAGTATTTGATTTCAAATTGCTTTCCAATTCCTTTATGTAGTTGTAATGGGCACTACTTATCATTGATTTTACCTGCTTTCTAGTTTGCCGAAACAATGACTTATATTCTATTCTAAATTTTATATTTTTTCTGTAATACTCTTTTAACTTTATCAATTTAATGATATCATTATTAAACCAACATGGGTATTTATTTGTTGTCATTCGTCTTCTTTTTGGGACTGTGGCAAGAAATACTTCATGAACTCTATTACAAAAAAAGTTAACCGCCTGATTTACATCAGTCATATTATCTAATACAGACCAATCTACCACTCCAAGCAAATGATACATCTGCATGAAATTGGCTTTTTTAAAATTGTAAGAATAATAAGCTTCATTTGTTATTACATCAGTAGATTCTCTTATAGTTAGGTGTACAGTCAATGCAGGATGATGGTTATCTTCTTTTACAAGTGGCATTTCCTCCCTACATATATTCACATTCTTTGGAATGTTAGTAAGAATAAGATCCAAAGTTCTATCGAGGCTATTTTTAATATTGTTTACAGAATGAAGGTTATAAAAATTCAAAAAATTTAACAAAGCTCTACAAGAGGGTCCACCATTCTGTAACTCATAACCTGAACTGGTAATCGTGGGTAAATTGAAATCTCCAATTATAAGTATATTCGAGCCATGAAATTCCACAAAAGAATCAAACATATTATAAAATGACAAATATTTTTCTATACCGCATGCAGGCGTAAAATACACTGTAGTAATGTAATAAATCTTATTACGTGTACTTATTTTAACAACCAATGTATCTACCTCACAATTCAAATTTATTACTTCCGATTTCAGTGATTCCTTTATTGCTATCATAACTCCCCCTCCCCTCTTATTTCCAGGTCTATCGCGACGGTACACTTTGTAATTGCCATTAAATAATTCATTACTATTTACACTCTCATGCAGCCAGGTTTCAGTAACAATTATAATATCAAAATTATTACTCAAAACATTAATATAAAATTCCATAATCTTAGTATTTAGACCACGGGCATTTTGATAATAAATACTTATTTAATTTATACGACCCTCGAAAGTTACATTAATTGGGTGACGTCTTCAAGTGATTTTAATAATATGATGTTGGTATCATCCCTTTTTTTCCTTAACTTAATTAATCCCGCATGGTCTACCCATAAATAAGCATAGTTTTTCTCATATTTTATCTTCCTAGCCTGACTAAGAATGCGCTTTCGGTAAGGTGTGAGGCTTTGGTTAATATAAATGATATCACTTTTGGTATAACCGAGATGTACAGCATTTAAGTTCCTTTTCACTTTCCTCTTCTGTAGAAAGGCATCCTTGTCCACTCGCCTGACAAATTTCACAATGATTCCATTTGAAGATTGATTAGAGGGTTTGCGCAACCTGTGACAACAGTCTATCATCTCATCCTTGATTTCTATGTCCAATGCTCGCCCAATAGTTTTTACTACATCCGTCGTATTTTCATTCGGCTGTTCAGGAACACCGTATATTTCTAATGTATTGCGGCGACCATACTGATCTAATTCATCTAGTTGCTCCTCATTATCCTTCAGTTGTTTTTTTAGTTACATTTTCCCCTTTCAACTGCTCAATTTGTACCAAACAAGTATTTATTGACTCTGCCTGCTTTTTGATCAATGATGCATTTTCGTCCAGCTTTTGATGAGCTAACTCAAGTGATTTACTTAGTTCGCGTTCACAGTTTATATTTGCTTTCTTCAAATTTTCCATTTCCTGCTTTACAACTTGAAGTAGTTTATACATATCAACAATAGTTGGCACTTCCGTTTCACTTACACTTTCGTCCTGTAAACTACTACGTCTAATCTTCGCACATTCTTTGCATCTCCAAATTTGTCCCGCACTCCGCATATATTCTGCATCTTCCTCTTTCAAACGTGCACATTTCAAATGACATAGCTTCAAACAATCTGAACACTGTATTTTTGAGGAAATGTCCTTCCGAGCCACAGGTTCGTGACATTCGATGCAACTACTCATCTTATTAGATATATCGAACAGTTCGATAATGACAGTTCAACTGTACTCCGCGGTTTTTTTTTAACACTGAGGTGGCAACACTGTTTGTTTACATACGGGAAGTAGAAATGACAGTGACAGTATTTAACGTATTTATCGTTTCATTTACCATATATTGAACTATTTGTTACACAAAAGTAATCTTCAGTACTTACTGCACATTCCTGCAATATCGATTTCACCACCTCGCATCAGAAATACATAAAATAAGACAAAAACACGGAGCACATTCACACCGTTGTCCTACCGATCCATCACCACAGACTATCCTTTATTTGAGTGACGAGTGGAAATGTAGACAGCTCACAACTTTAAGGATATTCCACAGAATATGAACATCATCTATTGCATTCGCTCATTTTGTTTATGAGCGGAAGTAGCTGCAAGTATTTATAATATTCTCTAGACTTCAGAAAGTTCTTTCATAGGGGAGCTTCTTTATCTGTGACTTTGATGTCATATGTACCGGTAAATTCCCTCCGCATCTGCGTCAAAGGTCAACAGCTCCCAAGTTTTGGGAAGGAAGGGGAGTTTAATTGCTTCGGCCGGGGGTGGAATATACTGTAGGCACTGTGATTGAATATTGTGCGTTTTTTTGTGTGTGATATAAATATCTATATAATCTAAAGTAGTATGGAGTGTGTAAGGGATGATTTCAGTATCAGTCAATTAACACTTCAAGAGATGTTTTAAAAGATGTAGAGAAATATAGTATTTCTATGATATTCATAAATTTTATATACCTTAATGACCCCGCTCCCATACACACACATAGTTTATCTTAATTTAATACTGTTATTTTTTTAAAAAAATTGACTAGGTTTACAAAGCCCCCCCTGATAACCCGTGAGCCCCCCCCCCCTGGAGATCAATTCTAGCTACGGGCCTGGAGAAAAGTAAACTAATTTCCTTGATTTTTAAAAAAAATAAACATTCAGAATACTTTACAACAGAATCATATTGTCAAACCTCAGTTTTGAGTCAAATTCCTAGCTTTTTTCTTTGTGTGCGGTGACACTTTTTGAATATCCAAATGCCTTCTACGTAGTACACTCTGAACTGCATTTTGCAAAGAAACTAGGCACTGGCGTCTGGACACACAGTCAGTACAATACTCTGTGGTGGCTTGTGTTGTGTTCTGTCCATATGCGTTGTCCTTTTATCAATTTCATCCTGTCACTATTCATTCCCATCGTCGCGATTACCCGAAATAGGCAGAAATGCGATGTTAAATAAACTAAATCGAATCAAAATCAAATTCTTCTTTGTGTCTTGGGGTAAAATTTCGTCATTTATTCATCAATGAACAATTATGTCTTATGCTTCATGTAAATATGTTCCCAGAGGTACAACAATAATCACATTAGAAAGTCATTATTACTTCTAAAGTTTCCAATGACTAAAATTTCGCGGAAGACATCCTAGTATCAAAATTAAACCGTATTGGATTATATCTTAATTCCTCCTTGCTAATTTTCGTCCCAGACAGTGTCATGGGAGATCCGATTGCAACTGACGTTTGCTTACTTAATCAGGTGTTCCGGGGAAACCATGAATCATTTCTTCTGATTTTATAACCGACCGCCACGCCCTCTTTTCTCCCCTTTCATCCCCAGTTTTCTTTTCCCGGAAAGATCATCATCTTCCATGTGTTCCCCCCATTTGATTGCTGTTTGTTTCCCCTTCCGCCATGTTGGACCGTGATTGGTTCTTTTGACTCTTTCGCCATCTGGCGCCAATGAGACGAACTTCCCCGCGTCCAACCAGCCGGGTGGGAGGTGAGAACAACAACAGCGGGATCGGCGGGCGCATGTTTTCGTTGCGATCGCCCGACGCAACGTTAGGGAGCATTGATCGCGGAAGGGAGAGGGTGAGAGACTGCCAGACTCGTATGACCGTGTTTAATCCCCTCTAATGGCGCACGCGGGATACACACAAATGGAAAGCGGATTGATTAATCGAGTAATTACCGATCAGCTTTCCGCGCTAATTAGATCTCGGGAGTGAACAACAATGGCGTCCAAATGAGATTATTGCGAAAGTAGGAAGGGGAGGGCCGAGGGTGGAAACGTGTACGGTAGGAATTGGCGAGAGGGTGAGCGAGTTGAGTGGTGGTGTTCCCATGCGAGCTCGTGTGCGCTAGAAGAAAAGCAGACGATGGGAGAATGATTGTGGGAGAATTTGAGTTGTCAACCACAGAGGGACTTTCTCGTGGAGTTGCGCCTCGAAGGGAAAAACCCGAGAGAGAGATGAAGAAGGAGGGAGGACAAAGCAGAATCGGGATGATTGGTGTGCGTTTTCTGAAGCGGGAGCACCGTGGGAGGTGGGGGAGGGGAAGAGTGGGATGATTATTTGCGTGAAGATCGGCCAAACAACGCCGTCGCTTTGATTGCCTTGGTGAGAGAGAGAGATCGAAGATGGAGGTTGCAGACTGAATTAAGATTGATCAAAACTCTGCGTACGAAATCCTACCGCAGCGCCTCTTCTAGTAAGAATGTAAGCAATTAGAACTGGTAAAACCAAAGTATTCTCTCGCAGTGTAACGTTTGAACCCTTGAAAGGAATATATTCTATGCCAATGAGAGGAAAGTATTTCATGGCAATGTAGCTATAGACTTATTGAAAGGAAAGTATAATCTCGCAATTAGTCCTTGGAAGGAAAGCATTATCTGACAGTGGAAAGGAAAGTATTCTCTAAGAACGTACCATTGGAATCCATGAAAAGAAAGTATTCTTTGTCAATCTGAATTTCTTTAAAGGAAAATATTCTCTGGGACGTAGCATTAGAATCCACTGCCAAAGTATTCTTTGGCATTGGAACCATCAACAAGTAAGTAATCTGTTGCCAATATTATATTTGTAATATTTGCTTTTGTATCGCTTTTCTGCCACTTTGTCCAATCAAGACGACTGCGGTATGTAATGATTGGGTGAAATTGATGAAAAGTCAGAAGAAAACTTGCAGGGCGGACTTGACCTGGAGTCTTCACTAGCGGAAGCATGAGTCTACCAATGAAAGCACCGGGACAGGCACATTCTAGGTTGAAATGAAAGTAGTCTTCCCAAACACGTTAGATAAAAGGCGTAGCAATGTCACGTATCATTTCTGTACAATTTAGTAAGATAGCCTATACGCAACTATAGTAAGTTCCATATAATACTGTTACAATTCTCTAGGCACCCGTGGAAAATTGCAAACCTTAATCTAGCAAGTAGTTTTCATACTTGATGCCACACAATTTTAACAATACTGTTGAAAACTTTATTCATTGCATTAATTTAAATGAATGTTGATATGAATACAGTCGCCGGAAATTTGTTGGCCTTGTTTCAATGTGCACATCCATGGAGGGATTTTGGCATTGCGTGGTGATCCCGAATCACCCGACTTAATCGATGCAGACACGCAAGTCTACATCCACACACATTGACGGAGATGGCTTCACAGCTTCGGAACGATGCCTATGTCGCGCTGATCTGCTCCAGGCAATCGTCCTTTTCAATTCTACTCGGAGATGTCCTAGGAAAGGACAACTCACAAAGCGATGGCAGCCAAAATGCCTGTTTCATCGACGCCGGGACATGATTGCGCTCCTCTCCATCCTCTTTTGTGCGTGTGACTGTGTGTGTGCGCGTCTGTGCGTAAAGAGCTCTTAAGCATCGAGCCCACTGTCCCTTCCCGTCGCGTTAGTTGAATTCAACTGCTGGAGATGGGGCAGTTTGCGTTTTACGACCACGATGAAGCCTCCCCTCCCTTAAAACGAGTACATTCTTTGGGGGGAGGATGCCCGGAGAAAACGCACAGAAAGATGCGAGGCCCTCCCCCTCCCCTTCCGCGCTACTTACGCGAGACGTTTCCGCGTTTAAACACCAACTACTCCCGGACAAATGCGCCGTTCTAATAGACCCGTAATAGTGCCTCTCTCCCCTCTTTCAACTTTTGTCCCCGCTCCCCTCTTCTCCTATTCCGCTAAATGCGCTAGTCGCATTCGGCGACACGAAACAATTTACACTAATTACAGTTCCTTGCGCTAATTGTTGGCGAGCTATAATTTATTAATGCGGCAGCCGTATCCAATTCCGACGTCTCCGTCCTGCCCCCTCCCCCCCCATCCCCCAAATCCCAGGCGCTCCACGTCCGCCCTTTCGGGAAGACGCTTATGACGTCATAGACGGGCGCTAAGACGCTGTTAAGAAAAGTTTCTTTCGGTTGCGCGGAGGGACGGGGGAGGGTAATGTAAGGGCACGAAACCTGAGGTGCGCACAACCTTATACGCGGTTCCTTTGTTTTGTGCAACGAGGAAGTTTGGGAAATGGAATGGAAATGTAGTCCCATTTCAGCTCGGGTTTTGACAATCTCATATTGCAAGTTTGCAGCAGGCCTGCGTAGAGTCTGGGAAGTTTGACACTGGTATCCCCGCAAATATTTACGTGGTAGATGTTTCAACGGCAGTTCATTGTGGTTATCAAGAGGTGGATCGCAAATTCCAAGAAGGTCGCAAGAATACTGAAGAGTATTATTAGAGTTCTCAACGCAATCTTATTCACTTTTCATTTAAGTCTCAAACTCCATGTAAAGATCAAACTAACTTTCAATTTGAGAACCTCGAACAGCTCATAGAAAACGAACTCAAAAGAAACCCAAGGTTCGAGATACCTTGATAATGTTATGCTCTAGTGTTTTGGTTCATTTGGTTAGGCTGAGACAAAGGTGGATATGCAGTCCGAACCACCGTGTAATGTACAGTCGCCGGCAATAAAAATGGGACACCAAGATTCTGAAATGCTGCCTTCCCCGCCATGTGTTGCCTAACTCTGTCGGCAGCAGAACTTCGTATTGGAAAGTTGCTATTGAAATGGGCTCATCGCCGTGGAGTTAGGCAACACCCATAACACATTTCAATATCTAGGTGTCCCATTTTTATTGACGGTGACCGTACCTCCACCGGCAATTGAAAGAAATGCTACTGCACATGCGAGAGTCATAATTGCTTATATTAGTAAAACTAAAATGGTATGAGAAGAATTTTTTTCTGTAGTTGCTTTAAGTTCTTAGACATGCTTGCTCTGGAATAGTTTGGAGAATATGTTAGCTGTTGCCGACCTGGACGTCACAACCACTTGTGTGTTGGACCAAAATTTGTAAACATGAAATCTCACCATCAATACAAGGACTGCAAGTAGAGAATAGATTATCCCTCCATAAATAATACAGACAGCAGTTACTCAGATTAGTAATTTTTAACTGTTATTTGATTCTATAATCATGTACCGGTAACTATGCGCACGCCATCAAAGTTTTAACGCACTATAGCGTGTAGTAGCTTCATGAGGTTACAAATATGCAAGAAGGTGTGTCTCTCAAATGAGTATTTCATGGCTCGGTTAATTTTTATTCTAGCTTAAGATTTCGTCATCTTGTAGTGAAGAGGTCCCGAGTTCCATGCCCGGTGGAGGCACATAGTGGTTCGGATCCTACTTTAAACTGTAGGTCCAGTCCCAATTAACCTTTCTGTGCATAAAGTGGACTTAAAATACCAAGTAAATCTAGCTTGAGGTTTAATTTTTCTCACGCACACATATGCAGAAGACGATTTGTCATCTCTCCCTGTACGTCCACAATCGCCAGGACTGGGAGCATAACTACAGCAAGCGTAGTATCGGTGACGTATGATGAACGCCGTTGCCCTTTGCTTATCTCGGTCTGAAATCTTCCCTTCCTCGTTACGACAGCAGTATATGACGAGCATTAACGTCCTATCAACGGCTCCCAGGGTGTCCGCTCATCAGAGGGAGAGATTTTTCAGATTGAGTAGGGAGCGGGAGAGAGGATTCTGGTGGCGCCATTTCGAGATAACGGCAGGAGTGGGAAGCGATGTTACGTTTCTCACTATTGCCGCACCATATTTCCATTTTTATCTGCGTTTGTTTTGTTGGTAGTGCGTATCTGGCGTTTCAACGTTTCTGCTGAGATGGGACTGGTCACCCACCGTATGAGCTATTTGGGCAGTGCACGCAAAATATCTGAGTGGGAGTACTGCGATACACAGGTTTGGATCAGGCATTTGTTAGAAAAGCACATGCGAATTCATGTGGCATGGGCAACCACGAACCTTTGTGAAGTTATCAGGTTCGAATATGATCAATATTTGTGGGTCATTTTTTTTTCATCGATTTTTCTTTTAAAATGCATTCAACTCGACGACATTTTTACAATTTTTTAAGAATTTGGCAAGACATTCGAGAGCAACTGTAAGTGCTCCGGGCCAGGATCCGGCGCGGAGACAGCCTTTATGACAGCAACCCTCTGTTGCCGCGTTAACCTGCGAAGGAACTCGCGGTCAAACAGCCAATTACGCCCATCGATTGGGCAAGAAGTGACAACGTTAGAATTCCCCTCCACAAAGCAGCCAGTAGTGAAACAGGATTTTGTCAAAATAACCGTTCTGCGCTGTGATTGCACACCTGTTAGTAAAGCGGCTCCATTATAGCAATAGTAAGAAGTGGGCATAAAATGTTGGCTGCATCATTCCTAATGTGCAAATTCAATGTTATTCATTCTAGTTACATTTTATCACTCAGTCGTTTCTGAGAACTGGATTCACCTGCGAAAATTAACAGTTTGTAGCATATTGCACATGAAAATGCAGTCCATTTCTTCCTTTTAAATGCATGTTTCTATTTGAACAGATTTTCAGTGGTAGTAACGCATTGTTCTATTGTATCCATTATAACACATTATGTCCTTCCTTTCAATTAGTTTACCAGATTCGAATATGTAGCCCCCCCCCCCCACTCCGAAGCGCCGACTGTCGTTTTAAGTCAACTTTGTTCTCAGATGGGTTAACTCCAAGTAACTCTTCAGTCAAAAAATAGGATCCAAAGGTGAGATTCTCGACTGAGAATGATAGAGATAATGTTTCTTTTTATTTGGTATAGTTTAAGTCCACTTTATGCACAGATAGGCTAATCAGGTACTGGACCTACATTTTAGGTGGTATTCGAACCACCGTGTGCCTCCGTCGAACCTGGAACCGCAAGAAGTATTTCTCGTGGAACTCTATGTTGATTATTACACTGCATTTTAAGCAACTTATACGATCAAATGGGAACACATTTCTAACAAATAGAGGTGATTTGCTATTGGGTCTCTTCGCCATAAGCACCAACTCGCGTATAGACAGAATGTTCGGAATGTTACAAACTATTTTGATTGTTACAAGAATGTTGTCGAAATCGGACAATTTCGCATGTTGCTGCTCAACACTGGTTTCCGAATGGCACCTTTGTCGAAATACGAACATCGTCATGATTGGTTGGTTGAGTTGGTGTTTTAAGTCCACTTTATGCACAGTAAGGCTAATCGGAACTGGACCTACAGTTTAAAGTGGGATCCGAACCACTATGTGCCTCCACCCCTTGATTACGAGGCGACGACGCTACCAATGCTCTATCGGGGAGGCCCGAACATCGTCATGGAAATGGACATCTGCTAAAGGAAGACTTTTTTTGACGTTCAATGTTCAACCTGCCCTTAACACTCCTGCCAAAATCGTTCCACTGCTACCTTCGCACTCCATGTCGACTGTGGCTGCGGGGTTTGTGTCTCCTTGTTGGTTTTCTGAATGGGTCTTCTACCGAACATAAATTCCGCAGAATGTGCAGGGAATGGCGGAGGTTGTCTACCACGGGACGCCTCGAGAACTGACGCATCTCCGAGGTCCAACACACTGTGCGTCTCTTCCCCTCAGCTTTACGAGCCTGGAGAGAGCGATTACGGCCATCCAGAAAAGAAAGAAGGCGATAGTCGCTATCCGGAAATGGCCAGCCTTCCCGGGCGAGGCCATTGTTCCAAGCACTTGGTCTTTCAGCAGAGCGAAACCAGATACAGTGAAGGATTCCATGAAAGTGTTGGGTTTTTGCTTCATTATTTGTGGGTTTTACAATAAGCAGTGCGTGTGTCTGCACCATTGTGATCGGATCTTCGACACGTTTTAATTTCCGACAGTTGGCAGTGAACAAACCCTGAAGGAAGGTCAAGGCTCATGTTAGGGTCGTCTGGATTTTTGTCATATATGTCGACTTTGTGGAAAATCACGCGCATGTTGATATTTGAGGAATGAATATCGCTATCCAAGTGTTTATATAGAGCTGGAGCGTTCAATTTCTTACTGGTAACCCACAAAGGTATTTCGTCTCTTTCTTAATACATAATTCCAAAGGCACTATGGCTATTTCTTAGTAGTCGTTCTTCCATCTGCTGCACCAATGTATGGCTACCAAAAGGCTGATCGAACATACAAAATATTTTTTTGTTCTGTTTCCTTTTTTTGACTTCTTAATCGAGATCTCCTAGGTTCGGTTTCCAGTAAGGTGTCAGATACAGACTTCCCGGTCCCATAAAACTATAGATCCAGTCCTGTTCGGCATATCGCGTTCAAACCCTCTCGACTTTCACATTTCGGGTCGTTTGGAAAGTTCTAGTGTGATCATCGCATGCGTTGTATACACGCAGATCTGACTCCAATTTGCCAACAGTAAATTCCCATATGTGTGCCCGGTTCACCATAGTGTTGACACACTGTCCTCATCGAGGAAAATATCGCACTGCAATGACAAATGACATCCATCGTGCTTAAGTTGCAATTCTCTAGAGCGACGACGAGGAGATTTCTGGGGGGGGGGGTGAATTAAGGAGAGTCGAAGATACTGGGAGGTCGTCTTATCGCCGAAACGGCGAGAACTTCACGCCCTGAAATTGTTCCCTGAATATTTTCCATCTCATTCGCTTTCTTAACTCATTTTCTTCCGCTTCCTTTCACTCCCCTCCTCCTCCCGCTTTCTTCTCGGCAATGCCTTCTCCACCTCACCTTTCCCCTCCTCCTCCTCACGCCAGTGTTTCATTTTACTTTATTTTTCCCATCTCTTGCCTGCCCGTCTTAGTACCTATTCATCATTGCCAGATTTCTCCTACTATTTTCTGCCCTTACTTTTTCCCCCTACTCTCATCCTGCATCCAGAAACCACGCTCTGCTCTCGTGTGCATCTTCGGCAGTCTCATCCCTCCCTCTCTTCCTTCCTTCCTTCCTTCCTTGTTCCCTGTCTTCTTTTTCTTCATTCTCCCTTATCTCTTTGTAATTTACGAGTCCGTTTTCATTGTCGGTCCTATTTCTGGAAGAATTCCCTTCCTAATGTTTCTTCGGGAGGATCGCTCTCCGAGGAGTAATATCAGAGTCCTAATAGCTTACCAAATAGCCTCCGAAACACCTTTTTAATGAACTATTGTAGCAGGAAATGGAAATGGGGGAGGGGAGGTCTCCTGACGTGCAGAGGGGGGGGGGAAATTGTGCCTGCAAGGGAAGGGGATGCTCTCGGTGAGGTCGTGCTTGGTCTTGGCTTTGTGGCTCTGTTGGTGCTAACGGTGCTCCTGATGGGTTTCAGGAGACGCCAGGAATAGTGTGATGATAGGGAGGGGGTTGTTAACAAAAGGTGGGCAGAGCGATGGAAAATTGCGTGGGAGCTTTACTTTTTTTTTTCTTCCCCTTTTTCGCGCGGAGGGCCTCGGGTTCATCAGCAGATTTTTCTTCCCCTCTTTTGAAACGCCCGTTTCGGTTACCGCCAATCAAGAGGAACGCACAACTTGATCGATCTGTTGTTACGAACACTTCTACTTCTACTTTTACTTATATAATTCTGGCGTGTATTCAACGCATACTTCCACCTTGTACGCATCTACTAGATTGTAATCTTTTCATATTTTTCATTTTCTTATCCCTCAAAAAATGGCTTTGTGAAAGTGTTTTCCACGAGTTGAACTCTAAAGATACCTTGAATGGGGAGATTAGTACGCGAGACTAAGTACTCAATAACATTCTCGTATTTGCATTAATCTGCAATGCCAATTGGACACTATCCAGTGTCTAGTGCTTTAAACTATACTTACTTCAACCCTCCGTTTCGACTCACGTCTTGAGGTCAACACATTTCCTTTTTGCCGGTGGTGGGGATCAAACCTAGGACAGACATGTAATTTTGCTACAAATCTGAACAATGTCCAATTAACATTGAATGCTAATGTTGAAACATATCCCGGTTTACTGTACTGATTTGTATTGCCAAGTGGGTGTACCGTATTAGCACCCTTAATTAAAAACCAGTATTTGTAGTAGTAGCTACAGCTTATCGTGTGTTCAAGCATCCAGTTTTGGGAAACATTTGAAAGGTTGATAACAGGTGACGATTACCTGCAAACACAAATATGCAGAAAGAAAACGGATAGTATTATTTGTATGTGCGGATTTTATATCCGTCATGATTGTAGGCCTCCTCACTGTGCCATTGCTGCAAGAGCACGAGTCAATTACACAGGAAGATATGAATGTACTGAAGTGCTATCTGGAACTAGTGAACTTTGGGTCATGTGCATTTCGAACACATGTCGTAATGAATGAATGGAATTAAGTGACGAAGTGATTTTTGGATCATATGACGTGATTCCAAAACTCTGAGGTTCAAGGTATTAGTGTAATTGCGTTTACGTTATCTTTTTCTCTCCCATTGCTTTCCTTTATCGCGATTCTTGAGCTAAAGTATGATGGCAGGAAGCATTAGGACTCGAGGCTTGTGTTCCTTGGGTGCTTCTGAACTCCTTTTGATACTGAACGCGCCGTTGAAGCCGACGGAGACGGTAGGATGGGGAGGCTGCTGTAGCAGACATTCTCCCTCCCCATACAAATTCCACTTTCTGTATGTCTCTCTCCCAAACGGTTTGGGGTAAAAAGAGGGTGGTAAACGTCGGGTGGGCAAAGGGTGGCAAGTTGACCCGGCGCCCTACGCCTTGACAAATCACCACGCCAGTCGGTCTCCATACCATCTCCTCTTCTTTCTTATGCCTTTCTCTTCTTCCTTCTTCTCCAGGCTCCGGGAAAGAACCCCTTGCTCCGGGTGCCTAATTTGCCGGAATACTCCGGCTGAGCGAATGTGTGCGAGTGAAGGCTTCCTCCCGGAAAAACCTTACCCCCTTTTCTCCCTCCCGGAGAAAGAGGAAGAAATCGACCCACGATTCTCTTCCTTGGTTCCTTCGGCGGAGGACGTAAGGGGGAGAAGAAGAAAGAGAAAAAGAAAAGCTTCCCCGGATTTATCAATTTCTTTCGGAACGGAAAATAACCCGCCGCAATGTCTTTCCGTGCCCCTGGTGTAGCTCCGGTCTGCTCCTTATTTCACGGAGCTCTTGGGAAGACGTGGCGTGGGATTCTTTCGCAATCCTTGCTCCCGGAGGGGAAAAACATCTCTTTGCATTTTTTCATCCAGAGCTCTGCAGCTCCTAGAGATACTGTGTAACACTAGCGAGCATTGTAATTGAACAACAACGTATCCTTTTCGTGGATCTTAACACATCCACTAGGATTCTTCCTGAATCAAAGTGTTCTCTGCAGTTCATTGTACCTTCATTAGTGTGGTCGTCAAAGATGTTTTAAGAGACGAAATAACCTGAAAGTAATATTTATGGCGCCCAACCTGGGGTCACAGAGTAATATTTATGGCGCCCAACCTGGGGTTGCTTTTTTCTACTAGAGTTTTTCCACGTCACAGCATCAGCATTTTAAAACTTGTGGATTAAATTGTTTGAAGGGCGCAATTATGAATTTAATTGCATTTTTAGAGTACACTTTACACACAGAAAGGCTAATCCGGACTGGAACTTCAGTTTAACGTAGAATCCGAACCACTATGTGCCTCCACCGCGTATACAACCCGTGACCTTGTTTACAAGGCGACGACATATAGAGCGACCACAAACATAAGAACCTTCGGCGATAAGTCTCCGCGCACCTCCCGCTTCTTTCGTTCAACTCTGGCCATAAGGAAGGAAGCATGCTCCACTCTGCCCCTCCCCTCCACGCGGGAGTACGGTGCACAGGAGTCGCGGGTCTGCGCAGGCTTTTTTGCTTGTGGTTCCACTATACCGATACTCTGTCGGCGATACTCATTTAGGATAAGAAAGACAGAACAACACTTGCAATATTAAAAATAAACTGACACGGAAAACACATCAATGTGAACTTTAATTACTTCTCATTGATAACTGACATATCTTTCGTCATTGAAACGTTCCTTTTGCAACGGAGGTAGACTCTTCGTGCAGTCATTGCCACACTCTTTGATTCTAACCACCTTTAACAGTGTTTCACTTCATGTATTTGATCGTATCGTCACTTATCCTAATTTTCGCGATTAGCTTAAACTATCAGAAAAGTTAATTTAAACCAACCAAATCAATGAATTAACCTACTGCTCGCTCGACTGACTTAACCGTTCAATATATTAATAACTTGTGTACCACTTGATCCATTATAGCAGACTCTGAGCTCCTTCATTCTACATCGGTGTGGGCTTAGGGAATGTCAGTACAAGAATATTGTGTCCTAACAGAGCGCTCCACCACGAAATACAAGAGCGTTCATAAGCAGCAGTGGAAATATGTATCGCAATGAAAATAGGGTTTTGTTCCCCCTCCTCGTTTCTTCCTTGTGAAAATGCATATCCCAGCGTCCCTTGCAGCCATTTAGTGCATAAGCCGATTTCGGGATTTTCCATTTGAACTCCCTCCGTCCGCGCGAGTTGTGAAGTTTCCAACTCCTTCCTGTAGGTGTCTCCACTCTATGTCCGTGGGCGTTGTCGCTCAATGGGGCTGCAGTTGAGGATTGCCTCTCCCCCCCCCTTTCCATATAAGCGAGTCTCAATTAGCTTAATGGCAAGTAAGATAATCCTAACGGTTAATTCTCCTGGATATAATTACTTTCGGTAAGTCGCAATGGAAGCAGCGAGCGACAGATAGCTCGGGACTTGTCTGTTGAAGACCCCGACACCTCCATCAGTCTTGGAGAATCTGTTTCTGTGGGGGAGGCTTCCGAAACATTCCTCCCCTTTCCTTCGTTCGCCTTTTTATTGTTAAAATAATTGGGTATTAAGATGTGTCTGGAGGAACAGACCTCGTGCGTTTTGTTTGCATCGGCCCCCAACCTTTCTCTTACTTCGGTATCACTAAGGAAAGCGGAGAGAAAGAATTGAAAGAAACGTTGCAGGGAGAAGTTGTGGGATGGGAATTGAAACACGGAGAGAGTCCCCAATCCTTCTGGGAACTCCATGAAACCGGGAGTAAATTGAAAAGAAACATTTGCCTGCTATTTCAATTCCGGTCTCCGAGGAAATCATTGGGAATGCAAGTAGAAAATTTATTTTGTGATTACTATTCCTCGTGTTCTTTCCCTCCCCCCTCCTTATTCCTTGCATGGCCTAAGACCTGCACGGACACGGCATCTCAGGGGACTGATGCCCCCCCCCCCCCGTCCCCCTCATCCTTTGCCGGCATAAACGAAATTACATTTCCCAGCTGCACCGTTTCGTTTCTCCTCCCGGTAGCCATTGTGTGGTCGGGTAATCACGACCGTCCCAGATGGACATCGACGATGTGTCTTTTGGAAGTGATTAGTACTGGTGCTGTTACTATAATGGCGGCTTAATTACGTGGCGCCAAATGGCATTGTGGTGATGTTAGTGCTGTGGGAACGCTGTTGTTCCATGGCAAATATTTTGTTGTTTTCGTGTGGAGAGAAATTGCTCTTTTTCCCCAGAATCTGTAGATCCCCTAGTAATCTCTTAGGTGATATTATTATATCTACGATATTCTCCTGTTTATGAACATATATTGCCGTGGTCCAGTGGCGGATGATGAGTCTAAG
Source organism: Lepisma saccharinum (assembly GCF_977018435.1). Lineage (NCBI taxonomy): Eukaryota > Metazoa > Arthropoda > Insecta > Zygentoma > Lepismatidae > Lepisma > Lepisma saccharinum. Next base: position 79,598,410 of record NC_139231.1, on the reverse strand, counting down.
ACCTGGACTAGCTCACTATGCCTGGTCCTTGACTATGGAGGAGGGGAGAAGATAGGCTCATTCTTGACGTCTTCAAGGAAGCCAAGTTGTCATCCCAACGGTAGTAGATTGCCAACTTCTAAAAATTCAGGTTGCCAACTTCTAAAAATTCAGGTTGCCAACTTCTGAAAAATCAAGTTGTTAACTTTTAAAAATTCAGGTTACCAACTTCTAAGAATTCATGTTGCCAACTCCTAAGAATTCAGGTTGCCAACTTCAGAATCGCCATTATCTTCTTTTTGAAATCAGGTTAATTCACACAGTTTCTAATCGATTTTTCTTCAGTACTTTGCTTTCTAGGCTTCAGGCTTCGCAGATAGCCTAGCTGGCCTGGAATATACGCTCCTGCCGTGATCTATTTGCACCTGGGCACTTGGCAACGATTCCGCTGTTTTAATTCCTTTTCACGTCGCATTTCGTCAACTTATGGATAATCGCAGCGATCAGGATGATTGGCTGAAAGTGATGAAGGGACGCGTCCATTCTCACGCTGGGACTCGAACCCAAGAACTTCGAAGGTGAGGCCGCAAGTGGACCAGTTAACGCTCTGGCCTATCGAGCCAATGAGCCTCGAAGTGTCCTGGTCGTCAAGGGTTTATTCCACCACGAAATAATACGTTTCACAGCTGAGAATTTTGTTATGAACTCACTTTATGAACAAACAAATCGGGACTGGACTGGAAACCGAACCACGAACCCGAGACCCATTGATTGCAAGGTAACAGCTTCAGTCATCACACTACCAAGCATCATGCGACGTCTAATAACTTTGAAACTATTATTATTAAAACTTATAGTGAATCACTTAAGAAGTACTAGAAGAAACTTAAGGGGCGTGTGGTTCACGTTCTGAGTAAAGGCGTTGTTATTGCATTACCACTGTTCAAATCAATTCAAGAAATATAATTTTCAACTCTGAAGGCTTCTACCGACACTGACTTGGTTCCTTTGCGTTTCGGTTTTGCCTTCGGGAACAAATTCAACCAAGTCCGGCGAATATGGTGAGTGCACCCATACATTGATGGCCTTTTCCAACTTCACACACAGTTTTCCAATGTGAGTTGGCGCGTTACCAAGCTGGAAGTGAGCGGGCATCAACTTCTAATAAGTAAAGTTGTGTCTGGTCACGGTTTGCACATTAAGATCTTGTTAGGTGTACATGTGCATGCGTTCTTGCCTTATAGCAAGTTTAGCGGAGAGGAGGGTGTCCTTATGACGCAAAACTTTCGCCAGTAGAGAACGTTGTGTACTTCGAATCGACGATCCTAGAATAATCAACATTCATCTTAGAGCGACACGAAATAAACCAAAGTACTAACACTTCAAATTATTTTACGCAAACCTAAAGGTCCGACGACCAGCAACTATCTGGTAAGGAACGAGACAAGACGAGAAAACAAAGCTTGGAAGCGAGTCGAGCGTGTTGATGAAGGAAAAAAACGCAGTATCTGCTCCTGGGGGATTTGAATCTCAGACTCCGAGGCAGGGGGCCCAGGAGATAAAAATCATCTCATTAGAGAGAGGCGCTAATATCGTTGATTCAACGTTGGAGATTAGCCTCCCTCTTCTCCACACCTCCTTTCTTCCGCGCAACCCCCTTTTAAGAGGATTGCCACCCTTGCTGGAGATGAAGTTCTTTGCGCGCCAAGGGCGAAATCAAAAGCAGGTAATTAATGGAGTCGAGTTGCCGAAGAACAAAGGGCTTGCAGTAATTACACATCGGCTTTCGGCACTTCGGCGTCTTTTTAGGTGCAGCTTCAGTCTCCTTATCGTCTCGTGTACGGTTTAGAAAATGTTACATAAATTTCAGCAGGGGTGGTTCTGATTTGCGGAGTATGAGGACGTACACTATAAAGTCTTTGAAAAATAACTTTTTAAAAAGTAACTCAACTACTTTGCTAAAAATGTAATTTCATTATAATTACTCATTTTGAAATATAACTTTGTTAAAGTAAGTTGCTTTTGTGATTAATTTGCTTTAAATAAGCTGGAATATGCAAATAAAATAGGCAACAAACAAACTATTGTTCACCAGAACTAAAAGCTCCTAGTAATTGTTCACCAGAACTAAAAGCTCCTTGTAATTGTTCACCAGAACTAAAAGCTCCTTGTAATTGTTCACCAGAACTAAAAGCTCCTTGTAATTGTTCACCAGAACCAAAAGCTCGTAGTAATTGTTCACCAGAACCGAAAGCTTCTATTAATTGTTCACCAGAACCGAAAGCTTCTATTAATTGTTCACCAGAACCGAAAGCTTCTATTAATTGTTCACCAGAACCGAAAGCTTCTATTAATTGTTCACCAGAACCGAAAGCTTCTATTAATTGTTCACCAGAACCGAAAGCTTCTATTAATTGTTCACCAGAACCGAAAGCTTCTATTAATTGTTCACCAGAACCGAAAGCTTCTATTAATTGTTCACCAGAACCGAAAGCTTCTACTAATTGTTCACCAGAACCGAAAGCTTCTACTAATTGTTCACCAGAACCGAAAGCTTCTACTAATTGTTCACCAGAACCGAAAGCTTCCTAGTAATTGCTCATCAGTGACATTTTTAGTAATCGTGCACATTTCTTTATAGTTACCAAATTTAGTAAAGCCTACTAGATTTAGTTACCAAGAAGTTTCAACAAGTTAATTAATCATCTTTAGGGGGCTGCTGTTCCTCGGATGGTGTAAGAAGTGACCTTTCAGTAGTCACTCTTACATCAACCTTTCTTCCACGTAGTACAATCCAGAAACTCAACGAAGCTCTGGCACCTTGATCCACAGCCAATATAATCCTCTGTGAGGGCTTTGTTCTGTTCATGTAGCAGACAATCCACTTACACAACAATGTATCTCCTGGCTCGTGCACCAGTTAAAATAAGGGCTCTACACTATTAATACGCCTATTGTGTGAATGACGTAGAAGAGCTTTACACTTGTTGTATTACCTGCCTTCTTGTCCACTGAAAGATCGAAGTCAGGGTAAACAAAACCATGTGACTTTGGAGAACTAATTGCTTCCCTATTGGATAATATTGAACCCGGACAGTCCATAGATACAATGACCTTTGATATATCATTCGTGAAATAAATCCCCAGAACTTGGTAGCTAATGTGGATAACATGACCTCCCCGATGGTGTAATGGTAGCATTGTCGCTTTGTAATCAAGGATTCCTGGGTTCGTAACCTGGTGTAGGGGTAGGCACATTGCACAGTGGTTCGGATCCCATTTTAAACTGTAGGTTCAGTCCCGATTAGCGTATCGTTGCATAAGTGGACTTGAAACCCAATTCAAACAAACAAATATGAGACGTATGTCTCGTGCGTTCTTAAGGTGCATGGATATCCCAGCTATAGGTATTGTCATTACGGTTGGATTAGCATTCTTTTAAACAGTGCCTTACAAAGAGGCTGATCGAGTCGAACTAAGAATACAATAGACACACGCACACACGTCTCGTCTGCTCCCCTCGTGACGTCATATATGCGTGTCAATTGTTTCTTCAGAATCCTTTCCTTGCGCCTGGTTCTGCCACCCACGGTGCAATTACGATCGTTTTTTGTCACTCCTTTCGACCCCCCTTCCCCTCTTCCACTCAAGAATAACTGTAATTATGAAATCTCGCGCAGATAGGTCCAACAACCCATATCCGCTTGTCACATCTGTTACAGTGACTCCCACATCAGGTTGAGTACTCCCCTACACGATCTCGCCGACGAAGGTTCTGGCTTCGAGTCCAAGCCAGGACAGGGTGTGAGCGTTTGGGTGTTTGTGTTCTATCATCTATTACGTCTAATCATCATTCACCTTTATCGTTGTGATTAATTAAACGGTAGAAGAGTGACGTTAAATAATCGAATCCAAATAAAAAGCCCATGTGAGAACAATGAGCTTAAAAAAGAAGCAACCTAAAATTTACAAGAAGAATGCTGAATAAATGCAGCTCTATTCAAATCAATTTCAGAATGAAGCCTCTTTCAGTATTTCTGTTTCGGTTATTTACGTTGCTCTCTGCCTCTCAGGTTAATCGCGATGATGAGGATGAACTGATGAAATGGACGAGGACACAAACCATGACCAAGGCTTGAGCCTCAGATGTCTATTTCCATGGCTTTATTCTGAACACTCCGGATGGTGCTTTTTGGAATCGGACAACCCAGTAGTTAGGATCCCATTTCAAACCGTAGGCCTGACTGACCTATCGTAATGTGAAAGCAAAATTTGACCAGAAAAGAAACCAACTTTTTTTTTAAACATGAGACCATTTCTTGCAGGGAAACTGTACACCAAGAATGCAAAAGGGTGTGTTTTCACTCCTCACCCCTCTTTGTTTTCGTTCAGACACTTTTTTTTCTCTCTTCTTTCTCCGTTTCTCGTTCTATTTTGTGGTTCAGCTTCCATCATCCCCCCTGTCCTCTGTTCCCAGCCTCTTTGTGGATCGACTCCTATTTTCCCGAGCCGTTGCGGAAGAACGGCAATAAATTACCCCAGTCACTTCCTGGGCCCCTCTGCAGAACGCGACGAATACAACAAGGAAAGGAGAATGGCAATAAATAAACCAGAAAGAGAGAAAGGAAAAAAAGGGAGTAGCAACTTTTGGGGGAGGTTCGTCTCCCATATACACACACTTGATGTTCCATCTTCCTCTGTTAAAGAAATCCGAAAGAGTGAAGCAACTGCAACACTTTCCAAAATTAATACAGACTCCTTGCCCTTTTTTTTTAACTTTACACGAATGCCAACCTTGTTTATACATGCGTCTTCCTCTAATTCATCACGAATTTACATTATAGTTTTGGTACTTCTCTGCTTACAGAATCTTCTTCCAGGTTCAATTCAAAAGTTTTTCAATGTTTATGGATGTATTTCTCATGCTCGGTTCTACCAGTCTTGGCTCACTACATCGATATTAAAATAGAGTAAGCATGCCCATTAAGTTCGTAGAAAAACTACACGGTCCACTACACTCTCTCTCAAAGTCCTGATGCATACAGAGGTGATATTTCTACAGTCGTAGCTTCCAATATACTAATCTAACGTGTAATTTCATTATTTGTTCTATAAATATAGAAACTCTTGACATATGTACCAATGCATAGTGTAAGCTGATATACGATAAGACAAGAAATTCCATACATAGTGGCCCAACGCGCAGTGTAAGCATACAAAATTGTATGAGAGCAGATCAGTGTAAGCAGGTATGAGATAAAGAAAAGAAACTCAATATTTTGAGGAACAGCTCAGTCAGAGTCGTATAAGCAGATGCGAGATAAGAGAAAAGAAACTTGATATATTATGGCTACAGCACACAGTGAGGTCAGAGTAGTGTAAGCAGATGTGAGATAAGATAAAAAAAACTCAGTATTTTGTGGAACAGCACGCAGTGAAATCAGAGTAGTGTAAGCAGATGTGAGATAAGGGAAAAGAGACTCAGTATTTTGTGGAACAGCACACAGTGAAATCAGAGTAGTGTATATGTGAGATACGAGGCGAAACAGCACACAGTGAAATCAGATGTGACATATGAGAAAAGAAAGTCGGTATTTTGTGGAACAGCACATTGTAAAATCAGAGTAGTGTAAGCAGATGTGAGATAAGAGATAGGAAACTGTATTCTCTGAAAGAGCATACATTGAAATCACAGATCTGAGATAAGAGAAAACTCAGTATTTTGTGGAACAGGGTACAATAAAATCACAGCAGTGTAAGCAGATGTGAGATAAGATAAAATAAACTTGATATATTGTGGGTTAACACAGTGTAAGCAGAGACGGGAGCCAAGATAACGACCGCTTCATTGAATCAACGCACTATCAAGGAACCATCCTAGTAGGGACAATTACATTCAACAACACAACAAATTCTATTAATTCTCAGAGCATTTTTCTTGCATATGACCTCCATGTTCTTCATGCCTTTCCAAGCCACTGTTACCCAAATCCGTGTTATTTCTCAGGGATTATGGCAACCCGAACGACCGAAAAATATTTACCAACTCTAGTCTGGGCAAAGGTAGAGCGATTTAAACAGCCGCTGCGCCACCATCGCGACTGTCAACTGTTGGTGACAGTGAGTGACGTCTGGGTGAGCAAAGCTTCTGCGCCATGTGTTGGCACGCTTGCTTGTCACAGAAGTTAGGTTAGGGTGTCCTCCCCCTCCGAAAACGACCACTGGTTCGTACAACGCAGGTTGCATATTATTCTGGCATCTCTTGACATTGCTGATTTTTGTTTTATGCACATATTTTTTTAAAAAAATCCTCTTTTTTGCTGCAGTACCTTCACGGGTCATCACGTTGACATGTACCTCTGCTGTTGGTGAGTGCTTTCTGCCGGACTCGCAGGATAGAAGTTCTGCTAGAGACAGTGGTTTCGTTCTATGTTCTGAGATGTTACGGTTCCTTCTTGCATAGTTCAAACCAATCCATAAACAGGAGGGGAGGGTGGGGGTGCAAACTGAGCATTGAAGTCGGTAAAAGTTATTATTCATCTTCGTCTGTACTAGCTTTTTCTTTATTAGTAAAGTCGGTACTTCTGTGTTCGCGATTGCAGTTATATTTTTCGTTACTGCATTGACAATTTTCCAGTCAGATGACGTTTTTCTTAGTTCAATTAAAGCTACCCCTGTACAATACAGGTAATACTTGGTAATGACAGGGAACGGATTTATATACTAAAAAGTGTAAGGATTTGTAAATATATATTTAGTTATTTTAATCAAAATATGAATTAAATATGCACTTACAATTGTCAAAAGTGGCCATTTTCATTAAGCAAGCAGTTCACCTAGCTGAATAAAATATATTAGGCTTGCATGACATTAACTGTGATGGAAAATCCAAACACAAAAAATGGATTACCAATTATTATTTTTGAGTGCTGAATCGTGAATCTCCTATTGTCCCTGAAGACACATTTATATTGACATGAAGCAATGGATTTTCAACATGAGAGCTTCAACTTGCATTCTCTGTTGTTGAGAAGAATGTTACAATGACAGGTGAGTGCATTGTCTAGTGTCAAGATTTAAAATAAACTGAGTCCAAACAAACAAAATACAGATGAACTGTAAATCTTTGGTAGTTAACACAAGAAAAAAATGTAATATTAGCATGAAAATGGAATATGTGTCGGAAAATGTTTGAAAATATTGCATTATATGTAAAAAAAAAAAATGTTGTAAAAGCAAATAAATATATGTAAAAATATGGATAATAAAACAGCATTTTTGGAGCACACATGCCACTATTCGCAAAGATAATACACAATAACATTGATTTTAGCATTACATGAACATCCCTGGTAAGGAGTCTTTTAAGTTTCATGGGTAGTCTCTCTCTCACGCACACACACATTCACACAGACACTCGCAGTGAGAAAGGAGAAACGGAAACAGAAGGATGGAACCAAAGTACCAATTACCCAAGTTTCATATTTGTAGTCCTAGTGGTGTTTGAGATGTTTTTTGCCGGCCTCCGTGGCAGAGTGGTTATCACATCACGCTACGACGCCAGGGGTCCCGGGTTCGTATCCCGGTTAGTGTCCATTCATCACATCATCACTCATCCCCATCTTCGCGATTAACCAAAAGTGGAAGAAAAGCGAATTATAACAAACCAAATCAATCAGTCAAAAACAGTCAATTGAGAGCTTTTCTGGCTTGTATCAACGGACGGACAAGACCATTTTCCTCCAACCTTTCCAGAAAAAAATACATCAGTCATTTTTGCCTTGATCTGAAAAATAACACACGGTACTCAATTTTACAGTTGTCTCCTTTTCTGTTACCCTCGACAGTTCACTGCTTGTAATAAGGTGGGAAGGGATATTCGCAACTTCAAGACAAGTATTGACATTTTTCCAGAAAGATAAGATTTACTCTGCAACAGAACAAATACTTTAAAAATATGTACTTCTGTCCTTCAGAAACAGGCAGTTGAATGCATCTTTGGAGTGCTGCTAATGCCCCAGCTTTGAGGATTGTTGTTGTCCTTTGCCGACTTGCCTATCGCCGCCGTTTTCATATCAGCAGTGGTCCTACAATTCCCTTTCATTTCTTAACTGTTAACAAACATTCAAGAATTCTGGAACTTCAGGTGGACAAATAACGGGAATAATTGCACAAATATTTGTGCTGAAATGTCTTTTCAAAGGGCTCCTCAACTGAATGCACATAAGAAATATAATTTTGTGGCCAAACACCATGTACTGTCTTGTTTATTTTCATGGTTTAGCTACCTTTCAAATTCTTTCGTGTGTACATTTCTCTCAATTTCGATGTATACACTAGCCAGTTTTGAAAAATAATTTGAAGACCTAGTATTTCTTCATTTATCCGTCACATTGCACGATATGTAGAAACACTCCCATTTAAATAGCAATGGACTTGCGGCTGCGTTCTTTAAATTGAATGTTAGAAGCTACTGCAAACTTTACTATTCTATCGTTAAAATTTAGGTCTACCTTTAATGCATACGGGCATTATTCCATTCATCTCTCGCTGTCTCTGCTGTGGCTACACTTCGAAGTAAGACACACACACACACACAATACAAAATACGTCAGATCCATATAGACGATCTACATTTACAAGGCAACCCCGTAAACGTCTTTTACTAACATAAAGACAATTGTTCATTATATTTCTACGACAACCTAGTTCCTGCCATAGCTTTATTTGTTCAACTAAACTTCGATGAACAATAGTAAAATGATTTACTGAAGTTATAACATTTTCCAATATTTCTCGGAGCCGTTGGAAAATATTTTTTTCTAAATTTGATTTTTTGTTTATAAATTTTATATTTGTATTTCATTTCGTTGCTTCCATCTATAAATCAACTAGATTAAAATTTCTCTGGTCTGCGTTTTTGTCATATTACTACCTAGGTAAACCTAAATTTGTAAAGATCATAAATCGAGTCTGGAGTTTGAAAACAATCTGCTCAAGTATTTGGAAGAAAATGTAATAATTTGCGATAATTTTGCAGAAGTACAGGTGAATTGAAAAATGTCACGAAAATTATGTTTTGCCACCCACATACAATTTCTTCCCTTCCTTTAAATTATGATCCTATAGTCATTATACCTTATTATTTTTCCACTAACTACCACTGTGCTTAAGCGCGATATTAGATGAATTGAGTGTGTATGTGTCTAAGAGTCTTAATTTTTTTTCCTCGCACAGGTCCCATACAACAAAAGAAGCTTCCTGTTCAGCTCTTTTCTGTTGTACGGGCATTGTCGAAGTGTTGAATTGAATAAGACGAGAAAAGCGCGTTCACCCTTCTACCAATCCAACCCCATTGTTGTCATCATCAGTCCCCCCTCATTCACCCCTTATCGCATTGTTGTGGAGACTCGTCATTGTGCGGAGCGCTGTTTCGTCCGGGGTCATGTTTATAGTCGCCATTGTTGGTCGTTAATTTGGGATGACAATAGGAAGAGACGGTGTGCATGTGTGTGTGTATGCGTGTGTGTGCATTTGTGCGCACAGACCGAGGTAATGGGTGTATCCTCGGAACGTTGCGGTGAGACCGGCTAACCTCAAACTCAACCCCAAATGAGTGGAGTGGATTGTTCTGGTGCACGATTCTTAAGGACTTTGGGTTCAGGGACAGAGTTTCCCCATCATTCGTTATGTTACCTCAAAGTGCGTGTGTTGTTGGTGTTGAAATGTTCGTTTCACCGCAACACAGTGAAATGAAAAGCAGGTGCCTTCATGAGGCCCGAACCAGTGAAGTATTAAACATATTCAGGCAGTCCACACGAATTACTCTAAAGATATTTCTAAACAGACATGATTGTCCAGAATTAGAAATATTGGCGCCAGTCTTTGATCCTTGTTCAGTTTTCATCCGAACCCTAGTTCCTTCCTATCTTCGTCTATTGTCCTGTGAGTGTAGTTTCATTCATTTAAAGTTTCAAGAGCCGACCTTTTTTCCGTCAACTTGAATTCAAACTTTGTCTTGAAAGCTCTGTTTCTATGTATCTTGAATCTTATACGAACAGCCTGCTCCCGTGGCGGAGTGGTTAACACATCGTGCTACGACGCCAGGGGTCCCGGGTTCGAATTCCGGCCTGGTCATGGATGTTTGTGAGTGTCCATTCATCAATTTCATCATATCGTCACTCATCTTCGTCTTCGCAAATTAGCCAAAAGTAGCACAAAAAGTGAAGTAAAGCAAATAAAAGAAACTTATATGAACAGTTTTCCTTTCTTTTCTATGTTTTTACTAAATATTTCTGGAATGTGTAAATCTGAGAGTAACCCATTATAACATAGGTGTGGTCTCGCCACCATTTTGCTAGAGAAGAGGGTCACAAATGTCTTTTTCGTGCGTGAAATGTTAGTTATAAAAATGCATTCAAAGTGGTTCAGTTGATATGATTATTTAAACATATAGTACTCCTGCGTTAGTACTGGAAATTCACGTCTTCGCAAATAATTATTTCATTGTATTATTATTTTGGAGCGGCAGTTGCCTCTACTCCCCCTTTAGTGTATGGTCGTGAGCATAAGTGTTGTTTACTTAATGAGTTATTTAGTGTATTTTTTGAACATTGGTTTCAGATGGAGCTTCAATTGTATGGCGCGTATGGTATTTGTAATTGTCAATTTGTACCTGTTCCTTTTACATGCAGATGTATAACATACGAACACACGTAGTGGCTAATGCAGTGTCAGCTAGGTTAAATTAGTCCTCAACAGTTTTCCGGTCATTGGGAGACGCAAGGAAACATGGTTTACTGTGAAATCAAGCTGACGTTCTCAGCATGGCATACCAAGCGAAGGCTTGCTGCCAGCTTGTGAAAAAAGGGGGAGATGCGGAATCTGCAACAATCTTTCTTAGCCTGGTTTTTCCAAGAACTGTCAAAGTTCTGTATCCTTTCAGCTCCTCTTGTCACAGTCTTTTCTCTACGGTCGCAGGACCGTGAATCTTACCGTGAAAGACGTCTCGATATGGTCCCGCGTGTCTCCGTAGCAGATGATTCCTCCCTGCCTTTGGCAGCACACACCTGTCATTTTGACTTGCTGAGTGGTGCCCGAACAGGGACGTGGAAGTTGATACAAGGGAATGTTTCTCTTGCATCGGAGTTGATGGTTTAATGTGTGTGACAGGGATGCATATGTTCATGTCTGTTACTATTTAAGAGGATTGTGTCGTGAAGGTCGACGCTCTGGAACGGCTAATCTTTAGTGTCGGGCTACCTTAAGGCCAATTTCCACACAGACTGTTACGTTGCAGTCATATTATCTCCATGCTTAGATTGTGTCTAGTAATGTGCACTCAGTGGAGTTGAGGTTTCCCCACAAGTTACAATGTTGCTGCTGTTTTGCTACCTGAGAACAGCAAGACACAGAACCTCATGTGCAAGTGGCTAGGAAGGCGCTGTTTCGAGCGTCCATTCGCAGTTTGGCACTGTTCGGCTAGTACCGAAGATAGACGAAACAAGCAATTTGATAAAATAAGAGACTGTGGCTGATGGAAATGGGCGAAGACGACTTAAGGAAGGTGTAGGCCATATGGAAATGCGCACGGCATGACATAGATGCAACGGAAATTTAGCACTTTTTTTATTAACTAAAAGTGGCACAAAAAGCACAATAAAATAAAGCAATCAATGAAGATCAGTAAAAACTATTTGAGAATGAGACTGCAGCAAGAAATAGACGTACCAGTTTCTGGAGCTTTTGCTCCCGCACTATGCTAAACCGTATGTATCAAGAGAAAGAAGCTGTTCTTGCCCCCCTCCCCCCACTTTGTTAATGCAATCTTCAGCACCGCTCCTTTGTGTATAACAGATTAGCGAAAGAAATGAGTATTCACTCACGATCTTGACACGGAAGGTTCTGGGTTCGACTCAACTTCAACCTTGGGTGTTTCGTGTGCGTGTCCGTTAGCCAATAGAGGCAGAAAGTGACATAAATCATATCTTGTCAAGACGAAAAAGAAGAATACGAAACTATGAATTTAGATGCTGAAAGTCCAACAGTCCCCGTGTGCTTTCAACGCTTGCTGGTTGGCGCTAATAGTCCATGCGTCAGAAAGCGGTAACAAATGGCTTGTTTTGTTGATACAGAGGGAAGCTTGCGTCTGTCTTCGCTTCGGCCATCTCTCCTCATCTCCTGTTTTCTCTTCTCCCTCGGCGAAAAGACACACGTGTCATCGATACGTTCATCACCTCACACCCACCTGTGGCGGACAAAGGAAAGTGGAGAATGAGCTGGGAGAGGGATGATAACAGTTGAAAGATGTCTTCCGTCCCTCACAGCAGCAGCTGCGGCGACAGAGCAAGGGGTTAGCGCCTCGAAGGTGATGGACCAGGCAGCTTTATATATATATATAATAACCAGATGATTGTTTGGTGAGAGTTTCTTTGAGTCTCTTGTGGCCTTATTCTTCTTTGAAATAAAAGGAGTTTTGCATAACATGGGCAGTTACTAATCCAGTACCAAAATTCAAATATAAAGCAATATTTTCCTGTTATATTCTATGAAATGGGAGTCCAATTGGACTTATAAGCAGCTTGATGATTTGTGGTAAAAAATGTCTTAGGTCCATTAGGCTAATCAGGATTGTTCCCACAATTTAATCTGAAAACTGAATTACTAGCCGACGTCCGTGACGGAGTGGTTAGCATAGTGCTCTAGGACTGCAGGGGTCAAGGTTCGAATTCCGACCTGAGCATGGGTTTTCTTTGCGAGCGTCTCTTCAATTTCATCGTATCATTATTCAATCAACGGAACTGCTATATGCCACCGAAAATCGAACTCTACACTCCAAGAGTCACAAGGCGACAACGTGGTCCACTGCGCTATCCGGGAGGCTTGTAACTGTTGGTACAGCTTAACCAAAATAAGTGTGTCCCCGGCAAACTCGTGAACTAAATTGCACAGTTATTTGTTTTCTTATCTCTCTTCGCCTTCTCTCGCCTCACCGGGTCATTCTTTTTTGGTCAAGCTGCAGGTTCGATATTATTTTGCGAAACCTCTAATTCCTCGCAATAGTGTCCAAAGCAACTCAGTCTACAGTCTAAATAGTATCGTAAAGTGCCTGAAAGATTGACTTACGGAACATTGGCGAAGCGACTCCCTCCCGAACTTTGCATAAAGAAGGAAAGAAGTAGAACTGTTGGAAACAACTGCACTTTGTTTCTACTTCAGAGTGCATTCTGGAACCGAAACGTTAAATTCGTTAGATGCATTCAGGGACCACCCTGCGCCTTTTGCAGCCAATTGAAGGCTGTGAAATGCGATTGTTTGCAACAGAGGACGCGGCAGGGGAGAGGCTATCACCGCACGCCGTAAATGGGATCTTGTAAAAAGGAACCAAATCGAATTAAAACACAATCTGCATGCCACCCGCTGCTTTCGCCTGCAGCGTTCACATGTAACTATAGGGTTTGACAATGTAATTAGGTCCTTTTGGGAGAAAAGGGGGCAGGGAGTCAGCTTGTTTACATAGTCTCCATGCGAAGAGAGAGGGAGGGGTTGCTTTTGTTCCCGATTTCAAAGAGACCTTTCCCGCAGGATTGGCAATCGGGAGGAAAGAAAGACGACAGAGACGGCGATTGTCGCCGAATAAAAATAAAAGAAGAAAAAAAAGTTTTCGTTGATTTCGTTTTTGTGCGGATGGATTTCAACCGTCACCCTCTCTCTTTGAAAGGCTCCATTTTCGAAGCGGACTCTTAATGGATGGGATTGGCAAGTGTTCGTTTTTACCCGAAATGCCTGGGAGACCTGGAGGTCGTCACCGCAGGACGACGTGCCCGAACCCGATCGATGTCTGTTCTCGTTAGCGGGTGCAAGGAGAAGATATGGAAGCCGGGGCGTGATGGTACATTTGCTAAAAGCTTAGTGGAGGGGAATGGGGGGGCATGGTGGGGGCGTAGATGGAGTTAGTCACTCTGCCGATCCACCAGGGATACCCGAAGAGCAAACCCATGCTTTTGTTATCGGAGCTTTTTTGTTCATTATGTCCTCCATGCTTGGTAATTTCTGTTACATTTTCCCACTGTCTAACATCTCTTATGTAGCTGTTCATGGGTACGCTTGTATGGTGGCCAGCAGCGTCTATGAAGTGGACGTGTGACCATGCATTGAACACACGACGGGCTTCGCTAGAATTTCTACACCTCATCATATTTTCCCCTTAGAAACACGGCACCTCTTTGTCATTTTCACTTATAACCCCTGCATGTCTGTCATTTTTCACTCTGGGAACTGCTGCACGTCTGCCATTTTCCCCAAAGGAACTGCTGCACGTCTGCCATTTTCCCCAAAGGAACTGCTGCACGTCTGCCATTTTCCCCAAAGGAACTGCTGCACGTCTGCCATTTTCCCCAAAGGAACTGCTGCACGTCTGCCATTTTCCCCAAAGGAACTGCTGCACGTCTGCCATTTACTCCTAGAAATTCTGAATATCTGGTGTGTAACTGCTCCTCTACCAGCAAATATGGGAATATTCTTCACTGCCTGAAACCGGGTGTAATCAGACACGGTCTTATATTTGTGAGACTATGATATTATACCAGGATTTCGCAAAACAGTTTCTACTCCAAATTGATTTTTTTTTTCTTAATATTTTGACATGTGCACATTAAATTGCAACAGTAATTCAGAAGATGTTCACAGAAAGACTCTCTTTAGTGTCTAAACTAGCGGGATCAAAAATCGATAAATTGTGAAGGAAATTTAAAACTGCTGACTGTCGAAGATGCTATCTAAGATCCAGTCCTGTGTTGTTTCAAAAGAAAAACCATGGAAAGTCGTGGGCTGGAGAGACGTGAAGAATGGCGTGGGGAATGTTGAAGAGGGAGAGGATTAAAAGAAAGGCGATCTGTTCCGTTGCCTTGACCCCTTGGTCACCGTCGACCTTCGGCAGTAATGTTCCCAGGACATCTGACTTTGCGTTTCTGAAAAAGGTTAGGGGCAGGAAGGTCTATACAAAGCGAGTGAAACCGGAGAGATTCGTTCTGAAGGACTGAAATTTTCCCTTCGCAGGTGGCTTGCTGGAATTCGATTCTTCTGCCTCCCCTTTCGTCCTCTTCTTTCTGTTTCCTTCGTAGGCCTAGCCGAGATTCTTTTCTGGACAATGTACTTTCATGAAGAAGTATGCGAAATAAATGAAGTGGAACCCTTTGGTGGAAGCAAATGTGAAAACCTGGAAAATATATTTAGAAGCTTTTCTAACTCCCTCCCTTGTGTGATGTTTTCAATTTGCACACGGTCGTCTGAAATGTCTCGCTGACTGAATATATCTGCATATGTTACACAAGCAAACACTTGCATGCAGAAACTCATTAAATGGGTTATTGTTGTTTCATCTATCACTATGTTTAACAAATCTTTATTTTCTAATTGGAATTTTCGCATATTTCTTGTCACTGTAGACCTTGCATATTTTAATGTACTAATGGCATTTCTTTTTCTTTCATTACAGGTAAGTTTCACCCGACTCCATAGACATACGTTGATTAAAAAACGAAGTTTCACAGCATCATTTGGTAAAGTACAATTTTAAATTTCTAAATTATTGTCCCCATTACACACGAAGAAAGCACAACTGAAAGTAACTGTTTACTGACATTTATTTTGTGCTCTGAAGCCTTGCCTAGAAATTGAGCCAAGATATAATTTCGTTCAAAACCAGCTTCGAAGAAAAATTGGCTCATTGTCCAATCGAATGCAGCAGGTACCATCAGTGCACGTGCACCATCTGTTATGTGGAAATTGAACTAGTTCTTACTGTTGGACGGCAACGCCTTGTTAAGCCTTTGCAGATCAACATTTTGAGACTTGAGCACTGATAATTAGGGTGAAGATTTCTAGTTGCTAAAAATTATGAAAATGACTTAAGAAGTCGCAATAAAGTAATATAGTGCCAAAATAGGCAGAGAACGTTAACCTATTATTCTTTGTCGCATACTTATTAACTTGAATTTTTTAATTCTCCTTGCATCCCTGTAATGTTACTTTTGCCTCATCGGGACTGTAATGATGAATGGTGTTTGATGAATTTGATGAAGGGAGGATACTAACAAAACAAGATATTACCTTCTACTATGTACGTGGAGACAATCAGGTAAGCGGGAATAAGAAAAAAATTCCAAGCAAAGGCGTCTGGACTATAGAAATGAGGGACATTGCCCCCTCCCCGGGA
Source organism: Lepisma saccharinum (assembly GCF_977018435.1). Taxonomy (NCBI): domain Eukaryota; kingdom Metazoa; phylum Arthropoda; class Insecta; order Zygentoma; family Lepismatidae; genus Lepisma; species Lepisma saccharinum. The sequence continues at coordinate 79,582,215 of NC_139231.1, read as the reverse complement.
AATGAATTTCATGCATATAATTTTCGTTTGTTATAGTAATTTGCGTTAATGAGTAAGTATGACTAATAATTAAAGTAAGACTGCTACAGTTATTGCAGGAACACAATAAACTCAAAAGCAGTAATCTTGGGGGAAAATATCGTGCTTACCCTCTTTCCTGCCCCAAAGATAAAGTTGGGGGCAAGATTGTGCCAAACAGGCATTTTTATAAGCCCTATAAAAAATGCTTTATCAAGCTCCAAGCAAGGTGAAACTAAAACATTATGTTTTTCTATAAAGAATTTGAAAAAGAGCATGTAGGTACAAATATTGACCATTGATCTTTTTCTTGGTGTTGAAGAATTGAACGGAAAACCATGAGATAGTAAGTCGGCAGTTTTTTTGTTTGCCTCAATGTCGGCAAATCCGTGTCCCTGCGAAGCGCACAAACTCCTCAACAAAAATTTGATTTAGAAGAAGGATTACAATCAAGGAAGATTAGTAAAAAGAAGGGAGGACCATTCGTTGCTCGAGGTTGCCACCTCAATCAACCAATTGTCTCTCGCGGACGTGTGCCTTCTCCCAGCACCTGGGACTTTCCTTGTTTCCATTCCACCATCATCCCATCCTCGCACATCGTTCATTAATCGAGGATTGTTGGGATCCGTGATGGTTGAGTGGATCTCGGGCCGGCTAAACGAGCCATTCTCTGGGCGATGGCATCTTCCTCCGACGTGGGCGTTCGACCTCCCGCGAGACAGAAACCGACTCCAAAGGCCCGCTGCACCGCCGTCGCTTCGTTAACTTGATCCATTGTCCTTGCCAAATTTTTCTTGTCTTTTGTACAGGTGGGGGAGGGAATGTCATGTTCAATATTTCAGAGGACTAGGTCCAAACTTGGCGACGATGACTCCAGGTTGTGTATCTTCGGTGATCCAAGAGGTGGTTTTGTCTTCGGACTTGGTCGCTATTATTTTGATACGCACCTGCAGAGATTTTAGGGGTATAATCAAGTACCTCGTGTTCTCACGGGATTGAACTGAACTGCCTCTTTGACCTGCTTACATTATTTATATATATATATATATATATATATATAAAAACATATTTGATAATTTTTAAAAATTGCTGACTTGCCTGTTCCACAGGTTCTTTTGCATAAAATCTAAATTTTGACTGAATCACTGTTGACTAAGACACTGTAAATACTCGTAACATTGACTGAAGTTCCTTTTAAAATGAGTAACTTTGACTTAGATATTTTTAATCCGGTATCTTTGACAGAGATTATTTCCTAAAATGAGTAACTTTGACTGTGATGCTTTCCTAAAATGAGTAAGTTTGAAACACTTTTAAGTGAGTAACTTTGATTGGAACAATTTTGAGTTAGCAACTTTAGCTGAAACACTTTTACATGAGTAACTTTGGCTGAAACACTTTTACGTGAGTAACTTTGGCTGAAACACTTTTACATGAGTAACTTTGACCGAAACACTTTTACATGAGTAACATTGACTCAAACACTTTTATGAGTAACTTTGACTGAACTTTTTAAAAACTTGATACACTTTTTTGAAGAATGAAAGAATAACTTTGACCGATATACTTTTTTAATGAGTAACTTGAGCTGAGACTTTCTAAGAAAATGAGAGACTTTCAGATTTTTTAAATAGTAACTTTGACTGATATGAGTTTTTCAATTGAGTAAATTTGACTGAGATTTATAATATTTAAATTTTGTGTTTAGAATGTCTTTTATTTTAAATACAATGTTGACTTTAAACCTACGTGCTCCTCGATTATGCAATACCTTGGCTCCTTGTTTTCATGTCTCGGGTAGCGTGTCAATCCTCGTCTTAGCTTGAATCGTCAGAGGAAACTAACCAGAGGGGCCCATTCGTCTTGGCTTGAAGGCCCCTCACCTCGAATCGAAATGAACACAAGTGTACCCCGGTCAGAGTCTTGACAGGCGAGCAGGATGTCGTAACAAAAGGGGCTCTGCTACATTGTTGTTGCTCCTTTTCAGCCGCTGTCTGCCATTCTCCTGCTGGCCCCTTTCTTCTGGTTTTCCGCACAAGAAACAGACATGATCGTGGTACTGTTCCAAGCGGACAGTGTAGCCAACTGCAGTTGCCTTAACCTAAGATTAGGTGCACGTTGGTGATTTTCAAATTATTTAGTACCTCCGTTTTTCGAAGATCAAGAAAACTGATTCTTGGTAAACCAAAACTAAAATCTCTTCTGGAATCCGAAGCCGAAAATATTTTGAAAACCAAAACTCAGCTGTATGAAACGTTACTTTTTAAAAAATTAGCACCGTCCGAAAACTGAAAATGGGGGAGGATTTTGTATTTGGTTTGTTTTATGCCGCTTCTCTGCCACTTTTGGCTAATCCGTACGATAGGAATATCTGTGGGATTTTGTGTCTTTTAGCAAGACCACTAGGCAGGGAACAGGGGATCGAAACCAGGAACCCTTGATTACAAAGTCATTTGATTTAACCATAACATTGTAGATATGGCGCAAATAGTCTTGAAGATTCCAATTATAATCAAAGTGCAGTTTTGTTACTTCGTCACTTTTCTTCCTCTCTGGACAGTCGCGGCGTTGAAGATGAAGTAAATTGATGAAGTAGGCAAAGAAACAAATACAATTGAATGTCCATACTTTCCCCAGTTTTCGAACCTAGGACACTTAACGTCGTATTACGATCATGATATCTATTCCGATACAAGGGATGACTCAAGACTTTTAGTAAATCGAAAACAAACATTGATTTCTCCAACAGATTAAATTCAGTCCATTTTTTGGTTTCTGTAACCTATTTATCTATAGTACAATACAGTACTCATTAATATCAAGTCTTTATAGCGTGTCGCCGCAGTTCCATGGTTACAATGACAGGTTAGAAACAATCTTTGGTTAGAGTTGGCAACACTGATCTGTAAGGCAACCATCTTGAAGTTGCTACTCTTCAGTGGAAAATGTATCTCTCGTGGGGTGTCCATTGTTGTCTAGGCCTATTGTTGCCTGGTCAGGAACTGACAAACACTGTCGAACCGATTGGTTCCTTTCGGAGTTTTCCTCGCGTGTTCATGGGGAGATGGTGCCGTGTTGGATTTTATTATTTGTTGATTCAGATACAGGTGCATCACTGAAAATTGGCGTTTGGTAAATTTTGAAATGAGAAGTTGAGTTGAATTTTAAGTTTACCGTATTTTACGGATTAGGGTGCCAAATCCTGGGCGGGACAGGGGGATTTCCCCCCACCAACAATCTTGGCCTCAAAAATCCCCCTCACCAAAATTTCGGGGGGGGGGAGTTTTTTTTATAACAAACAAAAGATAAGCAATTACTTTTAATTTGAAATATACTTTACTAAGAATAATATCGAAAGCACACACAAATTAGTGTAGTTGTGAGTGTTCAATGCTTTTTCTCTCTCAAGAGATCATTAACAAATCTACATCAATACGCACAATAAAAGTAAAACAAGAATGCAAGAAAATAATAACTAAGAAATCTAATTGATTTGTTAACATAAAAGCACAAACTAATCAAAAAAATACACATAATACGACTATTATATAATTTATTAACATATTTAACCAGTTAGTAAAGGAATTAGTTATCTGCTTTAGACTATCTGATATGTATAAAAGTAACAAATTAATTTCCCTTTATGTAATTAATAATAATAGTAATAATAATTAATAATATATTTTTAATTGAGTAATTTATTTTTACTTTTAATAATACACATATGTGGGAGAGGGGTGTCTGTAGATTATGAACTTTCTCCCCCCACCAGTTTTCAATGGTTTCGCATTCTGTTGTGGATGTTTTTCTATATTCTAATGCACGTGCTGTCTAAAGTGCGAAAGTTTCATCAACATGCATCCTTATAGTCTCCTCTCCACTCGTTATCTATACCCCAGTATCGTTGTTGAGTTCTGGCAGATATATGCTACATGTAAGCCCCGCCCCGGTGATCCAGTCGTTAGAGCTTCCGACTGCCACGCGGGAGACCCGGGCTCGATTTCCAGGGTAAGTGATCTCTGACGGGAATCTTTCCGACAATATCCCTGATGAAGTTGCTCCGGGGTTCACCTAGCCTCTAATAAATGAGTGAAAGCGGCCGTAGTGTGGTGCTGATCACACCACCTCTACAATAGCTGAATGTGTGAAGCCCGACCTCTATCCGCCACCCCTCCTGCTGTCCCTTCACATATTGCCAAGCTCAGGGGCTAACTTTACCATTCATACGTATCTGTAAATCACATCGCCTCTGTGGAACATCTGAATAAGTAGCATAGTGAGGCAATTTTATTTAGAGCTATCTTGGGTTCGATGCACATGGCACATTGGTTCGGATCCCACTTTAAACTGTAGGTTGAGTCTCGATTAGCCTTTCTGTGCATAAAGTGGACTTGAAACAACAATCAATCAGTTTTATTTACGCGAAAATTTCATTAAAAAAATTGACATCATATCTATCTTCGTGAGCCACAACAGAAAAATCAAATAAACAGGAACAACATATCAGATCTGGATATTGGGACCTTTGGCGCTTTCGAAGAGAAATTTCCCACACTGCCTGCCTCCTCCTCTCTCTCTCCCATTGGCCGAAATTATCATTTGGTCTCGTCCAGATAAATCACTGAATACGTCAGGTATGATGAAGGGCAGGTTCATTTAGGAAGATCAGCACTAGAGGGGGAGGGGGGGAGTCGACTGGCGATAGAAAGAAATTCAAGACGGACTGGTTTCTCGTCCAAAGCAATTCAGAGATGCTAATTTGTAGAATCGTGAGCATCTTGATACCTCGGAGAAATTGGCGTGGAAGATCTTTTTCTTCCAGATCGGCTGTGGAGAGATGTGTAACGTTAAGAGTCGAAGTCGTGTTTGAGAGAGTGAGGGATATTTGTATGTTGGAGAAGATGGGGGAAGGGGGACGGTTCTTCTAAAGGCAACAAGATGCTCGGAGGAACGGGTTCCGATAAGAATCTCCTCTCCGATTTGCTCCAGCATTCTCCAATCCTTCTCTCAGCTAGGAAGGTAAAAAAGGACCAACAATAACAGTTGAATTACATGGTTCAGCGAACGTCGGAGTAACTTATTTGAAGCCTGATGTTTTTGCCTTCGTTCCTGGAAGGCAAATTGTGGCTTTCCGATTTCAAGTGGAAGTTCTGCACCCTTAATCACATCTGCACGGTATATGCCGTACCTGATACGCGTCCTGGTATGTAACTTCGAATAGGCGCAGTTCATGAGTGTTTATTGTCACGACTTAGCCATAGAGAGACAATTAGAATACTCGCTTAAAATACGGGGAAGCAGAATATGCCTCATCAAGACGAGAAGGGCACAGAATATGCCGCATCAAGGCAAGAAGGGCGCAGAATATGCGGCAGCAATACGAGAAGGGCACATAATGTGCCGCATCAAGGCGAGAAGGGCGAAGAATATGCTGCAGCAATACGAGAAGAGCGAATAATATGCGTCAGCAATACGAGAAGGGCGAAGAATATGCGGCAGCAATACGAGAAGGGCGAAGAATATGCGGCAGCAATACGAGACGGGCGAAGAATATGCGGCAGCAATACGAGACGGGCGAAGAATATGCGGCAGCAATACGAGAAGGGCGAAGAATATGCGGCAGCAATACGAGACGGGTGAAGAATATGCGGCAGCAAGACGGGAAGCGCGGAGAATATGCATAATAAGACGAGAAAGGTCACTGTTCTGCAATGAAATGTCTACAGAAACAGAATTAGACGTTCCTTATATATTATTTAGTCTCGAACGCAAAATTCTTCGATTTGTCCATTGATCGTACAATATATGTCGTGATGCTAACGTCCCTAATCGCTTCGTGCTTGTATCCCTTCGGAGAAGTCTGACTTGCCACCACCAGGGAATTCGTTCGCTCTTGCTCAGTCGAAATCAGTTAATTTACTTCTTTTTTTTAGAAAAGAGGGGAAAAAAAGATGATCAATCCCAAAAATCCCGATGATATTCCCCCTCCACCTCTTCTCAATTCGACTCTCAAGATCACGTGTTACATCATCACCGACCAACCCCATCTGGAGACGACAGCATGAAACAGGAACAATTATTGCTCTCCTCTCCCAGATGACTTCCAACTGCGTGGGGAGTCCAGTGTTGCCAGATCTAGCAGGAAAAGTCGCCCCCTTTTTCCTAAAAAATACTTGTCGAGTTGACATCTGCATCAATTTGGCTGTTCTCCATATCTTTTGAAACCCGTGTTCTGGTGATCATGAGGTCGAGACTAGATTTCGCCAATACACACAACCAAGACATATGAACAGTTTGTTTACTGACAAACATGGCAAGGCAATTTGCAATGAGTTTATTCAATGTCGAAATACATTAATACTATGTCTTTGGGGAGATGATATAAATGGTGAAGAATCCTATATATTCACCTTTGTCACAAACCCCCCCTTTTTTTGTTTTCGACATGTTAGAAATATTTCAAAGATTGTGCTTTTTTCCTTTGATGCTAATGGTCCCAGGTTCGATCCCCCATTATAAACTCCAGATCTTTGGCAATGGCTAAACATTGGGAGGATAGATTCGGTATGAAACTAACATACTAAGAAAATAGGAATTGTAGCTTTCCTGGAGACGTGATTCGAACAAGTGTTCTCGGGTTATCAGCCAGGTTAATTCGACGTTGCTTTGAACACTTGTTCGTGACAGACTATGGTGTACAAGGTCAGATGACAGCGGCGATGGAGCTGGATGTGTCGACGAGTCCGAACAAACATAGTTTCTCACTGTTATATTGTATAATAATTCCAATATCGCACTTTCGGATGATGTATTTGCGGTGTTGTGTTTTCCATAAACATGCAACAAAGAATCACCAGGCCAATTTTCTATTAGAAATAGTTTAAATTTGTTTATAAACCTAATTTTAGTCAAAATTTTCAAATCCATTAACAACTACCGTACCTTTTTCCTGTTTGCACTTGCCAGAAAGTTCCACCAAATTTTTTTCTTAACAGACCAGCTTCTTTTTCTACGAATGTTCATCACAGACTACTCGATTTGGCATCGCTGTCCCCGCTCTTTGCAGTAAATGCAATCTTAATCCTGGTCCAGGAATGAAACCTGGAGGGCGACACTTTAATTATCCCCTAACGTCACTCGCTCCCTCCCTTTCCCGATTTCCGGGACCCCCACCCCCTTCCATTCTTTATCGAATCCCAAATTTCGTTTCCCGTTCACCTTCCCCATTGCAGCGCCGCCTCCTGTGCAATTATCCCGAGAGGTGACAACTGACAATCTACCCTCAACCTTCTGCCTACCTCATCCATTTCCAGAAATAAAATTACTACTCAGATCCTAAAGTTGCGTTTTTTTTCTGAGCAGCGATGATCCAGCCAGTAGAGTATCTTGACTGCCACGCAGGAGACCCAAGGTTCGATTCATGGTGTAGCGAGAATAAGCTGCTCTGGGGCTAGCTCAACCTTTCGTCAACGGATACACGAAGCTGAAGTGTAGTGTTGGCGAGTACTCCCCCACCCCCTTCATGCTTTATTTTACTTCTGCCATTTTTGGTTAATCGCGAATATGAGGTTGAGTGATGATCTGGTAAAACTGATGAAGGGGGACACTCACAAACAACGCCGATGCCCAGGCCGGGATTCGAATCCAGTATCCCTGGCGTCGTAGCACGCTGTGCTAACCACTCCGCCACTGGAGAACTTTATCCTTTTGTCCTTCATAACACAATTTGTTTTATTCCCCACTTCATAATATTTTTCTTTGGATAAAACGTATCACACTCCAGTCTGGTACAGAAATCAATCGCCATTAAAAAAAGTTAGTGTTGACTCAAAGAATGCATTTTAGAAAATAAACATTTACCTAATTCCCCCTTCCTTAAGGAATTACTAGGCAATTGTAACTACTTTTGACCTTAAAACAAGGATAAAACCTAATTTTCAGGCAGAGACTTGGCTATAAAAACACCTAAAAAATCAACCCTTTTTTTAAAAAAAAGAAGTTTGAATCCGTATCCCCATGAAGACCCAGAAAAACAGAACTGGACACATGACAAATGCCCATGGCGTACAATCGGGACCAAAAAAGGCAAATTAAAGCTTTCCACGGCTTCACAAAAGAGGAGGAAAATCCGTAAGATCTGCAGTGTTAATTTGACTCTCTCAGATTACTTCCCACCCTCCTTCCTAAGCCAGTCCTTCCACCTCCTTCCCTACGCTATCCTCTTCCAAAAATCTGATAGAATCCACCGAAGCCAAATACATCATCCAGCCCCTGACAGCGCAATTCCGTTATCTACGCAATGGAGACGCGCGGGGAAACTCTTGCATTACTGAAGCCAGGGAGACATCCTTGTTATCCTGTACAGGGACACATCCCCGTTCCCCGAATCTGCTCGAAGGTGGAAAATCCCGGATGCAATAATTCTTGAGACGAAATCCATCAAGAGGGATGCCTCCCCTTTTTCTTGCATGAAAGGAATTTCGGAAACTGCACTCTTGTGGTTCTGGACTAAACTCTTATTTCCTCCCTTCCCATTCCTGCGGAGGCCATAGATTGTCCGTTCCTGCATCCAGCTTCAGTTCCTGGTGACATTTGCTGTCCTTCGGGACGTCTCCTCTTTTCCCTCTCTTTATGTTAGCTCGTATATACATCAAGGATAGTCCCGAATGAGCATGATATATGAGATGCCATTTTATGCGCCCGTGGCCCTTATATCCTCTGGACGTCAACGCTGAGGATTCTTGAACTATTGAACCTTCTTTTCCAGACTTTCCCAGGATTTGAATGTTCCATTTTAACTTCATTTTCAATGCAACTTCTACCTTTGTTCTTGCCATGGTTTGCTTCAACTTGCTCTTAACATGTTGTTAAGTGCCCTTTGTTGTAGGCAGACCACCGGTGCAAATGAAAGTGCTGTTGCATGAATCCTTCTAACAGATCGAACACATCAGCGAGTTATCCAAACTATTAAAGAACAAATTCTTCTTTCTGTTCGCATTTGGAATACCTGGTGCGTATGTCGACTTTCCTAACTAGCAGTGATATGTCATCCTGCAAAGCAAATTTGTCTCACATTGCGCTACGACCCTAGGAGTCCCGGGTTCGAATCCCGGCCTGGGCATGGAGTGTCCATTCATCAATTTCATCATATCATCACTCATCCCCATGTTATCAAATCAGCCAAAAGTGGCACAAAAATCGAAGTAAAATAAAGCAAATCAATCAACAAAAAAAAACAACCACGTGACTCTTTCCAGTCTATAATACCTTTCATTGCTGTCGTATATAACGGGCTCCTAACTAGAAATACTCAATTAACCATTTGCACAGATGTGAGTGTGCAAGGAAATTAAACAAAATATAATTTCAGGCGTCTCCTTTATATGCAAAGTCCCCTAACCTCCGAAAACGGAGACGGTTAAAGACTCTGAAAGGTAGGAATGAAGGTGGTTAAAAGATGAATTCCCATTCTGCATCTCTGTAATAGTTAGTCAGAAAGTTTGGTTGGTGAACTGTACCTCTAGCAGAACCCGAACCAAAATGTGTTGATGCAACTATATTGACTCCTGTAAAACATTAAAGTGAATAAGTCGCTAAAGAAGTACTTCTGGTGCATCAAAATACATCCAATAATGCATTAAAGGTTACTGCTACTTGTGATGCACGACAAAAGCATCAATTGAGAAGATCAGACACGGTAATTTCAAAGGAGCTAAAATTACACGTTTAACTGTTTAATTGTGTCACCGGCTAGACCCTGAAATGCTCGCTTCCCTGCAAGGTGTAATGTGTGTTGCCTAACTCGACGGCGAGAAGTGGATTTTATTAGCAAATTTTCAATGGCAACTTCTACCGCCACCGTATAGTTAGGCAACGCACAGAAGGCTTTGTATGGAAGAGAATATTTCAGGATTTAAGTGTCCCCTTTTATTTGCCGGTGATTGTACATCAGCCTTTATTGATGCATTTCCAGCAGGTAAAAAAGGGCATAGTGTGTAATATTAAATATTTAAAAAAATAAAAGCGTGATACATTCCCAGATGACGCAAACTTTGGTTATAGATACTTGATATATGTTCAGGAAGTTATTGAATATAGATTGATGTCTTCTAAATATTCTTTCGACATGTGTAGCGCTGTAAAGGGTGTGCTATTTATTAGCAGTGTAATCTTCTACGGACGAGATAGGATGTTTTCAGCGCGAGTTGAAACGGCCTCTTATCTTAATCAACCCGAGAGTCTCGTCCTCCGGCGATTGTCAACCGAAGAACAGTCCGGCCGTCAATTGCCGAACGGCGACTGCGACTGTCCTCCTCGTGCGTGACTCAACCCCTCGGACCGAGTCACTCACCCGCGCGATAAACAACGACGACGCTGGCTGGAAACGACAGCGACGCTCCTTCTCCTAAAAGGAAAAAAAAAGAAGCCACCGCCGCGACGCTCTCGCTCCCCCAGCGTCCATCATCTCACTCCATTTCAATCTGGTAGGTCCCTCGCCCTCGCGGCGCCGAGCTGATCAACGGATATTGGGAGCGCCCTGACCTGGGCCTCTTTCTCTCCCCCTCCCCCACAAACCATCTCCGCACTGTTCGCTTAATCCCGACCGTGCAATGGTCTGTGAAGCCTTCAGGAGATGAGACTTGGGGGCATTACCGATGTAATGACACTGAGGCCATTTCCCGTGACGAAGGGCTTTTCCTCCCCCCCTTAAAACCCCTTGGTAGGGGCTCTCGGGATGCAAGGGAAGACACCAGCACATAAGATGTTTCTTCCGCTGTCTGGGAGATATGTGCGGCTGGAGAAAACCTCCGCATCTCCGGGAAGATGAGAGTCGAGCCCGGAGGCTGTGCGTGGAGAAGTTATCGCTGATGGGCCTCGAGCCTGGGTCAGAGGCTTCTTGTTTCCAAGAACGTTAGGTATTCTCTCCGAGCCTTGTCTGGTACTCTGGAGGAAAAGGATCTTTCAGCGCCCAAACGGGTCTTCCAAATTGTGGACGAAGATCAGTGCAATATATGGACAAATGATGTCTGTGTGGTATGATTCTCCTATTTCAATTTTACGTCGCTCCTTCGCCATTTTTAGGCTAATCACTACGATTTGATTTGATTTGATTTAGTTTATTTTACTTCGCGTTTTGTGCCTCTTGGCTAATTTGCGAAGATGGGGATGAGTGATGAAATTGATGAATGGACATTCACAGACAACCAAGCCCGACCGGGATTCGAACCCGGGACCCTTGGCGTCGCAGCGCGATGTGCTAACCACTCGTCCACAGGGTCGGGCTAATAATCACTACGATGAAGACGAAGTATGCTCATTAATTAATTTTCTAAAGGTACCCTCGCAGTGAAACATCCATGCCTAGGCCCGAGACTTGAGCCCGAAAACTTCGTTGACGGGACTGTGAGCCGACCAAAGAAGTTTCAACAGCTCAGCAGGTTGCTATCATGTTCAAGAGGGTGTGATCAGGAGTGTGCCCAGGATTTTTGAAAGGCGGGGGGGGGGGACCTATCCTTTTTTTAGTAGGCAGGCCTAATTTTGTCATCTCTTTTTCTGTTTTTTTTTTCTGGAATACTAGGCCAAAGGCGGACGGTTATGAACCCCACCAACCCCTTCCCCTCCTTGGGCACGCCACTGGGTGTGATCCCAGGCTAGAGTTACTTGCTCTATTTTATATACTGTTTCAGTTTCCATTTTATTTGATTTATTTTTTTTCCATCTTGAAGAAGGGCGATTAAATCATGAACTAGGCCATGGGACAAACGTACGCCCATGCGTACAGACAGTTCAAACTAAAAATTCCTGTAGTCTTAGCGTATCACGATAACCACTTCGCCATAGCTTCAACAAACCATCACTTAACAAAAGGGTCTTAAATGTCGCCCACATCAGCGTCTAATTTCAGGTGACCGCCCATCCCAACGTCTAAAAATTGATCAACAACCCAGAGACGCATCAATGACTCTTCAATGAACCTTGTAAGCTACAGCTAAGTAAAAGGGTCATGTGCCACGACAGAGTTTGAGTTTTTGTCTTTTCATTTTTATCCATGGGTAACGCTATCGGAACTGGACCTACAGTTTAAAGAGCGAGTCGAAACACTACGTGCCTCCACCGGGTATCGTACCTGGTCCCCTTGATTACAGGACGAGAACGACCACAGTAGAATGATCTCACCAGCGTCATAAGGAGTTCCGTTATTTGAGGTTGAATTTATCTACAATTCTGGATAACCATTCCCTGGTGTGTTTTGGTTACCAGTAGGAAGATGTGCATTAAATATTTTGACAGGAATAACAATCGCAGCTCCCGCCTCCCCCCCCCCCCCCCCCCCCGGTCTCTATCTCTCTCGCTCGCTTTCTTAAAGTCTAGGGTGAGAAAGGTTGACTGCGGGCGAACAACAGAGGGCAGGGCGGTCGTTCAGATGGATCAAGACACTGTAGAACATGACATCACACGCAACGCCAACATGGCAACCGTCTGACGTCATCCACTTCCCACGTAGATTCTCGTGGTCATTGCCGGGGTCAGCTTCCTCGATCGGATGGGGCTGATTTGGGCCAAGTGTAAGTGCCAATTGCGGCTCGGCTGGGGGAAGAGGAGGGAGAGTGGGGAAATTTGAAATTGAAAACACAGTGTGTGTCTTTGAGGACCACCCCTGTAGTTTGTGCGAGGCGAGACCGAAATGTTTTCCAACCTCTGACGACCGAGATCTGATGGCTATCTCCTGACCAAACCGCCTTCGCGTTCCCAAATAAGGGCCAGTTGGACAGTGAATCCCGAACGGGAGTTCGAAACGACCAGAGGCGACCACTTTGGGTGGGGGTACACTTACTGTCCCCTCGAAATTCCTGAAGCGTGGAACCAGAGCGCCACAATCAAATATAAACTCGCGGAAAATGTAAAATTATGCTCCGTGCCATGAACATTATGGGGTGTGGAGGTAGGAACCCGCACATTATCGATCTCGGCGTAGTGTTGGTGATGCGATCAGCTCCTCAGCTTTTACCCGCGGTTACCCATTGATGAAAGGTTCGCTGAGCCCCAGAGCCGTTTTATGCAGGGACATTCGTACCGCCCTGAGGATCGAACACGGATCTCCGGCGTGGAAGTCGGGCGCTCTAACGACTGGACCACGGACGGCGGTTCCCTTCTTTTAAGTGGGTGGATAGAATTACAGCAGGGCCTCCCCGATAGTGTAGTGGTAAACTCGTCGCCTTGTTCGGGTTCGATGCCCGGTAGAGGCACATGGCACAATGGTTTGGACATGTTAGAAGGGAGGAACATCGTAAACTCAAACAGGCCTGGTCGGGGGAGAAGTAGAACATTTATATAGTGGGGATAGTACGCACTGACACGAAGAAAAGTAAAACATTGTCGGAAACACGACTCCTAATGGTAAAAAGAGGATGGAGAAGAACGCTAGTAAGTTTATCTTCTTTGAATCATTCCAAATGTTTCAAGTAACTTACCCTTAACATTACATGAGGTTTTCTGAACCCTTGGTCCCGGGTTCGAATCCTGTCTGGGCATGCATGCTCTCTTTCTGAGTCGCTTATCAATTTGATCATATCATCACTTATCTTCATATTCGCGATTAGCCAAAAGTGGGAGAAAAGCGAAGTAAAATATACCAAATCAATCGGTCAACTTCTGAACCCTTGGTAAAAAATGTTATCTTTGTCACGTTCTGTAAACAAGTTTTATCTTCTAATAACCACTGTTGCGAACTCTGTAGGCTACACTACATGGATATGTTGTCGTTTGTGTATTCAACTACTCTAATCGTCATGCCCCTCATCGTCGCGTTTAATTTGGATATGTAGAAAACGACGTAAAAGTCAAAATAGGAAATATTGTATCTTTAGTGAATGGTATTATGCTAGCGAATCTTCCACCGCCCGACAGTGGCTACACTAACGCAATCGGACAGACAAACAGACCTTACTCCTTCCAAATTTTGCTCGAGTGGATCAATGGAGATCAATAAATAACATCCGTCAGGCTGAGGGTGAAGCAGTGATGGATGGGAGAGAAGCATAAGGTGGGTTCCTCCTCTTGCAACTTCTTTATTATCAATTGTCACTTGCTTATCATTCCGCCCTTGTTCCTCTGTCTTTCGATAGGGATTTACGAGGACACGTGCAATGAATCGACAATTTCCTGCCTGCCTCTGCTGGTGGGAAGTGAAAATGGACGGGGAAGAAACCACGATGTGTTTTTGTTTTTTCTCAACACACTGCATGATTGTCGATACATAAGTATATACTCTCTACTTTTCCTCTAAATATTCATTATCTGCATTGTTCAATATTTTTTCCTCTTCTAAGTATAGAACATCACGTAGTGTCTTCTCTCCGAATTCTAAAACATTGTCCATCTTCTCCCGAGTTTCTTCGGGATAGTGAACATTTTATTAATATTGTTTAGTATCCTCTCCAGTTTTCCTACAAGTATTGGCTATTGTTTAGAATTTTCTATGCAAGTTTCTTCCAAATATTGGTTATTGCTTAGAATGTTGAATGAAAGTTTCTATCAAATATTGGTTATTGCTTAGAATGTTGAATGCAAGTTTCTTCCAAATATTGGTTATTGCTTAGAATCTTTATCCAATTTTCTTCCAAATATTGGTTATTGCTTAGAATCTTCTATCCAATTTTCTTCCAAATATTGGTTATTGCTTAGAATCTTTATCCAATTTTCTTCCATATATTGATTATCGCTTAGAATCTTCTGATTCTAAATCAAATATTGGTTATTGTTTAGAATTTTCTACACAATTTCCTTCAAAATATTGTTTTTTGTTTATAATCTTCTATCAATTTGTTTCCATGTATTTATTATCGTTTACGATCTTCAAATCCTTTTCCAAATATTTTTCACCGTTTAGTTCTTACAAATGCTGGTTACTGGTATTGTACTATAAATTCTCCTTATATGGGTTATTAGTTCCATCTAATATTTATCCAAATATTGACTTATCTTTTTCGTTACACATCTCATTGCGTATCTAAATTCACTGATTTTCGTAATTTTTCTTCTCTCTATTGGTTGTCGTTTCATGTCATGGGTCTTACGTTCTTATGTAAAACTTGAAAAATTTTGCAAATTCAGATCAACATGTAATGAGAGAAACAAAAAGTATGTTTTTGACAAAGTGTTAAATGCCGTTTCCCCTTGTAATAGCACAAGCTTCGTTACCCCTTTTGGGGGGAGGGGGGATCATATTATTCCTTCTCGCTTAGTCTATACTTTTCTCCGCTCCCCTTTCTCCGGTCCGCTGTTCGCTTGTTCCTCGCAGCAAAAGAGGGAGGCTTTTGTGATTGGGCGCTGAACCGCAGATGCTCCTAGGATTCGATGAGTTTTCCGTAGGCAGCGACCAGGAAATGCCATTTTGATGCCTTCGCTTACAAATTTAACCCCCTCGGCCTCATTTTCTTGCGATGCAGTGTTACCAGCTCCTGATGTGTTCACTGAAAGCAATCTCGGCGCTGTACTTTCCCACCTTCTGCCTATTATGCTCGTGCGGATGGCGTAGTTCGGATTAAATTAAGTTCTATACCTCTTGTGCACAAAATAGATTTGAACGATAATTTTTAAGTTCATAAATACTCGGTGGTTGAGAGAAATTCATAGCAGTTGTATTAGTAGAAGCTAGGCGGCAAAAAATATATTTTAGGTTTAATCCTACATATTGTTGCGCCACTAATGCTTTAGTCTCGTAACGAATGGATCCCAGGTTCGATTCTCTACTGGAGAACATTCCAGTGGCTTTGATCAAAGTTATATATATATATATATATATATATATATATATATATATATATATATATATATATATATATAGCATAGTCAAATGAAGATAACAAAATCCAAATGAATATAAAAGTAGTCTCTATCATGCACCTCCTCTTAAATAGAGCAGTAGCCACAAATTAATGGAAACAAGCAATAGATACGACAATAATATACAGAACTGGTCACTGAAAGAGGGAATCGCGCTGAAATCTGCCAAAAAATGGCAATAATTAATAAAATAGGGTAAATTGCTCTGTAAGCCCTTAAAATAGGGCAAATTGTCAGGAGGGGGCAAACTGCATTGCAATAAAACAATAAGTTAAATAGTCAATCCTAGAGAAGAAATGGTACTGTGAGCCGTTAAAATAGTGCAAATTAATCAAAAGAGGGAAATGGCACTGTAATACAAAAAATAGGGCAAATAGTCTTGAGGGAAAAGGCCCTAATCCAAAAAATATAAGGCAAGTAGCCAGTACATGAGGAGAAATGACACCGTCGTACACTGATGTAGGACAAATATTCAACACAATAGAAGTTGACCTAACCATGGAGAAATCTGATGGTACGAAGCGGCAACACTGCCCATCCTAGGCTCCTCTTTCTCTGATAACGGAGCTGTTCTCCGAGTATTATTATGAAGCCTTGTGGGTCCCAATTAAGAGCCAGCAGCTGTGAAAATTAATGGAGCACAGCTTTTAAGATGTAATTGCCCGCATTCATAACTCTCGAATGTACGCGCGTGCTATCAGTGCTTTGCGCATGCGTCGTCGAGGCTCGGGGGAGGGAAGGGGGTGGATAGTGAGCGGCTCTCTGGGGACATCGGGGAGGAAACTATGGTTTTGCGTTGGGAGGGTTGCAGAGCGTTCAGTAGACGGGAAGTTTCGGTGTATCTTGTGATAAAGGATGTCGCAAGCGTCATACCTCTCTTTCTCCGGTGGGTTCACTGGACCGCTGCTGTGGTCGTGCATTACCATTTTGAAACAGGTTTATAGGGGATTTGTGGATGTCTGGTCTCAGTGGTCTTGTAGTTAGCGCTCTTGCCCTTGATGTGAACGGTCCTGGGTTCGTTCCTCAAACGTCTGTTCACCGAGCATCGTGAGGACAATTGAGGAGCTACTTGAAGTGAGAAGTGGAGGGCTCTGGTCTAGAGAGACACAGAGCAACAGTGATGACTTGATTCATATAAAATATTGTTTTAAGTCCACTTCTATGCTCAGTTCAGTTAATCGGGCCTCGGCCTACAGATGAATGTGGAATCCGAACCACTCTTCAATGTACAGTCACCGGCAATAATAACTCTACTGCGATAAGTGGAGTTTAATAAAAGTTCTAGCACCTGCGTGGAGTTAGGCAACACACATAACGCGATGCAGGGGAGCAAGTGTTTCAGGAGAGAGGTAACCACTTGTTTTGCCCGTGACTGTACCCCCATCGGGGATCGAACTCGGAAACTCGTGATTACACGTTCAGCATATCGTCGAGGAGGCTCAGGTGATACACTGACCACATGACTGAAGAAAATCCGCTTGATGAGCTATAACCCTGCATATTTTTGCGCCACGGAGAGTGCCTCTAATGCTTTAGTCTCGTAACGGCTTTGATCCAAGTTCCAATTAGTCTTTTTTCTCTCCTATACTCTGTCCCAGCTATCTCTGAAGCAAAGCCGCGCATATCGGCAGAGAGGAAGGAGGGGAAATAGAGTGGGCAGAGCGAAGCAGTACACGCTGCTGCGAAGACTGATAACTACAGTCAATCTCCCCAGGCAATCCCCGTTCCCTCTCACGTGTTCATTGCTAGAGCCGTCTCGCGTCTTTACCGAGACAAGTGCAACCTTACCTTGTCCATTGTGTACTGTAGGGTTCTCATCACAGACTACATTCTTCCTGTTTCCGTCTATTCTTGGCCCAGAAGAACGATCAAGCATTGTTGATGATGTCAAGGGGCACGTCAGATGAAAGCAATTTGCCCGTTCGCCCCCTCCCCTGTTTACCCCCGTCCCCCACCGAAGTTTTCGCAGGGCAATATCAACAGGACATCCATCACCAACACCAATATTGCACTTTCCCGATTCCTCCACCGTCCTGGGAAACCTTTCGTCCTGATCGGTTGGCTTTACCCCTTCCCTCACCCCCTTTACACCCCCCCCCCCGGATAATCCCGGTTAATGATCGAATCGGCAATTTGCTTTTTCCCGCTCGGGTTTGGTTGCAAACACTGGGAGAAATAATAGCACTAGCTTTTAGTGGGGGACGATGAAGGGGGGAGACAATCGCATTAGCTCACAACATGCTCCCGACTGTCCCTAATCACCCCTTTAGTGCCTGGCGCTAGCGTTCAAGGAGACCGCTATTCCATTGTTGTTTTTCCCCTCCGATTGTCGAGTGGGACAACAATGCAGATGTTGCTATCCGTGGAGACTGAAGTAAGATGGGTGTTGAGAGGAGGACATTCAGTTTGCATGTTGTATGTTCGTATCCTGGCTGAAACATGGACGTTCCTTCAACTGTTTTCTCAATTCACCCACACGTCTCCCTGACTGTTTGTGGTTCATTTGTCGCCTTGTTATCAAGTGAGTCCCGAGTTCGATTCATTTTACTTTAAATCTATCAATCCGGTCTCAATTAACCCCTCAGCTTAAGTAAGAAACTGAAGAGGCACCATTTATTCTCATCCTCGCGACTGGTGGGGGGGGGGGAAAGAAGTAAACAATATTCTCCGTGACAAGGTTTAACGTCCTTTGTTTGTCCTATCCCAGAACAAACCTGGTTATAAATCTTAGATCCAGGACAAATCTGGTTATAAATCTTAGATTTTCTATACCACCGACAAAGAAGGGTTGCGAAGGGTTCGAAAACTGGTCATTTTCATTAAAACAGTCCATAAGGTGGACAATAATTTGTGACAACCATGGCTGGCGTTGCAGGAAAAAAGGGGGTGCAGTGACGTCTAAGCATGGCAAGAAATCGAATTGGAACGATACAGAGCAAGGCTGTTGAGACAAACCAAATCGTTAATTTTTACTTCCTTGCGAAGATATTCTATTGCGTTTGATCTGGGATTTCCCTGTTACGTTACATTCCAAGTGTGAAAGAAAATTCTTATTCTCATCTCGTGACTCGCGCCCAAACCCTCTATATTTTATTCAACAGTTACTTAATGCACGATTCCATCATATACAGCGCTAATAGGTAAGGGCTAGTGATCAGAAATTAATAGAAATCTGAAATACGAAAATTAGCCTTGAGGCTTGAAATTTATTTGTGAATGGGGAGATTACGCTAACAATTAGAAATTGCTATCGAAATCTTTCATTACACGGCAGTGGTCCTAATTGGTATTAGGGTTTCGCTTTTCAGCCAATGTGATGACCACAGCCCAAATATAAATATGTCCTGATCGCTGAAGATAACCTAGCCCGTGCTATAACCACAAAATTTTTCAGTGTGTATTCATTACGTACGTACTGTCACTATGAATACCAAGAACTGCTTCCACACTTGGCAACACTACAAAGTCATGTGAACTTAAGCAATGACTTCTGTACACACTTGCACGCATTGCACGTACGCGAAATGCCCGCAGTAAGAGCGTAAAGGACGGAGGGTTGGGGGGGATAGATTTGGATTCCCAAGGGGCGTGCCCCCCTGACTTCTCCATCCGCAATGACGGATAGAGTGACCCCTCTGATTTCCCTCCTGGGAAAACGCCGGGGATGGAGATGATACGGGGAGGCGTCGCGGGCTTCGTTTGTTATTGCACTTAAGTCTCCCCCCACAATATGGACGCCTCGAATGTCTACGAAACTGCTCCGAGAGCTGCGCGAGAATTGAAAAATACAGGCCGTTTTCGGACGAGGCGAGGCTGAAATTTTTACAGCCTCTTTCTGCGGTTTTTTTTTTTTTTACCCCCTCGTTGTTGCCCGTGCATCCTCTCGGTCCATTTACGAGAGTCGTCGGAGAGGGATTAAGCGCCAAAGTGAAGTTTTCGCGATCATTCCGTTTGGCTGTTACTCTTTCCATTCTTATCCCGTTTGGCCGTTTACTTCTTTCGTTTCTATTCCATTTGGCGGTCAATCCATGCATTTCTATTCCGTTCGATGGTTATTATTTTCGTTCGTATTGCGTTTCACCGTTATTTTTTCTGTCATTAGGTTTTTATTTCCTTTAGCTTCCATTGCATTTGGCAATTATTTTTTGTCCTTATTTCGTTTCTCTTATTACTTTTCCGTTCTATTCTGTTTGGCTGTTATTTTTATGTATCGCGTTTGCTTGTTGTTCCTTTCTTTGCAACAGAAACCGTTGCATTTGTCACTTTTTGGCTAATCACTACAATTTTGATATGAAATCGATGATGGGACATCCCGTGCTCACCAGGATTCGAACCTGGAACTTTCAGCAGTGAGATTAGGGGTCGACCATCCAACGCGCTTGACCACCGATGCGACATGTTCTCACTTCATGTGTCTGTTATTCCTTTGATCCCGTTCCACTATTGTTTCTTTTCTATTAATTTTGGCAGTAATTCCTTTCCTTTGTATTTTGTTTGGTTGTAATTCCTTTCTTTCATATTCCCTTTGTCTGTAATTTATTTCTTTCATATTCAGTTTCACTGTAATATATTTCTGTCTTATTCCCTTTCACTGAAATTTATTTTTCTTATTCCGTTTCACTGAAATTTCTTTCTTGCATATTCCGTTTGACTGTAATATCTTTCTTTCATATTCCGTTTGGCAGTTTTTTTTCTTTTGGCTGTAATTTCGCTTTTTATTCTGTTTAACTGTAATTTCTTTGAACGTTTATTGATTTCTATATTTTTTTCAGAGTTGAACATTATTTCCTTACTTTTTCGCCCGCCACCACCATGTGCACCAAGGGTGAGGTTGTGTGTGTTGCATACTTTGAGGAGCACGTCACATGGATGTTTTGAACCAGCTTTCTGGCCGTTATTTTTGCTTGCTTGCTTACTTGCTATGAAGCTCATATTTACCTAGCAGCGTATCACATTTACAAGCAGTCTTCGTATGATTATATAGTCGCACAGCCTTAAAGCTTGACACGTGCAGAGTAACAGAAATATTGAGCGTTTGACTACGTCAAGATTTGGCTCCTGCTCACCGGGTGAAAGATACAGGAAATGAGAAAAGTTAACGGTCGAAGGCCGGCGGTGGTGTGGTCCATGGAGCCTGAATATCCAGAAATGAAGAAAGAGCCGTAGGGTGGGGGGGGGGGGGGGGGGGAGAACTGCTGTTTGTCGATTCCGCGGACGCGACGACTACATTGCCCTCATATAGAGGGAGTCCGTGTTCCAAATGCAGAACGGACGCGCGTTACAGTTTCCTGAAATCTGGCGAAATTGGCCCCCGCCGCCCTCTTTAGCGGCCATTTCTATGCGCCTCGCGACGGCCCGCTACGGCGAAAGCAGCCCCGGCCACTTCGGCAACAACAAACGCCCCGAGAAATATAAGATGAATGGACGCGGGGGGATAAATGAGAGGTGGAGGGTTGGGTGCAACCTACGATGCCTTCGTCTTCCTCGGATGATATTGCGTTTCGCCGCTGTCGCCGGCAAAATCGAACTTGGTTCGCTTGTTTCCGGGTTTCCGTCGTGGAATAAGAAAGTGGAATGCTCTCCACGTCTGAGCAGGTTCTTCTCCAATATTCTCTTCACCCATTTCCGTGATCACGTGTGTGTTAGATATTGGATTCGTTTTTGTATTATAAAGAACATACAGTACTTCTCTCATTCACCGTATTGCACAAGGAGACCTTGTCTCTTGTGTCTCTTGTGTGTAATAAACTAGAAGCTGTGGTTAAAGAAGAATTAGTTTCCAGTCTTATTTCGACCCCAAAAAAAGTCTCCTTATCTCGTTCGGAGGGTTTTTTCTCTTCTCCTTATCTCGTTCGGAGGGTTCTTTCTCTTCTCCTTATCTCGTTCGGAGGGTTCTTTCTCTTCTCCTTATCTCGTTCGGAGGGTTCTTTCTCTTCTCCTTATCTCGTTCGGAGGGTTCTTTCTCTTCTCCTTATCTCGTTCGGAGGGTTTTTTCTCTTCTCCTTATCTCGTGCATATGGTCCTTTCTCTTCTCCTTATCTCGTGCATAGGGTTCTTTCTCTTCTCCTTATCTCGTGCATAGGGTTCTTTCTCTTCTCCTTATCTCCTTGCAAAAGGTTCTTTTACTTCCCATTATCTCCTTGCAAAAGGTTCTTTATCTTCTCCATATCTCCTTGCAAAAGGTTCTTTTACTTCCCCTTATCTCCTTGCAAAAGGTTCTTTATCTTCTCCATATCACGTGCGAAAGATCCTTTCTCTTCTCCTTATCTCGTGCGAAAGGTTATTTCTCTTATCCTTATCTCGTGCGAAAGGTTATTTCTCTTATCCTTATCTCGTGCGAAAGGTTCTTTCTCTTCTCCTTTTCTCGTGCGAAAATTGTTTCTCTTGGCCTTATCTCTAGCGGAAAATTATTTCACGTGTTCTAATTTCGTGTAAAATGTCCTTCCTTGTATCCTCATTTCAACTGAATCGCAAAATGATAAAATCTTTCCATGCTATGATTGTGAGTTGTCTTCACCACTTTCCACGACCTTGGCCCTTACATGTCCAGGGGTGCTATAAAGACATTTTAAAGGCAAATTGTTCCACGTTACTGGGTTTGCAACACTGGCCCCCAGTTGTTGTACCGCCACGCCATGTATATTCCTCCCTCCCTGGACCAATTTTCACTCTGATCTGATGAGAGTGACCCATGACACATGGCACAACATTATGAAGTCCTTTGGAGAATTCGCTCCCGTATCATGGCAACAGCTGCGACCTAATGTCGACATGATTGGAGCTGGCAACGCAAGATGGCGCATGCTTCGATATTGTTTCATGTGTTGCCATGTCGTTTGTCACGGCCTCTCCTCCTCTCGCCTTCCTCTCTTTGGCATCTTTCTCGCAGGAACTGTCCCTCGAATTAGAACTGGTGCTTCAGCGATTGTCTCCCAGAATGTTTCTTTCTTTCTTCCATTTCGTGACCGACAGTTTTGAGATATAGCATTTTTGGGAATTTCGAAGAGTTACATCCATATCCAAATGCTCTTAGAATGTACAAATTCCTCACCTTTCCAATATTTTAACCCGAAATATAGATGCAAGGAATTACTTTTTACACGAAATAAAACACAAGAAATTACATTTTACACGAAACAGACAAGAAATTACATTTTACACGAAACAGACAAGAAATTACTTTTTACACGAAACAATGAGACAAAAAATTACTTTTTTGCACGAAACAAGAGAGACGGGAAATTACTTTTGCACATGAAACAGACGGGAAATTACTTTTGTACACGAAACAGACGGGAAATTACTTTTGTACACGAAACAGACGGGAAATTACTTTTTACACGAAACGCAGATGGGAAATTACTTTTTACACGAAACGCAGATGGGAAATTACTTTTTACACGAAACACAGATGGGAAATTACTTTTGCATATAACAAAGAGGCGGGAAATTACTCTTGCACGTAACAAAGAGGCGGGAAAGAAATTTCTACACGAAAGAAAATATTTTTTCGGTAATCTTGTACAAAATTCACCTTTCAAAAATGTGTTTAATTTTAAAAAATGCCAACGTTAAAGAAAATTATCATAATTGTCTGATGCTGGGCGTTAAGACTTCCGTTCATATGTTAACAATTCAACGGCTTCTTTGGATATATTTGGTGATGTGAGCAAGGGGTTTGTTATGCCTTTTCTCCTGGCTTGTCGCCTGAGAAATCAAGTTTGGATCCCGGACCCATCGCCAACCCATTACATTGCTGTCTCTAGCTCGTTGATGCAAACTCGTTCGAGCATATCCCGTGATTAATGTCCCTTCAAACAAAACGCTCTACGAAGAGAGAGAGAAAACAACATTACACTACCCTCCCCCAAAATGAAAAAGAACATTACATTCTCCCTCCCCCCTCCCCACCGTTGCCTTTATTCTTTTGAATGGAAACCTATCTTGTGTTCGCAACCCTCAATCCTTTAATCTGGCACGGGAGCTCTTGGCCCTCATATGACGTCACATCCTCTGCGTAACAAACGTTAAATTGGGACACAATGAATAGCAACGGGATGCCTGGCGCGAGGGGGGGGGGAGGGGACAGCATGTGTTAGCATGCGTTGTTGCACGCAAGGGGACCTAGGTTCATTTGACTTGATTTCTTCTCGGTGACGTCAGGCTGCTACTTTGGAACGAGCGAGATGTGTTTCGTCCACTGGGCAGATAAATTAGTTCAGAACTTCGCCCCCCAGGATCGTGAAGACGCAGTTACGTATGATGCAATGTTCTCTTCACAAACTGTTCCTTTGCAGTGACTCTCGACTGGAATATATATTGAAATAACAGTGATAATTGCTATAATAAACTAATCGTTCACTTTTAAAATTTCCCAGTTTCCCGATGAAAAAATCGTTCTCTTCAAAGAATTAGAGAACCGCCCTATGGAAAAAAAATCGTTCCATACTATAGTGAAACCACAGGCCAAAGGAACTGCGCAGAACCTCGCGTCCTGTGCATCGTACTCGCGCGGGTAGGGGAGGGGAGGGGCAGAGTCGAGCACGTTTCCTTATGGCCCGAGTTGAACGGATGGAGGGGAAGATGCGCGAAGGTCCTTTTGTTGGTGGTCGATGTACTTCCTGATGAAGAATGCCTCTATTCTAAAAAGCAGTCAACTTCCCGATGAAAAAATCGCTCTTTTCCTCCAAAATTATTCCATTTCCCCAGTAAGAAAATAATCATGTTCTCATATCGAAAAGAACGTCATCGCATTGCAAGTAAGAACGCTGGTCGGTTTCCGTCAAGAAGTGGATCTATTTCAGACAAGAATGGATTTATTTTTGGAAGCGAACTATTTTTCATCGCGAATTAACCAATTTTAGGAGAGAACTATTTTTTTCGTTGTGAGTGGACTAATTTTAGAAGAGAACATTTTATTGCGAAACGTTTGCGTAAGGCCTCAATATGTCGCGGACATTGTCTCGATTACAAAAACAATATCGAGACGAGACAAATCTCGGTCTCGTCATGCTAATCTAGAACCACCAGCAAATTAAGAGAACCGTCACATCAGATGCTGGTACGGCACGGAACGAGGGAACATCACAATAGGGCTACAGAAAAAGCCCATCCTAGGCGGTGATATGAACAGAAAAAAAATGTTCCATGCATTTCCTGCGGATTATGGATTCCAGAGACGAAGGAGGGGAAGAGAGGCGAGGAAGGAGGGGGTGAAAGGGCGATCAGTCGGCTGAAAACCCAATCACTTCCGGTGACAGAATGTATTAGTCCGCCTCCGAAGATGATACGATCTGACAAGTGTGAGACAGTATTAAAGAGAAGCATCTGGCCGGAACGCGCTGGCGGACAAGTGCGAATCGAAAATGAGGCGCACGGGCTGAATGACAACAAAAGGCATCGGGAGGGGGTGAACATGGTTATTCGGTGGTGGTCGGCGAAGTGTTAAACACTCGCCGAGGATGCAAAACAGATCAATGCCCTTTGCGATGTTGCTCCCCGTGCTTCTCTGTGTGCATGTACGGCACACTGTCTATTTTTTTTTATTTTGCCAGAATCGCTAACATCAGCATGGTCTTTTCATGATTGTAAAATTGTAACATTAGAAAAGTCATATGCATTAGTTCGCACATGAAAATGATAATGTAAAACACTTGCACAATTAGGTTATTATTCTATGCTACACAAGAGATATACGTATATATAATATACCGCATAAATTTACTGGGTGAGCCAAATACCAAAGTTTTTTAATAACTTATTTATTTAGCCTTTACGAATACAAGTTAAAAAGCTTGAATAGTAATACCAAATGCATATGTCAGATTTATACATACGTTATTCAAAATTGATATACGTGCCATGTTTATTGGCAAATGTCGGGAAATGTTCAAGCTGCTTCCCCTTTAAGTCCTCCAAATATATATTTCGTAACTAGCTTGGTGTTGTCATTGTTTCACAATTTGGCAAGCGATGTTTTTAAATTTCTTCCTGTGATTATCTTGTCACCTTTCCTTGTACAGTCATGGGCATTTGAAAGTCAATGGGATTGTTACAACCCATAAATGTCCGCGACTGTACCTTTCAATTCGGGTAGTTTCGAAGCCTTTGAACGATTAAGCATCATTTTCCTCGGGGTACCGAAACGTCAGCATTTCTGTCTAAAAATTCATGCTTATAATTTACCCTTATTCCCACCGCACCCTCGCGTTGTTTTTGTTTTATCTTCTTCCCCATACGATCACCCCCAACCCCCGTTCCTAAACCCTCTTTCACCCTCCGATGTCGTATTCTAAAAATTCTGATCCGCGAGAGATTTTTATGGCAAAATGCGCGCAGTTTTTTTTACGAGAATGGGAACTCTCACATCCGACACAAGAAGATGGGATCTGGGATCAATGCTGCCGCTGTAATGATTATGCGGTTCATAGAACTCTCGGTGGCGGCGCTAGTAGCGCCCTCCACCCCCTGCTTCCAACATTATCCCCACGCTGTTAGCCAATTCCAAACACTTTGAGCGATATTCATAAAAAATGCGGGCATGTGTGCTTCTTGCTTGTATATTTATACGTCTCCTTTCGTAATGGGTGTTAGGGATTCCGGATATAGAAAAATAAGGAGGGTTATTTTAGGGATCGTTTGGGGGAGGGGGAATTGCACCTTGATCCTCCCTACCGTCTTCTTTAATAGAGCCGTCGATGGCGTTCGTCTGTCATCTGAACAGATGTTGAGGAGGAGAAATATTGGTGGTTGATTGCTTGCTTTTCTCTGTTTTCACTTATATGCCCCTCTTTGCCCCTCTTTTTCCCAAGCAAATAAAACCTGGAAGAACCGGAGGAATATTATTTATCAATAGACGCACATAGTGAAGCAGAAATACACTAAGACGTATGGTGCAAGATAGCACAGTTCTTGGTCATACAGGCTTGGTGTAACAGAATCTCCCAAAGCAGAATTGTTGTTGTGTTAACACCAATTGTGGTGGCTAATACATTTTTACTCCTAAAAATACAAAAACCGGGTTGTGAAAACACTTGTTGTAACGGAAGACCTATTCAAGTGGCAAATGCCTCTTCTATACACGGCTGGTGTTACTCAAAGACTCCAAAGATATTGCTGAACAAAGAAGTATTTGAGTATTTGTAACACCAAACTTGGCGTTACTGTGCACCATTCTTTTTATTGTGTAACCTATGTGTATTACAAGCTCTAGAACAGGGGTGACCAAACCTAAAGCATAAATACTCGAGTAATTGGTCCCGGAGTAAATTACACTACATTTACACTAAAGATGAAGCCTGAAGCGGATACAGAAAGCTACGGTGGATCTGTGATTTATCCACACCCTCCTCATCAAAAAGAAAAAAAAAAGTCTTCGTAACACGACTCTAAAATTTTTCACAAAAGTCCAAATTATGTTAATTTCGGCGTTCAAATTACCGTTATAATATACCTTAGATTGAAATTTAAAAAAAAAAACCTTGGTGACCCCGCTCTAGGTAGTCAAATAACAATTTGGAATGTATCAAAAGACGAGAGATGGGTGAAAGTGCTTGACTCCTACCTAAGGCACCTCGAAGTGACGTGATATATATCACTTGAGAATGAACCAATAGGCAGCAACGTTTCACTTCGTAGCTGAATGACTGACCACACAAGTCTGTATTCGATTGGTTAAATCCTGAAGTCACACGCGACACGTGCCGCTTTGGTGTGTCACATCCCTAAAAAGTATCAATAAATCGTCACCTAATATAAGAATGAGTAGCGCTCCTTTGATGTACAAAATAAGCGTCCACCCCCTTGGACGATGTCTAAAAGTCAGGATCAAATTGGTGGGCGGTGACCAACCAAGTAAAAACTCAGCCTCCGCCACTACACACCCACAACAGAAGGTCGGGAATCCCTTACATCATATGAGCAAGGGTCAACGTTCAGAGAGCTAAAATCTCGTTTAAATCTAAAGTTTGCCTGCTGCTTGGGAGAAATATTTACTTCTGAAGAATGGAAGAAATACGTAATCAGCATTCACTATGGCGAGTTTCCGTGAGCCGGAATGCTCTGTCTTGTCTATTTGTGTGTGTGTGTGTGTAATTGAAATAGCAGTCAATTAACCATTGTCTTTTCACCGACAATCCGAGGTTTTACAGACAGGTGGGCGGGAACCGAGCCTGTCGCGTGCACACTCGTCACGTGACGGTGTTGACAAGAGAGGGCGTTACCGTCGCGTCAAGATATCCTCGCTAGGAGACATGCGAGGTGTTCATAGATTAACATCACCTTTCCTCCCCTCCCTCCATCACTGTTTCGCCTCAACGCCATTCTTTTTTTTTCACAATTTTTTATTTGGCTGCTCACCAAGAGTGCCGATATCTCACGAACTGTTAACGGCTACGCCGATCGAGTTGGACGAGTGGTTACCTCGTCGGGAGGTCGCGCGTTCGTACTCCGTGGATGATCGTCGTGACTGAGGTTTCTCGCTCCCTTCAGGCATGTGCTTAGACTGGTGCTCAGTGTACAGGAATTTCGGAAATGGGGATTGTGGTTTCTTTTGTTACGTAGTTGGGGATGTGACATGTGGGAATTGTGGCTCTAGTTACGAATCAGTGCTATATTTTCTCAGTTTTGTGATTCAGACTTATTTATTTTTGCTTTTAGCACATCCGGATGAAAATGCCCCTTATAACATCTACAAACCCACTTCCTATTTTCGCCCCACCATGTCTTTGCCTCCCTGAAGAACAGTTATGAGCTAAGCTATATGTATTCAACTATGACATCATCATATTATCTCTGTTACAAGTCAATCAAACAAGGAACAGTCCGCCTCAAATTCACACATTGGTGGTCAAATTGTGTCTATTTGCCAAATTAGCGACGTTATCAAAATCAACAAGAATAACAACGCTTAACTGTGGCTAAAGTTATCTTAATGAAAACTATAATCTACATCGAACACAATTGGTAAAGGTGGGAAAAAACGTGCAAAGCTGCCCACAAATTCGTGCCCATATCTCTAAGAAACATATTGAAATTATACAATCCCTCTTACATTAACTTGACACTCCCAAGTGCAATACATACAGGTGGATCCATTATGGAGAGTGAACGGTCGTTGGTTTGAGAAATGAAGTCGAGGAAGGTACGAGAATCAGAAACTTTCGGTCACGAAACGTAGAAACGTGAATTATTAATTCCCTATTTCTGTAATAAGAATTAAGAGGATCAACGTGTGTCACAAACGAATACACTGAAAGTTTTCCTAAAATTACAGAAGCTAATGGTCTTATTATATGTATAAACCTTGATGACAGTTGAAACATTCATGTCATTCCAATATTATTGATTAATTCACACCATTGCACTACAAAATTTCAATTCTGTACACCTAAGAACGGATTATAAGTTGATATAGATAGTTCAAGGTCACAGCCCCCTGCAGTGCTGCCCTCCTTGGCGGAGTTGCTAAGCTCTCGCTCGCGCCGCCAATGATTAACTACAGTTTACGGAAACGATCGTTGCGTGGCGCTGCCGGAACAAGACTGAGAGCCCTGATTGACTTCGTGCAGCAATCAAAGGGGGAGGAGCCTGGGAACCCCCGAGAGGTGTGAATGTGGGCGTTCCCATTCGCTGATAATCCTGCCACGCCCCCCGAGTAACCCGTTTAAACTCGCTCACGTTTTCCCCAGATTATTTATTCCCGGCCGGGAATCTCACAGCGCCAGCGGCTTTGTGGATCGGGGGGAGGGGGAGGGTGGGCACGGGTGATATTGCATTTGAGAAGGGGAGGTCACCTGAACTCTCCCACTCCCCTCTTCCTCCCCCATGAATTCAGAGGCAGAGTCTATCGATTTTGCAATTAATGCGTGATAACGGAGTTAAAAAGAGGGAGTGAAAGAGGGTTCTGAACACAGAGGGTGAACTTTTTTTTTTTTGCCTTCGACTCTGCTGCCACCTGGAGCACATGTAGAAAATTATAACTACGGTTACATCTCTTGTCCCCCTCTCTCTTGTGTCTCCTTTTGCAGGGTTGGAATCCCTTTATCATCATCGCGTGATGCATTATGGGTTGTGCGGTATTTTGTTTGTAGTTTTCGTTGCCTTCGGTGTTGACGGCAAAGGAACATTTTAATTCCTTACGTTGTATTAATGAGACAGTCTCGCATCCGGAAATACATTGGTTGGTTCCTCGATACGCTTTCAGGAATCTAGAAAAATGAACCTGAAATTAGGAAATTGCTTTGGAAAAAAATGGTATTTTTTTCCTAATATGAAAATGTGCACGTATAACTGCTAAAGCGGAATCCGTTTAGGTTTTAATGCGAAATGAAAATCGATATATTCAAAAAATTCAGAAGAGTCCTGATTGAGACAACCCTCTGTATTCGTGGAATCCTGATCTCGTACTCGAAATTTGATCAGACTCCAATCTTATTTATTCTACAGTCCTGCTCAGACAAATTGGCACATTCTTGAACTGTTCAGCCTTATAAAGTGTGCCACTTTATGTGAACAGTAGTGTACTAATTCGTGCAACGTCGAAAAATACAGTGGAACACCGACACCGGATTTACGTTGGAGGATTTTTTTCTGACCGTAACTCCTCTAGTTACGGTTTTTAGAAAACATATGTAATCGTTTTTCACTGTGATGTGTACGTAGTAGATACTATTTGAAACAGAAATTCTCGGCACCTTTAACTGACTTCTAGGTTAATTTCTATAACTCTACTGGTACGGCATTTGACACACTTTCTTTTCTGGTCATTGGAAAAAAGTCATAGGCTACTGGTGCCTTATCTTTCCATAAGGTCGTATTCGAACAGTTTTTCTTTCTATACCAAGAAATAAACAAGTATGCACTAGTATTTATAGTAGAGTTGCGTTAAAAATTTCAATGGCTTGGATTGTATTGTATCAATTGGTGCCTTGTTCCGTCGAAAGCTCTGTTCTTCTTGCGCCCTCTGTTAGGTACGTTTGAGGTTTTCGTGGCATTACGCATGCTCGAACTACAAAACTTGTATTAATATTCATTAAGTCAACGATTAAGAAAAGTCACGGCAATTAAATAATACACTCACAGAATCTATTTCGGAAGTATCGTAAACGATGTTGGTGTCATGTAATAACAAAAAAAAAAAAATGAATCGCCTTGATTTTTTTCTACTAACAGTGTAATTCGTCTACGTTGTGGGGAAAGAATCGAAAGCAAGACCTAATTATACGAGCGGATATGGACTGACGTATCCACGGAGGCTTAAATAAACAAAACTTCACCTGCTTAACCTAATTACAAGCTTATTTCTGCTATTATATGACTACTTGTTCATATCCTATCAATGTTGTTGTTGCCTAAATCGTTCTTGTTGTCTTTCATTCACTTACAGAGAGAGTTTCGGACTTCCCTTTACACCATGAAAATGGACTAATATCAGTGGATATTTTTCGTGCATTCTGTTTCACTGTTATAGTTTACCGTGCTAACGTCAGATTGAATTCAGTGTCCTGCACAAAGTTACACAAGAAAAGAAGTTACCCTGTGTGTAATTACACACTCCGTCTAGTTCCGCTGTCCACATTTCTTTCATGACCTATCTCGTTACATTGAGAAAGACGGCGCCCCCTGGGGAATGCAAACAGAACAAGAGCAGATAGAAAAACAGGGACTGGAATGTCAGTGTAAAATCTCCCTTTATTTATGCCCTTTCTCCATTGCCATGTTCCGAACGGGCGGCTACGCGACATAGCACAGATTTCTCTCGCACCTGCTGTTCCCCTTGGCACATCTCATTTGCGGACCGCGTCTCCGCTGCGAGCATGCCCTCAGGACGTATTGGGAACCGTTCCAGAAGATTCCGCGGGATAAGGGGGAAGGGAAGGGGAGGCCGTGGATCAGACATGGCGCTTCCAGCCGCGTGCAAAGTTCCAAAAATATCCTCGGAAGTCTAAATCCTTTGGAATCCCTCAAGCCAAAAGGCTACATCAAGAGTCTTGCAGATCATCAGCGTATGAGTTCGGGTTCGGTTGTGACCAATCACAGTTACGTCAATTTCCTGCTGTTTCACATCTGCATGTGTGAGAAAACATATCAAAAGAACATTTAATTATTACAGTAACAGAAATTATCTTGTATTACGAACGAAAAGAAAATTAAACCAATTTTTTAAAAGGTTAAAAATCTTCTAGTCCTCTTGTTTTGCTCCTATCTGGAATGATGCTGTGCAATCTTTGTTTGCGTGCTACTGCATTTGCATATATGTGTTATAGACTTAAGGAAGCATTATTTTTTAGTGTAATTTGTGATTCAGTTTTTGTTATTGCTAGAAATACAAGGATTGAGCCACATGGCTTTAGTCCACTTAAGAAAGCATAATATCTCTACACTGGTAACGCTTGTGTTACGAATTTCAGGAACACAGTTTGTTCTTTGTTGTTTTCTCCATCTTTTACTTTGTTTTCCTCTTATTATATTCAGAAGGACATCCTCCTTTAATTACCACCCTACCCTTCCTTCGTTCTGTCACTACTGGGTGTTAGATTACCTTATCCTGGTCTGTTTTCAAATTAATGGTCATGAAAATATTAAGTGTAATTTATAAGATACCTGGATTTAAGAATACTGTGTGGCACTTGTACCCCCGTGTCCTCATACTATTAGTAGATCTGAAGGTAGTGCATATGTAATACATGTGTGTACTATTAGCAAATTTAGTTTTTTCCTTGTCATGGTAAAACTAATTGGAATATCTTGGAAGCTTCTAGACATTGTTAACTTCTTGAATTCTAAGCTGTTTGTAATATAGACATAGCTGGTGTCTTAAAGCTTCCACGGTGATTCCAGACTTAGTCTGTGTTTCTTTTGCAACAATTTCATCACATTTTAAATCGTGTATTTCTGATTATTGTAACCGTAAGCCTCTGCTGAAGTATATGAGCCTAGTATGCATACTTTTTGCCGTCGTTCTTTATCTCGGCGTGACAGATCTTCGAACACTAGGATTATCGCAGATGCACCTGTGTCTCATTTTCCTTGTTATCCCTCAGTAAACATGTTATTCTTAACATGTTGGAGGAGTAATGTCGAGGCACGATGCAAAGTGAGTGCTGCTTGCAACATTTACTAAACCAGTGGAGATATTTGCCTTACATTAAAATAGGAACTGCAAATCATTGGGCAAATATTTTGGTGTAAAAGAGATGAAGTAACAGTTGATTGGAGTGGAGAAGGTTACAGAATATTGAACCGCGTAATCCATGTTCCTAACCTAATATTACTCTAATTTAAATCAAGAACACTTGGATGGGCGGGCCGAGAGTAGGACCCTTTTTATGTAGAAAGGACAATGTCGATATGGACTTTAAGGAGATTGGCAGTTTCGGTCAATATTGGATTTATATTAGTAATGCTGGAGACATGTGAAATGTGTGCGTTGCTTTGCTGTCGAGGGATTAGTTTGTTCATGCAAATGTTTGAGGTACATAATAATATGCACCCGAACCTCTAGTATTGCACACTGTGAATGGGTAAAATGACTTTTGTCGTGGTCTTCTAACTTTCAGCTTTATCAAATTAGAAATGAAGCATATTGGTGTTGCAGAAGAGTAGATTAAAATAAGTGACGACAGTTTGTTGTCTGTTCTCCACATTCAAAAGAAGGAGAAAATTTAATCGCAGCATCGAGGAAGGCGCAACTTATCAAAAGAGAAAAGGAGTTTCTTTGCAATCTTAGTTCGTAAGGTAAATTTTCCACCAAGCGGCGGCGCGCTTTGTGTCACACGCGAAAAGCTTTTCAGCTGCTCGTGGCTATTCCGGCTGGTTGGGCAAGGCCTTGCACCAGCCAGAAATAGGAGCCACATAGGTAGGTGGTCGGCTTGCAGTTACATTGTAAATGATTCCTAGTTGATGTTGTGTGTGACGTTCATATTTCTTTTTCTTATTCTCTGCAGAAGACAATGGTCCATGTCGGAGGTGACGCCACTGCAATTATGCACATGTATTCTCTTGCAGGTAGTCTCCAAGGGGTACCCAAGGACAATCGTCTCTTTTGTCTGGTAGCTACGACGCTTAGGTGTCAGAGTGTGAATCTCATCCTCCTTCATCTTGAAGGAGAAAATCTTATCAATGTAATCAATGTTCAGAGTGCCATGAATATCTGTGTCGTAGCTATCAGATATATATTTTCCATCAGAGGCACGGAGCACGTACATGAAAGCAACCAAAGCAACTTCATCATTTTTGGTCACAATTATCAGGGCTAGTTACCACCATTTCTTATATAGATTTTAATCTTTGAATAATTGAGTATATTTTTCGCTCGGTATTTTTAGTATCTTCTGTCTACGATGCTTTTCTTCAAACTTTTGCCTGGAAAAATATTAGGATTTAATTCGTAACTGCCTACTTATCAAATTCAAGGGCCTCACCGATGGCGTAGTGGTAACGTCGTGGCCTTGTAATAAAGGGGTCGCAGGTTCGATACCCTGTGGAGGCACATTTCACGGTTGTTCGGATCCCACTCTAAACTGTAGGTCCAGCCCCGGTTAGCCTATTTGTGCATAAAGTGGACTTTAAAACAACAATTTAAAGAAATCAAATTCTAGTTCTGTTCATATATACTAAACGACATTTCTATGCTCGTAATTCAGTGGATCATTTCTAGAAGGCAGTAATATTCAGTCAGCTAGTAGTAGCGGATAATAACCGAATAAGTTTTGAGAGTCCAAGAAAATCTTAAGCATAATAGTAGTTATCGTTATTAGTACTTCATAAATATCTCTTTATAAATTTTCTTCCAATTATGGCGCCCGAACAGGGACCATGTTTTTCTTTCAAATTCTTACATGTGTGTTTTGCTTAAATTTGAAGTTGCCTTTGTATGTCTGTGCGTGTTTCTGGTGGTATTTACCCTCAACTTAAATTATTAGTAGTGAATTAGTGTAGGAACCCCCCACAAATTTGCGGGAGCCCGACCAACCATTGATTTTTTTATCTCCTTTTCTTTTCTCGTTTCTCAGGTTTATCAACGCGAGGCGAAGGATCGTGCAGCCACTCATAGACCAATCTAATAGGGCAGGTGCCAGTGGTAAGTGAGCGCTCAGCTCAAAATTTTCACTTTATAAAGTATTTTCCCAGCACCCGGGTCAGCTAACCCCACTCTTTTCTCTCTTTTCTGTCCTAAAGGTTCATCAACGCTCGGCGCCGAATTGTGCAGCCCATGATAGACCAATCGAATCGAGCGGGTAAGTCCGCCTTAGGCACTGTAAGTACACTCGTCAGCATAAAAGAAGTCCAGTTGTGTAGTGGAAGAAATTGCACGGATGCATATACTTATTTTATAGAAATCCATATTTTCTTCTTGATGTTATGTGTAGTAAGTACTGCTTGTTAATTTCTTGGAGGCCTGCTTTAAATTGGCCTATGCCGCTGAAGGCGAAATTAATAACTGACACATTGGAGGTTTTTGTCTCTCGGTAGCAAATTAATTCGACTCTATTAACAGCTTCAGATATGATTCATACTAGGCTTCAAGGCTGCAGATTTAAGTACCTGTGGTTTGCCAAAAAAGAAGGTGAGGAACATGAATTGTGTGTCATTATCAGTGCTCCATTTGATCATTGTGAATGGGAAGTACTCCCATGAAAATGGATAAAAAAGGTTGAAACACTGCATTTTTGCACAATCCTTGACTACTGCATTCAGCCAGAAAACAGGGTTTCAAGGGCTTGGGTTTTGTTACTTACACATTCTGCAATTCACTTCAGTATTATTTCTATTTGTGTTTTGGGTGTTTACTTCACTTTACTGCCTCTCCAGGTTAATCACAATGGTGAGGATGAATAATGAAATAGATCACAAGCTTACATGTGAGTAATAATGTCTACTTTGAATCCAAATTTTCAAGTACAATATTTGCTAGTCAACTTACCAGGTAAAGATGCCTAAATGAAACTAGATTCAAAGGCACATGAAAGTCAATTACTCAAGACATGTTGAATTATGAGATGTCATCAAGAAAAATGGCCAAATTTAACTCGGTCCTCACAAAATTTATATTATTTTTAAGAGTTGTTTAACAAGATAGTTTGCTCTACGTAAGTGACATAAACCTCCTTTGCATGCGCAATGTGTCTGTTATTTTATTCAATAACTTTGTAAGATAATTATGCTACAAAATTGTGCTCTCGTCAGTTGTGGACAATAAGAGCACAAGTGTAGATTCATGTGCAAGTGTATATATATGTTAGCTGAACAGTAAATGAAAGAAACAACTTTTCCATGAGTACAAATTTGCATATCACAGAGATGGTTCTGCTCGATGCTCACAATTTGTAGACTTAGCCAAAGGAAGGCGGCATATTAATGTTAATATGCTTAATATGCTCATTGAAGGTTTTATTGAGATCCATTGGAACGAGAACATAATTTTAAGTTGTAATTTATGCTGACGTGTGTACAGTTGTAGAGAAAGAAACAATTTCACCCTCCTTAGCTCCCCCGTGTATTCGTGTACAACCCTCAAATACGGTTTAGATTATATTGCTGTATACAAAAGTACACATTCGAATGGACTAAGAAAAAGAGGCATTAAAGAACATTTCAATTGTTAATAATGTATATGCGTGGAGAATAGAATGAAATCTCACTCAGGCATTGTTGTTACTCGTGTACTGTAAGATGCTGTACATGATTGGGTGTCTTACATTCGAAAATGTTGAACTTCTTTCTTCATGCCCATAAGGAAATGTGCAGTATATAATATTTGATAATTATAATGTACTACCGTTTGACAGTGTTCACTACATTGAAAACGAAAGTTTACTGATAATAACATTGCAAAATATCTTGTTCTTATACTATAGCACATTACTAGCTCAATGACTTAAGCAAAGCGTTCGACTAAGCAGAGGGAACGAAACAAACATTTTTATACGGAACGAGTGAAGTGTCTAAGAAATTTTCGAGCAGGACGAAGAAGCTAGGACGTAACTTCCGTAACATCATCTTTGTTCAGCATTAAGCACACCGCTGTTGAAACAGAAACTGATTATACCGATATCTTATGGAGAAATGAAGCTGAGTTATTGAACTCCCGAACGGCTCTTGTTCAGCCGTACACCTCACTTGCTTAATTGTCACTTTCGGGGTTGATATGCCGTAAATCACTTTCACTGCATGGGAAATTCTGGGGAATTGACATTTACACATACAATCAAACTGAAAGAACATTTACAACCTGTTTAAGTTCACCAGGATGATGACTCTTCTCCAACGTGTACTAGTTTAATGCGACAATGCATTCTTTTCAGAAGCTTTTCAGATTTTGTCATGATGAGAACCTTTTTCTGGCGAACTAAGGCCCATAAGCATTAACCTTCAGCCACACTTAATGGGAATAAATGTCAGCTACTTTCGCAGCTCCACAAATCTGTAATTATTAAGACAGTCATGTTGTGATTTGTAGGTCATAATATGAAGATTATTTTTCTTTTTTTATCCGTTGAGTTCCTGTTACGACATGGAACGGCTTCGGTGCAAAACTACGTTGCATAAAGGACAAAATACCGCATTTAACAGCTATTTGAGTCTAAAGAGATTTCTGCCTCGCAGCAGCCTAACAGTAGCTGTTGCCACGCGTTTCGCAAAGTAATTAATGGATCTTCATATTGCCCTGTAACTTTCACCTCGTGTAGAGGTACATGTGGGTTTTATGTGCTGTTTGTGGCAAGCCAAGTAGCGCAGGATGATGGAATCGTTTGGCTCAGAAGAGTCCATTTTTTCACATAACTCATGGTAATCCAACTACCTTGTGGAGATTTTACAAAATATAGATGTCTATCATGCTCTCTACGGACAAAATACAATCACAAATTGTTTATTGTGGAGAAATGAAACGCGAACAATTTGGGGGATAGAAATAAGAATTTTAATCTGTTTCTGTTTGTATTGCTACAACGTTAAACAGGTTACACGCCTTATGATGATTACTTTGAATAACAACAATGTTCTTGTAGATCAAAATTCCTCACATAATATTAGTGCTATAGGAAACATCTCTGTACATTCCCCCATCTTTTTTTTTCTTAATATGGGAACTTATCATTGCCATTATTGTCCTTTTACGACACAGTACAGTCTATACAGGGTCCTAATGGGACAATGGAGATCTGGGAGGAGTGGATGATGTCAGAAGTTCTTTCTTCGATTGACACGTTTATCAATTGAGGAAACTGTCGGAGAGCTGAGTGGACCACACCACATCTGTGGCTAGATCGAAAGCATGTGTGAGCACCTTCCTAGCATTCGTGGCAGGCTTCGATGTGCAGCGAACAACTTTTTCTTAAGATTCGTTGAAGACTAGTGAGAAAGGTAATGCCATTTAACAGTTGCTGAATCACTAACTCTGACCTACAGCTGAATCAGTCACTGACTTCTCTGCAGTTCTGAACATACTTGTAGTAAAGGAATCGTAGGCTTGATTCTGAGCGGGACAAACAATTCAGTGGTTCAGTCCT
The DNA here is from genome assembly GCF_977018435.1 of Lepisma saccharinum. Lineage (NCBI taxonomy): Eukaryota > Metazoa > Arthropoda > Insecta > Zygentoma > Lepismatidae > Lepisma > Lepisma saccharinum. The sequence continues at coordinate 79,543,840 of NC_139231.1, read as the reverse complement.
GATAAAGTGGACTTGAAGATCTTCTCTCTTTGGCCATATTAATTGTTGCCAAAATATCAAACCCGAATCGAACCTGCATTGCATTTTTATAGTTCCTTCTGATGCTTAAGTTACACAGTCTTCTGCACTCCGTTCTTCAAGTACTGGGAATCTGAAGAGACGAGATGAATCTCTTACAGCATCCTGCAGGATCGCGTTTTCTTCTTTTCTCCCGAGGTCTCATTTTTACGAAGCTATAAACCTTTAGTATTCTGCTGATACCAATTACGCCGGATCTTATCGCAGCTTGGCACCTATTACGGGGAAAGAAAGCATCTGAGAGGGGGTAGGGGAGAAAGCCCCCTAAAAAGTCACCCCCTCCCTACGTTTTTCTTTTAAGACCGCGAGATGGAGAGTGTGGATTTTTATAGACTTCCCCCGCTGCATGTGCTATGATGAGTCTGGGAATGCCGCTTTCCCGCAACTTGAACATTTCTTCCTGTCCTGAGGGGGTTACACCAGCCCGAAAAATTGCTCACAAGACACCAGTAGTAGCCCTCCTGGATGCTGAGGGGAAGCTGGAGAGAGTTTCTAAAGAAGCGGGATGGAAGTTCTCGGAAGTTCAGGACATTTTCCTCGATTTCAGGATGTCGGATTTGCAAAGTTATTTTCAAGTTCTTTTGAAGTTCTCGAGGAGTAGCTGGACCTGTTTTATAGAAAGTACAAATTTATTCAGCCAGCATAACCAGTTATAACCTCATGCTCGTTGCGCGTATAGATGTCTCTAGTGCCGATAATGAAGAAGAATTGGTATCAAAATTGACCGATGATAATTTTGAAGGACAAATTAGTCAACACAAATTATCTGCACTATTTCGATCAGTTTGTCATTTGAAACGTGGCGATATTGGAAGAAATCTGGAAAGATTAGATTAGCTTCGATGATTCTTTCAGAAGGATTAGCAGAATGTACATATGAATTGAATGAGATTTAAAGCGTAAGCACTGGTAAGTTGAAATAATAAGTAGTTTGTTCTCGCACGCGTGTGTATGTAGATATTGTACTCTATTGTGATGAATATTTGCCGGAGTAGTATAGCGAATTTTATCCCTCGGGCTTGGACGTTCTCCAACGGGTTGCAGTGCTTCCCCGATGGCGCAGTGGTAGCCTCATCACCTTGTAATCAAGAGGTTCCGGGTTCAATACCCGGTGGAGGCAGCACATAGTGGTTCGGAACCCACTTTAAACTATAGGTCCAATCCCGATTAGCCTTACTGTGCATAAAGTGCACTTAAAACACCAACTCAATCAATCCAATGGGTTGCTAGATGTTCAACTTTACTTAGTCAGCTGCAAGAAGAGAGAATTGGGCTTGATTGGCTGAAAATATTTAGAATGTGCCTACACTGAAATCGCAAAATTATAATTGAAATATCGAGGCGAAAATTTGCGGATACCGTTTGGTCTGTGGCCGTGAAATTTTAGAAATATTATCTGCGGGTATCGTGTTCAATGTTCAAGCTACGTAAATTTATTTTTTGTGTATAACGTAAGAGATGCAACTGGTACGGACCTGAATGTCGCAATAGTTTAAACGCCAAAGGTGGAAGCAAAGAGTTTGTGCGAACATTCAGCAATGTAGTTGTACCGATACGCGTCGTTGCTTTGAATTATTGGCTGTCAAGACGCCAATGCATACCTAGTACAGTTTTCAAGATTATTGGGCGCACGCGTCCGCTCCCATCTCCCTAATTTCGACGCCCGTGGGACTTACCTTACTACAGACGGAGAGTGAGAGAGAGAGAGAGAATCTGGCAGTAAATGTCAAAAGTCGGAAGTTGGGCACGAGACACCAGAAAAATAAAAGACAGTCGCACATTCCAATGCGGAAATGAAGCTCTTTCGAGTTTTTCCTTTGTGTTTAATTTTACCATAAACCGCACGCAGGACGTGTGCCGCTGGAGAACTCTGCAGCCGTTTTGAATGAGCTTTACGGAGACTTAAAGCAATGCTTGGCAGGAATTAACAACCCCAATTCACGGGGAAGGTCCTCCCCCCTCTCCCCCACGCTCTTCTCAACCGTCTCGTTCCGAGTTGTTTATGGGCCCCGGCAAAGAAGTAATCGTAAATTAAAGTAGCTTTTAAAAACCTCCTCCTTTCGGAAAAGTGCGGAGGATTGCGAATTTTAAATGCTCGTTTATCCCCGCGCGCGACCAGCTTAAATCGCAACAAAGATGCTTGGAATTATGGTCGTGGGTTAATGGCCTGGGACGATCCGTTCTTGAACGCACTGAAGTTGGTACTTTTCAAGTTTCGAGCCGCTGTCTTTTCACTTCTCCGTTGCCTTTCACTGCATTTGCTCCTCGTGACTGGCTTTATGGTCTACAAGAAGTGCGTGGGATGTTCGGAAAGTAAGTTTACCCACTTGGCGAAGTCGTAACTTGGGCGGAATCGCCCTATCTCCCGGCGCGAGACCCGCTTTTCTGGCAGTGACCCACTGTTACCTACGAAGGAACTTGCGGTCAAACAGCCAATTAGACCAACCGCGGCAACCTTTCAAACACTCCTCCCAGAAGCAGCCCGCAAGGAAACAGGATTTTGTCAAAATAACCGTTCTGCCCTGTGATTGCACACATGTTCCTACCGAGACGGCACTGTAACACCTTATTGTTGTCGAGTTTGTTTTTGAAGTCCACGTTTTGCACAGAAAGGCTAATAGGAACTGGACCTACAGTTTAAAGTACGATCCGAACCACTATGTGACTCCAACCCGCGATCCCTTAACTGCAAGGCGATGAAGATACCACTACACCATCAGGGAGGCGATCTTTCAATCGTATTACAATTGGCAACATACTAATGAGGTTGTATGTATGCAAGCTCCCTAACAAGTACTTGTGGGTTTGGAGTCGGATCGAATCGGCTGAAATATTTCTGGTTTTCATCATTAGAACGAAATAGCTTCAGTCCCAAGTCTATTGAAGAGACCTAACGTTTGCGATTTCACCTCCACTGTTCATATTCATAAAGATACAGGAACACATTTGGTTTGGGATATATCGTCTACTTTTAACGCGCGAAACTACATAAAAGCATCCTAAATAATTCTCAGGAACCGGGGTATGCGAGGGATTGATCTGTAACTTTAAATTTGGGAATTGACTAGTCTAGGGTCGAACATTCGATATTTTGAGGCTTTTTCTCACTGGCTGATATCCGTCGTTGTGGGAGGAAACAGCCGCGAAATTCCTGTATCCAATTTTTTCCGAATTCGTAACATTTTACCACATTTCTATAGCCCGTCTACCACCAAAGTTAATTCTCGTATTTCTTTTCTGATGATGCTCTCATTTAGTTTTTCTGAGAGTTTTCATTTTCGTTTTTTCCCCTTTGCTTTTATTTTATTAATTTTGTTTTTCCCAGCTTGTTCAGAGGAAATTTTTCGTTGTGTTTTCCTCCATGTGTGCCAGAGGGCTTGGAGGGAGACTGGCCCACGCGCGCACACATGAGACCAGGAGAGGATGGGGGTAATGGGGGGGAGAGGGGGGACATGGGTAATTGAAACGAACCACAACACAGTTTTGCACTAGCCAATACTGTCGAGCTACCGTGGACTCGCTCCCAGTCTAATAAATAACACTGCACATTTCCACGTCCACCCTACCCCATGTGTGTGCTAGCTTTCCCCTCCACCCCCCTTTTTTTTTCAGTCTCTCTCTATTTCGACTTTTGCAGTATCGCTCTCCTCCCCATCCCCCTCTTCCATTCCGGGCTGAAAGCGAGTTTACGCTGGCAATGGAGGACGGTCGCTTCTAACCCATTCCGAGGCAGTTTTCATCCGACCAAGTGAAATCCTGGTCGGCGGACCTGTCACGGTTCGGATTGTAGTAGCTTGATGGATCGTCCCACAGAGGGCAGCAGCTACCGTCTCTCTCTCTCTCTCTCTCTCCCTCTCTGCCACTATCGGAATGAGAGACACAAGAGGGAGAAAAAAAAGAGGAGGGGCTTACATCTAGAGCTTTACGCACACATACACACTACAGTACTCTCGTAGCTTGTTTTTACAAAAATATATTACCTGCGGATATTCTTTTTTTGTAGCGACAGTTCGAGAAAGAGAAATATACACGAAACGCACAGGGGAAATAAAGAGAGAGATAAAACGAACGAGAAACTAGACGAAACAACATCGAAATAGGTACACAAAAAAAAAAAAAAAAAAAAAAAAGGGATGAAAATGCACATCGACTTGCATAGTGTGGCGAGACAAGATAAGCTTGCGGGTTCTTGCGAAGAAAGACTTTCAGATGTCGCCACTGTGAATTCGTCAGATGATGAATTGTCTTCACTGTAGTACCGTGAAACTTATTTCGTTAAAGAGACGCGATGTTTCCTGGTCAAACTTTATCTATAGCTTCAGTGAGAGTGTAGCAAGTGACTCTCCCGCTAAGCTTTCCATTGGCCAAACTGGCTACTCTTCTCACGTCAATGTCTGCACAACCTAAACGGTTGAAAACGTATCGAAGAAAACTGGCATACATGTCGCACAAAGATAGCTAGACCAGATTCAGAAATTTCAGCCGTTTTGAGCCTACGCAGGGCACTTGGTAGTCACTTTGTAAGGTGTAGAATAAAATAACTACAAGGATACGATTTAAATGGTGTAACGTAATACCCTGTTGTGGAATTGAGATGTACAGTCATTGGCAATAAAAATCGGACACATAGATCCTGAAATTTCGCTTCCTCAATGTGTTGTGTGTGCTGCCTAACTTTACGGCGACATAATTTCTATGCCAAGAGCTGCCATCGCCGTAGAGGTAGGCAACACGCATAGTATATTACCGGGGTGAGAGTATTTAAAGACCTGGTGTCCCATTTTTATTGCCGGTGACTGTACGTACAATGCAAACTTCACGGTTATTGTTAAGCCTACGATGGAGGCGTACCACATTTTTAAGCCAGTGAAACTCTTCCGATAAATGACCTCTGCATCTAGTTTTCTAGAATATATATTGTGTGAATTAAGAGTGAAACAATAGTATAATTACAAAAGTTGTACAACACTCAAAATATGTCCTGACCACTCCATGAGATGAACGGTAGCATATATCCAACATTCAGTGCAGCATAACAGCGCAGGACGTTAGAACAGCCACCTTTGCGAAGACACCAAGTGTCAACCTTGCTTTCAAGTAGCACACCCTGGACAGCATTTTGCAGACTAGCGAGGCTCTGGCGTCTGGACTCACGGCAAGTATAATCCTCCATGAGGCTCTTGTTGTGTGGTGTCCTTGTGTGTTTGGGATTGTCCTTTCACCATTTCTTATCACTTTTCATCCTCGTCCTCGAGATTAGCCAAAAGGGGCAGAAGAGCGAAGTAAAATAGACTAAATCAGTCAATCGAAGCTGGAAAAGTACCGCATAACGACCAATCGCCTTCCTGCCTCAGTGTACTGTGGACTGCCAACTTGATAATATGCAAATGGAATATATTTTCTCAAACACAGCTCTGAAGATTTTGGGAAAGATTTAACAGTGATGGCATAACAGGACATCCATTCATATTTTGGTCCTCGGTGTGGGATGACGCAGTCGATCTCCCCGTATAAACCGGGATGAGAAACAGAAACTCCTTCCCAGCGCCAACCCTTGGGAGAAGACCAGACGCAGCTTCTCCAAGGGCTCTCCCCTGGACACATCTGCAGACTCGATTTCCTACCGCCCCGTGCCTCCCCAACCTTGAAACCGTTATTGTTCCGTATGTATTGAGAAAGACCCCATGAGCCGGAAATCCCCCCGAACCAAGAACCGGAACCCGGAAATGTGGTAGAAGCGGGAGGGGCGAGGATATTTCTTCCCTTTACAAGCGACGATTGTCGAATGGGATTCCTTGCAATCCCGGACTTCGTGTCGTTACGTCTCCTCCCAAGACAGTGGCTGTAACCAAGCCAGACGGCAGTGTTCCTTCCTAAAACCGTAATTGTTGCCTTCTCCCCTTTGGACTATTCCAGGACGAAAGTGCCGATGACTGTGATAAGATGGTTATCCCGTTGCCTGCAGTGAGAGCGTTTAGTTTCTTCCGAGAACTCTTTTAAGTATCAACTTGAAGAGTGTGTGTTCTTGATTGCCGTAAACCTGGCGCTAAGAAACTACAACGAATGTACAGTCACCGACAATAAAAATGAGACATCTACGTCCTGAAATATTCTCTTCCATGCAAGGCGTTGTGCGTGTTGCCTAGCTGTACAGCGGTGGTAGAAGTTGCCATTGAAAATTTGCTATTAAAATTCACTTAACGCCGTAGAGTTAGGCAACATACACAACGCCTTGCAGGGAAGCGAGTATTTCAGGATCTATATTGCCGTTGACTGTACTCAACAGCAGTTTCCTCATTGGCGAACTTGTACACTGCGTCTACCTTAAACCAACACGATTTTATGCGCCAAGTACTGGATAATTCGAACGGCAATCGTTTCGGGTCTTTGACAAATCGAATTTTGTCAAAAGCTTCTTTTAAGTCCATTTTCCAAACTATTATAATTTAAGGCATAGACCAGAGACGTTCTTACCAAGACTTGAAAATTAGCCTTGAAAGATTGTGTGATGCTGATAAGATAAGAAAATGTTTTTTGATGCCTCTTTTTAATCATCTTGCGGACGAAAGGCAGTAACTATCTGAGATCTCTACATTTCAATAAGTTATCTGTCCAGAAAAAAAAAAAGCGTTGATGAATCTTTAGTAAACAAACGTTAACGTTGTTTCTTATTATCTTGTCATAAAATCAATGAAAATACAACTGAAGTCTAATGGTAGTAATTAATTTTAGTAAAATTCAAAAGATGCATTTATCTTGGGTGCATTGTTGGATAAATGTACAGATAATTGCATGCAATATATTGAATGCAATGTTCCAAAGACTTGAAAATTTAAACTTGCATGTATTGAATGTTTGAATACACTAAAAACATGTGTTTGAGGAAGAGTGGTTGTACCCGGGGGTGCTGGGACGGGTGGGGGGTTGCATTCTGTCTTTTGCGAGTGTAGAACAGGGATATGACCGCGGTGACCAGTTTTCTCCCCTCATGCAGGTCCTAGCGGCGCCTACAGTCCGGACGGAGCCAGCATGGGATACATGATGGACGGGCAGCAGATGATGCACAGGCCTCCCGGAGATCCCGCCTTCCACAACGAGTACCATTACCCGCCGCAGTACTACGGACACCTGTAGCGACTCGCCGAGCTCACGATAGGTAAGTGTATTTTTTTTTCTAGTTCGCTACACTTTTTGATACTAGGTGTCAGGCTGGTTCAAGGAAATGACGTTCAACCAAGTAGACGAATAGCGGTGTTCAGGTTCCGAAGATTCAACAAATGCCTGTTTGCTGCATTTGGTTAGTTGGCACGCACCACGTGACCATACACCACACACAACACCGCTCCAGAACGTAGTGCAAACGGTGCAGAGAGCAAATACACTAATTGACACCAATCAACGAAGTAGAGAGTCAAACAGTGCAGCGAACTGGATGAGGCTACTCTATACCATTGTTGTAAAGTTAAGACTGAAGCACACGCGGCTAGATTTGCTGCTTGGACTTGGGCTGGCATTGTGGTACTTCGTAATCAGCTAGTTTTCGCCTCATCCGACATTAGTTACCGAACTTCTTGTCCGTTTTTGTTTTCACAGAGCATTGCGCAGAAAAGTCAAGCTAAAAAGATGGACGAGCGACTTGAGAAAGAACGCCGTAGGAGAATAACTGCTGCCGATACTTTCCTTAGAATTGCCAAAATGAAAGGTTTGAGAAGATAAAGAAAATATGGGCTAAAGTATGGTTCGAAAGAAGAAATGGTAATCAAGGTGTATGATATATCTCATACATGAGATTCGAAGGATTTATTCACACAAAAAAATATCGTTTAATAAATATGCAACATTTCTGGTAATGAAATAATAAAGAATTTAATTATCGGGCAATCAATCGCATCTGTTCCTTGTATCACTTCAACTTTGCCAAAGCAACAAACAAAATATATCGCTCAACCAACAGGCAAAAACCTATTTTCCTTGTCAAACTCACGTAACCAAACGTTCGCTATGATTGGTTGTTAGCACAGGAGCGAACAGAGAAGCAAGTTGCAATAACAACTCGGTCTAGTCGCTGAAAACAGCCTGGTCGCCAGTCCAAGCGCCCACAGGGGCATTCCAGTAGGAAATCTAGCAACGTGTGATTCGGTCATTAGTTTGTTAGTACTAACTGTTTTTGTCAACAACAACAAAAAATCCCTGAAGTTCCTCTCGATTTTAGGTTGCTTCACTCTGACTCTGGAAGGTACGTGGGTTGGAAATTTTATAGGGGCAACTATTTATTCTCAAATGATACAAAATAAATACCTCTGTGAAACTTTTACAGTCCTTTGATGTAGTCATCAACATTGTGTACAACCGTTGCCAGCGATGTGGAAGTCGTAGTATTTCTGTAGCAGTGCATGTTCTGTTGATGGTTTGAAACGAGCTGTCTATTGCCTGAAGAATCTCTGGAACAGTTCGGAAGCTTCATCTTTCAAATCAAAATCTCGGTTACTGGTGGAATATCTGCCAGCCACATTGAGCTATCAAATCAGCCACAGGTTGCGCTACATACGCCCGAGCATTGTCCTGCAAAATGATGGAAGGATTCAGCAGAAAGTGTCCCCTCTTCTTTCGCAACGCAGGCTGCAGGTTATTTTCCAAAAATGAACAGTAATAGTGCGCACTGACGGTCTGTCCTGGAGGTACGGCGAGAATTACCAGAACTTTCACATTAGTGGGGTTCTGACTGCACAACTTTAGACTGCCAACTCCAACGATACTTCTATTCCTCTCGTCACTGCGCAAAAGCCTAGTGTCTGAACAAAGAGTCCATATAGCGGGAGGTAGCTTAGATATGAAACTAACATGTGGTATAAGCAGGCCCGTAGCTAGAATTGATCTCCAGGAGGGCGGCTTTGTAAATCAAATCCATTTTTCAAAAGTTTAACAGTATTAAATTTAGGTAAATTGAGTGTGTGTGTGTGTGGAGGGGGTATTCATTAAGTTACATAAAATTTAGAAATATCATACAAATACTACATTTTTCTACATACTTTAAAACATCGGTTGAAGTGTTAATTGACTGCTACTGAAATCATTCCTTACTACACACTCCATACTACTTTTGTTGATACAGATATTTATATCACAAGAAAAAATGCACAATATACAATCATAGTGCCTATAGTACATTCCACCTCCGGCTGAAGCAATGAAACTCCTCGTCGTTCCCAAAACTTGGGAGCTGTTGACCTTTGACGCAGATGCGGAGGGAATGTGAATGATGACGTCAACGTCATAGATTTCTGCCTAAACAGGAGGTCGCAACAGGAACAGCGAAGGTACAGATAAAGAAGCTCCTCTGTGAAAGAACTTTCTAGAGCCTAGAGAAGAGATAATCTTCTAAATACTTGCCGCTACTTAGACTTCTTCTTATAAATAAGATGAATGAATGTATTGGCTGTTGTTCATGTTCTGTGAATTTATCCTTCACCAAAGTTGTGAGCAAAGTTATATCTGCTGTCTACATGTTTATACTCTTAACTGCAAACAAATTACACAAAATTGTTTTACCTAGTGTCAAGGGTCTGATGGTAGTGCCAGGGGGAGCTCAGCTACAGGCCTGGGTATAAAGTGAGAAGGATCGGTTCCGTTTCATGGCGTATATACAGCAGTGTTGCCACTATTAAATTTCCAACCCACGTATGTCACTTCGAGGAAATTACTTGGAAGTCTCGTCCGTTGCAGTTTCAATTAATTACTGCAGAAACTTAGTTCGTTGTTTCTTCTGGTAAAATATTCCGTATTAATTGTATTTCCAAATTTTTTATTGAAAGAAAGAGAGATCTCTATTTTGATAAATTTAACTCTATTAGGTAATCATGGTCTGGTCTAGTCTTCAGATAACGTACCGTATCACAGCCAGTAGATATAAAAGTGGTGTCCTATTCACCATCTGTTTTAAATTATCCATTCCTTAAACACGATATTTTTAAAATATAGCACACTTTTAACACAGTCTAGTTGCTAAAACCAGTCTGGCAGCCAGTCCAAGCGCCAACAAGGGCATTCCAGTAGGTTCTTGACAAAAATATGAGATGGAACATATTGAAAATTAATTGAAATAATCCTATTACACTAAAGGGTTTAGGTGTCAACAAATCAACATTAAAATCAAGGTGACATAATATACGATTTTTTGCAAATTTGGAATGTATAAGTCCTCGCTTTTGTGATGCGACTCCAGGCTGATCTCACGGTGAAAGTCTTGACTCGAAACAGGAATCTTTACCTTAGCAGTCATCCTCAACCTTGGAGGTCGCCCTGCTCAGATGGGGGTTCTCAGATTGACGTGGTAACGTCGAAATCGCCCGAGGAATGCTTCGAAGCGCCGTCACCCTGAAACTCTTAGCGGTCGTAGAAAACGCGAGAGAAAGAGCGCGGTGACCCAACCCGGAGGCTACTTGAATATTCATGAGGACAGGACAACGTAGGCCCTCCCGCTGATAAGGACAGTGATAATCTTTTGGAACGAAGCATGTGAAAACGCGATTACGTTTCAAAGATGAAGCTAATCTTCCGGAGCTGGCCGCTGCGTCTCCAAAGGATCTTCCCGTGTGTTTTCTTCTTCTTCACCTTTCCCTTTGTATTCCCTCTGCTGGACACCGCCGCATTCCTCCCGCTCCAAAGACTGATGTCTCAAAATGACAAAGCGACTGTTAAAAAGACGGAACGGAAAGACCAGAAAAGGAAGAAAAAGGAGGCAAAAAGGAGATGCCTCTAGTACATCCAGGTAGAATCTCGTCAGACAGACATCATGCTTGAGGAGGACAAAAGAACATTGTTTGATGGTATCGGAGGACCTCCTCTTCAATCTTTTTTTCTTCTTTTTTTTTGGCTTTTCCATCTCGGCTGTCAATGCACAAGCCCACAGCCAAGCTGTCTGGAGCGTCAGGTCCTGTCCCAGCCATGCTTTGCCGCATTCCTCGCGTTCCACGACTTCTGGAGCTTCCAGCTGTCGGATTTGAGCCAGTTCTCTGGAAGAAAAAACTGCGTCCTCCCAAGAAACCGCGATGCTAACCTATGCGTTTCTGCCGCTGCGGCTGCGAGGGATTCGGTTGGTTGTTCCAGCAACGGAACAAGACAGTTTTCTCAACTATTACACGAGTTCCCCTTGTCCGAGCTCTCTGGACTCTGGAGACTGTTCTAAGCATCGGTTTGCAGTGAAAATTGGTATAGAGACTATGGAGAAGCGAATAATGACAACACTAATATTTCAGTTTTTCATCACCAGGTGAAAATATCGCATGACACACGCATAACCTTAGATCATTCAATACGAGACCATAAATTATGTCTAACCACGTTAGTTTCAACATATCCTTGTCAGTCATCCCAATTGCTGGTGCCATCTTCCCCGCAACGAGGCCTGGGGAGGGGGGCAGTTGCCCCCCACTTTTTCCCCGGCACTATCAATGTAATATTTGGACTTGATTCTCAAGAACAGACCAACCCAATATTATTACAATTTATTGGATATGACATTGTTACATGTTTTGTTGTATTGTATGTGGATTATTAATTTTTCCTTTTTCACGTTTCAGATATGGTGTCGAAGTTTCCCGTGATGACGCGCAGTTTGCGATGTTTCCGGCAGAGGGCAATAGGTTCGTCGGTGTAGTAGCGACAACTCTGACGCGCCTCTTCCAGAAATTAGCAGCGACAACGGGCAAAAAAATGAAATATTCACACGAACAGGACGTTAATTTGGCTGTTTCTTCGGAAACAAAACCACCTCCCCCTTATAGAGACCAACCATGGAATTTGTGAACACCCCACCATAGAGTTCTGCCATTCAGCCTGTTTCGAGAAGTTTCAGGCACAATCGAAGGCGGCGGGATAACGGACAACAAGATGGACACGATAACAGCAACAAGATGGCCGCCTTCCGGAAGACAGCTACGTCATTTCCCTATTCTGCTTGTACAAAATAAATACAGAGATGGCTCTGCAGTATCAGAGACCTCAAAAGTGAACTTGTACAAATAAACTATTCAATGTAAAAGTTTTAAAAGAATGATAGTAAGTTATAAATTAAGCAGGCGTGTGAAGTGATTAGTAATTTTTGTTTGCTACTAGAACCCAAAAGTGCAAATAAGCGGTTTGTTCAACAACTCGCGGCAAATTGATTTTAATTTCACGGTGTAGCGAAGTTGCCAAGATCCGCAAGCTGGATCAACGTGGCTACGTTGAGTTAAATTCAACTTTTGGAAAATTAATGATAGGTGTTCCTTTCCAAAAGACAAATGCACTGCAAGTGAAATTGTGTTTCATTTATATGAAAATAATGGGATAAAACCAAGAAAAAAAGCAAGTGTAATAAGTAATATATATATATATATATAAATATATACATAATTAAAATACAAAAGATACGCTGAGTTGTGTGTGTGTGAGTGTGTGTCTTTTAAACCCTGCTTCACCAACCTGCCCGTACTGTGGGCCAGAAGAGACAATGGAGACATCTGTCGTCTCCGAAGTGAAACAAAGAAAAACGCTCTTGCCACGTCGTTTGTTCTACGAGAGACATTTATTGAAGTACATAAATGAGTGACGTACACAGTAGATTTAGTGTTTCCTCTGTCCCCCTTCTTTATCTCCTTTACCGACCCGAAAAAAAATATCTTCAAAAAAAATACCATTTTTATCCCCCTCCCGACTCAATTTTTCCTTGTCATATTGTATTGTTGTGGGAAAAAAAATAAGCAAAGATTGTTCTGTCTTATGAATAGTTGTTATATCTGTTGTATTTTCCTGTACCTTCTCCCCCTCCCCATCTCCCCGCCTTCCCCGTGTCCACCTGGTTAATTTCATGTATTTTACTGTCAAACTTGCAAATCAATTTTCTCCTCTGATCAGAACTTTTGGATGTTATTGTCAATGAATTTTGTTCTCACTCCACCCACTTTCTGACAGGTAAACGGGTCAAGACACTTTGTCAACCTAATAATGTCATGTATACTGTATATAGTTCGTCCATGAAGTGCAATGTACCACTGCAAACCTTGAAAGAAGTACCGAAGACATTCTGTCCCATATTTCCCCTCTGTGCAATTTTACCAGCCTTAACCTGTATGTAGCCGTGTCCTACGAGAATACATCTTTCCCCGATTTGAACCCACACCCATGTTCCCCATTTTCCTGTGTACCAGTACTGCCAGAACTATAATTATCACCTTTAATATTCGCTGTATGTTTGTTTGTGGCATTAGTTCGTTTGTTTAAACAAAAAAAAATGTGCGGTAGCTGTTTTTTTCTCCTAAAAGTAGACACAGCGCAACAGTTGTGATTTTTGGAGTCATGTGTATGAAGGATCTAGTTGTTAAAATTTTATACATATTCCTTTAAGAAAACTTTTATGAACTTCAATACAGATCTACTAAGAGCGAAATTTTGAACTACAGATGTCGCAACTGTAAATGTGCCATTAACAAATTAAGAAAATTGACTGTAAATTAAGAGTAATGTGTAACCTATTCTTCCTTTTTGTTGTATATTTGGTGAGATATAATGTAGATCCTTCAAGAGCCTTTTTCATGAAAATAATTGTAAACAATTCATGACTTTTCAAGAGATGGAAGTTTAAACATTGTGGTAAAGAGCTAAATTTAGTTTCAGAATGTGTCCACGTTTGCGCTTGAGATGGTGATTAATTTTTAAATCGTGTGAAATATTTACCAAATGAAAGTCTTATTGTTAAATGGAACTTGAGATGTCATGATTTGTCCTGTCGACAAGGAAAAGATGTGTTGCCTGTGAACTACTTTTAAAAGAAATCGTGAAAATTTTTTTTAAGAAAATGAAAAAATGGGTTCCGTAACATCTTACATGAAATTCTGGCATTGACTGTCAACTGTAACTTTTTTTTTGAAAAACAAGCATTAAATGATGCATATTGTGTATATGATTTTCATTTAGTGGTTTCATTTTTCTAAAATAATATTTTTGAAAGAGAGACCCATACATAACAAATTATCAGTTGTCCTGGTAGAACTGAATGTGAGCTGTGAATTTATTGTTTAAATGTATTTGTTAAGTGTGTAGAGTCGAAATTTTGATAAACATGCATGTTAAATAACTGTAATGTTTTGTTTTCTGGTATATTGTCTAAAGATGTTTATACCCCCTGGTAAACGGCGAGTATTTCACCTCGAGTTGGAAGGATTGAGATTAATTGTCCAATTTTTGTTTATCCACATATTTTCAAAATATAGCTGCAGTTAAGTCTCCTCCCCCGCAAGCCTTTCAGGCATTAAATAATGATCACATGGGAAAAGTTTCTTCTAATAGTCATAAAAGAGGGATGATACAGTCACGGACACTTCTGGTTTGTGAAACCTACAATAAGTGTATCAACATAAAACTAGATTTCTATATTAACATTTCTGTATTCATCATTTGTAGGCTATATTTACATATTCAGTACATAACTTTTTACTAACTGTTTACCTTTTACGATAGATATGCACGTTCATAAATTCATATTGTAAAGTCATCATAACTGAACTTTGTAACTTTTGTGCTCGTCATAATAATTATAATGCTACTATTTATTTTCAATGGGAGCAAACCCACAACTGTCCGTGACCGTACAATTGAACTCTTAATACGAGCATATAACTGTAGCACCATAAGTAACTTAAAAATAGGTTATTAGCCACTATCACTGCCTACTGTCCAATGGCGTGGATGGTGAGCCTTATAACATTCCATTTTCATAAAGCTTTTTCACTTTACGAAAATGGACTCGTGAAGTTTGTGGACGCGCCTCTGTCTGTACTTTGTGCACTGTGGCACGTAGTATTTCAATGACATTTTATTCTTGCAGAGGTAAAGTTTGCAAAACATGTTTTGACATGCCGTCAAATCTTGGATCAAAATTCTCTCTTAGACGGAACTGCGACACCGATGTTCAACAGAAACCCCGCTCAATGGTAAATTGATAGCTTCCATTGATGTCGTCTCATATGTCATATGTACAATTATATTAACTCTACTGGAAGGTGGGAGGATCATAAAAAGAAAAACAGAAGGTAGCAATCTTCACCAAATGTAGCATCCACTATTTAGCCTTTGGTGAATGGGGAAAAACCTGTCTGAATTGGCGATGTCTGGATTTGAATCTGTGACCTTACAAGTACCAGTGCGAACTGATACGTAGTAGAACAGGTATAAACACAATATAAAGGTTGGAGCACTAATGGAAGATTACCAAGTGAATTAATTCAAAATAGTCTAAAACTGTTTGTATAAGATAATTCACAGATTTAGGAAGACTTCTCCAATGTGGAGTAGATAACGCCAACGTCTTCTATTCAAGAGTCCCCAGATTGCAGTGAGAGCACAGAATGATTCGGATTCCACTTTACACGTCCTGTCCCGATTATCCTACATGAGCAGAAAGTGGACTTGCAACAAACTTTGACTTTGGCAGACTGTCGAATAATTTAATTGAATTGATTGATCGAATTTGTGTTTTTAAGTTCACTTTATGCACAGTATGGCTAATCGGTACTGGACCTACAGTTTAAATTGGGATCTGAACCACTATGTGCCTCCAATGAATAATTTAATTTAATAATTTGCGCTTTAAAGTTTCGTTCATCTTCCAATGTTTACCTTTACAAACTTTATTTTATTTGAAGAACTAACATGTTGGTGGTAATCTATTCGCACAATTTCGAATTCTGAAAATTAAGACCCTCATGATGAGAATGATTTGAGAAGTTTGAACGTCTAAAGATGAGATTGAATTTCATTTTCAAAAAACCCAGTTCCTGAAGGTAAGTGACTTTAGCTCGGAAAACGCCAGACCCTGAAGATAAGAGTGACATCTCTCTCTGAAACCTGAAGAATTCCTCAGAAGTCACGTGAAGGAATCGCCTAAGCATACACTGCCAGGGAATGTTTCAAAGCCGTACAAAAAATTACAACAGTGATACTGATATCTAATGCTTAAACCAATCCCCTGTCATCAATATGTCTAAAAAATATGCTCGGGCGTAACAGCCCGTGGAGGCCAGTACCTACCTACATACTGCCGGCTTCACCATCCCACCAGTTACGGGGTGACGTGTGGTCAGCACGACGAACCCTGTCGTTATTTTAGCTTTCCATAACCGGGTTACGCTACTCATTCGTAGCTTTCCAATTTCCTCACGATGGTGGGTGGCCAGATGAAAAGTTGTTACTTTCCGTCCAGGGAACTCGAACCTGTGCGCGTCTCGTTGTCAGCCCAAAGCTCGCGTCTCGAGCAGCACGGCCAAGGTACGGGACCATCAATATGAATAAAAATGCAACCATGTATTTATCCAACAATTAGTCTAAAAGCAATGGTCGCTTTATAAACGGTTACCACAAATCAGCATGGCGTGCAATAATGGCTCCTGTGCTCGGCATAATAGATGATGGAAACGACCAGTCAGACATACAAGCAGATTTTTCACCGTGTGCATGTACATGCGCGCCGATATGTCTAGTTAACCTATATCTATGACATGTTTATGTGACTCTCTACCATTTTATTCCAGAGCTTGGCTCATGTCAGTTCCATGAGCCTGAACGGCAAGATAAGGTACAATTAGGTTACACGTTCCCGTAAAAGACTACTCTCAGAGTTTAGTTCCTACATTTCGCCACAGAGGGCGTAATGATCTACCTGTGTGGAGATGGGAAGATTGCACAAAACGTCATTACCGTTGGTTTTTATCTGATGCTTTATAAAGCTGCCCTATCGTAATAATTACTCATTTCAACTGTTCACCCGTACTCGTTTGTTATGTGCTGATTGCACTGCTGTATAGCACCAAAGGCAGTTATCTCAACAGTCTTTGTAGGGATAGAAAGATTGATAAACTTCATCACGTTCACGACATCCAAAGACTTTGTACATAAACACCACTTGGTAGCGCTGTTGGTTGGGTTAAAAATTTGAACATCGAAATTGGGTGTAATAGTGTTTTATCAATTTGCCTATACTCTACCTCTACGACAGGGTTTCTCAAACCATGGCAGGCGTAGTACTTGAGCTTGATAGAAAATAACTGTAATATTTCGTGCGTTCCAGTATTAACACAATTATAATTATTTCTTATTTTAAAATAAATAAAAGTACAGTTTTAGTGACTGTACAATCATTATTTGTTATTATGTGGCAACATAATTATGTAATTTTAGATGTTAGCATCGAAAATCCCGTAACATTAATTGCTGGCACGGCGAAAGTTAGAATTTCGGTTTAGTGGTACGCCAGTCTAAAAGTTTGAGAACTTCTGCTCTAGGACAAATTGATAGATGGAAAATAAAAATATTAGTATTGGGGAAGGGCTTTGTATCGTAGCAAAGGCATAAAAATATAGTTTCTCGAATGGAGAATGATTCAACATAATTGTTTAACCAGAACACCGACTATTGTTGATTCAACATAATCGCGCATGCAATAATTGTAAGACATTGTCAAAACGAAGTCTCAGAAGAATAGCAGAAGGAACTGTTGTGATATCGATATTAACTACAATTTAAAGTAATCGTAAAAGTAATATATGCATATATCAGGGGTGTTATGGAAAAGGCACGTAAGTCCCAAACTGTGATTGTCTGTTGCTTTCATCTAAATCAATCAATTAAAGAAATTATTATAAGTGTAACTTTATATTGGACATGTGTAAAAATTCTAAACAGTGATGATCCAACATATATATTATATATCTATGAAGTTTGCTATTAAAAGAATAAACATAAAACACTGTGTGCTGTAAAGTGGCATTTCTTGACTTAAGTGCTTAGAAAAAAAAAACATATAGATGTGCGCTATGAACATACAGTCACAAATCTCAAGGCCAACTGTAGTTGGCAACTCTGTTATTTCCACTGTAACAGTAATACTACTAGTAATATGGCCTTCCGATGGCGCAGTGGTAGCGTCGTTGCCTTGTAATCAAAGGGTCCCGGGTTCCATACTCTGTGGAGGCACATAGTGGTTCGGATCCCACTTTAAACTGTAGGCCCAGTCCCGATTAGCCTTACTGTGCACAAAGTGGACATAAAACACCAAATCAATCCAATCCAAGATCAACTAGTAATATTTTCCAGAATCGCAATCTACAGTCATGCCTTAGGTATTCATTTCTTTCCAAAAATTTTACCGATATGTTAATTCCGATTTTCCATTCAAAATCGTTCAAAAGATTTAGGACCATCAGGTCCGTCTGGTGATCTGGGGTTTATATACAGTATATTTGTATGTGCCACACATGAACAGGCTAATTCGTACAGAAGCTAACCCCGCTCGACTCTCCCTTTTCGCACAGCGTATTTATTCTAGAGGCACTCTCGATAAAAGAATTTTCCCCAAGCCTCGTAAGACAGGCGCCTGACGAACACTGAATCCGAGATCTAGTCCATTTCTTGATAAAAGACAGTGGAAGGAGAAGAGAAAAAACCCACTATTTTCCTGCGGTTCCGACCAGCAGACGATATTCATCACGTGACATGATTAGCGATGTCCCGTTGGTCCCAAAGCGTCCACCGCAGACGATTGGGGGGGGGGGGCGAATACTTTTCCTGCAAATCCCCCTCCCTCCTGTCCCCCATCACCCTTCTTGTCAGGGCTGCAAATTGCTTCCTATGGGACTTTCAGCCCAAGTTGATGTCTCTGTCTGCCCTCTGGCGACTGGGGACAGAATTATCGTCTGCTGCAGATAACACGCGGGACCCGGACGTGACGTCATTTCTCGTAGAAGTTGATTTGTCACGCGATCGTCAGCTGTTCTTCATTTACCTTAATAACCTACAACAGTCTGGAAGAGATTCCAACAACTCATGTTGTTCATGCGTGTGGAGAAAGGTGAAAACAATACTCAAAGTCAAACCACTTCTAGGAAAGTTATAGCAAAGCGCAGAAACAAATTAATATCGTGATTGGGGGGGAACAGGTAGACAACAGCTTGCTACTTACAGGCATGGATATATTTTTTGCATTCATTTTAGTTCTGTCGAAATGCGTTCGAATACTGAGCGTACCAAAATGGGAGTGGTGGAGTTTCAAACGCCCTAAAATGTCTGAAAAAGTTTATACTCGAGCCAAGCTAACTACCGGCGTCCATTCACAGAGCAGAGCTGCTATTTTGACAAAATCCTGTTTCCCTGCTGACCCCTTCGGGGAGGAGGGATTCTAAGATTACCGCTTGTTGCACAAACAGGGAGGCAGGGGTAGGCATAATCAACTGTTTGAAAGCAAGTATCTTCGTAGGTAAACACGTCAACAACAGGTACTGCCAGAAAGGCGGGTACCACACTGGAAGAAAGCTAGGATCTCGACTAATAGTGAAGCTTTAAACTTAAACTTCTTATCCACTACTTGACATTACAGTAGCTACTTAAATTGCAAAACTATCCACTTCTTGCCTGCAGAGAGAATTGAAGTGTTAATGGCAGCTGACTCTAGGGTGCAGTAAGGAAAACTTTATTAAATACTAAACCCACTAACTAACAAGGGCTCTCGGAATCTCCACCATATCTCATGAAAGGTAAGTGAAAATAAATTTTCTTTTGACATGAAGTGATGTGGACCTCAAATTGACAATTTTCAATGCACGGTTTACATGTTCCTGTAGTATTTCAGTTTGTAGAGAGAAAAAAATAGTGGGAAAAGCATCATGAACAGAACAGGTTCCAAGGAGTGGTTACCACAGCTCGCTACGACGTCCGAGTTCGAATCCCGGCCTTGGCATGGGTGTTTTTTGTGACTGTCCCATCATCAATTCCATCATATCATTCATCCTCATCGTCGCGATTAGCCGAAATAGGAAGAAAAGCGACGAAACATAACCGAATTCAGTATATTTGTACATAGCTCTCTCTCTCTCTCTCTCTCTGTGTATGTGTATACCTAACACATGCAAAACCTTAAAAGCACAGTATCGGGAGTGGATCTTGTCAGGAATCATTTCAATCATCAAGTCGAAATGTTGCCTACTTCACACGTCCGCCCCCTCCCCCTCGTTAACACATCACCGCCCCTCTAAATGCACCACAGCTCCGACAGATCGCGGGTGATATATGCGAGAGAGGGCCAATGAGCGGCCGATGCCATATTCCGGTGCAAATCAGGACAACTGTTAATTACGTCATGATTCCAAAGCCCGCAAAAACAATTATATCCTACAAATAGCCACGCTGGAATGAAATATTAGGTTTGTTAGCGACGAGATACGTTTTGTTTTGCATCATCGTGCTTCATTGGCAAGTAAGTTGTTTGTTTGTTGGAAATGTCTGCATGTAAAGCTATTTTCACCGTTTATTTAGTTCGGGAACACAATTTCCCATAACAGCAACCGAACGTACAGGCACGTATCTAGAAATATATTTCGGGGGGGGGGGGGGTTCCGAACGTAATGTGTCAAAATAATAATAATAATATATTATTAACTATATACAAATTATTAACAATAATTGTAATAAATAACAATATTAATTAAAATATTTAAATTAACTAATATATTTTTATAACATGAATAGGTCCCTTGAAACAACATGAACAATTAACATGTTATACCAGCAATCACTTTAAATTTTATTGCACTTGCATAAGGATAGTGATATAACAGCACTTATTCATTATCTACCTTACGTATACAGTTGTAGAAAAAGCAATTCCCTGACAATGAAATTGATGTCAAGTTGACAAAGAATTGAATATTTATAGAATATCAAAAAATGATGCTAGATTCAGTTGAAGAAAAGTAAATTTCCTGGTAAAATTTTATGCATAAAGTAATAAATCTTGCACGAATCTTCTTTGGTACTATCATTCAAAGTCGTATGATCCCAATATAATCCTTGCCTTCCAATTAGTTCGGCTGAAATAAATTACCCTCGATTAAACACGTAGATATATTTTCATTAATTACACTAAGGAACAATATTGAACCTTTTTTTGGCACACGAGGGAAAATAGCTGATCTTAATAGAACTTTTCACCCTGAATTCAAATATGTAAGTAGTTTTTCTCCATCACCCACAGTTTTTTTGTGATACCCAGATTAAGTGTGAAACATTTTTGTGCGTATACATAGTACATTCCTGGCACTATTCAACTTAACTAAAATGCGAGCATTGTTGATTTCCTTCTGTATTGTGCATCTGGAACATCTCTCCTCAGCATCCAACAGTAATGAGAAAGCATTCTTGCACTCCACTGTCCCTGGTACCTCTTTTCCATAACAGAGATGTCTTGGTGGAAACGCTCCCAATGTTTGTCACAAACGGCACCAAGGTTGTCAGATAAGATTCCAAGAAATATACTTTCAGGGTCATATTACACACCATGCATGACTGTAACAGTTCACCCATGATTTTTCCAAGCTTTATGATTTCATAATACGATTATACACAACGCTTTTAAATCAACTCCACGCTGTTCTTTCAACTTCGCCTAACATACCTTCACATTTTTTATTCGTTATCAAAGTTCTAATTTGGGTTACACAAAAAATCCCTTCCCTTATTCTAGTGTACTTACATATGGAAATTTTTCCTTCAAATAATGAAAGCAACACCATTTTTTTTCATCGTCTTAACACAGTTTCTCAAAAGCTCCTCCCTAACGTGATATGAAATGGAGGAACAAGAATCACATATGAGTTGACTAATAAGGGATGTACAACATTTTTCTGTCCAGGCGTATGTGATTCACGTTTTGGTCATTCTTGATGTAATGATTATTCTTGTCCCTTCTGTCCCATTCGCACGCGAATTAGCATAATTTAGTATAGCCGAGCTGCAAACCCTGCCTGTTTTCTTTTCTTTCCTAATTTCAAATCCTGAACAAGGTTGTATAACTCACTTTGTGTTAACAGATGAGGTTCACAAGAAGAGGCTTCGAAAGTTGAATGATATTGCTCCTCAATTTGAACTTCGGTAGCTGCCTCATGTTCCCATTCATCTCTACAGTTAGATATGCAGGGGGTGTGGTGCAAGTACTGGCCTCATAGCAGATGGAAAATTTGGGTACTTGACTGCATATTTGAATTTACTAGTTATTCCTTTTATCTTTGTAGTACAGAAATAACAAAAACACTAAGTTGCTGACCAAGGCAGTTTATTAAGAAATAAAAACACTTTAGTTAGTTCCTGAGACGAAGAGCTAATTTTTAGTTTAGTTCTTCGTCTGAAGAAGACCCTGATATAGGGTTGAAACGTTACTCGTTAAGTGTTTTTATTTCTTAATAAACTGCCTTGGTCAGCAACTTAGTGTTTTTAATATGAAAAAAAGGCTTAATTATATTACAGAAATAACAGTCCGATGAATGATCTCGTGGTCCAAGCCACACCATTCCATTACCACTGTAGTCGTGTCATCTGCGAGGCTCGTCCCCCCCCCCCCCACTTTCAATGCAATTCAGCCTTCCCCCGAAATAAAACCCTGCGTGTGTCATTGTGCATTCGTACATATTAAATTGTTTGTGCCCAAATTCTGTTCGAAATCATTTAAAAACTGTTTTACATACATTACTTATCACAGCGAAAATACCTAAAATTCCAAACAAGCAATACTCAAAAAATGTCATTGTACAAAAACTGTGGGTGATAGAGAAACTCTGAGTGCATATTTGAATTCAGCGTAACGTTTTACATTAGAAACCAAATATATGTTTCATGTGCCAAAAACTGTATTCACCAGTGTTATTTTTAATTTATTATTTCATTACTTTCACTTTAATTTTAGTACTTAGAATGTCTTTGGGGGGTCCAAACTCCATGGACTCCCCCTAAATTCGTCCTTGAACGTAGCGTAACCAGTGTTAAGGACAGGAACTCATAATCAAACTAAAAACATAACACACGTCTGAAGTATCAAAGGATTCTGTGTTAGATTTCCGATAGACAGCGCTCGCACACTAGGGATGGCCAAACGGATCCGGATCCGAAAAATCCGGATCCGGATCCAAAAGTTACGGATGTGGATCCGGATCCGAAAATTCCGGATCTGAAAGTTTCGGATCCGGATCCGAGAGTTTCGTATCTCAATCCCATTATAATATTACCACACTTAAAACGGTATTATGATCTTCGATTATAAAGACATTTTTCATTAGTTAGTCCTACAATAATTTTTTTCAAGTGGTGTTCCTAAAATACTTTGCTACGCATCGGCTAACACACACGTGCACAAAAATAATCTTACTTGTTTAACATAAAATGTCAGAGGTGATTTTGTAAATGCCATTGAAACGAATATGTATTCATTCGAATGTATTGGAAATGGAAACACACATAAATGTGAGACATTCCATTCCAAGATGAAACCTTTAACACATATAACAAGATAGAAATGTTATACAAAAATTATACAATTGTTCTACAGTTACAGTTTTACAAATTAAAATAAAACATTATAATATATGCAGTGTTTATTTATTTATTATTTATTAATGCCTTGTTTTAAATGGCGGAGTTAAGGCCGTACAAAGCCTTTTCTTCCACTCAACCATACATTTAAAATTATACATTATTATATTATACACAAAGTACACTAAGTCATTTCACATAGGTCCACACACACACATTATACTCATACACACAAGTCTTAAAGCCCTGAATATAACGTACAAAATACAAAATATATAATACACAAAAAACTAAATATGGAATGAAAGAATGCAAAATTTAAAATTGTATTTGAGTAACTGCAAGGTATTTTAAGAATTCGTTCACTTGCACATGCTTTTTAGTCTGCTTGACAGGGGAAGATCTAACGACTACTCTGAAGAGAGTGGCGAACACGTCTGCTAAAGGAACCGACGGAGCTTACTGTTCTAGTGTTTTCTGGCAACTGATTCCATAGTCTTACAGCCGATACGGAGAAAGAGTTGGAGAAGAAGTTTGATCTGTGGACGGGGATAGAGAGAACTGAAGCTGCGTGATCTGGTGTCGCGATCGTGAAATTCGTGAAGAAATTGGAAGCGAGAGAGGAGATAGGAAGGTGACTTGAGGTTGAGAACTTTGTAAAGTAAAATCAGAGTGTGCAGCGTTCGTCTCTCTTGCATACGTAGCCACCCCAATTTGAGAAAATAAGGTGATAAGTGGTCCCAATATTTTAAATTAAAAATGTATCGTAAGCAGGCATTTTGAACACTCTGCAGACGTCTAGCTGACTCACCTGTTAAGCCGGAATACGCTACGTCACAATAATCCAAATGGCATAAAACTAGGGACTGACATAGTTTGGCCTTGATAGAGGTGGGGAGGAACTTGCCCATGCGTCTTATAGAATACAGAGATGCGAAAGCTTTTCTACACGCCGAACTTGTGTGATGTGACCATGATAAATTTCCGTCTAATATAATTACAAAGTGTAAGACTAACAAGGGAGGTTATCTAAGTGTCCCCCTCAGATTTCCATGAAACTTGGCAGGCGTATAGTGGGGCCCAAAGGAAGAAATACGTGTTTTTTTGTTTCAGCTAAAAAACTGTTTTAGGGGGCAAAACCCCTCAAATGTCAAGATGAGGACCAATTGAGGTGAGGATCTGACCCCTGTGTCCCTCCGATTCCCATGAAACTTGGCAGGTGTATAGTGGGGCCCAATGGAAGAAATACGTGTTATTTTGTTTCAGCAAGAAAAAAGGTTTTAGGGGGCAAAACCCCCTCAAATGTCAAGATGAGGACAAATTGAAGTGAGGATCTGACCCCTGTGTCCCCCTCCGATTTCCATGATACTTGGCAGGTGTGTGTATAAACGGGCCCAAAGGAAGAAATACCTGTACGTGTTTTTTTTTTTGTTTCAGCTAAAAAGCGGTTTTAGGGTGCAAAACCCCCTCAAATGTCAAGATGAGGACAAATTGGAGTGAGGATCTGACCCCTGTGTCCCTCCGATTTCCATGAAACTTGGCAGGTGTATAGTGGGGCCCAATGGAAGAAATACGTGTTTTTTTTGTTTCGGCTAAAAAACTGTTTTAGGGGGCAACCCCCCTCAAATGTCAATATGAGGACAAATTTAAGTGGTTATTTGACCCCTGTGCCCCCCTCCGATTTCCATGAAACTTGGCTGGTGTGTGTATAAACGGGCTCAAATGAAGAAATACGTGTTTTTTTTTGTTTCGGCTAAAAATATGTTCGAGGGGACAACCTCCCCTCAAATGTCAAGATGAGGACAAATTGAAGTGGGGATCTGACCCCTGTGTCCCCCTCCGATTCCCATGAAACTTGGCAGGTGTGTGTATAAACGGCCCAAATGAAGAAATACGTGTTTTTTTTTGTTTCGGCTAAAAATATGTTCGAGGGGACAACCTCCCCTCAAATGTCAAGATGAGGACAAATTGAAGTGAGGATCTGACCCCCTGTGTTCCCCTCCGATTTCCATGAAACTTGGCAGGTGTATAGTGGGGCCCAAAGGAAGAAATACTTGTTTTTTTGTTTCAGCTAAAAAACGGTTTTAGAGGGCAAAACCCCCTCAAATGTCAAGATGAGGACAAATTGAAGTGGGGATCTGACCCCTGTGTCCCCCTCCGATTCCCATGAAACTTGGCAGGTGTGTGTATAAACGGGCCAAATGAAGAAATACGTGTTTTTTGTGTTTCAGCTAAAAACTGTTTTAGGGGGCAACCTCCTCTCAAATGTCAAGATGAGGACAAATTGAAGTAAGGATCTGACCCCTGTGTCCGTCCCGATTCCCATGAAATTTGACAGGTGTATAGAGAGGCCCTATGCCCCCTGTTTCTTCCTATGCCATATTTACGTGGTTTCGGGGTCAGATCCCCACTTCAATTTCTCCTCATCTTGACATTTGAGGGGGGGCCTCTATACACCTGCCAAGTTTCATGGAAATCGGAGGGGGGACTCAGACCTCCCTTGTAAGTGTATTAATTAATTACAAATCGCGCACGCGTGCACACACACTATATATATATGTGTGTGTGTATGTATGTATATTATATATACAGGGTGCTCGGAAATTCCCCTTACAAACTCCTAGGGCAAGTAGAGGGGATTGAGTAGACAATATGTGGAATAGGAACCCATACGTTTCCGTGCTACAACCGTGACAATGTGTCGGATGTGCCTGTGTTGGTATGCAACCGGGTAGGCAGTACATGACGTCAGAAGATCACCTGATGGCACGTGACGTCTATAAATTGTTGCGTTCCGCTGTCGACACAGGTGCTGATCAATGAATAGTACGTTTCTTTTTTCTTCCCTTGGCATTGTTACCAAATAAATTTGTTTGTATTATGGACTAAGTCACACGTCATTCACTTCTGTACCTTACGTAACACTTTATTTGACATGGTTGTAATAAATGATTACACTTTAGGTCATCAGGTTATCTTCTGACGTCATGTATTGCCTACCCGGTTGCATACCAACACAGGCAATTCCGACATATTGTCATGGTTGTAGCACGGAAACTGTACGTTTCCGGACATGGGTTCCTATTCCAAATATTGTCTACTCAGTCCCCTCTACTAGCCCTAGGAGTTTGTAAGGGGAATTTCCGAGCACCCTGTATATGTATATTAGCATGTAACAAGATGTTATAAACACATTCTTATTTTCCAAAGAAGCGCATGTGGGATGGCAAAACGGATCCGGATCCGAAAGTACCGGATCCGGATCCGAAAGTACTGGATCCGGATCTGGCCATCCCTGTCGCACACGCGCTGTTCGGCTCTCACTTCAAAACTATGTGTCCTTTGATGGTTGTACAGGGGTACTCCCAATAAGGGCAACACCAATTTTCCAGGCACACTAGCCTCATTAGCATGCAAGATTACAATTTCCAGGATATACACTCGCGTCAGTAATGTCGCAATTCGCTTTGGACAAACATGATGAATGAAAAAATGTATTGGGCATTGGACAAAAATGGTGTATAGAGAAGCTAATTGCCGCAATACTAAGCGAGGCGAATGTACCACAAGATTTTCCTCACTTGAACGACTTCCGATGGTGCAGTAGCTATAGTGATAAGTTGCTAAGCCAAGGGGTTCCGAGTTCGAAACCCTAATAGCACCTGGATGTGTATTTGCTTTTGTTATCGTCTCAATGCTCGGTGAAGTACAAGAACTTCTCATGAGATTGAGTTTTTAAGTCCACTTTATGCAAAGTAGGGCTAATCGGGACCGGTCCTTCAGTTGGGTCGGAACCACTTTGCGCCTCCACCGGGAATCGAACTCGGGACCCCTTGATTACAAGGCGACGACGTTCCTCTGGAGATTTCAGTCTTACAGCTAGCTTACTACCAAACCAGCAAATGTGGGCTCATATTAAGGCGGTCAGGCGTGGATCCTAAAATATCCACCCGAGTTTATGTTCCGGATCAGAATAGCCAATTCTCAATGGATCCGAAAAGGTCTGTTCGAATCTCAGAATGACGCATTCTTGTGTGAAGCAATTTATTATTCAATTTTTCTTTCAGCATAGAATAAGAATACATACTGTAACACGGATACATCGCTACCAGGAGCAAGGGTGGGCTCTTGTCCGGTGCAATAGTCCACAAGAGGGACAAAGAAAAGTTTCCTTGTTCACTTCATGCGATAGGGTAACGTTACGGTCTAAGGTTCCGTCCCAGGCTTAACAGGAACTAAAGTAGAATCCGAACCACCTCGATGGGATCGAAGCCAGGACATCTTGATTACAAAGCGAAGCTGCTATTCACCATCGAGAAGGACCCGAGATAGAAAGACGAGAATTAGGAAAGATAAACAGGAAAAATGAACAAATGTGTGTGTGAGAGAGAGAGAGAGGAAGATGTAAAGAAAGAAAATAGAAATTGCTGGAAAAACTAAATTCTATGCAGCCAGCACTGATAAAAAGACAGAAAAGAGACTTGTAGGCCTCCACTCACGTAATTCCAACCCGAAGTGAAACAAGCAGACACGTTACACATTGTTCAATTACAAGCTCTGCGCCTCTGTGTCGATGCTACGACGTGTATCCGCGATAACTTCGAAGCTCCTCAGGGTCACGTGACATGATAAGAGTCGCGCAGCACCTTGCAGGCATAGGGACGCGTTTATTCTGCTCCACGACGGAGCGCAAATTTTAAACACGGTTGAATCAGTTTTATTCATTGTTCCGTGCATCTCTCGTTGATTTACAATAATATCCTTATGTGTTCAGTGCAATTGGGAGTGTGAGTACGTAACCAGTGTCTGGAACCATGGAGAACACAAAGGACCCAAGTCTTAACCAACATGGGGTCCCGAACGTGGAAAAACGGGTAAGTAATTGTATTTACATATAAATAATGTACATGACTGTTCCTTCGTGAGTGCTACGCCATGACTTTCATCATCATTCAATCTCATGGTTGCGATTGGTGTCAATATGCAGACGAACAACGTTAACCAAGATAAACACAAATACGTCATTTGGAGGAGGGGGAGAAGCTTTCATGTAGCCTTTGGGAGAGTGGTTCCAGCATGCCTATCACTAGGGAGCAGATTTTTAGGTGCTAAAAAAAATGAAAAACATTCATTTTTTTACGTTCTAAAAGCTGTGGAAATATATGACAAAGTCAAAAATATTTTCATTCAAGATTCTTTCAAACAAATATAAATACTCACCAGCGAAGCAGGACGTTAGTTTTTTGTTGCTTTCTGTTGATTACAATGAACAACAAAGCACATTTCCAAATAGTCCACTGAAAATGCACGCCGATTGCCTATCACTGAACAATGCCTTGTATTGTGAAAACGACCATCCCACATCAAACGTAGTCAGACGTGCATATTTGATGTGCGGGATGTTAAGCACACGCCATCAATTTAATCTACATGCCCGGGACTTTTTAATCAAGTGGTCCCGGGTTCGATAGCCGGTGAAGGCACATAGTGGTTCGAATCCCACTTAAATTGGCCAGTACTACAGTGCCATTGTGATCGGTGAGATGTTCAGTCCCGAATGGGGTAGTAATTTATTAATTTACCGCGTATTTTGTCTGTTTTGGAACGACTGAAGATGACCGGACCCCCCCCCCCCCCTCCGATTTTCTTCATATTTGGCATACTCACTAATTGAGGCCTCCTAATCACGAATCTGAAGTTAAAAGTTGTCGGAAACGTCTAGAAATTGCAAAATAAGCCGTTAGTTTTCGGAATGCAAACCGTCGATTTTCGCGATTTTTTTTTTGTTTCACAAGCTAATATATTCCTGATACTACCACGACACCAAATTTTAACTATGTTTGCCTAACCTAACCGACACTAACTTAACCACACGTCAATGGTTCGTGGGGCTAGCGTCAATGGTTCGCAATTATTTTGCAATTTCTAGACGTTTCCGACAAATTTTAACTTCAGATTCGTCGTTAGCAGGCCTCAATTATTAAGTATGCCAAATATGAAGAAAATCGGAGAGGGGTCCGGTCATCTTCAGTCATACCTCTGTTTGATTCAGTAACTCCAAAATATGCATTTACACAAAAAAATATGAAGTTTATTTTGTATGATATCTCAAATATGCACATTTCATGTAATTTCCCATAGAAGTATGTGTTTTATGTGCTACAGGTAAAATTATGATTTTTTTATGTGAAATAAGACTGCATATTACATTACAGCCATATGGTCGCCACTCCTACCGAGTGTGGCAGACTTGCAAAGCAACAAGAAATGTTCTTACCTAAAAATCCACTCCCTACTTATTACACGGAAACAATTAGTCTGATCGTGAAGGAAATTTGTTTGCTGGCCCAATAGATGAAACGAAACTTGAACATCATTACCGTACTGTCAAGTTGGATTCGGTTCAGGCCGAACTTGTACGCTACGAGTTCTGCCGATTTTGACTGACAGACGTCCGGCGATGTAGTGGTCACGTTGCTTGAAAATGGTCGGTGTGCAACGAAATGTTGCTCTTCGGAAAACCCTTTGGCACCCTTGACCTTCTGTACCCGCTAAACAGTGAACCATTTTGCATGGTTTTTGAAGATAATTTTGTTTACAAACGTTTTCTGTTTTAAGTTCGTGAACAGGTGGTGAAGTCTGTTACCTTATCCTGAAGCAGCACAGCCTGAAGGATTCGTGCAAGTTGATGTAGCACCCAACACGACAATCCAAAACAACAACAAATGGGACGTTGCTTGCCGCCTCATAAACACAAAATATTAATGACAAAAGTCAATAAATTTATAATAAATCTGAATTATTTTACATTAAAATGCATTATAAAGTAAAGTTAATGAAACAGGAAGGACTGAAAAATTACGAAACCAAAATAAAAGTTTAACCATCATTAGGAGTGTTAGTTTTAATGGTGATTATAATTTTACGTTGTTAGGTTAGGTTTGGCACTGGTGGCAATTTTCGATCTTTTTGTTATGTTAGTGCTAGTAGTGTTAAGCTTGGTGGTGTTATGATTTGCACGTTATTCGTCGCTGAGTGTGCATTAAACCGGTTTTTAAGAGCAAAAAAACTGCTCAAGTATTCAGAAATAGGAGGTTTTTTACGTTGTTTGGGATCAGATATTTGTTACCTGTGCTTTTTGTGCCTTGAAATACATTTTATAAACATCGAAACCTATCAATAAGAAAGGAATTCGACATAATTCTCGAGTGGGTACAGTCAGTCGGTCAAGGGTCCCGGTATTTGTACGGAATTTTAATAAAGAACAAATGTAATTATTGTTCCTATAATTAAGGATCTTAACTTTCCGCATTTATTTTTTGCAAAAATACGGGTTTTTAACATAAAAAAATTGCATTAAAATGATTTTTTTTAAAAAATGGTCTCTGCTCATTCCTAGTACTACGTATCTGTACTCGCTACATAACTTGAGTGACACAATTCATAAATTAATCAACATATAATTGTTTGGGACGGAAATAAAAGAAAAGCATTGCTGACGAAGAAGATTGTCAAATGCGGCTTTTTTCAACTTAGAAACTTACTTGCATATCACTCAGCCAGAAACGTAAGACGTATCGTCCCTTAACTGCAAAATCTTTTTTAAATTTAGATTTTTACATCGCTTTTTATGTACACACGAACTCCCGTGTAACCAGCGCCCTCTGCTTCTGTGCAATCTGTCCCGGGTTGTCGCGCAGCATCGAGGGGTTAATTGGGAAGATACTTGAAAACAAGGAGTGGTGGACTTCTGTCTAAAAGGGCAGAAAACCATGGATGCCCACGGGGAGGAGGGGGGGAGGGTGACGGAAACCGCTCTATAAAAATTGTGCTAGTATATTTGCTTTAAATAATAAATAAATAATAATTCAACATTTTTCTAAAATATACGTAAAAAAATTTACACCATCCTGCAATGTGTGATGTGGCGGGGGAAGGGATGAATCAGAATATGTTTCCTTAGTAATTCATTTATTTTAGCTAGTTCCAAGTCCCTTTTGTTACTAGGTGCACCATATTTAATGCGTTAGTT
Source organism: Lepisma saccharinum (assembly GCF_977018435.1). NCBI lineage: Eukaryota > Metazoa > Arthropoda > Insecta > Zygentoma > Lepismatidae > Lepisma > Lepisma saccharinum. The sequence goes on along the minus strand of NC_139231.1, from coordinate 79,512,345 downwards.
GAAGATAAGGGATAATTTAGGGGGGGGGGCAGATCAAGTAAAGTGTTCAGTAAAGTTTAAAAAGTTACTTTTAATAATAGGATAGTAACAAACACGCTGTCGTAATTAAATACTTTATGGAGATTATAACACTGAGAGGGACGCACCATTGGCCTTGGGAGGAAGTTATTCACCCCTGCAGAAAACAGTGGCGATGGATCGGTTTTCACAGCTTTTTTTTCGCTATGTACGCATAAAAAGTGGTGAAATCAGTTTGAAACTAAAAAAAAATATATATGTATATTGCGTAGATCAAATTCGCGTTATTTTGAGACTTAACTATGCATAGAAAATGTGTTAGCGTATCATTTTATCCACGTTTTTCGGCATTATTACGAATACGAAAAGTGGTGCGATTAGGTGATAAGCAACAATTGCCAATTATTACCACTTGTCGTTTCCAAACGATAAAAGATAAATCTAGACACACTATACATAAAATATGTAACTTGACACGAGCCTTCAAGATAAGCATATTTAGTTATCTTTAACGCTTTTCAAGATTTGTCCCATTAATAGCTAATAAACTTGAAGCGAACCATGTCCGAATTGTACCATGCTGTGTGACAGACATTGAATTAGTCACATAGTGATAAAACAAGTTGTAACAGCACTTACTTTGGCTTTCCTTGTTTGTACAATATTTATTATTCCCCATTTATTTGTTGATTTACGTTGTGGTTATTGAACGTTGAAGCCAATTAGGTGTTATTTTCATATAAATCGATTGTTAATTCCTTGCACTTGCCATACTATCAGTGGCGTAGCAACATATTGCGAGGCCCTGGACGAGATTAGAAGGCGAGGCCCCCATCCGTTCTTTAAATTTGAAATTCAATGTGAATCGATACAAAATCTTCAGAGATACGTCAGCAATTTATCATTTAAATAATAATAATAGTAAGTTACTGACGAAAATATTTAATAATTTCACTTACCCTAAACGTGTCTTGCTCTGTTTTTCGGTAGCTGAAATCTGAAGCTGTAAGACAGGCCCGTACCCAGCGGAGGTGCCCCTCCAACTATGAAATATTAAAATGTGAAGATATGAAAACCTACAGAAATAACATTGACGATTTTTAAGATTATGCAAGAATTTAGATTTCGTTCTTGCATATATGAATGGGTTATTTGGGGAGAGAGGGAAGGCTCTAGAAGTCTTCAGTTTGCAACATTGAGTATTTTTTGTTTCATAATCATTGATGCAAGTCTCTACAATACATCCCGTTTAGTCGGGACAGTCGAGAATTTTAATTCCTGTTACGACTTTTTTCAAACTGCAGTCGGATTGCGAAAATGATTTTTTTTTTTAAACTCACGCTTAGACATGTTTTTCATTTTAGTAATCATTGCTAATTCGTACCATTTAATTTACAAATATTTATATTACAAGCATGGCTGTTCAATAGTGGAATACGATTTTTTTAAAAAATAAAGCAATTTTAATTTGCAAGACGAAACACAGTACAATTCGAATACTTGTGGGAACTGAATGTAAACAATAAGCACCAAGCTGTAGGGTCAAGTGCCGATATTTCGGATAGGTTCCTAATTTCGGATACCAAGAAATTTCCACCTTAGAACAGCAGCGCCGAAGTGCAGATAGTGCCAACTAACACGCTACTTCGTCCAAAAGTTTCACCCTTGTGCGTGACCTTGAGCAATGTTTCTTTAGTGTGTGGCTGATATTTCTGACTTTTCCGGAGTTTTGATGTAATATTTCACCATCCAAACTTAAGGCCTACAACTGGTAGTTTAGTATTTACTCACTTCTGTCTAAATTTTATATAATCTTGAGAGATTCAGCAAAAATTATTACGTAGTTTCAGTCACATTATTTCAGAGGGGGAACGCAGAGAATCGCCATATTGAATATGCGACTGGGTTTCCTAATTTCGGATGCTACACGGGTACCTAATTTCGACTATCCGAAATTGTGAACCCTTTCCAAATACTCATTAGTAACCCTATCCGAAATTAGAAAATACCCTATCCGACATTAGGCAACCTTTTTGTCAGACTAAAAATATGCATACAATTCTTTGTTTCATAAAATATACCAAGTATTTCTTATAAATGTTAATATAACTTTCAGACACATTAATAAATATATGTTCAATGTTTATCAACACATTTATGGCTTATTTTGTTTACATTTAGGTACAGAAAATCTAATTTGAAATTAAGTATCCGAAATATGGGCACTTGACCCTACGCCATGTGACAACCTATGTCTGTAAGCGACTGTGTTGCTGATTGTCGGATCTGGGGGACGGAGGGGTCTATCGGTGAGTTGATTCTTTTCCGTTATTTTTTTTACCCTAACATTGCAACTCTACAATTGTACACCCAAAGCAAGCAAATTGTTCATCACAATTCTCATTCTGTTTTTACTCTACCTCTTGTGTTCTAAAGGATGGAATTCTGTTGATGAGAAGCTGATGTTGTCATATTTTTAGTGGTCTTTTTATTTCAACCCATTATAATCACACTGTGGAAAACAGACTGAATGAAAATAGTAATGCACATATTCTTTTGTCGTTGGGTGTACACTTAGCAGCAATACTACCATAACATTAGTGGTCACATCTAATACTCCAACAGCATTTCGCCGATCACCGTGACGGTGTGTTACCAATTTTACAATTTCATCATGTCATCTCTCATCCTCATCGTCGTGATTAGCCAAAATTGTCAAAAAATCGACGTAAAATAACCTAACTCAATCAATCCAACAGCATTTCGTATCTGCCCCCCATCCCCCCAATCCTGCGTACGGGCCTGCTGTAGGAAGGAATGAAACAAAGCAAGCATTTAAATGCCTCGCACTTGCTTCTTGGCGGTTGGAGGTGCTTTATTGTTAACTTATTAAAATCGTGAGTGCCAGGTCAAAAGAAATAAGAAAATACGAGACAGGTTGCTTTTTATTAAAAAAAAAATATATTAAATGTTTAAATTAATGTTAAATAAAAATTAAATTAAATATTAAAGTAGTAAAAATGTCCAAGCACGTTAACATGAATTTTTGTGTAAATGTTTCACATGCACATGAGACGCAAGGCCTCTTTAAGCGCGAGGTCCTGGGCCTGTATGTATTAATAATATCATACGAATGACATGGTAGTAGCTGTTATGAATGAAAAAGTGTGTAAGGCAGAGGTCGGGATGATATCAAAGCGAGAGAAACTTCAAAGCATCAACTCGTCTCGTTCTCGATTAATAAGCACAAACAAACACCCTTCTCTTTATCAAATCTGGATATATATGTAGTGTATATGTAACATATACAACGTGTGACAGTACACTCTTTCACAGAGTATAAAAGGTCATTAAGGCAAACAATTTCTTTTAACGTGCCTGATTTTTAACGTCTCATTATGACGCCACGAAACCTCGACAACGGCATTTTATCCTGAAAGCACAATATTGAGATAGGTATCACTTTCGTATGACAGAATTTGTCTCGTAGTAATTTTGTTTTTAATCGTATTTCTAGTTTTCGAATGTATCTCTACTTTTTTAAAGCTGTTTTTGTTCTTGATTTTGTCTCGATATTTGCTTCGATTTCGTGTAGATGTCACCGTTACACAGAGAGGATAGCTTATCTTTTAAATAGGTCTCACTGGATTGTTAAATATAAGGCTGTGTAGATAAGTGAAGCGCAGTGTTATGTACAATCGTGTGTAGAATTAATAATATTAGAATGGTCAGCGGCGAACAGACTTACAAGTGCACAGACTGTGGTATCACAACGCAAGGGTTCCAGTTGTTATCTAAGTTCAGGTTTTTACGTAATCTTGAAAAAATAAACAAAAATTGTCTCCTTTGTGTGGCAGATTACACACTTGAGATGTAATGAAGTACATACAAACCTCGAACTCCACACAAGGATTGTGAGAGTATGACCGTAATTCGATAGTGAACGTTCTGATTATTGCAACGCAAGTAACCTCCAAACTTTGTCACTGAGAAATGCAGAGCAAAATCTGTCTATTTATGCTTTTTCAAGATTAAATAAGTATTGATTTTTAATATAAGCCACACTCAGAGAAAGACTGCCACCTACATAAGTTTCAGTCCAAGAGATTTATTACACAAATAGTTACAAAAACACGTACATGTATGCACAACATGGCACAAAATTAATTATGTAATATCACAGAAAATAAATCATTTTTTTGATAACAGTGTGTACCAATAGCAGTCAAGAGACTTGGAAATGTGAGTACGAATGATGACATCATAAAATATTGACTACGTGAAAAGCATTATTGATAGTAAAATATAAAATTGGAGTATGTTTCCTGTGACCTTTAAGACCACCTGGAACTGCTGCACCACTGCAGTGCACTGGGTTAAATAACTATTGCTTGCAAGTAGTTTTCCGTTTGTCATCACTATATTGGGTCGAGCCGGTCTCTGGCGGAGTGGTTAGGGCAACGCGCTACGGCGCCAAGGGTCCCGGGTTCGAATGCCGGAATGGGTGTTCTTTGCGAGTGTACCTTCATCGATTTCATCATATAATCACTAATCTTCACCGTCGCGATTAGCACAAATGTAGTAGAAAAGCGACGCTAAATAACAAAAATCAAGTCAAACGATGCTTGTCGAAAACGAAATGTGGAAATTTCAATCAGGACTCAAAGCCGAGAGCACGAACAACCCTGCTACACATCATCCACCTTTTTGTAATTTCTGGGTATGTCATTGGTCACAGCCCATTACTTAGAACAAAACCACGATCATTCTTCAACGTTTAGTCATAAAACACTGTAACCCCAGCTCCAACAAAGTTTCCAAGCATCACACCTGAAGTCTCCACCCTAACCTCACATCCCACCTCCAAATAAAACGACATGACGAGAAAGTCTTGTAATGGCACATAATGGTCCCATTAGGACAGTAGGGGGACAAAGCCCCCCCATCTCCGAAATCCCTAATTACACATTTCCTTTACATGAGCCCGGAGAGAGAGATTTTGAAGCAAATGGCGGAAAAAACGCTCCCGCCGCAACGCGTCGCCACTGTCAACTATTACGCGGGTGGAATGAAAAGAAGAAGAAGAATCGTCAGGGAGAGAGAGTAGCATGTGGTGCAAGGTTAGTGAATTAAACGACGCAGCGCAAGTGCACTAGCGGTGCGTTCCGGACGGATATAAAACTGAATTGTAATGGAAATGTTTACTGTTATTTTGGGTCCCCGAAGTGATACTATGGGAGTGGTAGGTTCGTGCGTTTGTGACTGCAGGGGGACTTCTTTTTTCTCTTTTTTCAACCTTCCACAGTTTATTTCTTTCTCAAAATGGCGACAATTGAGGCACGGATTGCAGCACGGGGAGCACTCTGCCCCATTCCATTACGCTCCAATCGGTTGTCCTAAACCACGAAAGTCCGTAGTAAAACGTAAAGAGAAGAATGAAGCAATAATGTAATGAGATGGTCTAGCTGGACGTCAACCACACCACGGTAGGAGACAGGTGGGCTCGGCTCTTTTTTAGATGCAGGCCGAATCCTCGTGAAGTTCTATCTAAATCTTCCATAGTGTTTTGCATCATATTGTTGTCAGACCAGTGTTCGCGATTAGAGGGGGCGTGGGGGGCACTTGCCCCCTTTTTGCCAGTTTTGGAACCCATTCGCCGCCACTGTGCCAGACCATACAATAAAATGGGCATTTTTCTAGAAGGATTGGTCGCCGTATTCCAACCCAGAAAGGTCTGTTTTTTCGTAAATATGTTTATGGATGATTTCATGTCAAATAAGGCAGCAGTTGACCCTTGGCATCTCGAATTTTGATATTTTTTTTTAGTGAGGAAGACGAAACAGGTCATGTATCTCGTTCATTGGTATGCCAACGGCTTTGTGAGCAATTATTCAATGTTCAGACATAAGTTGTTTTTTGTATAAGTCCACTTTATACACAGATAGGCTAATCCGGACTGAACCACAGTTTATAGTGGGATCCGAACCACAATGTACCTCAACCGGGTATCGAATCTGAGACCCCTTGATTACAAGGCGAGAACGATACCACCTTCAAATTGTGTGATATTCGGAGGCACTCAAAAAACCTATTCAAAAATAAGTATATTGCTTATGTAAATAACTTAACATCAGAGTGTATGACTGATCCAAAGAAGTTCTTTTCGTTAGTTACTTCAAGAAAGCAGAACCCGCGTGTGCCGATGGAAATTGTGCATAATTCTACCACCGCTATAGGAGATGAGAGAGCGCAACTTTTTAATGTGTTTTTTTCATGAAAATTTCTCCTCAGGGACAATTTCTGAACCTCTTCCTATAGTCAAGTCTGTCAGTTCACACTCTCTATTGGATTAAAACCTCCCCTGAAGAAGTAAATTCCCTCCTCTCCTCTTTGCCGTTGCACCGGTCATTAGCCCCACATGGAAGAGGTGCCAGGAAGGACAATCCCGACAATTTTTCTTCGTAAAACTGCTGACTCCTTGGCTCACCCTCTGTGCCTCTTACTTAATAAGTGTTTTTCTACAGGTGTGTTTCCCGGCTTGTTCAAACGTGCCAATATTGTACCTATCTACAAATCTGGAGACAAACATTCCACAAATTCGTATAGGTCGATCTCTCTTTTCTCACCTCTCTCCATTGTCTGTGAGAAAATAATTCAAGACAGGTTGCTAAAGTTTACAATTCCCCTTATAAATATTGCTCAGCATGGTTTCCTTCCAGGCAGCTCTTGCTTGACCAATCTATCGGTATTACTTTCACATGCTACTCAGTCTATCTCAAATAATTCTCAGCTTGACGTTATATATTTGGACATTTCAAAAGCCTTCGATAAAATAAATCATAATCTCCTTCTTCATAAATTACAATCCAGATTTAACATCCATGGGAAATTTCTATCCTTACTACAAGACTATCTGAGTGCACGAGAGCAGCGTGTTATCCTTCCTGGCACCTCTTCCAGCTTTCTTCCTGTTTTGTCTGGAGTTCCCCAAGGGAGCGTCTTGGGCCCACTTTTGTTTCTTCTTTACATGGATGATCTCCCCGACAGACTGTCCTCTCTCCCTATAAATATAGGCTACTTCTGTTTGCCGATGACTGTAAACTCTTCACAGAAATCTCATCAGAACACGATTATTTACAGAATTTCTTGTGTGGTGTCGCCAATGGAAACTTCAATTGAATCCTAAGAAATGCTCCTGCCTCACCATTTCCGTAAGAAGGAACAAACTCGATTCTGCTTATTATCTTGAAAACAATCCCATCAAAAAAGTTTCCTCTCAAAAAGATCTCGGAGTTATCATCGACGAAAAATTAAACTTTAATGAGGACATTACGAACACTACTAAAAGAGCAATGCGTCTTCTCGGTCTTCTGTACAGGGTCACTGAAATCCAAAACGAATCATCAATCAGCATATTTTACAAATCCCTTATCTCCCCCATTCTTAAATACTGCTCTCCTATCTGGACTAGGGGTGGCCAGATCCGGATCCTGGCGGATCCGAAATCCGGATCCGGTTGGTTCCGGATCCTAAAATTTTTCGGATCCGGATCTGCGGATCCGGAATTTTCAGATCCGGATCCGGATCCAGAACTTTCGGATCCGGATCCGGATCCGCGGATCCGGAATTTTCAGATTCGGATCCGGATCCGGATCCAGAACTTTCGGATCCGGATCCAGAACTTTCGGATCCGGATCCAGAACTTTCGGATCCGGATTCAGAACTTTCGGATCCGGATCCAAAACTTTCGGATCCGGTACTTTCAGATCCGGATCAGGTACTTTCGGATCCGGATCCGGAATTTTCGGATCCGGATCCGTTTTGCCATCCCACATGCGCTTCTTTGGAAAGTAAGAATGTGCTTATAACATATTGTTACCTGCTAATATACATATATATATAATATACATACATATATATATATATAGTGTGTGTGCTCGCGTGCGCGATTTGTAATTAATTAATACACTTACTTACTAGGGAGGTCTAAGTCTCCCCCTCCGATTTCCATGAAACTTGGCAGGTGTATAGAGCCCCCCCCCCCCTCAAATGTCAAGATGAGGAGAAATTGAAGTGGGGATCTGTCCCCGAAACCACGTAAATATGGCATAGGAAGAAACAGGGGGCATACGGCCTCTCTATACACCTGTCAAATTTCATGGGAATCGGAGGGGGACACAGGGGTCAGATGATTCCCACGGCAATTTGTCCTAATCTTGACATTTGAGGCGGGTTTTGCCCCCTAAAACAGTATTTTAGCCGAAACAAAAAAACACGTATTTCTTCCTTTGGGCCCCTCTATACACCTGCGAAGTTTCATGAAAATCGGAGGGGAACACAGGGGTCAGATCCTTACTTCAATTTGTCCTCATCTTGACATTTGAGGGGATTTTGCCCCCTGAAACAGTTTTTAGCTCAAACAAAAAAACACGTAATTCTTCCTTCGGGCCCCTCTATACACCTGCCACGTTTCATGGAAATCGGAGGGGAACTCAGGGGTCAGATCCCCACTTCAATTTGTCCTCATCTTGACATTTGAGAGGAGGTTGCCCCCTAGAACAAATTTTTTTCCGAAACACGTATTTCTTCATTTGGGCCCGTTTATACACACACCTGCCAAGTTTCATGGATATCGGAGGGGGATACTTAGATAACCTCCCTTGTTAGTCTTACATTTTGTAATTATTTAACACTGCATATATTATAATGTTTTATTTTAATTTGTTGAACTGTAACTGTAGAACAATTGTATAATTTTTGTATAACATTTCTATCTTGTTATATGTGTTAAAGGTTTCATCCTGGAATGGAATGTCTCACATTTATGTGTGTTTTCATTTCCAATACATTCGAATGAATACATATTCGTTTCAATGGCATTTACAAAATCACTTCGGACATTTGTGCACGAGTGTGTTAGCCGATGCGTAGCAAAGTATTTTAGGAACAACACTAGAAAAACATTCTTGTAGGACTAAGGTGTGGTAATATTATAATGGGATTGAGATACGAAACTCTAGGATCCGGATCCGGATCCAGATCCGAAACTTTCGGACCCGGATCCGAAATTTTTGGATCCGGATCCGAAACTTTCAGACCCGGATCCGGATCCGCGGATCCGGAACTCTCGGATCCGGATCCAGATCCGAAACTTTCAGACCCGGATCCGGATCCGCGGATCCGGAACTCTCGGATCCGGATCCAGATCCGGAACTTTCGGATCCGGATCCGCGGATCCGGATCCAGATCCGTAACTTTTGGATCCGGATCCGGATCCGAATGGATCCGGATTTTTCGGATCCGGATCCGTTTGGCCATCCCTAATCTGGACCATAGCTTCAAAAACAAATCTCTCCCGGATTGATTCTGTTCTCAACTTTTCCCTCGCCATTGCTCGCCACAGAATACCTTCTCTGAGGCACCTTCACAAAACATATTATGTCTGTCTTCAATATCCAACCACCACACACTCGTCGCGAATTAGCAGACATGAATTTTTTGCACAAAATCATGAATGGTAAAATTAAATGCGAATTTCTGCTCAACAAATTTCATCTACGCCTCCCCGCACGGCCAACCCGCAACGTTAAGCTCTTTCACAATCCCACCACAAGATTCTTCCTTCTACAGCGATCTCTTTTCTACAGGCTTCCTCACTCATATAATAACCTGCCTCCAAATGTGGACATATTCTTGCCAGAACAAAGTTTTTGAAACTATATATGTATAATTTTGATTTGTTTTCAATGCAATCTTATACTCTATTTTGTTGTTGTTATTTTCCAGTCCTTACTGTTTCACTGTAAAATGGTCATTCATTACTGTATCTGAAACTTTAGGAAAAATAAATAAATAAATAAATAAATTGGGCTTGAGTTTCCACCCTCGAATATGAGACGTTTGACAAGTCGAATCCATCCCCTACATCGAACCATTGCGTGTTTGAGTTTCATTTGTTCCTTTAATGTTTCCAGTTCCGCCCTCATAACAAGAGAAGAACCACAAGTGTTGTTATAATTGAAAGAAAAACACATGGCCTGAGTTTATTGCTATTATATACTTCTTTTTTCTTTGTACCTTCGTCAATTTTACGTTCCTTCTTGTCGCACTCTCATCTCGATCTTACACATTGTCTCGATAAGCGACTGAATTATGACACAGCTCGTAATCTCTCGAGTATCTCGTTTGGCGTCGCTGCTGTAGCATCTGTCTTCCAGCGCCACCTACCTACTTCCATGTTTCCGCTGTCGTAAATTTTGTACGGAGCACACATTGCACCTTCTGCTGCTCGCGAAACACCTTATATCGCTCGCTATAAACGAACAATGGGTAATTGGGGCGCTACCATTATCGACATTGTTACAATAATTGCTGATAACGTAACTGTTTCCCTTCGCTTACGGCAACCAATCAGAATTCAGACTCTACTTAGCTTGGCTAGGCACACTGAATAAGTAGCTGGTCCGCAAATGTGTTACGTTCGTCTCTCGCAAACTTAACTAATTCTGCAACACAAAAGAAGTGTGTTTGTAAGAAACAAAATGTTCTGGAGATGGGCAGTTGCTTTAATATATAACAGACAAATTATGAATCACCAGTATCAATCTTTTTTTAGTACGTTTGACCAAATTTAGCAATTTGGTTTAGTTATCGGCAGTGTGCGCATGATTGGGAGGGGATGTGGTAGTGGTGTCTTTCATTGCTACATTGAAATGTAAACAGGAAATATGCAAAGAAATGTCTTTTTGAAGGGTAATAAGTACAAATTATTACAATAATTTTAAAACTAGTCGCAAACAAATCATTCCTCGCACACACATTTTCTGAGCGTTGACTGTCTATTCTGATTTTTTTTTTCAAATGTTTACGATTTCTTACTGTATCAGTCATTTTCTTCTTCTAGAAAAGTTTTATCTGTTCTTGAATAAACATTTGTTGTATCTTTATTTATAAAATATATAAACTATGAAGAACAGTCAGTCAACTCCGTCGAGTTGCAGGGTTCGAAATCCTGGGGGGGATTTCCCCCACCAACAATCTTGACCTCAACCCCCCACCACCAAAAATTTCCGGGGGGGAGTTTTTGTTACAACAAACAAAAGATAAGCAATTACTTTTAATTTTAAATATACTGTTATAAGAATAATATCGAAAACATACACAAATTAGTGTAGTTGTGAGTGTTCAATGCTTTTACTCTCTCAAGAGATCGTTAACAAATCTACATCAATACGCATAACAAAAGTAAAACAAGAATTCAAAACAATAATTACTATGAAATCTAATTGATTTATATTAACATAAAGCAAAAACTAAATAAAAACTTATACATATTAAAAGCACTTCAACTATTTCATAATTTATTAACATCTTTAACCAGTTAGTAAAGGACGTAGTTTGCTACTTTATAATATATGATATATTTAAAAGTAACGAATTTATTTATTTGTGTGTAATTAATAATGATAGTATTTTTAATTACTAATTTAGTAATTTCTTTTTACTTTTAATAATATTATAAATATGTATATCGTATAATTTATATGTATGTTTGTGGGGAGGGGGGTTTGTTGATTAAGATCTTTCTCCCCCCACCAGTTTTAAATGATTTCGCACCTAAGGATGACGAAATGAGAGGTTTTGCATGGTATAGGTCACCAAACTGTAGATCACAAGTTGTCGGTTGCTTGTGTGGATATTTTCAGGAATGATAATAATTGCCTACATTTCACTGCAGTTACTGACATGAAACTTACGACAATGTTTCGAGAAACAAAATACTACAATACAATAGAATCATTCTGCCTCATGGTCAACTAAACTTCGACATGACGATCATTCGTGTATCAATAAAAAGTAATGAATTTTAGTATACTAATCAGCACATCTGGGAAAAATACCCTTTTGCTCCTGTCATGGTAACTCTCAGTATCTTAGTAACTACGAGAGTTATAAAGATACATTTTTGGTGGACTCAAACCTAATGAGGACTTAAAATAACTCGATCTGTTAATATCTGATAAACTAGAATATGAAGATCTTAAGTTAAAGCAAGTACTTAAAACATTGTCGGGTTGATTGTTGTCAGTCATGACACTTATGATGTTTAAAGATACACACCAAAGTATAAGGTCCGTTCTTACTGGAAATGGGACGCATGTAATGGATTTATAAAACGCAGAGAAACAATTGAAAGCATTTACATTGAAGTGACAAACAAACTGTTGCCAATATTTGACATTGTGGGGAGATACTATACACGTATTATAATCCTGAATTGGCAACCTTCGCCACAGTTCCTGAATTGGCAACCTGTATATAATATTCCGATGGTTGAAAAGTAGATACTGGAATTTTCGTCAAGAAATATACATACATGTATTTTGTGGTAACGCTTCCGCCTTGCAATCTAGGTGAACCAGGTTCGATCCCCGGTGAAGCTGGGATTTTTATCAGAATTTTGCATTTGTGGAGGAAGTTTGAAATGGGTGGCGGGTTTAAGGGTACATTTAGAGCGAAAGTGGCCATACATTTGGACTTTATGAAAACTTTTAGGGGCATGTTGAGGAAATTTGGGGGGGGGGGATAAATCACTGCCGGTGGAAGCACATTGTAAAATGATTTAGGTCACACTTTAAACTGTGAATGTAGTCTCGATTAGCCTATGTGAGCATACGGCTGAGTTAGAACAAGCTAACATAGATTTCAGGTGAAATTCAAGATACCTTTAAGGTCATCTCTGTCGAGTTTCCCGTGAACCAAATGAGTTATGGAAATGAAACTGGATGAGTAGATCTGTGTCGTTGAGGCTATGTTACACTTACTAGCTTATTGCGCGTTCAAAACGGATTTGTCTTGTACGTTACACTCGCTACCCAGACTTCATTTTTTTTTCTTCAACCGGCATTTATTCCCAGTTTTCGGCGACCGGAATAGTTTCGATGCCCTCTTGTTTTCTCTGTTGGATTTCCCGGCTTCCCTCACGCCGTATGTGTTGAGGGAGGCCCAGGGCAATAAAAAAAACCTCTCTACTAAAAAAAAAATGTTTTTCGTGGCAGCTAGATAAATGGCCAGGGCTGCATATGTAAAACAAGGAACGAAGTCGCTCTTCGTATGTCATTTGTCACTGTCCACGAACGGCGCTCCGGTGCTACATGACAGATATCCCGACGGCCGTTAGTTGTTATGGTAACGGGGGAAAACAGGGCCTGTGGGGGCCTCTATCGTTTCGCCGCCCCTTCCTCCCCTCTTTCTCTCTGCCCATAGCAAAATTCCGCATCCCCCCCCCCCCCAGACACACAACAAGGTTTTGTGCATTCGGATAATCAAATGAGTCACACACAAAGAAATATGATCTCAGGAATGCATCAACATAGTGTATGCATTTTGAATGCAGTGAAGAAATTTTCATTTTAATGCATCAAAAATATTTCGCCATACAGCAAAGGTTTAAATGTGTATGAAAAGTATTTTTCGCATTTTAAATGTATCGGGAATGCTTTGAGTTGCTTAATGCATCAAAAATATTTATACGCATTTTAAGTAGTCAATCAGTCCGATTGACTAATGGGCGTTCCTTTTCTAGTTTCTGTTCAGTTTCATCTAATAATTGGACCTCATCATCGGGATAGACTAAAGACGTTGGAAATTAAAGAAAAATACAAACATTTTTTTAAAAAAATGCAACATAGATACAGTATTTTACGCTACATACAAGGTGGGGCACGAAATGTCATCCATTGAAAATGCTTTGTACATTGTTTATTATACAAAATACGCAGTACAAAGAAATTGGACTACATATACTAGAATGTGGAGAGGTAGCCAATATGCAGCACATGTTCAGTATGTCCACCTTCTTGTCGTAGAACTTCTTCCAGACGGACTCTCATGTTATTGACAACTCGGCGACACAAATTCTCTCCCAATCCCTGGAAAAAGGTAATGATGTTTGCCTGGCACTTAATCTACGTGGATGGATCAGAAAAAAAGGTTACAACAACAAATGAAATGAAGAACACAGTATGACCTGGTATGAATTGATTATGTATTCTAAGAAGGATACACACACATCTCTTTTCCACGTAATCGCCAAGACGATTGAGTCATTTATCAGACATCTGCACAGTGGTCCAGATGCATGGAAAGCTGGTCAAAATCCATTCTTTAGTCTGTGACCTCAGAATGTAGATTTTTTTCCACATATTTTATCATTTTAGGTAAGGAAAACAATATTGGACAGTATTATAGTAGTGCAGGTGCCCGGGTTCTGAAACCGAAAATGAGGCTCGGTGAGGCTCGCCTTAATGGATTTCTCTCGTAAGGCATGAGCCTCATTTTCTCGCAGTGTTGCCAGCTCACTCCAAGAATATTTCACCATGTGATATTTTACAGGCGAAGCTAACCTACAAATGGGAGTTGGCAACACTGGCAACACCAATTGCGGTTTAGTGTTGCCAACTCACCTCAAGAATATTTCACTATGTGATATTTTACAGGCGAAGCTAACTTATAGTAGTAGGTGGAACGGTACGTTCTGGAAGGGTCTTTTGACCTACTTTCTCACCTTAATGAATTTCTCTCGTAAGGCATGAGCAGTGTTGCCAACTCCTCACTCGAAAAAATCACCAAGGTTTTTTTTTGGGTATAACCTAACCTCAAGCAAGGAGCTGGCAACGCTTGAGGCTTTCTCGCAGTGTTGCCAACTCACCCCAAGAATATTTCACCATGTGATATTTTACAAGCGAAGATAACCTACGAATGGGAGTTGGCAACACTGGCAACATCAATTGCGGTTCAGTGTTGCCAACTCACCCCAAGAATATTTCACCATGTGATATTTTACAGGCGAAGCTAACCTACGAATGGGAGTTGGCAACACTGGCAACATCAATTGGCGATCAGTGTTGCCAAATCACCTCAAGAATATTTCACCATGTGATATTTGACAGGCGAAGCTAACCTACGAATGGGAGTTGGCAACACTGACTAGTGGAGGTAGCCGGGTTCACCAGCATCAATTGGCGATCAGTGTTGCTAACTCACCCCAAGAATATTTCACCATGTGATATTTTACAAGCGAAGCTAACCTACGAATGGGAGTTAGCAACACTAGCAACATCAATTGCGGTTCAGTGTTGCCAACTCACCCTAAGAATATTTCACCATGTGATATTTTACAAGCGAAGCTAACCTACGAATAAGAGTTAGCAACACTGATTAGTGTAATCAGCTCAGTTGAGCGCCATCAATTGGCGATCAGTGTTGCCAACTCACCCCAAGAATATTTCACCATATGATATTTTACAAGCAAAGATAACCTACGAATGGGAGTTGGCAATATTGACTAGTGGAGGTGCACGGGTTCACCACCATCAATTGCGGTTCAGTGTTGCCAACTCACCCCAAGAATATTCCACCATGTGATATTTTACAGACGAAGCTAACCTACAAATGGGAGTTGGCAACACTGACTAGTGTAATCAACCCGGTTCTGCGCCATCAATTGCGGTTCAGTGTTGCTAACTCACCCCAAGAATATTTTACCATATGATATTTTATTTCCAAGTCCCGGGGACACCAATGTATATCGTGACTTTTGTAAACCTCTCTCGGGAACGATGTGCCACACACGCGCGCGCGCGCCTATCGGCAGATTACGTTTCGCGTATTTATTCGTTGCGCTGCCACAGCGTGATGAGTAAATAATGCATTTTCTCATTTTTGAAGTACGAATGCACTTTATCGTAATCTTCCAAGTCCCGGGGGACACTAATGTTTGTATATCGTGACCATTGTAAACCTCTCTCGGGAACGATGTGCCACACGCACGCGCGCGCTGGCGCCTCTTATTATTTTTGTATTGTGACTCAAGCAAACAAACAAATAATTTTTTTAATTTTTTTAGGATTCCTAGCCTCTAACCTCGCCAGGGTGCGTGGTGCTCAACCCAAAAAGGTTCTAACGGCTGTGGTTATGGATAACCACACCTCTGTAGAGTTTTCATGTGTTTTTTTTCTCTCAAACTTCCATGAAACTCTACAGAGGACCTCCGTAATGCATGCAACGTGTACTAACGACTCTAGTGTTATTTGATGTAATATTTTTGGATATAGAGTTTTATTGTGAGATATGTTTATTATAATATTTTTGATGAAGATGGAGAATGTGTGTGTTATAAAAACTAAAGTTGCATGCTTTTTTTTCTAGTGTGTGTGTGTGCTTGATGTTCGACAGCATCTGTAACGATAAAAAAAGAATTTTATTGTTAATTTTCTCATGTAAAAACAACAAAATTTTGTGCAAATTCTGATTGTCTCGTGCTATAGTGCAAAAAAACTGATGAAAAAAAGATATTGTAACTGATAATTGGTGAAATTGACATTGTAACTGATCTGAACTAGAGAAATTCGTATTATTATTGTGCTAGCACAAAATTTTTATTGTAACTGATTGTGCAAGAAAAAGATGTTAAACCTGTTAAAACTGCTCTGTGACCCTCTCGTTCTTCACGTCGTACGCGAAAGACTTCTCTGCAATCAGGATGACGCTGCACACGGTGTCATCGGGCAAGGCTTCGTGGAACTCGCAGACGATTTTGATGTTGGTGCGATCGTTGACCACCACCTGCTTCCTCTTCGTCGTGTTGATGACGAACATCGGCCTGCGGATTTTGAATTCGCTGGGCGTGTAGTACATGTCCACGTTTCCCTCGATCACGCGCTTGTAAGCCGTGTAAGCTTCGTAAAGTTTGAGGTAATCGTCTTTGGTCATGTCGAGGTTGTAATTCTCGCGCGGGAACACTTCGTTGCGTCCATTCTTCAGATAAATGTTCTTGATCTTGCAGTCGTCGAACTTGCTGGAATCTTTTTCCTGGTTGTTATCGCGCCCGGTCTGAAAGAGTACCACGACGAAATCTGGCATGTCGAACTGTATGTTGTTGAACTGAGTCGTCACGTCGAATTCCATGTGACTTCCCGACGCCAACTTCTGTACGCACTGGTAACCGTGAAAGTGAATCGGCACCTGCGGACTCTTCAAGATCTCCGCTTTGTACTTGAGGGCGTAGTTCGTCTCGTATTCCACGATCGGCATTCTCAATTCCATGCTTCGGATGACGCACTTGGCTGCTTCGGGTAATGTGTTGGCTATCGGCGTGCCGTCGGCGTTCAAGTTGGTGTATCGCATCAGTGCGCCGTTGTCGTTGGCCGCTCTTCGAAACGTGACGCGCAATCCTCCCTTCCACATGATCTCTTTGTAGTCGGAGAAGAATCCCGGCAGCAGACGCATGGGAAAGAGCACCGTGTGACTTCTCGTCGATATTTTTGTTCCCGCTTCGAATCCTCCCGCTTGATAGTATGCCGCGTCTGTTTTGGATAATTTCAATGTTCCCACTGCCGTCGACGTGATACCTGGATAATCGATTCTGTCGATGACGGTGTTGTGTTTCCTCACCTCCACCTGCGAGAACAGGTGAGGCACGAAGTTGTCCACGAGTTTCAAATTTGCATTGGGTGGAAACGCTTCTCCGCTTTCTTTCTTCACTACGTCGAATTGAAGGTAGAGGTCCGCTCTGTGAGGATGAACAAACCCGTCCCCTACGTCCACGTCGTATTCGATCTCCCTGTTCGCTTCGTTGAGATTAGCTTACGTGCGACGGTTCGGAGGGAAAGATTGCAATTCGTAACTTTCGATTTGTTCCATTTTTACTATGTATGGTTATTTATTATACGTTGATCTCCACGATGGCCGTCGTAGTGGCACCTGCGAAATCCACCACCTCGTCTTTCTCGTTCGTCACTACCAACTCTATGTCGTCTATGCGGTTGCGACATACTGGAAAATAGATCGGCGAAGAGGGCGTGTAGATGATCGGTTCCATGAATTCGGAATTGGGTTTGAATGTGGCGATGATTCCCGTCTGCTTGTGACTTCCCAGCAACTCCCCGTCCGAAGATTTAGTGATCATGCCTTCCGCCACGTTACAGTGAACGTTCAGAGTCTCTATGGCCAGAAATTTAGGAATGTTTGCTGCCGTGTGCTTGATGCCAGCTTCGAGTTTTGTGTTGTTCTCGAAACCTAAAAGTTCTCCCATGGTGCCCAGGTCCACGGTCTCCGTCGCCGACACGATTTCCACTCTGTGCGTGACCGAATTTTGAGAAAGGTACGTGCCTTTGGGTAATTGAGCTTGCAAAGTGGAAAGATTGTATTGACCTGGCGTGACGACGATGTGTTCGCTTCCGACGCTAATTTTTTTGTTGTGATGCGTGACGTTAGGTATGAGGTACATGCTGTAGAATGCACGCAAAGCTACGGATTTAGGATAGACGATGTCGTCGTGCAGCGTGAGTTTCAAGATTGAAGATTCGCTCGTGAGATGGAACACGCCCATCGTGTTTAAGATTCCACAATGCTTTCTGAAAATGTTCCACCGACGGGTTATTTATTTTAGACATGTATGCGAGAACAGAAAGGCAAAGGTGGCCGCAGTTAACATCGGTGAAACCCTGGATGCGTTTGTCATTGTAGTAGAGGTTAGCAACACTGAGATACTTCACCAACCTGGCAGGTGGTGTGCCACCGAACGAATCGAAAACAAATGCATTGTTATCGTTAATTTTGAGGTAGCATATCCAATGTGTACCAGGATTTTTGTAATTGTCCAGGTTGACCACGCCATACTCCTTTTTCTTCACAGCAGAGGGTAGAGAATCGGACATGAAAACACCCCTGAAGTTTCTTATTCCCAACAGTTCGATTAGAGATTCAATATCGAAGTTGGACAGGGCTTCTTCTTTTTTTTATATTTTTTCAAAGCATCGAGGTTGCTTTTTTGCTTTTTGGTTATACCTTTCCCCTTCTTCTCCATAGCCAGATTGTGACGTTTTTGTTCTTCCAGTTCCGCCTTGTTCTTCTTCGAGTCGATGACGGTTTTCGCGATGGCGGCGCTTCCGCCGGCCAAACTTCCAACGGCCCCCAATGCTGCCAGGATGGCCGGGATGCTGAATATGAAACCTCCGATTTTTTGCTGTTTCCGCGAACGCTGCAAGCGTCTCAATTGAGGTGTGCTGAGAAGTAATTTCATTCCGTGTCCTTTCGTCAAGCAAGAACGTTTCTTCTCGCGTTGTTTCTTGGTGAGTAACCCATCGAGGGCACCTAGATTTTTCAGATTGGAGTATGGTATCTGGTACACGACACCCTTGGGCTTCATGTTGATGCTCTATATGTTATCTTCACGGTATGTTATTTATATATATGTTCTGAGATTTTTTTTGTTTTGTGTAATTTTTTTCGGTATGTTATTTATATATAAATGTTCTGAGATTTTTTTGTTGCGTGTAATTTTTTTTCAAGGATATACTCCGCGCAGAGCCCTTACACAAATTCTATTACGTGCTTTGTTTTCTTACCAAGAAGTTCCTTTGTACCCTTGTACACGATTTGAGTTTTGTTCTCGATTAAAATAGCTAGCTTCTCGTCGGATAACATGTTAGCGTATCGATCTGGTAAAAATAGACTGTATTGTGCGTTGAGCAACAGACGCGCCTTGGGACCATACTGGGTAGAAACAATTGAACCGGAAGTTATCGTGTAAGGTTTGTCCACTTCCAATTCCTGAATTTTTACATACTCTACTGACAAATTTAGCATTTGTTTTAATGCTTGGAGGTCACTCATTTTTTCAGTCGTCATATTGAAGAGAAATTTTCAGTGTGTGTGTTAGAGAAATTTAATTTTTTTTCACAATGTGTGTTATTTATATATACACTGAAGATTATTTTTTTTCACGATGTGTGTTATTTTATATATATTTTTTTTTTCACGAGATTTTTGTATCGAAGATTTTTTTTGTCTGTGTTAGAGGAAGAAAGTTTGTGCTTCGGAAAATGCGATGATGTGCGTGATGATATCTTCCGTCTCTTGTTTCGACTTATGCCAATCATCTGTGAATCGTCTTCTCCCCTGCCTCGCCTCATGCAGTTCATCTAACCTATTGTTTAATTTTTCCCCTGCGGCCGAAAAAAGAGTGTCGAGATCGTCGCACCTCATGCCGCTAATTTCCCGAAGATAATCCTTGACAGCCATTTCACAAGGGATGCGAAATTCCGGCGTTGATCTCGCTATGATCAAAAATTTTCTTATATCCTCACAATCTCCGTTTACTGCATGTTTGAATATTTTACACAGTAGTTCGTGTGGCAAGTCGGTTATACCAGACATGATGTTTTTTTTTTTACTGTATGTTATTTATATACCCCACCCAAGTTTTTGTTTTGTGTTCATGGCTATGGTGGTGCCCAGTGCCGCAACTCTTTCTCCCAGCGATGCGTCTCTGCTGACGAATCTTTCGAAAGCTGCGTGCTCTAATTTTCTGTCTGCTTCGTGACGTGCATCTAGATCGGTGCGAGTGGTGTTGTAGGCGATGTCGTGATCTTTGCATGCGGCGTCCAACGGATTTACACCCTTGTCTCCTCTCTCCAATCTTTTCTCGAGTTTGGTACCCGGTCCGCAGTACTGGTAGCCGGGTAAATGCATCTCGAAAGGTAACTTGTTGATGATGTCGTTCACGAGTCCCTTTCCTTCGACCATGTTCCAGAATCTCGGAGGCAGCGTGTTGATAATTTTAATGAGGTAACCTATGCCCTTGTCGTCGTTCACGATGAAGTTGGAAAGTTTGGCGCTGATCATGTCCACAATTCCTACCTTCTCGTTGTAGAAATTACGATTGCCTGCATTCTCCTCTCCTGCAATAACCAACAATCGGTCTATGAGCTTGCGCACGTCGTCCACCCAAACGAACTCTTTGGGTAGGGTGTTGTAGAGTTTGACGCCGCTGCCTGTTTTGACCTGGTTCCATATCGGCTTGATGAGATTTCTGTACTTCTCGCCGCTGCTCGATTTCACCCTATTCTGCGAGGCGTCGTTGTTCTGGTACAAGGCATCCGTCATGATCAAAATTTCCTTGTAACTCTGGTAATCTTCGTCGGTGTAATCTTTCGGCTGCTTTTTGGCAACGAGTTCCCACAGTCCCACCGTACCCGGATACCTGTTCCAACTATTCTTCTCGCCTAAATTAACTTTAATGTCGTTGCCTTCGAAGGTCACCTTCGATTTTCCAATCTTCCAAACCACACCGCCGCCCTCGTTGCTCTCCATGCTCGGATACAATCCGAACACTTCATCCTTGTCGAATTTCCCCGTGCTCAGGTAGTCTCGTGCCAAAGGTCCCAACTCGATCTTATCCAAAGACGACGACGTGCTACCTATGGCTTCACGTCGTGCCGGTACGTCCTTCAGTTCGAACGGCGTCGAAGGAATGCTCGAAATAGGCGTGGGTACGGCGTAACTTTTAGCTGCAAGTGGTACGAGTTCGTTGATCAAATTTTTATTTTGTTCCGTGACGCCTTTAATTTCTTTACCTAGATCGCTGATGGCGTCGATCACAGGTTGATCTTGACGTTTCTTCTCTTCGTAGAATCCGCGATTCTCGGATTTCCAACCTTTGAAGCGTTTCGCGAGGTAATCGCGGAGCTTGAGATTTTCGTCTTCGATTTTTCGTTTCGTCATAACGTTATTTATACACGTCGTTTCTCACAATGTTGCAATGTTTAGAAAGTCGTTGATTTTGTTTCTGTATTTTCCGTCGTTGGGTTTCCTTGTCATGTCGATCGTTGCGAATCCGAAATCGTCACTGTTCCAACAGTGGGAGCAGCAGCGTTCCGAAAATTGATTGTAGTTCATGTCTCCGCCTACGTAGTCATCGTACGCGTGCTTGAGGTTGGTGTGATCTTGACGAAACAAACATATGAAATTAGCGTTGTCGCGTACTAACTGTTTTGGAATTTTGGAAAACGTTTGAGCTAGGAAGAAGCAATCCATTCCTTTGTGACGACCTTGCGTGAAAAAGTTGCGAATTTCATTTTGATTTTCCAGGATGACATCGTCGAACACAACGACTGAATTTTCACGACAATCGTCGAGTGGTTTTATTTCCGAAGAGAACGTTGCAATGTCCAGACCATCGTACAGTTTCATCAGTTGCTGGTATTTGGATTGCTCCAAACTTTTCGAGAACACGTACAGGTGCCTGTTCTTCCAATCTAACCAATTCGGTGCGAGGAGAAAATTGTCCACGAGCAGTGTCGTTTTCCCACACCCTGAAGGACCTACGATCAGACAGCGGATGCTGTCGGGAAGCAACTCGCCGTTCCTTTTCTTCTTTCGATTTTCCGAATCAGGTAGACGTTTCACGACATTCCACGCACTCATAGAATCACTTCGTTTGAATCGATCCAACTCGTGTCCGGAAGTCCCAGCCATTTCACCAAAAGTTTGTCGCCTCTCTTACGCAAAACTTTTTCGATAAGGTACGTGTCGGGGTATTTAGTTTTAGAGAGTTCCTCCTCGTAGAAGCGCCCCAATAAAATTTCACCGCCACTGTCCTTTATTATATACGTGTGACGGTTTCCGGGTAGAACTCGAACCACGGTAAAAAGTTCCGTGCTCCAGTTTCGTGTGAAACCCCTGTCGAACGTTTGCTTCAATTTACTGACCCTCACCTCGTCTCCAATTTTGTATTTAGGTTTTTTTGTCGTGGGTGTGTACTTTGGACAGTAAACGCTGGAAATTAATCGCTGCTCGTCGGACTTGGTAACGTCAGCTGGCTTCATGCCTATCGTTCCGTGCACCGTATTATTATAGGTATCGACGAGTTCCGGCAGAATGTCGACCCATTTGTAATTTCCCCGAAGCGTGAATCGTTTCCACATGTGTGTTTTCAAGGTTCGATTAAATCTTTCCACGATGCTGGCTTTGATGTGACTGAAAGTCGAATAATGTCGAATGTCATGTTTTTGAATAAACTTTTGGAATACGGCATTGTAAAATTCTTTACCGTTGTCTGTTTGCAAAAACCGTGGTCGTCTGCCGCCGCTTTCGCGAAAAATTGTCTTGAATGCTTCCGTGACGCACGTCCCCGTTTTCGCCTTCAAAGGTAGAGCCCATGCGAATTTCGAAAATGTGTCTATGACTGTGAGGAGGTACTTGTTGCCCTTGTTCAATTTATGTACGTTTTTTAGATTGCCGCTGCTCATCTCCACGAGGTCACTTTGCCAGAGGTCATCGATGCCCTTGGTTACCACCGCCAAACGTTCGTAGTTGCGGCGTGCAGGTTTATGCAATTCTTGGACGATGGCTTGCCTAGACATTTTTTTAGAGATTACGTTTGAAGAGAAGCACCAGCGTGATGGGATTCAAAGAGGGTGGCACCTCACCTGTGTTTTGAACGATCAGCTTATCGCCGGCACTCACGTCGAAAACGGTAAGATCTTCGTCTTCGTGTATTTCATATACGTTGCGCGTTTCGTTCCAACGTGCCAGAGGAATGTTTCCTGCTTTCTGAACACCACGATTCGATATTAAGGTCATGGTGGGAACGCTAGCTTTTCTGCCGTGAGACCAGTACGAAAATTCGTTTATCTGAATCGTGCCATCGAGGAGAAACTTGTAGTACGGATGATAAGGATGCAACATGTACAGTTTGTTACCTTCGACGAACGTGGAGATTCTCTGTTGATTGGGTACGCTGTTGATTTCGATGGCTTGCAGAGAATGCAGTTTAGCGAATTTAGTATCGACGCTAACGAGGTTGCTGTGAAGCTGTCCCAGTGTATTTTGTACGGGCAACAAATGCTCGACTATGGTATCCGTTACGGTAGAAAATGACGGTTTGATTTTCACTTCCACGTTCAACTGCTTGTAGTTTTCGTTAAGTTCTTGTAACTTGGCACCGAAAGAGGCCAGCGTCGATTCCTGCGTGGATTCCAGCACTCCAACTTGATCCCTGATGTTGACGACAATACTCTGAAGGTTCTCGACTTGATTCAATTTCGAACTTTTCTCGGTGAGATCGTTCACGATGCTTCGCATCTCGGTAAACTGCGTGTGAAGGTCTGCGACGCTCTGCGAAGTGGGCAGCGTCGACACCAGCGAAGCAAGTTCGTCTCGAATCTGTTCCACGTTCGCCGTTTCCGTTTCCAGTCGTTTCAGCATACGTGATATGTTCCTTTTCAAAGCGTGTAATTCTTTGGAGGTGGGGAGATTGGCCACCCTACTCTCGAGATCGCTCAACGAACTTTTGATGTCGCTCGATTCGGATAGTGCCGTCACCGCCGTTTTCAATTTTTCCAAATCTTCGCTCGAAGGTACGCTCGTCCGTAACGATTCCAAGTCACCCTGTATGTTGTCCAGCACGTGATGAAAATGAGCAAGATTGGATTCGACGTTCAAATTTTCTAAATATTCGATCTTCTGCTGAACCGTGCTTAACGTGTCTTGAATGCTCGTTAACGCGTTCGCTTCAGCGTGAATATTTTTAATTTCTTCGTTGATCAACTCCAGAGACGCCTGAAGCGTAGCGATGGTGGTTTGAATGTGTTCGAAATCTTGATAAGCCTCCAATTGAATTTTTATGTTCGCGACGCTTTTGCCGATGACCTGCAGTTCGTCTGACGATGGTAGGTTCGTCATTGTATCTTCCAAAGTCTGTAACTTGGATTTAATTTCTTCCAACGTGCCGGTGAATTCTTCTTGTAATTTGGAAACAACGACATGCAAGCGTTCTACATCAATATCCTTCACGACAGTTTGAAGTTCAGAGAAATTCTTTTCGATTGCGGAAGTTCGTTCTTCGATTTCGAGTTTCAATTTTTCCAAATCTTCATTTTTCGATTGAAATTGCTGTAATTTGGCCAAATCATTTTGAAGCGAATCCACGCTCAACTGTATATTTTGAACGCTGTCGTAAGAAGGTACGTCGACATAATTTTTTGTGAGCGTTTTCAGTTCGGAATCGATTTTCAGAATAGGGTCGAGACATTGCGTTTGGAGCGTAGCGATCTCGGACTCTAAACTTTTGTTTAAGGTCTCCTGCAAAGCGATCAAATCGCTCCTCAACTTTTTAATTCGGACGTCCAACATGAGAATCTCTTCTGCGTGGTCTACACGCTTGGTGTTGCCGAAAATATCGTTAGGCATTTTGGTTAACGGTTATTTATAATAGGATAGACGATTCGTAATTCTACGAAGAGAGGAACGAGTTTGTCGTAATCTCCCAGGAGTTGAACGTAAAGATAATCTCCTGCGGAAACATCGTACGTAATGTTAGAAAGCATCTTGTCGTGCTTGATTCGAAAAATGTTTTTGCCGGTAGATATTTTGATTTCGCCTACGTTTTCCGGATTCACGGTGATTTGAAGTTTCCCACCGATCGGAATTTCGTAAAAATGTAAATTGTTGTTGAAGATGTAAAAAGTTTTGCCGACGTCTTCATCCAATTTCGTCCAAATGCTGTTGAGATGAATGATCAACAGACCGTTGAGTTTAGGTAACACGGAAGGTAAGACTTCATGATCTGGTATGGACGGTGCAGTTTCCATGATGATTTTTTTTTTGAAACCGAACAAGTTCATAGGCATGCTGGTTTATTTGCACTGTGTGCAATTCTTATTTATTTCTAAACGACGATGTCCCCAAGGCAATGTGTGGATTCCACACTCGAGGACGCACCTCTTGTCGTCGTTGGGATCCAGGGCAATCTTCCTCACCTTGTTGGTGGTCAACACATGGTCGACGCTCTGGATGCGCTGTTCTGCTCTTAGAATCGACGACCTGGTTTTGAGGCAATCCACGAAGTCCTCGAATGTGAGATGCTCCCGAACCACCTGTCTGCCGACACCCTTGGCCTTTTTGGTAACGCTGCCCTCGGCTTTGATGGTATAGGCCTTGGCGCGAAGACCTGCAAACTCGAGAATCACGTCTCCGTCCTTCTCATCTTTGAGTTTGCCAGGCTCTTTTTTGTTGCGGGCCAGGATGCCGTACTGGTTCGGCTGGGGATAGCCCGAGGTGTCGAAGAGGTTAACCAAAGATGGAACTGTGGCTATATCCCCGTATGCGCCGGCTGTGCGAACGTGGTACACCAAGCTGTCCGTGTCCGTGTAGAGAAGCGAGATGTTGTGGCCGTAGTGTGGACGTAATATATCGTAGTACGTCTCGAACATGTGGAGCTTGCTCAGATCCAGAACAGTGGCTCCAACGTAGATGGGCTTGGTGAGCCTCACCTCACCTTGCTTCATGTGAATCAGAGCCAGCTGCTCGTTATAGATTGTTCGAGACTTGAACAATAGACTTGCGACAAGCTGACGACATCGCTCTTTCCTCGTCACCAATTTTATGTCCACGCGATTCCGTACATTCTCCATGGTTTTGCCAAACACCGCATTATTCATGAGTTTGAAAAAATCCTTATCAAACTCGGACGTGGCTGCGGTGCGGTGTTTGGTGTTGACTTCGATATATGGGCGCAACCACGGAGAATGCTCGAACTTGAGGATGTGGTGAACTGCGTGGACCGTGACCCCTTGCTGCATCAACCACCGGAGATTCTGGTAGTGCAGGATGTAATTCTTCTTGGGTTCGAAATCCATGACGAGCTTCTTCTGGTTGGAAACGGGTGGACACTTGAACTCGGGTGCAGGGGGGAGATCGCAGAACAAATCCTGCAGCTTCTCGGAGAACTCAAGGTCCACCTCGGCGAAGAACCCATGTTCCGAATCGTCGAAGCTTTCGATGTCGAATTTGGAAGGATCGGCCCACTCGAACCCTCTAAAAGGGAGTGGCTGCATCATGGAGTGCCCGTACAAGTTATTCACGTCCGTGTGCATGATGTAGCTCGACGGTTGGGTGGAGTCGTAGCCAGTAGCCATGTGATGGTTGTTGGCGCGCGCGTGCCGTTGCGACACCTGGACCATTCCACCCCGCACGGCGCGTTCCACAAACAGCACCATGTCTACGTCCGAAAGAAGCTCCAGCTTGATTTTTGTCACCAGAAACATGGCTGACCACGCCAGTCCGGGGAGACTATAGAAGTAGGCGGGGTCCAGCTTGTAGATGGTCTTCGCAGTTGCACGAAACGCCTGGAACACATCGGCGAGGAGCGTCACATCAAGTCTGAGGTAGGCGTCGTGGTAGTCTCCGAGAGTTCGACAACCTAGCTCGCGCCACATGGACTGGGCGTGATGATATTCTTCGTTGGTAATGTTCGAGCCTCGTAGCTGACTGTAGAACTTCGCCTGGGGAGGTAGCGACGTCTCCGCAAACTTGGTAGAGTCGGTGACGTATTCGTAGGGGTAGACCCCCTTACGCCTGAAGAGACCGGCGTCCAAGTTCGGAAAATTCGCAGAGGTAATAAGCATTTGTTCGTTGCTCAGCTTCCCTGCAAGAGCATCGAGGCTGGCCGGGAGAAACCTCAGGGAGTCGAGGAAGCGAAGCTCGACGGTAGAGTCTGCTCCCAGGATCGACACTAGTTTGCTCACACTGATGTAACGCTCCTCGTTCTGGGCGAGAACGTTAATTCGCATGTCGTCGTACCCAAGATGCTTGATCAGGTGGTGAAAATCGTACCCCGAGCCGTTGTGAAAAAACACAGGGATGAAGCGTGGGTCCCGGGCCATACGGTTGCAATCATTGCACCAAGGACCAACGTACCTACCGTTAAAGTGATCGTGGTGTCGGACTTTACGGTTGTTGGCGGTGTACTCCTCGTCGCAGACAGGGCAAGTGATGGCCTCGTCGTGTCTACGTTGATCATCGGGGGACAGTGGGAGCATAGACTTGGGAGCCAACAGTACCTTCCCTATCTCGATGGCCTCGACAACCATCCTCTCGAGGAAGTGTTTGGCTGCGTCGGGACTACGGTACACGTAGGGCTCGGGGGCGATGTGTTGATCTCGTCGCACCACAATGTATGCGAAACTGGATGCCTCGTGGAGTTGGTAAGGGGTGGTGGAGGAAACTTCGGGATCGGGATCGCAAGTGGACAGGGGTTTGAGGAAGGCCTCGAAATCCGCGATGATGATAGCGGGGTGCTCCACCATGGCACCGTGCATGTGGAAACGCTCCACGGCGCCAGGTTTGGGTAAGACTATCACCTCAGGCTTGTTGGCATTACAATAAAGTTTGTGGCTAGCGAGCTTCTCGGCAGCGATGTTGCGACCTCTGATGCGCTGGTAATCCTGCTGTTCTCGATTACGAAATGTAGACAAGCACCTGGGACAAACTTCTATGTGGGTTTTGTCTTTGCTCAGCTGGCTCGAAACAAGCCGAGAGAGGGAACGGATGAGGGTGTAATGGTGGCGAGTTTCATCCTTGATGAGCAGAAGGTGAATTTCCTGCGCACCGTCGTCGTCTACGTCGCTCACCCGAATGGGGTACACCACATTTTCGTCGGTGGCGCCATAAACGTTGATAGCCAACCGAGGGTTGTGTGTACGGGCCTCAAACTTGCGAATGTCCGAAAGCGCCACCGGGTAGTCGATCCCAGCCATCGCATCTTCCAGCTCTGGCTCGTAGGGTAGGTAGTGGTTAACTCGGCGTGGTTGGTTTTTCCGGTCGACAGGGTGTAATGCTGCAAGCACCGACCAGAGAAAGCACTTGGCGTCACTGTTTTGAATGTTCAGGACGGCCTTCTTTGCCGCAATGGCAGATGGTAAGCGGACGTAGCTGGAGGCGGAGAGAGGCACAAACTTGCAAAGTTTGACGCGCAGTTCGTGAGGCTCACCACACAACGAACCTCCCGAGCCCTTGGCTTGATGTTCCTCCTGCTTTGCCACCAGCTCCTCGGCAAACTTGTTGTAGATGACCTCGAGGTTGTCGACATCCGCCAGATGCAGCGTCTTCGCCTTGGTGTTGTGGCAGAAGCTGTAAATTTCATCAGACGGCTTCTTGTACCGACAACGTAGCGATGCGTAGAATTTGATGGAGTGCGTTGCAAGCGCATCGCCGAGGATGGAAATAATTTGGGCTTGTACGTTCTCCAAAAAGCTACGCGCGTCGCATGAGTCCTCCGAAGTAAGGGGAAAGTCCTCTAACAAACGCTCGAAAGCAAACTGGTTCGCTTTCGCAACAGTTTTGATGCGCTTGGCGGATAGTGGCGTGTCGGCTTCCGCTTTCCTTTTGGTTGAGCTGGTCGACGGTTGAGCACCAGATGTACTTTCGCTTAGACAAGTAAGCTTATGCTTCTTGGCATACGCAATTGTAATGTGTTTATTGCATCCGGAACACAGTTCGGTGGCAGCCAAATGCTTGCCTGGCACGCAGGTGCGACAATGTCTTGCAAAATTTTTGCTTGATATAGTTCTTTTACACACAGGGCAACTTTTCATGGAGCGCATTTTTTTTCGGGGTATGTTTATTTATATGTGATCTGTTGGTGGTAGAGTGTTGTCTTCCTCAAATATGTGCTTTAATCAACCCTATAAAAAAATTAAAAAAATATATAAGAAAAATATGATTGTAGATAGAAAAAAAATAAATATTGTATGCATGTGTAATTCTATTTAGCTTATTTTTGCTAGACACAAATCTTCTTCAGATTTTATTGCCCACTAATATATTTTTCTACCAATCTAATAGAGGTGTGAAACTATGAAAATATTCTGAGACAATCTTCTCTAAAACATTCTTCCCCCAAAGCTAATGTTAACAACCTGTTGTAACCTAAGCATCGTGTGTATTGCATCCGGCGAAGCCACGCTAACGCCCAAGCAGCTTGCTATTATGTACCTGCACGCTCCGGATGTTGGGGGTAGGTGTACTGACGAGGCTTGCCGTTGTGTAACTTCCGTCGTCCCAAAGCCTACGTATTGTTGAATTTGCGTTATTGTGTCAACATTGATAGCACACGCAGAGAGGAGAGGGGACAAAATTGTAGTTTTTTCTAGATGTGTTTGCGCCATAATACAGAAATAAAAAAGAGGCGCCAGCGCGCGCGTGCGTGTGGCACATCGTTCCCGAGAGAGGTTTACAAAGGTCACGATATACAAACATTAGTGCCCCCCCCCCGGACTTGGAAGATTACGATAAAGTGCATTCGTACTTCAGAAATGAGAAAATGCATTATTTACTCATCACGCTCTGTCAGCGCAACGAATAAATACGCGAAACGTAATCTGCCGATAGGCGCGCGCGCGTGTGTGTGGCACATCGTTCCCGAGAGAGGTTTACAAAAGTCACGATATACATTGGTGTCCCCGGGACTTGGAAATAAAATATCATATGGTAAAATATTCTTGGGGTGAGTTGGCAACACTGAACCGCAATTGATGGCGCAGAACCGAGTTGATTACACTAGTCAGTGTTGCCAACTCCCATTTGTAGGTTAGCTTCGTCTGTAAAATATCACATGGTGGAATATTCTTGGGGTGAGTTGGCAACACTGAACCGCAATTGATGGTGGTGAACCCGTGCACCTCCACTAGTCAATATTGCCAACTCCCATTCGTAGGTTATCTTTGCTTGTAAAATATCATATGGTGAAATATTCTTGGGGTGAGTTGGCAACACTGATCGCCAATTGATGGTGCTCAACTGAGCTGATTACACTAATCAGTGTTGCTAACTCTTATTCGTAGGTTAGCTTCGCTTGTAAAATATCACATGGTGAAATATTCTTAGGGTGAGTTGGCAACACTGAACCGTAATTGATGTTGCTAGTGTTGCTAACTCCCATTCGTAGGTTAGCTTCGCTTGTAAAATATCACATGGTGAAATATTCTTGGGGTGAGTTAGCAACACTGATCGTCAATTGATGCTGGTGAACCCGGCTACCTCCGCTAGTCAGTGTTGCCAACTCCCATTCGTAGGTTAGCTTCGCCTGTCAAATATCACATGGTGAAATATTCTTGAGGTGATTTGGCAACACTGATCGCCAATTGATGTTGCCAGTGTTGCCAACTCCCATTCGTAGGTTAGCTTCGCCTGTAAAATATCACATGGTGAAATATTCTTGAGGTGAGTTGGCAACACTGAACCGCAATTGATGTTGCCAGTGTTGCCAACTCCCATTCGTAGGTTATCTTCGCTTGTAAAATATCACATGGTGAAATATTCTTGGGGTGAGTTGGCAACACTGCGAGAAAGCCTCAAGCGTTGCCAGCTCCTTGCTTGAGGTTAGGTTATACCCAAAAAAAAACCTTGGTGATTTTTTCGAGTGAGGAGTTGGCAACACTGCTCATGCCTTACGAGAGAAATTCATTAAGGTGAGAAAGTAGGTCAAAAGACCCTTCCAGAACGTACCCTTCCACCTACTACTATAAGTTAGCTTCGCCTGTAAAATATCACATAGTGAAATATTCTTGAGGTGAGTTGGCAACACTAAACCGCAATTGGTGTTGCCAGTGTTGCCAACTCCCATTTGTAGGTTAGCTTCGCCTGTAAAATATCACATGGTGAAATATTCTTGGAGTGAGCTGGCAACACTGCGAGAAAATGAGGCTCATGCCTTACGAGAGAAATCCATTAAGGCAAGCCTCACCGAGCCTCATTTTCGGTTTCAGAACCCGGGCACCTGCACTACTTATTATGATATTTTAATGCCAATTGCACTCACAATACAGTAAACAACGACTTATGCGTTGTTCAACGTATTTACAATTTCCATCTCGATCGGTTTCAGCATCAGCCAGTGACTGGAGGGTACGTTTAAGGGAATCTAATACATTGTTTTGAAGTGTCTATATCAGACAGCTCTGTGGAGATGACTAGATTTAAGGAGTCGAAGGACTACAAGCATCATCTCCCCCCTTCCCTTCCCCCGTGGTCTGAGTATGGTGTTACTGATAATACCTACTTCTTGATATGCTTGTTTCCGGCATCTCGTCTGACATTTCTCCTATTCGCAGAAGAGCAGTCGAAATAATCGCTGGACCATGGACAATTATCTTTTGAATAGAATCTGGCATGTTGATACAGCGATACCTTCATATTTTTGGGAGTCGTGCCACACACATGCCACTATTATGTACATCTGGGCTAAGTAAGCACATGTAACACGTTTCTGTGCGAGCCGTGGTTTCCTTTTTTAATCTTGTCGTTGAAGGTCAAAGATTTTGTCAAATAGCAACTTTTCCTATACCGCGTTTGGTAGAACCTGTCCCTCTTCCCGCGCTAGTTGCTCCCTGTCTTTTCTCGGTGCTGGGGAAAGTCAAAGCCAGGCAGCCAATTAAAATACGCAACGTCGCAACAGCGTCTACGTAAGCGCCTCTCTTCTGGCTTCCATTCGCTCCTCGCTGCCCAGCAGACGATTTTCTTCCTCGTTTCTCATTGGCACCGAAACTGTCGAGCGCTCCCTAGCGCGGGAAGCGGGACAGGTTCTACCAAACGCGGTATAGTTTCTTCCATTCATAGTGTATCTTAAGCTGCACAAGGGATGTGAAGAAAATGTCTGTGTCTCGAAATCTCTCTTCCTTGGCCCTCCCCTTACATTGAAATTGCCCAGATTTCCATCCCAACCCAACTTAAGAAGAATGAAGATCTTGCGTATCCAATTGCATTTTACGACTTTTTATGAAGAGGGGCAAGAACGGGCAAAAACTACTTTTGGATCCTGGAACTAGAAACATTATTGTAACATAAGATGGTTTATTCTTAACTTGAGCTTGTTTGAGTCGTTTTGAAACTCAACAAGAAGTATCGAAAAAGAAGAAATGTGTGGCTTTTAGCACTAACTTAAGTGACGGCACATTACCAATTTAATACTTGATTAAACCAGGTAACAAAAGTATTTCTTTATAATTAAAGCTTAAAACTAACAAAAAATAAGTTTCAAATCGCAATTAGCATCCGATAAATGTTTATAAAGACATAAAACTAACTACGTGGAAAATACCTTTCTGCAACAAACTAACAAAATCACCTCACACCCACACTTCAAGGGTTGCTAGTCAACTGAGGTCGACACTTATTGTATAACATCAGGTTGTTTTAAATAGAATGGACCGTTTACTCTAGAATTATAAGGGTACCAAATCTACTTTCGAAATTTCAATTTTGGGATTTTGGCCAGGTTTTGCATTCACTTGGACCACTGTGAACTGGAGCAACTTGTTGATGCCGTTTTGGTAGAAATCATGTCCCTGCTCATTGAACCACTTCGTGGCAGCTGTCTGGACGTCTCGTCGGACGAGAACCGTTTTCCAGACAAGTGAGCTTTCAGCTGGAGAAAAAGGAAAAATCACTGGGGGCCAAGTCCAGGTTATATGGGGGGTGGTTTTATTTCCCACCTGAAACGTTGAGTCTGGCGGGCTGTGTGGGCTCTTGCATTGTCATGAATGAAGATGACACCCTCACGTAACAGCGTTAACATGGCACAATATCCGCTGCCGGAACATTCCTCGCCCAGAAGAAGCGTATGACACTTCGCACTTCCATGGCAGACCAATTCTTCAAGCGTCTAATCATTGCATCGGCTACTATGTCACTGAAAGTAAACGTAAAGTTGTCGAAACTCGCCACCCGTATATGACGACATCTGTTGCACCTCCGGGTAAACCAATTACTTACCTCCTATTTCGTGCATTCACAGAATGCTTGTGGTAACCATTTTTTCTGATCCATCCTCTTATAGTTGCAGCTCTCTGTAGGTACACCTCCTTTAGGTAACCCCACAAGAGGAAGTCACATGGGTTTACAACGAGGCTGTGTGGGCTGGGGGCCACATTGCTCCACCCTGAAAACTTTTTGTAAAACGATTGGACATGACCCTAAGGCCAAACTGATAGTGCAGGAAGTCCAAAGTCCAAGACAATGTTCGCTGTATGCGGGCGAGCACCGTCTTGCATAAACCATTGGGTTTCGATGGGAAGTCCACTTGCCAATAACTGTGGAAAGAAACACCACTGTCTTTACCTTCTGCTGCAATATCAATCTTCCCTTGTCTCCCATGCCGCACGAACTACAGCCGGGGGCGAGGCAGGGATCCCAACTTTTTCATTTCACGGCGCCTTTAGTTTTTCAAGATTTAGCCCATAGTGCAGTAGTCACTTTAGATGTTTTCTTTTCGAAATAAAGGAACTAATTCAAAACAAGGTGAAATTTGGTATGTACCGTCTTTATAGCATTAATAACAACATACCAAAAGTCCCTGACGATCACCCTTACGCTAAGGCCGCCATATTGAAAAATGGCGGACAATGAAAGTTTTCACGAAATAAGAGAACTATAATTCATAACAAGATGAAATTTGGTGCATAGCTTCCTTATAACATTAGAAATGACATATCAAAAGTCCCCGGCGATCACCCTGTCGCTAAGTTCGCCATATTGTAAAATGGCGGATAAATTCAAGTTTTCAGTAAATAAAGAACTAATTGACAATAGCTTGCTGTTTGATACCTAGAGCCCGGATGTTCAGGGACTAAAAATTATTAAAAATGGCAGGCAAAAAGGAAACGAAAAATTGAAAAAAAAAAAAAAAAGACAGTGTATGTCGAAAAAAAGGCAGTCAAGTTTCAGAAAGAGGCAGTGAAAATTGAAGAAGAGGCATTAAAAATTGAAGGGAAGGACTTAAATTCTTCTTAAGTCTTTAAAAATTTATTTACAAATAATAATAACAACAACAATAGTTATTGAAAAACGAAATCAAATAGAAGAAGAGAAATATAATTTTAAAAAATGCCTTGTCGGAATGACAAAAGAGGAAAAAAAAGACAAAAATGTTTGAAAAAGGAAGCGTAAGGTGAAATAGGCAAAAAAGGCAACATAATGCCTTGTTGGAATAACAAAAGAGGCAAAAAAGTTTGAAAAATGCAGCGTTAGGCGGATAGGCATTTTACCTAAAATCCGGGCTCTTAACTAGTAGCATCAATTACGGTAGGTAACCGCGCCATATTGGAAGCACGGCGGATAATTTAAATATTTCGCATGAGAATGAATTGACTTGGAATAGAATGGGATTTGGCAAATGTGTTTGGTATGTAAAGTATGACAACATTCTGTAATATTTGCAGTCTCATCAGGCGGGCTATTGTTTTCACGTGTCTGTTTCTTTTCACAAACTAAATCATATTTTCACTATCGTAATGCACACCTGTAAGTAAAGCACACCACAAAGACATATCTGATTCAGAGAGTTCGTCGCTTTCATTGTTATCATGTTGGTCATCGACGTTTTTACCATTGTCTTCTCTGGAAACACTGAAAGCAAGAATGGACTTCGTACAGGAAACACCTTGGGAAGGGACATCTGAAGCCTGCTTGCATGCAACTACATTCTCCATCACAGTTTTTGGTAGATCCTCATGAAATTAAATTCAGTATATCGTTTGGAACAGGTGGTATGAAAGCAGGCCCGTAGTTAGAGGGGGGCAGGGGGGGCAACTGCACCCCCGCGAGGCTGCTTCCCCCCTCCCCTGTGAAAAATACAGAACACTAATCTTTACATTTATATCATGTGTTACTCTAGCAACACAACAAAGACACTTAGGGCCTATTAAATTTTTGTTTCCCAAGTCTACCGTTTGGTAATAGTGATTCATGTGGTAGAGAGAGGGAGTGGATATTTGATTTTTGTTACTTATCGTTGCTTTTCTGCCACTTCTAGCTAATCGCAACAATGAGTGATGACGTGAAATTGATGAAGACACACTCATAAGCAGTGCCGCAACCACAGGGTGCATTGTCGCCCTCCCCCCGACCTTGGACAGAAGTCCATTCTAGGGGAAGCAAACATTGAAGTAAAAAAAACAAGACTAGGAGAATCTGAGAATAGCAGGACCATTGGATACTCATGATGGAATTAATTTTTACGTGTTCCTTGCCTTTTTCTTCCAGACGGCCAAGGGCACTTGCAAGGGGCACAGAGAGGCAATTGTCCCCCTCGATTTCAAATTTTATACAAATAAAAATACATTTCGTAAATTTTTTTTCCTCGCTTCGCTCGCAGTGTCTACTATTCTTATAGTCCCAAGTTCAGAGCCATAGCTATGGGGCGGCGGGAGTCGACTAACGTAACCAGTAGGCAAACATTGTCTGTAGTGATTCAAGAGTCTCCCCTTTGAATGAAATAGAGTCCGTGGTGGAATAAGGGACCCATGTTTTAATGTTTTAGCAAGTAGAAGAAAATGTATTACAATTTTTTACACAATTCATCAAAGTGTAGATAATTTGTAACCATTATTATTTAATTAATTTGATTTTTCTTGCATAACACAACACAATGGGGTTGTTGGATTCTCTTTATATTCCTTTGTACGTAAAAATCATGCATATACTGGAAACTAGAGGGAATCATTATGAAACATGAAATATAAAGGGCTCCCTTAATCAGTTCTGCAGAGAGGCCCAAAGTTGTTGGTACATATCGTATCATTTTAAAGAATGATGGGATCTGAACCAGTCATTGTGCAATTAATTGCTGGGTGATGTAAGTTATTCATCATTCATCCTCTGATGAGAGCCCTCGTCATTGGCATGACGAGTTATCGCTTGGTAATACGAAAGGTACAAATAAGATTAAGGAACTAAACGGCTAGAAAAGACAATGGTCACTCGTTGGGTTTTGTGAACCTTTGAACCTGAATCATGGCTGGGTGTTAGGATAGTTACCTGTCTATCTGATGAATTATGATGAATAAAATATACGAAGTCCTCTGTTGGCTTCTCTATTGGTTGACCAGAGCGTCGTCTCACTTCTGCTCCACTGCTCTCCTAACCTCTTCTCCCTCCTCAATTCCAATCCAAAGTCAGTCCCCTCTCAGCTTGTCTCACCTCTATATTCCCTAGGCCATGGAGCTCTTCCTCCATGCCGAATCGTGTTTTTAATTGCCACTATGCAAACCGCTGACTCCATAGGCAGAAGAAACTACCTGTTTCCTGAATAGCTCAGGAGGTTTGCATAGCACAACACTGTGCATTGTTTACATGCCTCAGAGGCTGAGACAACTGAGAAAAACAAGTGAATGCCCTGGTCAACGTGAAGCATTCAGAGAGGCTTTATAAAATAAACATATAATCTTAGGGATTGATACGATATTAATCGTCTATTAATATTATCGACCTGTAAATATCAAGTAGATACAGTCCCTATTAGCCTATTTATGTTAAAGTTTATATTCTTTGGCAATCTGGAAAGGTCATTATCGAAATATTGCAAATATTGCTATTTGATGTTGCTCGAAGTTTTTTTTTTTTGTTCGTTGTAGTTTCAAGATGCCATCCCTTTTCTGTTACGTATCTCTTTGGGGGAGGGGGCAAGTGCCTCTGTGTACCCTTCTATATCTGCCAATGCGACACAATATATTAAAAATTTGCCCCCTCTTGGATTGACTTCGCCCCCCCCCCCCCTACAAAGAATTCCTGGCTACGGGCCTGTATCAAAGTAGTGACAGGGGCCTTGATCTTCTAGTTTCAGGTTGCAGGTGATTTTCTCGCATTTCTAAGAAATAATAGAAACAAATCCAGATTTATTATTCACCTTTCTTCAGAGTTAGTAGATGTAAGCGTTCCTGTAAAACTTTCCCCTGGCGACACCGACGCCCTAATCGTTCAACCTGGCACTGGACACAGTATTAGAGCTTCAAAGGTACAGATTTGCTTGTTATTCTCACTGCCTTAACTCACTCACAACATAATGTGTTTTTCTTTGTTGTTGTTGTATTTTTTTTTATATAATCTGGACAAGGTACGATACTATTAGGCATTTGCAGTTCAACAGATTTGCAAATCCGTCTTTCTCAGCTTAAGAAACACATTTTTTCCCTTCATTCAGCTAGTGTATTTGATAGTGTTTCCTCCTTATTCATACAAAGAAATAAAATGTTATTTAAAATAAACTAAGTCAAAACAGACCTTACTTATGGGAACACTTGTCAATTTTCAATGACAATTCGGCAATGCTAAATGCAATTACCAAACCTCGAGAACTTCTCCTCTTAGCTTTTTATGGTGCGTCCGAACAGGAAGTGTCTCAATAACTTCAGATAACAGGAGTTTGTAACACAATGGAAGTCAAGATTGAAATCCTGTTCCAAACGATGTACTGAATTTAATTTCATGAGGATCTACCAAAAACTGTGATGGAGAATGTAGTTGCATGCAAGCAGGCTTCAGATGTCCCTTGCCAAGGTGTTTCCTGTACGAAGTCCATTCTTGTTTTCAGTGTTTCAAGAGAAGACAGTGCTGAAGACGTCGATGACCAACATGACAACGATGAAAGCGACGAACTCTTTGAATCAGATATGTCTTTGTGGTGTGCTTTACCTACAGGTGTGCATTACAATACTGACAATCTGATTTAGTTTGTGAACAGAACGAGACACGTGAAAACAATAGCCCGCCTGATGAGACTGCAAATATTACAGAATGTTGTCATACTTTACATACCAAACACATTTGCCAAATCCCATTCTGTTACAAGTCAATTCCATTCTCATGCGAAATATTTAAATTATCCGCCGTGCCTCTAATATGGCGCCGTTACCTACCGTGTCAATGATCTGCAGAAAACTTAACATGTTGTAATTGATGTTACTAGTGTTATAAGATAGATATGTATCAAACAGCAAGCTATTGTCAATTAGTTCTTTATTTACTGAAAACTTGAATTTATCCGCCATTTTTCAATATGGCGGACTTAGCGACAGGGTGATCGCCAGGGACCTTTGATATGTTATTATTAACGTTATAAGGAAGCTATGCACCAAATTTCATCTTATGAATTATAGTTCTCTTATTTCGTGAAAACTTTCATTGTCCGCCATTTTCAATATGGCGGACTTAGCGTACGGGTGATCGCCGGGGACTTTTGGTATGTTGTTATTAATGTTACTAAGATGTTATATACCAAATGTCAGCTTGATGTGACTTATAGTTCTCTAATTTCATGAAAACTTTGTTTGACCGCCATTTTTCAATATGGCGGACTTAGCGTACGGGTGATCGCAGGAGACTTTTGATATGTTATTACTAATGTTAAGGAAGCTATGCACCAAATTTCAGCTTGTTATGAATGATAGTGATCTTATTTCATAAAAACTTTGAATCATTGTCCGTCATTTTTCAATATGACGGCCTTAGCATACGTGTGATCGTCAGGGACTTTTGGTATGTTGTTATTAATGTTACTGAGATGTTATGTACCAAATTTCAGCTTGTTATGAATTATGGTTTCATTATTTCGTGAAAACTTTGTTTGTCCGCTATTTTTCAATATGTGCCGGAAAGGCGTAGAAATCTTCACCGTACCACTGCGAAATGTTTACGAATGAAGTTCAGTTTTGAATTCCATGCATTCTCTGGCAGAATGTCTCTGTAGTATAGTTCTCCCTCTTTGCATCACTGCAGGCCCGTAGTCAGAATTTTATTTCGGGGAGGGGCTCATCCCTAATCAGCATGTGTGCCGCCAGAAATATTTGTAGAGGTGTCAGGCCGTAGATGAAACTTGATTAGTACAAATAATAAGGGCAATAATAATTATTGTTGTTTTACAATAATAACTATTATAAGTTATTAAAAATATACCAATTTCAATTCAAATTTATTGTTTTATTACATAAATGAAGAGATTTTGCTACTCGATCCACCGTATCAGTGAATATCTAAAACAATTGTTGTTCATTATTTTTCTTTTATTTTGTACAGTTAGTGTACTGAAAATCTTAGCTATTGTATTTTGTTATAAACTTTTACACAATCGCAGAAAAAAAGGCTTTAACAGTTAGTGGTCAATTTTACTCATAAAGTTTATATTCTGTGACCTCTCACAAGGAAATCTATAAGTTTTGGAAGCTGTGGATCCATTTATTTGGATTAAATGGTAGAATATAAAAATACTATAACCTGGTTCCTCTATTATACACTAAACTTTTCTCGATGTAATGCAATTTTTACTGTGGTTATGACTTTGTTTCTGTTATTAACAATAACATTTAAATTAGATATTTGAAGGATTTCGGGGGGGGCTTCAGCCTTCTTAGCCCTCCCCCTGGCTACGTGCCTGCCTCACTGTGAGAATTAAACTTTTTGCGTTGAGAGGGGGGGATGCACTCTCAGAGGCGTGTTTGTGATTTCATTTCGGGAAGTAATTTTTTACCTTCGGGGGTTTGTAACTTTGTATATGGGGGGTTAACGGTCAGTTACCTGTATTTCCTATACAAGAAGCTCACACGGGCCGAGAGGTCAGTGTCTTTATGGCAGTGTTGCCACATGAAAGGAAATTTGGAGCTAATTTTAAGGGAAAAGGGAAATTCGATTAAAAATATCGAATTTTCTGGGAAATTTTAAGACAAACTCAACATTAATTATATTAAACATTTTAAGAGATTCCAGTTTTGAAAATGAACTTTTTTTTAAGACCGCGAGTTCCTTCGGAGGTAAACGCAGCAATAGAGGGTCACTGCCATAAAGGCGGTCTCCGCGCCGAATCCTAAGACGTCCCTTGACTGTATCTGTTGCTTTCGAACACGGTGATTTTGTTGTTTTTTTTTAAATTATATTTTATTGATTTGCTTTATTTCACTTCGCCTTTTGTGCCAATTTTGGCTAATTTCCGAATATGGGGATGAGTGATGATGTTATGAAATTGATGAATGGACACAATAAAACATCCATGCCCAGACCGGGATTCGATCCCGGGACCCCTGACGTCGTAGCGCGATGTGTTAACCACTCCGCCACGGGGGCTGGCTTTTATATTTTAAATTGTGATTTCAGTTTAAAATGTCTTTTGAGCTCTCTGAAATCTTCTCAATAATTAAATAATGTCCTGCTTGTATTATGCACATGTGTGTATCCATATGATACTTTAGGAATTTAAATGAACATATTTCCTTTACATGGGACAAAACCTAGGGAACTATCAAAGATGGATGACAAGAAATACTGGTACACCCAACGGCGAAAGAAATGAATAATGACGTCAATAAGCAGAGAACAATGCCTGCTTCGAACCAACATAGTTTCACTCCTTAAAACAACAGAGAATGTAGAATAAAAAAGTAATTGAAATAGCGGTGTACAATTTGCCTACCATTATCTTTGCCGTTGACTGTACAAATACTACCACAACCAAATAACATTCCTTCTCCCCTCCTTCAAAGATTTTAGAGAAGGGTGTGTGCTGAAAGTCATTATCAGCCATCTACAGACCAAGGAAGACCTAGGAAGTGGGGGAGGGGGGGGAAGTAATGCAAAGAGCTTTACATGTAAGTTCTCAACTAAGTCGTTAGGAGGCAGCACTAGATAAAAGCATAATTTTTTCCCCAAATTCTGTCCCTCCGTTTGGTAGTAATGAGCGGCAGGGGGTTCCGTCGGACAGTTACAAATTACCCCCCAGCATTTCGGAAGCGTGCAAACAAAGCGGCTGAGAATCAGTGGCTCGCATTGACATTCCCCAGGCGTTCTAGATTTGGCAGCACACTTTGTCATACCTCTCCTCTAATAGCGTCCGGAGCTGAGTTTTCGGAACTATGAGAAGAGTTCGCGGCCAAAAGAGAGGGGTTTTTTTTCCCATTCGTGCATGTTTTTAAGGGGGGGGAGAAGCACAGATGGAAAGAAAAAGTTGGAGATGTATTTAGGGCACGAAATCGATGCTCCACGGTTAGTCAGTAGGTGGACGGACTTGTAGGCACTAAATTCTCTAGAAATGCAAATAGCAACTATAAATTATGAAAATAGGTAGTCACCAAAATAGATAGTAAATAAAGTTTGATTTCAATTTTCTTCGTCAGTTGAACAGTTAATGTTAGTTATTCGTACGGAAATTTCAGTTCATCACTGGGGGCCTCCCCGATTGCGTAATGGTAACGTCGTCGGTTTGTAATTAAGGTGTTCCGTTTTCGATACCCGATGGAGGCACATACTGGTTCGGATCCCACTTTAAACTGTAGATCCAGTCCCGATTAGACTTTCTCTGCATAAAGTTGACTTAAAAGAGGTTCGAATGGGTTCTATAATAAGATTGGGTTCCATAACAGGACCTGAATCTTTTTTCTAGCACACTTTAAATTCGGTCCAAGTTGCGTATTGTTTCATTTCAATACAAAACTAGGACTGTATTTAAATTGATCCGGAAAAAAGGTTCCTGGACAGTTTTTAAATTGATCTGGAAACAAAGGTTTCTCGACCGTATTTAAATTAATCCAGGAAAAAAGGTTCTTGGACCGAATTGAATTACTTTAAACTTAAAAAAAGGTTATTTATGGTCTAGAACCCATCTACGCTAGTTGATTTATCTCCTGAACAGGAATTGAATGTATTTAAAAATTCTGGACTTTTAACAAACCGGCCTGGAATGCAGAATTGTCAAGTCGATAGGCTGTCTTGACTGCCACGTGGAAATCCCAGGTTCGATTCCCAGGGTAGCTGATCTTAGGTGGGAATTTTCTTTAAAAAAATATGCCCGAATAAAATGTCTCTGTGGCTCATCCAGCCTCTCATCTATGCTTACCTGCATGCAGACCTGGGAGAAGGGGCACATCAGCTCCAATATGACAGAGACCTCCTGCTCCTTCGTGTAACTGTATGGGAGAAATATGTTTTTTCGGCCGAACTCGTAAAGTGGTTGATTTTCGAACTCGCCACTAGAGGCGCAACCACGAATTTTTGTCTGGGGGTGGGGGGCAAGTACCAGGATAAACGTACCAATAATAATAATTTTAAAAATAATGTTAATAATAATGTTACTAATAATGTTGTTATAACATTATTATTATTATTGTTAATTTGCTTTATTTTTCTTCGCTTCTTGTGCCCACTTTTGGCTAATTTGCGAAGATGGGGATGAGTGATGGCATGATGAAAATGATGAATGGATACTCGCAAACATCCCTGTCCAAGCCGGGATTCGAACCCAGGACCAACATTATTATTACTACTAGTAGTTGTAGTATCAAAAACGTTATTATCCTCGTAAAGTACGCAATAAGGGGGTAGAAGTTTGTGCTAAAGCATTTGTTTGTGTTTGTGTTCGAACAAACTATTTGAATTATTTTTTTAGCACGTTCAATTTCACATTAATAACGAAAAACAAGCACATAAACTATTTTTGAAAGACAGAAAATGCTTGATAAATGCTTTCCAAATATAATTCTTTTTTACATTAACATAACTTTCATGCACGATATATGTTTCACATATATGCAACGTGGAATGACATGGACACTAAATTGTGTACGTATTCAAAATTTCTTTAATAAATATTATATACAGTATATATTATTTAAATACATTACACAACCAATTCATCCATCTCACAAGAAACCAAGAGCAAAAATTACATAAATTATCTCTCAAATGTGCACGCTCCCTTTCCTCAAAACAATTGTTCATGCATTTAAAATTAAAAGAATTAAGACAAGTCTTATTTGTCTGTCTGGTGATTTACAATGCCTTACAGTGAAAAAATATAAATTGCGAGCGAAGCTAGCAAGAAAATTTTCCGAAAAGTATTTTTATTTTCATAAAATTTGAAGTTCTGGGCGGTAATTGCCCCCTGCAGATACACTTGGCCGTCAATGTTTGCCCCCCCCCCTACAACTTATTTTTGACCAATCTTGGTGGGGAGGGGGCAATGCGCCACTGCTCGCCACTGACGGCAGTTGGGTGGTAGCGGAAGTTGACGGACTCAGACTGTCATTTCTCTAGTCAATTTTATAGTGTACTGAAAATATGCAAATAAGCAAAACTCAGCTCCTAGGAAAACGTAGTGATAGTTCCTCTAATATGAATAGCTGTACACTCGAGAAAGAAACTGGTGTTCTTTTTATTATGATTATTTTAGATTATTCTGTCGGAGGTGGCTAGAGTAAGGTTATCCACTACTACCTTGTACTCAAGATGGACCACTAGTTTTTTTTTTAATATATAGCCTATATATATCGATTCAGAATATTCTGGTATGGATATAAAGAGTGATATACAGCGTGTCCACAAAAACACTCCTCGATTTTATTTGGTTATAAAATGAAAACTTTGAGGAATATTGTGTTCATTTTTTGGGTAAACGTGTAAAAACTCATAAAGTTTCATGTGATTGAATTTCATTACAGACACTCAATGTGTGCCCCACCTGTCACACGGCAAACATCTAGGCGATAATCGAGCTCATTCCAGACTCTGGAAAGCATATCGGGCGTGATTGCGTTTAAAGTTTCTGTGATTCTGTCCTGCAGAATTTCAATGGATGCAGGTAGGGGAGGTACGAACACTATGTCTTTGATATACCCCCACAAGAAAAAATCGCAAACACTAAGGTCCGGTGACCTAGGAGGCCAGGGAAGAAACACCTGATCATGGCGTCCAGCACGACCTATCCATCTGTTTGGCAGGACCTCATTGAGAAAGTTACGGATGTTACGATGCCAGTGCGGTGGTGCCCCATCTTGTTGGAAAAGTAGTCACCTACCTCAGTAAGTTGAGGCATCAACCAGTTTTGTAACACATCCAAGTAACTGTCGCCGGACACAGTTTCGCCTTCAGAGAAAAAAGGACCATAAACTCTCTGTTCAGATATGGCACAAAACACATTACACTTAGGAGAATCACGTTGTATCTCCAGCGTGGCGTGGGGATTCTCCAATCCCCATATCCGCACATTGTGTCTGTTTACCTTACCATGCAGGTGGAAGGTTGCTTCATCACTGAAAATGATCTTCGACAGAAGATTGTCATCATTTTCCATTAACTGCTGGAGATCCGAACAGAACTGCTGTCGCTTTGGACGGTCTTCAGGTTT
Source organism: Lepisma saccharinum (assembly GCF_977018435.1). NCBI lineage: Eukaryota > Metazoa > Arthropoda > Insecta > Zygentoma > Lepismatidae > Lepisma > Lepisma saccharinum. The sequence goes on along the minus strand of NC_139231.1, from coordinate 79,467,764 downwards.
TAACTTCTGCACCAATTGCAGTTTATATGGCTGAAAGTGCAAGCGTTTTCGTAACACATTGCTAATTGTACTTTTTGGGATTTGTAGTTCAATACTCGCTCTGCGCACTGACTTTTTGGGGCTCCGAACAAAGGTTTCCCTCACACTCTCAACAACTTGCAGTGGGACTGTCGGTCGGCCAGAGTGCCCTTTCCGCTTGTCACAGATGCACCCTTCTTCGACGAAATCCTTGTACCACTTCAAAATGGACTTGTTCGAAGGTGGTTCCACACCAAATTTACGCCTGAACGAACGTTGAACAGACACGACACTCTTTGTTGTGTGCAATTCTAACACACACCAACTTCGTTGTTGTTTTGAAAGCGCTATCTTGAATTTACTGCCCTCTAGCGGAAAAATGGGTCAATTTTAGAACCTGTAGGGAATAAACAAAAATATTTTGAGTTACTACACCTTCTGACACCATACTTACAAACATATTGCAAAAAGTTTTCATTTTATAACCAAATAAAATCGAGGAGTGTTTTTGTGGACACGCTGTATATTTTAGGAATCACTCAAGTATCACCCTTGAAAGATAATTTCATCCAAGTATCACCTATAAACTAAGGGAGCTCTGATACGATAGTCATCTGCGGGTTTTCACTCTATTTTTCTTGTCACATTCTGAGTGCTCTTATAAATTCTGTTTTATCACATTCGTGACAATAATTTTCAATGCACTCCTTGTATTTTATTTATGACAGCAATAAAGCGGTTTGTTTTCTTAAAGAGTCTTCCCCAGTATTAACAGACAGATGGAAATAGCCTGCGTACTAACGCATCCAGCTTAATTTTATAGCAAAATCGAAGCAAGGCAAAACAAAAAGCGTGTTAAAACACAAAAAATTATAGTCGCAGGCTCCATTGACAGTGAAGCCATATTTTGGAGCATCGCTTCCTAGTTCAACTGTACGCCTAAACTCGATTAGTCTGTTTGAACATAAACATGAAGGTTCATTGTACATATTTCTCCGTGCATCATTTTCCTCATCGTCATTTATCATTAGAAAGTAACATGTAAATTAGATGAATTATTTCTGTGATAATCACTATTCAGCAAGGCCATGAACTTATTGATCACCCCTCGTACATATGGCATATTGACCGACATGGGTTAAAAACAATGAAATCTATGTGAAATTACAGTTCCAAGAGAGGAAAGAAAAGTTTAATACTTTTTGCTAGTACACCAGATTTCGTAGGAGACAAATTGAAACACATTATCTCTTGAGATTTAAGTTAAATGTAGAGCGAAAGAAGTTTCGATGAAGGGAGGGAGGACGTTGTGCAGCGCCACAGCGGTGGGAAACGAAAGCTTCTATCTTGAAAGAATATGAAAACTAATAACGCCGTGGTTGCAATAAGTATGAAAGTGTGTACGCTTCATTAATTGTGGGCTAATGCGTTGTACGATAATACGCCCAGGGGCCGTGAGCTGAGATGAAAAAGCAACGTGGGGAAAAAAAAGAGAACCTTAGATAACGTCATATTTCATACAGCAGCGCCTCCGTGGGGAGTTTGGGTAATTAGACCGTAACACCAATAATGGCGGATCGAAGAAGACTAAAGTATAATGAAGACTTTAACGTGGGTGTAAAAAGGAAACCTAAAAGACCAACCGAGGAAAAAATATCTCGCGGAAAACTCCACGTTTCGGTTTGGAGATAGATAAAGGGAGATTACTGCCAGCGCTGCGCAGCGGCCGACGACGGAACTACGATTTTCTAACACTACATTCCTCCCCCCATTCGACTCTCTCAGAGTGCGGCTAGAAGGGAGGGAAACTAGAGAAGAACATTTGTAATGATGATGAGGAAGAAGTGGATTTATACATTAAAAACCGAAGCTGGACTTCACTAAAGGGGGGAGACGAAAATTATATGCCGAAGATTAATGAGGTGGGTGATTCTCATTTTTCATCCTTCCAGTCAATCTTGGGTAGTCATCGATTGATATCGTAATTCAACTGTTTCTATGGTGCCATTAAGTCTTTCTTCAATTAACTTCGGCGAAGTCGTTAAGGGATATCATCGTCTTGTTTTTTTTTTTTTTTTTTTTTTAGGTTCTGAAGTCTGGTTTTATGTCCAATGCTTATAGAAAGTGGGGGGAGGGGGTCGTCTTCATTCTGCATTAAGAAAGGAGAAAATAATGGAGATATGTCGGTCAAACTAAAAGCACAGAAAGGACGCGATCGTTGGAACGCATTCCTTTTTAGTCAGGAACGCTTCAATTTTTTGTAAAGGAGACACAGTTCGAAATTGTCCCTTGCTTAAGTGAGCGAGAATAGTATCTACAACTTTTTTGTACCCCTTTTTTCAATTTTGTGAAATTTTTAAATGTTCCAACTTTGGATAGTCTGGGAATTGCCTGTTGTTACTCTAAAGAACATGCTTTTAGAATCTGCTTTATAGTGAAGGAATTCTCTCGATGTATCAGCACGTGGCACTTCAATGATTTGAAGGACTGGCAATTATGACACCGTAATTTGGTTATAATCCTCTTCTTCATTCCGAACGTGATAATATGTGTGAGTTGAATGGGTCTTTGCTTATAGGGAGCTTGACCATGAATTTGTGATTCAGGGATGATCAGTAACAGCGCCGGTGAGGGGGAGGGGAGCTAACTACTTCAAAATGACCAGCCCACCTTCCAGCAAACCTCTAAAACTAGATTATATGCTCATTTAGCCAAAAAATTGTGTTTTTAATGATACTTAGGCAGGGGCGAACACTTGCTTCGATTGGATTGGATTGATTTGGTGTTTTAAGTCCACTTTATGCACAGTAAGACTAATCGGGACTGGACCTACGGTTTAAAGTGGGATCCGAACCACTATGAGCCTCCACCGGGTATCGAACCCGAAACCCCTTGATTACCACTGCGCCATCGGGGAGGCCCACTTGCTTCGAAAAAGAGGTAGCGGAAGGGAAGGTACATTACACCCACCAACCCCTTCATACTTCAAATACGGATGGATGGGTGACACTTTATTTTCACAATTCAGGGTGTTGACACAAATCTTCGATAAACAGCTAGCCATCCACCACCTAGACAGGGATAGAAGGGGCTTTCCTGGGTATATGGAGTATTCGCCACTGTATTTAGGCGTATACTAAATGTGACTTCCCTCATTCCTGGTCTCCCTCCACTCGTTCCTCCCGTCCCCCATCCCGTCTTCGTCACAGGGGATGACGAAGAGACGATTTATTCTTTGATTTTTGAAACCACTATACTTAGTGAATATTTTACATTAAAAATCTACAATAAGTCACTTTTTTTTTTGTTATAGGGTGTGCAAAATCGTCGTTGGCAGGGATGCAGGGGAAGGGAACCTCAAGTATCCTCCAGTTAATTCACACACTGATACAGGAAGGAAGAATGATGCTAAAGACGAGAATGCTTGTAATTAAGAGCTGAAATTTAGTAAACATTTCGCAGTGCTCATATTTCCTCTGTATCTCTTTCTTCTGCTCTTTCTTACCCCTCTGATTCTATCACTTTCTCTCTCTCTTTATCTTCTTAGTTCCGCTTTACACGGAACCATTTTCCTTAGCATTTTTGCTAGCATAAATGCTTCCAAAAATCTTGTAGTTTTCTTAGAGCAGACAATACTTTACACGGAAGTATTTCCTGTATCATTCCCATTAGCATTTGCGATTGCGATGCGAAGATAACGTTAGATGTGTTTACAATTGCAACAATTAATTTATTCGTCTATACTTGTAATTATACACTATAAAGTATGTATTTAAGCAGCGCCATTGATTTATACCTAATACATTTCATCTCGGTTGAATACTTATCGGCTTTTAAAAATGTGAGGTGATACAGTATTTACATTTATAACACCATTAAGCCTTGTTTCCATGATTATGAAAAACTAAATATGCTGACCAAGGCAGTAATTTATTTTATTAAAATCATAAACTAAAACGTAACGTTTCAACCTTCTAGCAAGGTCTTCATCAGACTCTGTATCAAGTACAAAAGTAACAAGATACACAAAAAGGGCATTATATATACACAAACATTACTCCCTCCAGACTATTAGAAAGTTGTTAGGAACTTTCTAGCAGGTGGCTTTCACTTTCCAACTGTACTTTCACCTAAAAGGCTAAACATAATTACTTTCATATAGAATGTGAAGAGATATTCATATAGAATATCTCACGCTCTCACGCAGTTGGAAAGTGAAAGCCACCTGCTAGAAAGTTCCTAACAACTTTCTAATAGTCTGGAGGGAGTCATGTTTGTGTATATATAATGCCCTTTTTGTGTATCTTGTTACTTTTGTACTTGATACAGAGTCTGATGAAGACCTTGCTAGAAGGTTGAAACGTTACGTTTTAGTTTATGATTTTAATAAAATAAATTACTGCCTTGGTCAGCATATTTAGTTTTTCATAGTATTTACATCTCACGCGGCCGCCATTACATCTGCACTCGTGACCTAGAGGTTACTTCTAATTGGTTACGCTACAAAAATGCTACTGAAATAGAACAGATTCTATCTTTGAGAAATGCCATAAGATCCAACTTTAAACTGTAGATCCAGTTCCGATTAGACTATCTCAGCATAAAGTGGATGTACCAGAAAATTTCCCATGTGCGGGCAAGAGCATGGGCTCTATATTCGGTGGACCGTACAAATAATTACTTGGGTTCTGTTGTTCAATATGAACTGACTGTACTCGTTTTTCCGATACATATATTTCTACTAATTCTCTTCTTCATTTTTCACTTATGCATTGGGGAGCTACAATGCCATCAAAGCAAATATTGATGCTTTTTAAAAAAAACATTCCCTAGTAACCGGTAAACTCCCTTCCCCCTCCGGGAAATCATTCCTAGCTACGAACTAGAGCTCTTACGCCAAGTCTGTGTCTCGATCCTTAATATTGCTCTAACTTTCTTTATTGTCTTTAAACAATCGTCTCGCGGAGATTTTCTTGTAAGAATTTGACTGAATTTCCAGCAGTGGGCGGTGGAGGTGTGAATGCTGGCAGAAAAAGAGAGAGAAAAAAACAAACTGCAGTATTGATTGCTCGTTGTTCTTTACGAGGGCGGAGAACTGTTGGGAAAAACAGGGTGGTGGGGTGTGACAGGTCAAACAGAGTAACGGTGGGGTCTCTCCTTTCGCTGCTCTCCCCAAAGTGGGAGAATATAAATTTGAAACCTGGTCAATAACGTTGGAGCTGGGAAAACTCTCACGGGCTGGAACGGAGAGGGTGGGAGGAGGGAGAATGGACACAGAGAGAGACAAAGTAAGTATATAATATAGTTGAGAAAGTAGCGCAGTCTTCCCTCCCGAAGCTGAAAAAAGAGGGTCGTGGGCGTTCCCAACCCTGACGTCACTCACGGGACAGAACTGACGCTGTCACCGACCTTTCCGCTTGTTATAGGATCTGCATTTGTGTGAAAGTGCCTTGTGTTTTCTTTTTCTGTAGCTCTTGTGTGATAGTGGAGAATTTTTTCCAACAACAACAGCATTTCAGGAAAATGCCGCGCAATTGTGCTGTTGCTTTGTGCCCGAACAACGCAATAAATACAGTAGGACAGGCACATATCCAAGCAAAAGTTTTCGGTTTAAACTAGATAAAATGAGGATTTTGGTTTCTTGTTGTGTGAAATAAGATAATGTGACGATAATTTAAGGAGAGAAATTATTATCAAGGCAAGATGGAGAATGTTCTGTAACCCTGTTATTGATAATAGCACGCATCCAAAGTGGGGTATAAGGGGCTTGACCCCCCCTCTCACCAGGAAATTTTTCAGTTTACATAAGATAAAATTAGGCTTTCGGCTTCGTCAATAATATGACTGAGAATGTTCTATAACCCTGTTATTGTTACTAGCGCGTATCCAAGATGGGGATCAGGTGGCTCGAGTCCCCTCAGGTAATTTGTCAGTTTACACTACATAAAATTACGTTTTTATCTTCTTGAATAATGTGACGATAATTTAAGGAGAGAAATGCTTATGAAAGCAAGACGGAGAATTACCCTGTTGTTGATAATATTGCACGTAAACTTTACTTGAGCTTTCAGTGTTGTCGCAGTTGCAGTGAACTTGAGCACTATGTAGAGACTTGTCAGTATTTGGAAGCTGCACAACAAAGGTAGCTCCACACGTAGGGCGATTCGTTGTAATTTCTAATCTCTGGAAGACGCGAGAGGGAATGTTCTTGAATAAGAGGAGTCGAACTACTGGCAATATCTATGAATCGTTTATCTGCGGAACATTCTAGAATATAATGAGGATAAATATACGTTAATTAGAACCATTCCTAAATAGATATTACTTTGACAGGATCTTGGATCCAATGAGAAAAATTGCTTTGTTTCTGACTTCATTGCCTTTTAAGTGTTCAATTCAAGGACTTGTTCACAATTTATTTGATCCTGTACAAGGCGTTTTACTTCAGTCTCCAATACGAAATCATAAAAACTTCTGGGGACTTGATTTCAAAAAATGTGTCCGAGATAACGAGTGGCGCTCCCACGATTTTCGGAAGGGAAAGTGGTTACGTATACTATTTTGGTGGTCAGTCCTCATTTTGCCATCTTTTCCTGTCTTTGACGTTCAAATAGGGCTATGACCCCACCAACCCTCCCTTGGGCACATCACTGGAGATAAATAAGTAAGCATATTGGGAGACGAAACATTAGATGTGTTGGGAACGGAAGGGTTTTCACTGTGCATTAACTGTTTCGCGATCCAACTGTATTCTAGAAGACTTCCTTTGTTTCGTGCCGTTGTGTGAGACTGCGGAAGCTGTGACAGACAATTTTGCACACTTGCTGCAAACATGGGAGGACAAGACACATTAGTAGTGTTCAGGCTCGAATCAGAGAGAAATATTCGAGAACTGTCTGTGTCCAGTTCGCAGCCCACAGCTTGAATCTCGCGTTGTCGCGTGGATTGTCCATCTCGTGTATGTGTAACAGCTTCGTAATAGCACTTCTGGTACACAGATGGTTTAATCCTGATCAGAAGAAATTGATAAACACACATACTGAGATGGTTCCTGCACACAAAGTTATAGCATGGAAACAGGAGTCGAGTGGTAAAAAATGTCCCGATTTCACGTTCTGATTAAAATGAGAGCCTTAAACAGTGACTACGATTTAGGGGATAGTTGCTCCCCATTTTCTTGCCTCCACACTATGTCCTCTTAATGCTAAGCCTTGTCTATCAAGAGAAAGTAAACTTTCCTCGCAAACCCCCCAGTTTTAGAACCAAATTGCCATCACTGGCCTTAAACATACAATACCCCTTAAAAATGGTGTTCACCCACCACGCCGAAAGGAATTCCTGGATACGTGCCTGGGTGTAAGCTAGTTTTCGTTCCTAAAGGATCCGATTACGTGCAAGATGTGGGTTTCAAAGTGAAGAGATTTGATCCTGTTAACACCAAAACAGCGACAGTGTGCTCATTGCATTTTCTGTGTGCCGATTACGAACGGAACTTAAAAGCAGAACTGCTAAGTATTATTACCGCAGCTTAATAGAAACGCTGTACCATGTTTAAATTTGTGTTGTTGTGTGGTGAATTGTAGTAGTGTTCAATAGCCAAATGGCATAATTGATCGGAGTTTACATGCCAATAAACGTCAGATTCGAAAGCGAGCAGTGGACACACTTGGAAGAGTTGTCTCCTCGCAAAAGAATTTGCATGGCACATAATTCAGAGACTTTGAGTACTGGAAATATACCCAATCTCCAACAAGATAGTGTGTTGGAAACTCTGAAAAAGAAATTAAAATGTGCTGAAGAACAAATAAAGAAACTGCAAACATTGCAGGATGATAGTGCTAAAAAAGTAACTTTTGGATTATAAACATGAAGTTGTAATATCTCGGTCCCAGTGATTTATCCAACAACTTCGCCCTAACACCCCACACAATGTTTTAAAAAGGACAACTTTGTGATAATTTTGGCTCTAAGTATAACTTTTCACCCCCATAAACACGAATTTACACTACTCAAATAGAAAATTCTGAACAAACCTCTCTGCTCCACCTCCGAGCCGGCTTTCGCGCTTTTCATTACATGTAATTCTACTGATAGTTAACTTTCAGCGACACAGTTTACTAGATATAGTCTGCTCTATACATATACATTTATTTATACACACACGATAGAACATTCATTCGATTTTAAAACAAATTTATTTCCGAAAACACGGAAGAAGTGTGAATTCCTATGCCGTTGCTGGTGCTCGTCTTTGACATGTCCCGTGGCTGACGTCATCCGTGGAGGTTTACGAATGGTTCCGAACTTTTCCGAACGCCAGACTGCACCTCCCTGGAGAGAGAGACAGAAGAAAAGAGAAAGTTGAGCGAAGAAAGATAAATGTAGGAAATTTTGCCTGGAAATGAAGAGGGAGAAAAATAATACAATTCCCCTCTCCCTCTCTTTCTGTAACACAGGCACACACGCGCACACATACGTATAGTCTACACATTAAATTCAAAGGAGGGCACCATTGCAAGCTTCAGGTGTAAATAGACAGTACAGTCACCGGCATAAAAATGAAACCTCTAGTTCCTGAAATACTGGCTTCTCTGCAATGCGTTGCCTATCTTTAAGGCATAAGCAGAACTTGCTGTTGAATTTGCCTCTCGCCTAAGAGAGAGGCAACACTTAAGGGGAGGAGATACAGTTACGCAATTGTGCATTTGCTTCAATATCGCCCGAATGGGTACTGCTACTAAAGAAAACCCCTGGGTGTATCAAGAGTATGTATTTCCCTCCATGTTGCAAGTGGAAGCGTTTATTATGTTGATTATTAAGCTGGACACGATATTTGATAAATATGACGAATAAGAATTTTCGGAATCCCATGTACGCGTATTCCTATTCATGTACGGCTAATCAAATGGAAGTTTCGACTTTTCCGCTTGTTAAACGCATCTTGAAACAGCCCTTTCCGTTGATGTCATTTTCTATCCCTTCGGAAGTTTGATATTCCCAAGAGAACAAATCAAATAATACTCCCCATAAGCCCAACGCATTTCTCCTTGCCTCCTACGGCCATCCTGGCAGTGTTGCCAAACCTGATGCGCATAAAAGAGCTAACTTTCACCTTAAATTGAGTCAAAACTGAGTTTCATGGAGCTAGATATACGAAGTGCTTCCTAGAGTAATGTTAGTTGTCAAAGGGGTGGGGCGTTGCTATTACCGTTAACTCTAAATTGATGACAACTTATTCTTAGTTTTCACCATCTAGATCCGGCGGCATCACCCATCTCATGGTCGTACGAAATAATAAAGAATAAATAATAAAGAATTCCCAGATAACAAATATAAGAGGGGATGATGCGACGCAGCCAGTATAACAATATCACGTCACGTGCAAAATGTATAATCATGTCAAAAGTTGGTCTACGTGGGCCGGAACCAGTGATGGCATCGTAGTGGAGCACGGCGGCAGGCGCCCCAGTTCACAGCCAAACGAGTGCACAAAGGAGCCAGACTTGGCTCCAAGAGAGCTAAGTTGGCAACACTGCCACGGGGGTAGAGCTTGGGAAGATCACCGTGGAGACTATCTCGCATGCCCTTAAACGCCATACAAGGAGGCCATTATTTCAGGAATTAGAGGTTTCATTTTTTATTGCGGATAACTGTACATCATAATTATTTAATATATAGAATGTTAGAAGACTTTTTAATACGTCAATTATAAAAATATCAATTAAGGATTGTGTTAATTAGGATAAATTAAGGATATCACAAATATCCCATTTCATCATTTCAGTTATCATTATCACACTGACTGGTAACCAACCTTCAATTATAAGCACAAAGTAAATATTATGTAGACTAGAAAACTTAATTTAAATGTGTATACTTGGTTTGCTCCTAGGTAGCTGGGAGTGGGAAGAGGTGGAAAGAACATGGCGCACTATGCGTTATAAGAATCTTGGGGGGAGGATACAAACAATTGAACCTTGATGATATAATAAACACTTTTAAACATATATTTTTTACTTCAAATTTTGTTTATCTTCGCACAAAAATGGAGGATTTGGCTGCTATTTGCTGTCGATATCTGGTTATTTAATGTTGTTTTTCTACCCGTAGTTTATGGGTTGAGTGGATGATTAGTGAAAGGATTAAGGATATCACAAATATCCCATTTCATCATTTCAGTTATCATTATCACACTGACTGGTAACCAACCTTCGTGGCGGAATGGTCATCGTAACGCATTGCGGGGTAAAGAGTGGCTGTGTCATCATATATTTTCACCAGCTCATTCATTCATCCTCATCGTTGCGATTCGCATATAAAGTAGAAAAGCATCTTAAAGTAACATTACGGAATAAGGAAAGAACTACTAAATTTTAGTGGTTTTGCCCCAATTTTTTTTTGTAAGGAGTCTGGTTTGGCAGCATTGTAAGGGGACACCGAGTGGTGAACCGGTACCACTGGCTTCCTAACAATGCATACAAGGCACGACAAGTAGAAATATTCCGTCTTGTTCAGCATAGATTTGAACCTAGAACGTCTGACGTCGGAGTTCATGCATAAAATTGGCACAGTGGAGTCGATCATTTTAAGGCAATTCTATTATTATATACTGTATTGCCTCTTGCAACTGAGAGAAGTAATTTATAGTGGGAATGAGATCGGATTCCACGCAAAACTACAGATTCAATAAGTGTTCACACACACACATACACACACACATATATATAAATTTTCCGAAAAATTTTATCTGCCCAAAATAATTTGCGTGAAGTACGATCGGCTCGGTGTCGTAGTTAGTTGAGTGTTCGATTCACGATCCTACCTCCAAAGTGTTCTTGCTTCGATTCTACATCAGACCAGCTATGAAGCATTCGTAATTTATCATATATTTTGTACAATATTCGCTCATGCCGTCGCAAAGTACTAAAGCCGACGAAAATAAATAGAAGATACCGCTTAAGATTAGGAATATTGACTCTCTAAAAAAAAAAAGTAACTATTTTGTTTTAAGGAGACGTGGTTCAGAATTAATGACACTCTTTTCTTGTCCCTTAGCACCAAACGACAGGAAACCATTAATTCGCATTGATTTACTGACCACATAAAAATATCCATTAGTTGCCAGTCATTGCGACAAATAAAAATACACTTAACTGTTTCTCGCGTGCGATAGAAAAAGACCGTGAACACCTCCATTAAAGGATTCTCCGTAAACACCGAAGAGTGGATTCATGGCTGCAGGCTAAAAATCAGAATAACTGCTAAAGGTATCGTATATCGATGTTAACACGCTGACATTACAGTGAACAGGTTTCACATCACAAGGCACTAATCGGTTGCCAAAGGAATTATCATGTAACCAAGGGTATACTGAGAGGTGTGGGAATTGGGATGTATTACCCCAGTCAACCGTGTAATGTTCCTCCACCGGGATTCGTATATATGTTCTTGGTTCGTATCCAATGTATTATTGTGCCTGTCACCTCGACTATTTCTGCAGCACCCCCATTCACACACACACACACAGTTGCGATTAACCTAGTGAAGCGGAAACGTAAGCACAATACGAACTAAATTTGGCAAGATAATACAACGCGCGTTGTCTTCAAGTTTCGTACCGCTTTCATAAACTGTGTACCTCCACCCGAACCGGGCGATCGAGAATTAAAATCAGAATTGAAAATTACAGTTCAGTCACCTACTAACAAATTGCAATTTGAAATCACCAAATGGTAGATTTACCACTTTCGAACGTTACCTATAAATTTTTATCAAGACATGCACCGTACGCAGGAGATGGGTGATTTTAGGTGGAAATTGCTTCACGTATTGTCCCAGCATGGAGTGGCTCTGGAGTTCACTCATCCTCACCTGGGGAAAACCTTGGGGTTAAAACAGCGGCCGGAGCGTGCAGATGATCACATCACCTCCATAGATAGCGGATATTGAATATGTGTGGCCTTACTTCCAACCCACTCAAGGGCCTTTAAGGCATGTTGCAGGATGTAACTTTACACTTTAATATATATACTTCATGACGAATACAACCACACGATATGGGATATATTCCCGGGTTCGATAACCCGTGGAGGCACAAAGTCATACGGCGTATTCAAGTCGCCTTGTTGTATGCAACCAGTAAATCAAGTATAACGGGATGCGTATAAGCAAGGGGCTAAGGCATAAATCCGATGTTTCCAGTTAACATTTTCAAGTATCAATAGGCATTTGAACATCGATTTGTGTGGATGTGCCATCACTCCCTGTTTTAAGCTCCGAACCTCCAAACATCCCCTCAATAGCATATATAGCAGCATAACTTTATAATGCGATAAATTACATGTTTTAATTTGTACTGTCCAAATTGTAGGTCCAGTCTCGATTGGCCCCCTATGTATACAGATACTGTTCTTAAACATCAGTCACAAACTATATCTTTGTTTTAGTTAGCCTCCTGTCATTTCACATTTTATTGTTATATTAGCATAAAATATGTTAGATATGCCATGACATTGGAGTGCCACATATCGAGCCATAAATGCGACAAGATTTTATGTTGTCTAAGAAAAGTTGTATTGCTGAATTGCAAGGGATGTGAGGGGAGGGGGAGTTGGTGGCATGGGGGGCCTTACACATTCACAATCCTGGTGAGTTATGCAGGTGATGAAATCAGCACCACTTCCGGCCGACCCCCCCCCCCCTCCCCAGTACACATTTATTACAGACTGAGCTGGACTGCAGGGGCATTACTGATAAGGTTTCTACCTGAAATACCCACCCCGTATCGAAGTCAGGCGCCTTTAAAAATGGACCATCCCGGCTCTAATTTAACCCTATTAAGATAATAAGAATAACATGTAAAAAAAACATTTAAGGATAGGTTTAAACTTACTGCAAGCTATGATTTTAAAGTGCCAAACGAACTGTATTGCATATAATCATAATAATAAATTAACTAGTATGCATGCGACTAATATACAAGTGGCGGTTAATGAAATTAAATATATACTTCATCCCCTATATTTCAGATACTACGGCGCCTATGCAATACATTAGAAGGTTCTTAGTGATATCGAGATACGAGACTGGAAGTCTGTACGAGATCTAGAGACGAGAAGGAGATCTTTCTGACCTCTCCTCGGTACCAATTATTTTGAAATTGGCTATTTTGTTCTCTGAAACTATCCTTGTCGGGTTGTAACGGTGTGCAAGTGGAGAAAATGCAATCAGATCAAGAAAGTATGTAATAACCCATTCCGGAAATGCACTTTAGTATTCCGAAATTTCCCCTCTCTTTATCATATCTTCATTTTTGCCCTCACGCTCTGCAATGCAATTTGATCGTTCCCCTTGAAAATTGACTCTCGGACCCAGACGAACACGCGCGGACACGACGGCGCAGCAAGCCAACCAACCGACCTCCTGGTGCCCGTAGTTTATTGGGTTCGAGAGTACATCCGGGCGCCTGCAACTGACAACCATTGTTCCGGGAGTTTTTTTTTTCCTACAGAGGAATGGTGTGGGAGGGGAAGACTCCGGGACCCCGGAGCAAGGGGAGAAGGAAAGAGAGAGAGAATGAGTGGCGGTTAGGCCGTTCTTGCTCCAGAGAGAAAGAGAGGAAGGGGAGTAGCCCAGATGTTAGTGGCAGCTCGTATTGAGGTTGTATCCGGAATAACGAAAAGACCCCTCAATTTGAACGGCTTAATAAGAACGATCAGGCGAAAGCAAATAGATGGGAAATAAGGTCTGGAGAATAGCTGGTGGTATGGGAGAAAAACAGAAGGATATTGAACAATTTTCCCTCCCCCTTTAACCACAGTTCCAGAACGGACTTCACCATGCTAGTCCTTTTAGGGAGGTAATCATAATCACACATACGTAGCAACGACAATAATTTGTGACGGTTTAATTATGATTTTTATGAACAAATACGAACAAGTATTAATGTCATGCTCACCGTGTAAGTCCATGGCGCGTAGCTTCAAACGTACGCGTCCTATGTTCCCAAGTTACGGACAGCGCCGGCCAATATAGTTATCTCCTAGTTCTTGGAACTATTATGAACACTATTTATATGATGTATGGGGTTGGTAACGTAGGATGCCAGGGATGAGTTTGGATTCGCTGCACGTGACGTAAACACATCCTTAACAACTTTTGTCAGCACCGCATCGCTCGGACCGTTGCAACATTACTTAATGGGAAAGGAAGATGACATGATTGGACGGTACGTGAGTAGCTGTATACTTTGGTCATCTTACGCGTGAACTAGCCCATCAGACAGTAAGATTTTAAGCATGTTTCAGGTCGACCCAAGTATAAGTATTGTTTCTATAGGCTTTTGTGTGACATTGTTTAAAAACAGCGGTTAGTGGGCGAGAAACACCTTGAGTATTTTTGTAGAGTATGAGATTCCGAAAAGAACGGTACGTTGGTTAGTTTTTAGCCACAGTCTCCCCAATTGAGTGTGCGAGCAGTATGAAAATTACTCACGAGTTCTGCCTCGAAATTCAATAAAGGAATTCGCCCTCTACGCCCCATTAGAAATGGAGACAAGTCTCTTACCACAAAAACAAAATGCCTGATATAGAGGGCTACGCCCTCCACTGCAGAGAGGCACACATACACATACATAACAACACCACACAATCCTGTATAGGACACACAAAATCTTGGGTGTGCGTCCAGATGCCACGAAACAATGCAATTTCCAGGGTGTTTTAAGTGGAAGAGGAGTTAGCACGTGAGTACTTACGGAAAGGTACGTCCCATATGGTATTGGTACATTACACACTCTCTCCTCCCTCACTGCCCTAAAGTTCAAGGACCGACGTGCTGCAAAAGCGAAGTGGGTTCATTTCACAATTTAGGTACGTCGTAGTGCTATCGAAAACCTTTTCTTTTAACTTTTTTTTTTTCAAAACTGAAATTATATCACCCTGATTTTCAGTTTTCGGATTGAAGAAAAAAACAGTTTTTCCGTTTCGATTTCTTTCTGTCTCTCACAACGATAAGGATGAATAAATTGCTGATATGGAAATAAAGGTACGTCAGTGTGTTAACCACGGTTCGAACTAGCTTCCTGGTACGTTACGTTGACTTCTACACCACGGAGGCCAGTTTTTGCAATTTCGTTTAGCTGAAACTTAGTTTATTTGCCTTCAAAATAGTTTTCCAGTTTCTGTTTTCAAAATCTAAGTTTCTTTCAAAGCATAAAGTGCCCAATAATTTCAACAGCCTTAGTCCCTGGTTGAACTACAACCATCCCCAGAGAAGCGATTCAGTACATATAGAACTTTCTCTCGGCCTCGTCTATCTCAAAATAAAAAGGCCACATCCGTTGACTTTTGAGCAGTCCATAGACCCTCATCCCCCCACATCCAACGTCTTACAATTGTGATGAGAAAGCATTTTTCTTCTTCTTTTCTCTCTTCTCCCGTCTGCAAAACTTTCTGCTGACTGCGTCACATTCTGAGGAAGGAAGTTGGGTGCCGGAGAATAAGACTTTTCACATATCTCGGTCATATATCCCCCCTCCCCTCCCCCTGCTTCCCTGTGACAAAACCCCATCATTCCGTCCTATCGGGCATTGTTTCCAAAAATTGGCAAAAGCACAAGATAGGAACGGCACTGCACTGTTTTCACAGAAGTCTCTTGTTGTCAAGGGACGTCACAAAGAATGTCCTACGCCATTTCTCTTTTTGATCGTTCCTTTTTCTCTTTATAAATTTGTGCAGGATGTGGCAACAGTGCTGAAAGCCAGCCACTACCAAATCGTAAAAATCGTACCCGGATCCTTATTACGGATATTTCAGGATCAGGAACCAGGGACCCGATATTTCAGGATGAGGCATCCGTATTCCCGAGCTGTGAATGGGTGTTCATTTGTTTTGTCCGTTAATATTATTCATCTTCATCGTCACGATTAGTTTAAAGAAGTAGAAAATGACAAAATAAGAAAATACCGAAAAAAAATCCAGGAAACAATATATAAAATAGACACCTCAGTCACAACAGGACTTCTACTGTACGCAGAACTGCAGTTGGTGGACATTTCTGTCCACTTCCATGCCAGGAAGAAATGAACGGTGAATACATACTCCAAAGTTATTTCCATACACAGGTCATGACTCGACCCTGAAACCTTCGTGTTGAGAGATCGTTAGTCGACCACTTAATGTGCTTGTCCGCCGATGACTCGTTAAAAAGTGTTGAGAAAACAAATTTCAAATGAAGAACATGATTCATATTTTGATATTGCCTTTAGCAATCATGTACACTCAAAATCGAATGAAACGCCCCCCTTACGGTTATGCAACCCGGAATTTTATATCATCTAGTTTCGCCAGGAATAGCAGCTCGCGAGAAGCGTAGTGTTTCCAACTCTTGAATCTAGCCACAGATTCACGCGACCGGGTGGAGATCTTGCTTTCCTCTTGATTTGATTTTAACGGACAAGAAGTTTATTTTGAGAATGTCTCTGGTAATAATAACAAGTGTTATTAACATTTATGCTTGAGTTTTTTATTATTCTTTTACCACTTCCGAACGAATATGTGAAGATTTTTTTTTTTCATTTTGCAATAACGCTTTCGGCATTTTTCCTTCAGTTATTCTTTTTGTTTTTAAATTTTTGGCGACATCTGATTTGGAAAAAGTTCCACGAAGTTTGTTTTAAGTGTAAATGCATCTGGACATACAGTGTAGAGTGGGATTCGAACAACAAATATGAGCTTCCGTCGCGAATCGAACCAGCGCTCCTTTCATTATGTTTTCTTTCCACGTTTATTAAAATTTGCTTCCTTCAGCCTACTTCCGATTGTCGTATATTTCAATTCGTATTCCCGTTTTTTTTCATTTGCATTGTTCGAGCCGTGATAACTTTCTCTCTTAATCTGGTTATTCGAATACTTTTATACTTAATTTTTTTTTCCTTTTCTCGATTTTCCCTTCGCACTCATTACAGATTTCGGTATCGCGCTTTTCCATATTTTCAGTAATTTAATTCTTTGACTATTTTTAATTTGCCCTTAGTCCGAATCAAGAAAATATGTTAGGAAATGTTTCCCGTGTAAATCTTATTGTATGGTGGTGCAAAATTGATGCCAGCTTTTTCTTGCGATAAGGGTTTTGAAAGTGCAAGGGTCTCATTTATTAACCATGGTGGGAAGTGGGGGGGCGGAGGGGTGCCAGAAACCTTCCAGTCGGAATATGCCTGAAACGAAAAGTATACATCGACCACAACGAAAAAAATCCTTGGGACGAAAAGTACCCGCGCAGATCTCCCTTCTTCCCTTCAGCTCGGGCCATAAGGAAGCATGGTCCACTCTCCCCCGCCCCTCCTCGCGGGAGTACGGTGCACAGGAGTCGTGGGTCTGCGCAGGTTGTTTTGCTTGTGGTTCCACTCTTCCATCAGCAGGTGGGTGCTGAGAAGGCTATGCTATCTGCGAGTGAGGGGGAGGGGGTGACGAGCAACACTGCCACAGCGAGTCGCTGTAAATGATTTCATTGTCTGTGCTGGGTGAAACCGGTTCTTGGTGCTCCTACACTTTTCCGATACATTTCTGCCAGCCTTTCTAGCGAAGCGAGGTCATATGTTCCAGATTCGAACTCTGGTCAGGCATGAATATATCACTGAGTTTGTCCCGTCACAATTTTATAAATTGATAATTCATCCGTATTATCGCGATTAACTCAAGAGGCAGAAGAGTGATGTAAAATAACCGAAATAGAAATTGATGCATTTGTGTCTGGTGCTAGTGTAACGACGAAGTTAACTCTTTATAAATGATGAAATAGGTAGCCCTTGCGATAAAAAAAAACACACACACACAAAAAAAATCCGACTTATCGCTGATCTCTTACTACATTTGGAATACAGCCAAGAGCGATGTAAAGCAATGCAATTACATTGTGAATGTTTCACATCCTATAGTCTTTCTTTTTCTCGTAGCGGGGGCGGGGGTTCATTCATTACAAATATCTAGGAATGGATTTAGCAGCAATCCGTGATATACTTAAATATCATAACATGCTGCGTAGCCAGGGTTCTTGGGTCCTAGCCTCTGATAATGAGTTTTTCTTTTTCGTTGTTTCTTCAATCTTCATCAATTTCCCTGAAGCATCATTCATCCTCTGTCGCCATTGGCTATATGTAAAAGTTGACATAAAATTAGTAAATTTTGAAAAGAAAACACAAGGATCTGCTTTTCTCATAGCTCGCCAAACATGCACATTTCTGTATTTTATGCTTTCAGCGCTATCATTATTCTTGGCAGGCAATGGAATTGAAGCAACTCTCACAACTAACGTAAACTACATATCACTCAGGCATGACAATTCTCGCGGGCAAAGTGGATTTTTTTGGCACATGGTAGCGCAATAACTATCTTCTGGCCTAGATTTAAATCCGTACTTTTTATTCCAGTTGAGTGATTGACTCACAATTTTGCTATTGAAGGTTTGGGTTGTATTTGGGTTATACGTATTGTGTTTTTGGTGCGCTAGGAAAAAGCAATCCCAAAGGTTTGCACTGAACAGAAAATTGTGTGCTTTTCCTCTCTCTCTCTCTCTCTCTCTCTCTCTCTTCCAACTCCGTCCCCATCTCTCACCCCAAGTCCCCACTATTTAGGTAAGCTGTTGTTAGAAACATATTTTCCGAAGAATATCCACATTGAAAATAATATTCCCCAATTGTTTTGATAGGGCATTTCTATTGCTCCGAACGAATTATCTCCGTAAGAGGACTAGGGCCTCCCCTATGGCGCAATCGTAGAGTCGTCACATTTCAATCAAGGGGTCCCGGGTTCGATACCCGGTGGAGGAACATAGTGGTTCGGAACCCACTATAAACTGTAGGTCCAGTCCCAATTAGCCTTTCTGTGCACTAGTGGACTTAAAAAACAACAATTCAATTCAATTCAATTGAATCATCTTATCAATATTTTTAAATCTGCATGCACCTGCTTAATTTGCTCAGTCGGTAACGCGTCTGACTACCATGCTCAAGGTCCCGGGTTCGATCCCCGGCCGGTTCAAATCCGGGAACTTTTCTAACGATGGAAGCGGCCCCGGCGCCCACCCAGCGTCGAATAACATGGGTACCTGGGGGAAACCCTGGGGGGTAAAGGCGGTCAGGGGCGTGATGTTGATCACATCACCCCCACTCACGACCGGATCAAGAAAGTGTGGGGCGTTACCCCCACACCCCCTATACGCCTTCATGGCGTGGTGCTATGCACAGGGGAACACTTTACCTTTTTACCTGCTTAATTTAATAGATTATACATTTATATTCATTGCGGGCAGAAATGTGCGAGAAAACAATGCATTTTTTTTAATGGAATGCATGAGTCAATAATAATGTATATTTTACGGTATATACTCTTTTATATTGCATTGATTCAATAGTATCCTTATTTCCTAAAGCAAGCGTGAGTTTCTTTGCACACACCACGCAGGCCCTGCTTGACGTAAATCTCAGATGCAGTAACTTCACGGTTGCCTTTGCCACCACGCTTTGGCTTTAATTCGAGCCCCGGTAGGTGCTTCGTTCGAGATCCTGCAGCAGTTTTACTCGTATCTATGCCTTGAGCATGTCACTTGCAACGGAACCAATAAAATGAAACTTTCTGCACCGGAATGGGCGTGAAACTCTACATGCACCAATGATAAGTTGTTTTCAAGAGGCATGTGCCACGTGCAGCATGTCCCTTCGGTCCGAATGTTCCTTTACGATATCATTTCATCATGCCTTACACTTCGGAATTTCCAAGAGAGGAGATAGTCCGCATGTTCTTGTGCGGGGGATCTGCTTTCAAGAGTAGATTGGCCAGCGAAGTCTTCCAATCGAAAACATTTGGGCGTTGATGGTGAGAGAGTGGGAACCTAGACAACTGAGAACAACGGAAGCTCTACTGACTCACGTGTTTCATGTTTCGGAGAGTTTAAGGAGAAGACCAAACATCTGCTCGTGGAATCCTTGCCTCGTCGACTAGATGATGTGCTTGAATCCAACGGCGGGTGAACACAGTATTGAAACTCCGCACTGTTTAACCGATGTTCTTTGCTACATCCCAGAACAAAACTAATAATTACACACATCTCCATATGCAACTTATCTTTCCAATTCTTTCTTATTGATACCTTGGTGCTCTTGCTTACTTTTTCGCACACCTGAACCATTATATTATATTCTATAATATTAATATTCACATTATTGACAGATTTGATTCACATGAAATTCAAATGCGCAGCACACATGCACCCATTCCTAACACTTAACTGTTAGTTACATTACACCTATCACGTTGCCACAGTTCTAAATCAGGGCTGTCCAGGGGGAGGGGCATTATGGCGCAGACTGTGATGGAAATTTGACTGAGTAAACAGGGCACAAGTTGAATTATGTCATCAATTAGCCATTGCTGTTATACAAATAGTCATTTGTAGATTGTCAGGGGAATTGTTACGGGTAATAAGTAATATTGGTGGGGGGGGGGGGCGATATCCAACTCTTACATATTAGGCCTTAGATTGATAGGGAAATTATGGTGGGCGATTAATGAAGTTAGTGAGATTTTAAGGTAGCGGGATTGATAATTATTTGGGGGGCAGGGAATCCCAAGTCTTGTGTATTACTATTACGTCTTAGATTGCTTTTTTGGAGGGAGCAATATCAGCAGGAAGTCTAAAATTGGCATGGAAATTTTGTTGGGAAGATTGAGTATTAAATTTGAGGTGGAGGGGAGGGGAATGAAGTTTTGATAAAATGGTATGTCTTAGATTGTGAAGGGCTTTCTGACGATTAAGAAATTGACGAAGATCCGGGCGGGACTCGAACCCGGAACATTCGGTGTCTGGATCGTTAGTCCACCACTAACCGCGCTTGGCCTCAGAGCCGGTTCTCTTTGGTGGCCAAGCGCGTTAAGTGGTCCACTTCCGATACCACGAAATTTCCGGGTTTGAGCCACAGCTTCAGTATTGGTATCATGGCATCAATTTAATCTAATCGTCACTCATCCTCATTAGCCGAAAGTGGCAGAAGAGCTACTTAAAATAACAAAAGGTACAAAAACAACTTTAACACTCTAGTAATTTCTGATCTATAGATGCGTATTAGCTTTGATTGTTGACTCTTGAATTATAAGCTTACGATTATTATTGTTAATATAAATTGCCATCCATCAACAGAAGGACGGACCAATCGATCATTTAATTCATGTCGTTTTTTTGGTATTTGTTGTCCCTTCGGATCAGCTTCGAAACCTAAGGAAATTATTAGATGTTTGTCTGAAGTTAGTGACAATGGTTCTTTAAATTCCTGTAGGTCTTTCAGCTGACGCGGGAACCACCTTTATGGCAGTGATCCTCTGTTGCCGCGTTTACCTACGAAGGAACTCGTGGTCAATCAACCAATTAGGCCTACCGCTTGGGCAAGAAACGATAACTTCACAAAGCCCTCTTCTCCGAAGCAGCCAGCAGGGAAACAGGATTTTGTCACAATAACCCTTTTGCTCTGTGAATGAACACCGGTTCTAACAACGTTTCTACTTAATTGGACATTATCCATTGTTTTTCCTTTTGATTGAACATATATTCTATCTATATATTTCGAGACATTTCAAGAGATCACCTCTTCTCTCATCTTCAGGCGAACAATTTTTGCTATGTCTGTAGTGTGATTGGAACTATGACAGTCCATGATTTTGCTCCAAATCCGGTCCGCTAACCAACCAGTCTTAGATGCCCATTCGAAATCGACAACTATAGAGCAAAATATGTTTGAAGTTAAGATCTTATTGAATGAAACATAGCTCGACTCACCCTCACATTTGCATTTTTTTAGATAACTTGCATGCACTTCGTATAGAAGACTGAAAATTCACACTATTTGGCATGGCAAATAGACCTTATTCCAGCTTCGCTGAAAGTTCGATGTATGTAATAATTATCAGTCATGACGTTCAACGCCCTCTGCGCGTGTGTTGTGATGGGTTACCGTGTTTTAATTCCATTTCATGCTCAGAAAGGCTACCCGAAGTGGGACCTACAGTTGAAAGTGAGATCCGAACCACTAGGCAGTTGTGTCTCCACCAGGAATCGAACCTGGGACTCCGTGATTATAAGGGTTTAACGAGTTCATGGCTTTACAGTTTCGTGAATTGAAGGAAGCCAAGGTGAGAAAAATGTGAAGAAATGTCTTCTACACGGAACTAACTATGTGTGTGTATGTATGTATGTAAAACTTTCTAGCACATCCATTTTCCTACCTTCATTTTATCATCATTACGTTGAATTTTGCACCAGTGATTTTTCACTACGTTCTAGGTCACGTCACTTTGAGTCGTAAAGTATTGTCTGTAATTTTAGCCTCTCACCCAAGAATTTTTAAGGTGGGAGAAGGGAGGTGGGACTCAACTTCTGGAAAAAATAGTGCGAGTTCAATTGAGAATACGAAAATGGAGCGGAATGATTATATTGCTAAAATATCTTCAGGAAAGTAAATCCTAAAATTGAATTCTGCCTCTGAGTGAGTCCATGATATTGTTTGTTTGAAGGTAATATATTAAACATGACTATCAGCATAACCGAACGCATATATGAGATGATTTATTAGTGTTACCAGGCTAAAGGTGTGGAGTGCGGCCTATTGCCTCCTTATTACGGAATTCCACATGTAAAAATTGATCAGCTCTTATTGCGAGTAACCATTATAGGCTTAGACCAAATTCTGGCGTTTATATTTCAATTCACTTCCTCAACAAATCCTTTCTCGATTGACTAGATTTTAAGCGGAGCGTCATTCAGTTGTCTGTCAGTGTTCTTTTTTGCAGAAGCAACAGCAGCTCGCTCGCACCCACAGTGCCCCGCCCACTCGACGAGACGCGTTGTCTGTGCAGTGCAGAACAGTGACAGTGTTGCCTCTCTATTCGATCTTTGTATTCTCCTTTGCCTGCCACTACACACACATTTCAGACAATTCTTCCCATACAACAAATGGAAAAGCAATCAGGCAACTGTTAAATGGCTCTTTTCTAGATTTTGTATTAACACTTTCCACGGTCAAGATATGTTAACTTGGTTCTGTTTCGTATTCCCACAATTTGGCTTCGTGCAGCAGGGGTTTATATTGCAAGCTTAAAAAAAAACGTAGGCAGGTATTTTAACATTTTAATTTTCATCAGTTGCATGATTGTATGAAAGAATATGGTGGAAAAATACACTACTTAAGACAATATCACTAATAATAATTGGCCGCGTCTGTGCCCGAGCGTGGTAAGCCGTCGGCTTTTGATCTCGCTGCCGAAATTCCCGGGTTGGAGTCCCGGCCTGGGTATGATTGTTTATGAGTGTTCCTTCATGCATTTTATCATACACTAATCCTCATCGTTGCGATTAGCCAAAAGTAAAGTAAAAAAAGAAAGATAATACTAGTAATAATAATAATATGAATCTAGCCCCCATGGTTTCTTTATGACTGTCCTCTTATCAATTTCATCGAGTCATCATTCATCCTCATTGTTGCGATTAGCCAATAAATGGTAGAGAAGCTGCGAAAAATAAGATGTAAAATAATAACAGAATTTTCTCCGCAGAAGAAAAAATAAATGCTCCAGAACACATGCAATACAGGAAAAGAGTGTCCTGTAATGTGAGTCTGTAAACCAAATGTAACTCACGAATGAAGAAGTTTACGTTAAGGTTTCGTCTTCTACGAAGCAATACAGGCTTGGATGGCGCAATGGTATCGTCGTCGCCTTGTAATCAAGGAGTCCCGGTGGAGGCACAAAGGGGTTCGGATCTCACTTTAAACTGTAGGTCCAGTCCCGATTAGTCATACTGTGTATTGTGGACTTAAAACACCAAATCAACAACCAACCTACCAATACAGGGTTGGAAACACTACAGTTATAGGTTTGGAAACACTGCTCTTCTCGGGAACTACTCTACCAGGCGAAACTAGATGATATAAAATTCCGGGTTGCATAACCGTAAGGGAGGGCGTTTCTTTCGAATTTGTGTGTACCTGTACATTTTTTAGTTTTCATATGCTAAGATATAAATACAGAAATATATATAGATCTACGCTTAAAATACCGTCCTTAAAGCCAGAAATTGTCATACCGACAACTTCAAAGCAATACCAATCATCATATCACCTTACTATTCTCTGTCCGCTAAAGGAACGAAGTCAGCGTAAACAAATACACATAGCTTGTGAGAACTCCTATTGGTTTTTCGAATGGCAGCTGTGCAGAAATCTTCCGCGTAGGGATACCTAAGTACATGTCAAAAAGTCATACCACTCAACTTAGCTGCCATATTGAAGTTAGGAGCTATACAAGTGAGACCAAAATAACATCAGAACTAACAGACAGGAAACTTTTTCACAGAAGTTACGTGGTTTTGTTTACTTCAATATCGTTCTTATGCTGGATGGAGAATAGCGTAAGGGCTCCCGATCAGAAGATCGCTGGTTCGATTCCATGGCGCTTTTATTATTTTCTCCGACTGATAATGTCAGTGGCAACCGTGAAGTGTGCTGCACGGTTGCATACAGTTTTTCGAAGACTCGTATCGTCATAACGAGACCTCAATGAGCAAAACATTATGAAGCAAAGTTGTCTTGACGCCATACAGGTGTTCTGAATATTCGTTGATGTTGTTCAGCAACACCCTGTATAGCATGGACATTTTAGGGAGGAGGGTGCTCGTGTTATCCAAACGCATCCACCATAAGAAGTCCAAAAGTAATAGTAAATTGTTAATATAAGGGTTGCCCGAATGAAATTAAGAATTTTGTCGTAGCGCGTGGCTTAACTACGCAGAGCTTTGTGTTTGCTCTGGTAGGTGGCGTTGTATGTAAGGAGAAGGCAGAAGGTGTTAGTGGAGCCGAAATTTATCGTCGTATGAAGAATGTGTGTGGGAATGCCAGTCTGTTACGCAGCACAGTGTTCAGATGGTGTGGTGAATTTCGTGAAGGACGTGTGCGCACTGAGGACATACCTAGACCTGGTCAAGCACACTTAGCCATCACCGAGAAATCAATTGCAGCCGTAGACAACTTTGCAAGGGAGAATCGCCGAATCACCACCCGAGAGATTGCAGAAACATTATCGGTTTGGATACCACAGGTGTGATTATAATTAATTCAATACATTTCAATTTGTGTGCCGTGATCTGCTGCGGCGTTTCCTCTGGGAAGTCCTCGACCATCCTCCCTACAGCCCAGATCTCTCGCCCTGCGACTACCACATCTTCGGGCCACTAAAAAAACATCAGAAGGGCCGCCGGTTCGCCAACGATGCTGAGGTCGTTGAAGATTGGTTTCGCAGTCAACGACGGACGTTCTTCCCTGAGGGTATCCATACCCTTGTGGCGCACTGGGGCACTTGCTTGAACAGACAAGGTGACTATGTGTAGAGGATATGTCACCCATGGATCAATTTTTTTTTTTTTTATTTATTTGAGAAATCCTGAATACAGAGTAAATCCATTTTATATCAGGATATCAACAGCGAGAAAAATAGAAATTAACAAATGAGAAGCACGCACACATATGTAACAAGAATAATACAATAAAAATAATAAAAATTAAACAATAATAATAAAACAATAACAAGGGTATAACAAATATTAATTTCTCTTCAGCTGCTTGATGCACGCATTTCTGAAAGCCTGCTTAGATAGATGGAAGCCTGGAGGATCAACTAGTGTATTGTACTTGTTTGTAGCCTATAGAGAAATGACCTTTGTTCTAGGGATAGCCTTGAGGCTTTTGTGTAAAATAAGTTGTTGCATTTGCTGAGGTACGTGGGATCCGGATGTGAAGATGTGGCAAGAGTTCGTTAGTGAAAAGTTGTCCATTCATGATTTTGAAAAGAAATGTTAGATCTGAAACTTGACGGCGAAGGGACGGATCGTGAATTTGAAGAGTGGATAGAATTTCATGTTAGGAAAAGTTTGCAAGGGCTGGACATCTATGTTTGACTATTTTGATAAAGAAATTTACCACTT
This sequence comes from Lepisma saccharinum, assembly GCF_977018435.1. NCBI lineage: Eukaryota > Metazoa > Arthropoda > Insecta > Zygentoma > Lepismatidae > Lepisma > Lepisma saccharinum. Next base: position 79,441,727 of record NC_139231.1, on the reverse strand, counting down.
TGTTTGTTATCTTTATATTGCTAACACAGGCCATTGACCAAATACAGGAACCATATTCAAGAATAGGTACGACGCACGATGTAAAGTAGGTTTTGAGGGCAGAAACATGTGTGATATCTGTAAATCTGTAAATTAGCCCAAGGGTTTTCATGGCTCTCGAAGTTATGTAATCTATGTGGTGGATGAAAGTGAGTTTGCTGTCGAAAATGACTCAAGATCTTTGTTCTGTTGTACGAACGGGATGATTTTGTTGCATAATCTATAGGATGGTGCTGTAAAATTGGATTTGAGGGTAAACCTCATAAAAACGGATTTTTCGGGATTTATTTTCAGATTCCAGTCTTGGCACCAGCGTTCAATGTGTGTGAGATTGTCTTGCAAGGAACAAGTGTCTTCAACTGAAGCGATGTTTCTAAATAACTTACAGTCATCAGCATACAATAAAATTGAGCATTCTGGAGAAATATATTCATGACTATCGTCCGTGAAAAGAGTGAAACACAGGGGCCCTAGAGAACTTCCTTGAGGTACACCGGAAACTACAGGGAGCCATGACGAAGAGCAACCAGATATGATAACCCTTTGCTTTCTATTGTGCAAGTAAGATGAGAGTAATTTAAGAAGAGGTCCGTGAATGTTGAATCTGTTTGAAAGTTTATGGATGAGTTTTGTATGAGGGACAGAGTCAAACGCTTTAGAAAAATCTAAGTAAACGACATCCATGTCTTACTTGGCACTCAGGCAGTTAACAGCGTTGGTTAGCAAAGAAGCAAGGTTTGTGTCACATGAAGCATGAGGAAGAAAACCGTGTTGAGTGGGAGAGAGGAACCGAGTAGCATGCGCAAGGATACGATTGGAAATTATTTTTTCGGCTAGTAGTGCAAGTGCAGGAAGTAAGGAAATTGGACGATAAGAAGTAACGTGAGTTTTGTTTCCGTGTTTGAGTATAGGAACTATATTTGCTTGCTTCCATGCAAGAGGAAATACACCCTCGGAAAAACATTTGTTAAACATTATGCTGATTGGTTTGGATAGAATATGGGCTAATCCTTTATGTTCGTTTATTCCAACCAATAAATCATTAAATCATTGCAGAGCAGAGAAAAACCAAGAATCTCACTTTCATTTGGGCAACCCTTATAGTAAGTATGAGGGTTTAAAAATAGACCTTCAATGAAAAGGCGATGCCTAAAAAGAAGTATTCTTCCAACATTAAGATAAGGTTGTAAATTCACTACTCTATGAGCTAAAGTATAAAATCCTGATTCCTGATCATAATTATTGTTAATGGATAACATATATTGCATAAGATTTTGGCATAGACTCGCATGCCAGATGTGCGTTCAAACAATAAGAAAACAAGAAACGTGCTTGTGTGCTACCGAAAAGCATAATTCACTCGCAAGTTGTTGATATGTCGACGAAATAGCCCTTGCACATTCCGCTTAACTCTTCGATTTGGCCAGCACGGACCAATAAAACCCTTCAACACCAGCAGACACGATTAACTGTTGATATTTAGCGGCGAGGTGTCGTGATCTCAAGATTACCTGCGTACGAAGTGCCATCTTGCGGCATTCCTTCGCACTACTTCTCCCCCTTGTACGATTTATAGTTAGTTGGTGATTGCAGGCAGAGTAATGTATGTGATGCTCAGCGGAAGGGGGAGGGGATGTGTAAGGGAGAGTGCTCGCACGTTAAATTTAAACCAATCTGCTTCATCTATTTTGGTGGAGGGAAGTTTCCTCCGTCAAGGAAAAAATGCAGCAAGAAGTATGAAAACTTGCCTTCTAGTATTACGAAAGATGCTCGGAAAGTGGTAAGAAAAACTGCCGTTGCTTCAAATATCCCTTACAGTTACAATAATCCCTTAGAGCAGATAGAAAACCTTCTTCAAGTACATGAAAATATCCCTCAAATAGTTGGAAAATCCCTTCGAGTATAGTTGGACACGGTCATTTCGGATACTATTGGTTGGAAAAAATCTATTACGCTGGTTAGAAACAATCACTTTGAATAAATTCTTCAGGATATACTACATGATAAATGCATCTAGCACTACAATGACATTCAGGAAGATATGTAAATATTGATGCATATCGAAATCGCTACAAGTATCGCGATCTTCCGAAATACCTGAATTCGATTTATTCAAATTTCGTTATCTGGTTATTAATATTTCCCTATTCCCACATTAAGATACCCTCATGCTTCCATTTTTCTTATTTCAATATTTTTGTACCTAATTTTGTAACAGATATGCTGTAGTAAAGCATATCTTCTCCATTCCTCGGTTTTATTGTATTAGCATATTTTCTTTGTATCTCCGTACACCGTTCCTCTCCCTCCCTTTCTGTTGATTATCCATCACTAATATTTTCTTATATGCTTGTGTATCTTTGTCTTTTCCAGTGTCCCTCTTTCTTTCAATTTATTACTCTTTATCTTTCTCCGTATCTTTGTTTGTCTCTCTTTATCTTGTTCTTCTGTCTATCTTTTATCTTTCTCTTTCTCTACATGTCCCAGTCTATCCTTCTCTCCTTCCTTCCATTCTTTGTCTCTTCCTCTTCTGTGTCTCTCCCTCTCTCTTTCTCTCCTTTCCTGTTTCTCAGTTTCGTTAATCCTCTCTCTCTCTCTCTCTCTCTCTCTCTCTCTCTCTCTCTCTCTCTCTCTCTCTCTCTCTCTGTCTCTCTCTCTCTCACACACACACACACACACTCACACACCACAAACACAGAGAGTATGCTCGTGAGGGATTTTTAGCTGCCAAAAGGGAATTCCTTCGACACGACCTGCCAACACTGCCCCTCTCTCCTCTTGGCGTCAACCGCTGCTGGAATGAGGAACCTGAAAAGATGGCGAGGGCCGCCGGGTCGCCTGATTTATACGCCGCTGCACACGGAGTTGTAAGCCAGGTCCTTCGCAGGAGGACAGAGTGTTCGCAATTAGTGCGCACCTGCTGCCGTAAGTCCTTCCCCCCTTTCTTCTGGCCTAAATAGATGCCAAAGGAACAAGTGCGGCGACGGCAGCGCCAGGGCGGAAGGTTCTTAAATCAACCATACAGACGGTATTACAGAGCTTCAGAAACGAGGCAATTATACAATCGTATATCATGTTGACTGGGTACAAGAAGGGGTTTTCCTACAGCTCTGGAAACGTGCTTTCTACCGCCCGATCTGGTATCACTGCGCACAAGTGTACATGGCTAATTTTCCACATCCATGCTTCTTCCGTCCTGTCTTGTCGATGTTCGCGGTTTAGCGAATACAAAAATGGTCGTACCTCCTACAAGCGTTAATCAGTTTTTATCTTTTCTCTAATTAACGTTACCTATCGAGTACTAAAGGGTGTTGAGGGAATGGAACAACTGGCTTGATCGTAAATCTCATTGGATGTCTCAGTTTCTTGGTTAGGTTGTGCAGATTGGAACGCCGCACTGCACCCTTTACTTTGCTTCGAGATTTGATAGCGACCTGGAACAAGATCTAAACGAGTACATCGCACCCCTTAAAATTATTAAGCTTGGAGTATAGTGTCCCTCAAATGTTAGGAGATGCACAACACTCCTTTCATTTTAGAAGGGGAACACAAGCTTCTCAAATTTTTAGGAGGGAATACAGAAACCCCTCAAATTTTTAGGAGAGTACAGAAATCCCTCAATTTTTTAGGAGGGAGTACAGAAACCCCTCAAAATTTTTAGGAGGGAGTACAGAAACCCCTCAATTTTTTAGGAGGGAGAACAGAAACCCCTCAAATACTTAAGAGGGAGTACAGAAACCCCTCAAATATTTAAGAGGGAGTACAGAACCCCTCAAATTTTTAAGAGGGAGTCCAGAAACCCCTCAAATTTTAGGAGGGAGTCCAGAAACCCCTCAAATTTTTAGGAGGGAGTCCAGAAACCCCTCAAATTTTTAGGGCGGAGTACAGAAACCCCTCAAATTTTTAGGAGGGAGTCCAGAAATCCCTCAAATTTTTAAGAGGGAGTACAGAAAGAAACCCATCAAATTTTTAGAGGTACAGAAGCTCCTGAAATTTTAGAAATTAATATAGTACCACCTCATTAATGCGAGAGCTAGAGTATGTGATCAAATGTTTAGGGTGGGGTACAACAATACAGCTTCAAATTTTGAGGATGAATTACAGTATCTCTCAAACCTTCATAATGAGTTACAGTACTTTCTAAATTCATCAATCAAAATTGTACGTTTTGAAACGTACACACTTTAAGTATGTTTGAAAAGTGCGAGAAGCTAATTTAAAAATTTCATTTCTACCACACATTTCTAATGCTCGATCTGAGTTCATTTGAAAGGTAAAGAAATTAGTCTAATACGTTTTTCTCTTGCCTCGCTTGTCTCGAGATTATATCAATGTCTTGAGAATTGCAATTTTCATAATGTGCCGTACTGTCTTGCGGTACAGAGTTCGAAAATGTTATAACAATCCGAAAAAGAAGGTGAAGAAAGAGGCAGATTGAGGTTCAGTCCTGTACAGATTGGAACCATCATAGGGCTGCATTGATTGGTGTTTCAGAGCGAAGGTCTTGGATACGAATCCCGAGCTTTCTCAAATACTTTCACCAAGTGTTCACATTCACACATAGTTACGATGAAAGAGATTGGGCAGCAAAAGGTATAGAAAAATTACTCATTCAATAATCTGGCAAAATCAGTAGTTCTGTGGTAAGAAGATTCAAGACTACTACATATATTTTTCCATGTATAAATAAAGTTAGGCGCCAAACTAAGCATTACAGTCGCATTTCGCGACCTCCAATTAGCTCCTGTATACGGTGTGAAAATTTGTCAGTGTTTTACGTGGACACCCTGTATCAGCATGTTGGCGACTATGCCTTACCTTGCTTAAGATATATCTCAAACAGATCAGCTGTTAAGAGGTAGGGGAATATCGAAAAGGGAGCAGAGGAAGGGTAAAAAAAAAAAGAAAAAATAATTTGAGTTAATCCTCTCCTGCAGACCCGACGGTTGATGAGCTCGCCAGTCCATGATAAGGCCGATTCCTGATTATTAGAGAAATGGAATGAAGTGCCGGGATTTGGAACCCCCTGGAAAGGGGGGAGGGAGAGTTTAGGACTAGAGTCTCAATGCAGTGGATGGGGGTTGCCGGAGGAAAATGAATCTAGAAGATAAAAAAAAGAAGATCGAAAAAAATTAAAAAGGGATTCTGCTAGTGACAGCTTCAAATCGTGGACTCTTTCTCTTCTTTTTTCCATCCTCTTTCGGAAAAAAGGAAAATCGTTTAAATCGCCTCCCTGACAAAGTTTACTAATTACCGTGCCCATTTCGTCTCCCCCTTCTTCCTCTGCCCCTACCTCTCCTCCGCTCAAAACGGATCCTCCAATAGATGAATCTGGCGTCATTATAATTTCAGCTTGAAACTCCCCGAAAAATCTTCATTAACTGCGCATGCGCTGAAATTTAAGTACTTTCTACGTCATTCCTCAGTTCTGTCCTCTCTCTTCCTTCAAAAACACATCTTTCCTTTCTCTTTCGGTAATTTCCCTGTCAAAGAAGGATTCCGTCCCATAGAGAAATATGTATCTTAAAGTCAGTGTTGGCAGCCAACATAATAGTGTTAATTCTCGTAACAGATACAATGAGATAAACATTTTGGTATACTTTATATCTCCAAAAATAACTCCTGCAAAGGGGGGACCGCGGTTTGCAACACTGCCTTTCTCATGGGGTAGACCGATCTCTCAGTGGCTCTTTCCCGTTCCTTCATAAGGCTCAATAGAAGTGCGTGTCTGTAAAGACGTGTGTGAGTGCTTCCTAAAGTTTGAACAAAGAAAACAGTAATGGCAACCCTAACGACCTTTTGCCATTCCTATATCACGTGTAAGTTTTTATGCAGAGGACTTCGGCTGTGTTCGGTTAGTTTTCTTTCGCGTTCGGAGTTGTTTCGTGCGAATCCGCTGGCCATGCTTTCACAGCTAGCCAATCGCGACTGCAGAAGCTAGCGCTTGAGCGATAACCGAAGTTATCCGATGCTTCCCGAAATTTTGCGAAGAGAACCGAAGCGGTATTCACAAAAATACAAATAACGATAGTTTTCAACCTAAACGTAATTTCGTTCCGTTTCTCACGAGTCATGTGAACGTGTTCAGGTTTATATCCTCTCGAACTCTCGCATAAGTCCGTCTACTCTCAATTTGTCATGTACTTACGAAGTAATTAAATCTTTCATTATTTTGGAACTAACATATAAGGTCTTGTTACACTTTTCAGAAGAAGCTCTCACTTTGAAGAAGAAAGACAGTATTATACATTTTGAAAAAAACGAGACCTGTTTATCCGAGCTCATAGATCATTCGAAAGTATTTGAGTAAATTGTAGATGCTGCTGTCTAGATACTTAGAATGTCTGTGATTTCTCGAATGTGAAGCCGCACCTGAAGGTTGTGAGTTCAAACCCAGGCCTGGCAACTGCTTGTCCTTTGAGTTTCTTATTTCGCCGATTTATGAAATCATCACCCATTCTCATAGTCGAGATTAACATAACTACGTGAAAGAGCGACCAAGAGAAAGCAAAATATAAATACAGCGGCGAATGAAACTAACATAGATTCTACTGCTTATCTGAGATAGAGCTTATAAACTGTTTCTGTATAAGCAACCCTAGGGATCGCCTAGCCTCTTATCAGTTTCTACCTGGAGGTCACCCTGGGGAATAAGATGCTCGTCGCATGACCTTCAAGAATGTGTGGAGCCTTGGTTCCTCACCCCTGTGTGCCTTAATGGGCACGATACAATGTAGAGTCACCGGCAATGAAAATGGGACGCCTAATCCTGAAGTACTTGCTACCTTTCACAGGGTTATGTGTGTTGCCTAACTCGACGGTGGAGACAGAACTTGCCATTGAAAATGTACTATTAAAAATCTACTTATCGCCTTAGAGTTTGGCAACGTACATTACACCGTGCAGGGATAAGAGTATTTCAGGATTATGTGCCGGTGACTGTACGGGGAGGAGATTTACCTATTTTTTTACCTTACTAGGGTAGGTAAAAAAATAGGTAAATCGTTACCCCCACACCCCCTATACGCCTTCATGGCGTGGTGCTAAGCACAGGGGAACACTTTACCTTTTTTTTACCTTTTAGGGTAGGTTAAAGTAGGGGTGGTGGCGAGATCGAGACGTACTTTTAAAACCGAAACGAGAACGAGACTTGATTAAAATTGCAAAGTTGGTGGCAAATTCGAACCTGTGCAGCGTGGTTGCATACATTCAGGATGAAATTTACGTTTATCGAACGTCTTGACGTCAAAGAGGGAAGCCAAACAGGAAAATGTTACAAAGAAAAGTTGTTTACTTCAATGACTTCTGTACGGTGTGAAAGTTCGTACGGTGGCACGCAGTATTTGGTGACGTCTAGACTTGGGACGAGACAAAATTTCGTCTCGTCTCGATACCATCACTGTTTCAAACTCCAGCCACATCTTGAGGTTTTTTTCCCCCTTTTTTAGATAAATTGGACAAGTACCATGGAGGATACTTTAGAATTGACTTTTCACATTTGTAAAGATGGCAACACTGAAAGTAAAGTTCCCCTTTTTTTCCCTTTCTCTAATTCGGAAGGCGAGGAATTTCGCTTGTTCAATTGTAATGAGGATTTTGCTGAGTCAGTTTCCAGGGACAGATGATGATGGGATGGAGAGGAAGTGCTCCTTCTCCCCTCCCCCCTCAGAAAAACCCTCCAACTTCTCTCCAAGCCATTTCTTCTGTCGACTGCCAAAACGAATTTTGCAAAATGAAGAAGCAATTAGGAAGAAGATTGTTTGCTACGGGATGCAGAGAAGGTGGGTTTCGGGGGGAGGGGATGATGGAGAGGGAGAAAAATGGATCGTGGGAGTTGCTACGATTCCTGGATCCATCCTCTTTTCGTCTTCCTTTCTTAGCTGTCCGACGTAGAAGCTAGGAAGAGAGAGAGAGAGAGAGAGAGAGAGAGAGAGAGAGAGAGAGAGAGAGAGAGAGAGAGAGAGAGAGAGAGATCATTCACCGTTAAGAAATGTTTCCTGACGAACCACGACTTGATGAAACCAAAATAACGTCGTTCAGCTTTTACAAGATACAGCGCACGAAGGGTTTATCCAGAATTTGCCACCTGATGGGTGAAGTTTGTATTTAGGGTGGTGGAAGGGTAAAATGAACAAAAATGGGTTCTTTGTGGAAAATATTAGGGGGTGTTGAATAAATCTTGCGTGGGTGTTATGGGGCTTGCTGGGAGTGTGTGGATAATCAGTGCAGTACACTCAGTATCCAGCACAGTTGGTGCAACACCATACCTTATCGAGTTTCAAGGCTTCTATACTCAGGGGTAACACGATTTTAAATGCCACCACTCCTAGGCCTATGGAGAGATCTTACCCCTCCCACAAGTTTGAGTTTGAAGTTGTCCTGGATTCTGGTGTGCTTCGTGATTAAGTAGAAAAGTGTATATTCCCTTTTCCCTATTTATACTGCCACTGTTAGAATTTACACTTTTTTGTAGATTTTCTGCGTGGTATTTGAATTTTTTTCCAATAGGTGTAAGAGGGATTTGGTCTCTTCTCTTGAAGAATAGGGATAAGATGTATATTATCTCCCCAAGGTGTCAAAGATTACCAACCAGATTGAGTAGTCCTTCCCAACACCTCTTCAAATACCACTTTGATTATTGTTACATAGAGGAAATTGTTCGGAATAACAAAAAAATAGAAGTTTCTGGCAACTAAAGATTTGTTTAAATGGACGTCAAACAAATGATTGCTCACGAAGACTACGAGAGAGGATCCAAAAGAAACTGGAATCGTTTTCTGGTGGGCAGCCCCGTTGTAGTACATGCTTCCGCCGCTAGATGCCCTTCTGCATCCGTGTGCCGACCGGCGTCGTCAAACGCATCTCGCTTGGTCGTCGATTTTTGTGATGGCTGAAAAGTTTGAACAACGTGCGGTTGTGAAATTCTGTTTTCTGTTAGCGAAAATGGCAAGGAAAACAGTTCTTCGTAAATTCTTTCAGTAATCATGTAAATTTTGGTCAAAATTTCTACATTTAGTAAAGGCTACCATTTTTTTTACGGATACCAAAAAGTTTAGCCAAACGTCACCACAACGCCTGCACGATTTACTCTTGAAACAAAAAAATCAAACTTAATTCAAACAAATCAGTCTTTTCTATATGTGGAGTTTTACTCAGTTGTAACCGGTAACCACATATCTGTTTATTTTAAAAATATATCTAATACAAGATGCCGATAAAAAGCTTTCACTCAAAACAGATAATAATGTTCTGCTTGTCTCTTGCCCAGTTGGTATTCTGGTGGAACGTTCAGTGCATTTGCGCTGCCAGGTAAACATAGAGCTTTATTTTTTGTTAGCCCTACTCTGTTGTTCAAAAACATGAACGTTTGTTAAATTCCCCATGCCGGTAACGAAAATACTCGTAGAGCAGGATATAGAGTACTGAACAGCTCTTTTACATATGTATGTATAAATTAGCTTACAATTTGTAGTAAGTAATGCTCGTAGTGGTAAAGTAGTCGCCTCACAATCAGTTGGTCACGGGTTCGCGTCCCGTTTTGGGCTCATTGGTACATAAAAGTGTGTCGATACAATCCACGTCTACTCTCAGTGTTCGGATCCAGATTTCGTGAAAGAAACTTTAGTACTCTGGAGATGAAGAGCATAAAAGTCTTATAATTTAACGAGTATGGATCATCAAGCGATCATACGCTTTGCTCTCTTCATCGCCATCTCGTTTCGGCATTCTTGCTTCCCACACTTCAATCTCCCCACCTTTGTGCCCCGTCCCCCTTCGATTCCTTGCCTCTATAATTAACCAATCACGACAAGGAATTGCTACGCTTTTAAGATATACGGCCCGGTCATTATGATGGGAATCGCTACGAAAGACGGACGTTCCTCTGTGTCCTTAGAAGTGTTGCCATTTGGAAGATAAAGTTACTAAACCTGTAAATTCTTCTAAAGAGCGTATTCCGAGATTCCATTGGTAAAGAGCATCCGTAGGTGTCGAATGTTTGCTTTTTGGCTTCAACAGACACATTTGACGGTTCAATCTAACATATTTGTATGAACCAAAACAAAGCATTTGGACAGTATTAGTTTTATGGAAAATGTGAAGAAGGGTAAATCCACACACATTCACAATCTCGACATTTGTAGAGGTGATGTTATCAGCATATCGCTCCGGCCCACCTTTATCCCGCAGGGTTGCCACTAGGTACATTTTTATTAAAGGCTGGGACGTTGCTTGAAAAATTCCGGGAATCGAACCCAAGTCTTCCGTGTGTCGGTGAGCTATACGATCGAGTTTTGAGTTTTTTTAAAAGTCCACTTTTATGCACGGATAGGGCAATCGAGACTGGATTGATTGATTGAAGTAAAATTGTTGGGAGCTTCCACACATCTGGCCATTTTGCATCCTTCAATGTTTACGGGGAAATATCCCATTTATCTAAAATAATTACTTTAAAAAAGAGGTGTGAAAAGCCCGTTAAAAAAGGTTAAAAGTTCAATGTTGTAAAGGCACCTGCACAAGACAAACACAACACATTAAAAAATAAGTATAAACAAAAAACGTCCTCACAGACAGTGGAAGAGACCAGGTCTTCTTCGTCGTTATCTCCCAGCAGGAATGATAAACAGTTGGGAACAGTGGCGGCGGTTAGGGGGGCGAGTGGGTCAGATGCTATGCTAAACCTTATCTACAAAGGGAAATACACTGTCTTCCCCCCCCTCCGTTTTGGAACCAAATCGGCGCCACTGGTTGGAAAGATTAAAAGTCTGTTCGAGGGAAGCACAATCGGCACTAAGAAGAAATATATATATATATAATATGCGCTTAAACAACAACATTTGTGTTAAAGTTAGAAATAATCCTAGCCATCTTGGATTTAATGAAAACGTTGCATATACTAATTAGGATGAATTAATGTTGCAAAAATACGCGAATAATATAATAGCAGAAGATAAAACATAAATATATACCTGAATTATGAAAGCAATTAAATATAAATAATTTAATCCAAGTTATTAACTTGAAAGTATACGGATAATATAAATTCAAATATATGACTGATATGTGCCTAACATGGCAGTTGTTACACATTGCCCTGGTTACTTACGGGATTGTCTCCTTTTCTAAAGAAATGTCCCGGAAAATGTTCTCAGGACGCCCATTTGTCCCGTATTTAGCTAAAGAAAAGACGGATTCAAATTTCAAAATCATTTTATACAGCAAGAAATTAATCCTCATATTAACATTGGCGTAGAACTGCCGATTGTCGATATGTCGAATAAGAAGCTACTCACGACTGGCAAAGTCAGTTCTGGTTCTAATACAGCTATCACTTGTTCTTTTTTCTTGGTCAATGGAGTCAGAGTGGAGTAGATAATACTCAGGGCTTAGGTGATGTAAAAAGTTTTTTTTATTTCGTCATGCCAAAAAGAAAGTGTTCTTATAGTGATTATTCTAAACAAAGATCCCCTTAAAGGACTCCAAGTGTTCACTCAAATATTATTATATTTTGTGAAATGTTAAAAATTCGGCATTAACAATGCTTTAAACTGCAATTGATTTTGTAATGTTTAAAAATGTTATATAAATTTAACTATATCCATGTCTATATGTCCCGTTTATTTCATTTTAGAAATCTGGCAACTCTACTGGTGACAGTATTCCTTGACATCTATCCATATCGCCGCAATGAATTGGAGATATAAAAGAGGCGCAATTTTTTTTTAAAAAATAATAAAGTTGAAATAAATACAACGTACAGCCAGTGAGAGATTAGAAGCAGCCATGCTGTTTAATATCTGGGGATTTTGGGATCGTGAGAGGTTGCCAACACTTGCATCGTGAACGACCAGGTACAAATTACCACCGCTGACCCCTGAAACCTCATTGGAGTTGATGCGCTAACGAATGGGCATTGTGAGGAATTAAGAGACGAGGCGGGGGTAAGGCAAGTCGCAAAAGGGGAGAAGATTCGTAAAGATTGTGGGAAACAACAGGGAATGGGCGGGAATCCGCTAGGTGGCTCTGGCGATTGTTGCCGCATTGATGGGCCTTCTTTGGAAAAGGGGAGGAGGGGGTGATTATTGGGAAAGGGATCCGGCGTGATTTAGTGTGGGAATCCTTCTGGCCGTGTCTGCGGCCAATCAAGGTTCACGGATCCCTCAGAGCGACGTATGGGGAAGGGTTTGAAGAGTTTGACGGGTGTGGGTCAACCCTTTGACATGGCTGCCGAAAATGAACTCGTCGTAACTGCCTGCAAGAGTGCACGAAATTGAGAAATGGGGCAGCGGAATGAGCAGGAGCGAATAACATGCAATGGGAGAGAAATATAGAGAAAATGTAATTTTGCGGTGGATTAAAGGCTGTTTAAACTGTCCCAGGAAGAGATTACGGCGAGACCAACACAGAACAAGAGAAGGAAATGAACAAATAGTAAAATCAAGGAATGAGAATGTGATGAAGATAGCTGAAGATTAGAAGAGAGAAAAAGGACAAAGACAAGGGAATAGAGTGGAACGGAAATTAAGGAAAGATACGATTGATTGATTTGCTTTATATTACTTCGCTTTTTTTTGGCTGATTTGCGAAGATGGGGATGAGATGATGAAATTGATGAATGGACGCTCACAAACTTCCATGCCCATGCCGGGATTCGAATCCGGTACCCCTAAGGAAAGATACGAAATAATATGAACAAGAAATGAGGAAGGAGCTAAAAGAAAGAACATTGCAAAAGGAAAGGAATAAACAATAAAAAGTAAACAATGAAACCTAGAAAACAGAGCAGTATTAAAAGGAGGAAGAAACTCAGAATGGGTAAAACAACAGAAATAAACGGGAAAGTTACGAAAGGAAGTAATTGAAAAGGGGGATAGAAATCAAGGAACTTACAATGGGTATTAGCAAAGACACGAATAAAACGATTAAGCTCATTTTCTCTGACAGGGTAATCGGGACTGCACCTACAGTTTAAAGTAGTATCCGAACCATAGGCACCGACTTCGGAAGGGCAAGACACTTTCTGCCTCTCCCCCCAAAATTAACGTAGAGGGACAGATATTATATGTATTTACATAGATACATACGTAAAATATTGTTTATGCCAACCTTACCTCCCCCAAATTTATTTTAAATTGGGGCCAAAAGGGGGGGGTGAAAAAAGAATAAGAAACGAAAGAAATTAAAAGGGTCGAAGGAAACTAATAAGAAAATGTAATTAATAAAGTCAAAAATTAAGGAATATGAAATATGACAATAAAAGAAGGTAAACAACAAGCAAGTAAATAATAGAATAAAAAGAAGATAAAAGAGGAAGAATACAAGAAAAGAAATGGCTGTAGTGAAAGGGGAAAGAAAGTATGGAAAGGAATAAGAAGGAAGGAACACAATGAATCTTCTTGGGTGAAGATAACTGTCGAGAAATTTGCAAGGAATGACTGAGGAAAAAATAGATATGAAAAAGACCCACCGTAGGTTTGAAACCCCAAGTAAGAATCCGTTATACAACCCACTCATCTCTCAAACCACTTCTGTTGTCATTTGGAGTACTCTACACCGCCCCCCATTCCCAAACTCTTTTCTCGGTCAGTTAACTTCGATACCCCCCCCCCCCCCCATAGTTCGCCCCCTCGAATTTCCTTAACACATCCTTTCGCTTTCGATCATGCCTTTCCCACGATTTGAAACGCTTTACTCACCTGGCCATGTCGTGGCGTCGGCTCGAAATAAATGTCCGAAACACTTGAAGACTGTAATTTGCAGATAGCTCAACAGAGGGGGTTGTCGTTCCTCGGAGCTTCGAACACGCCTACACTATCAATCTAGCTGACTGAGCCTCGAGATTTACCATGTCAACAGATAGGTTGCAATACGTTACTTCGTATGTTTTTGTCTTCTTTTTTCCCCTATTTCGTTTTGGACGCTTTTGTAAGGGTAGAGCAAAATATCACGCAGAAAACTTGAAACGTAATGTTTTAATATCTGATACATGGAAATTACGTACCGCCTCACTGGCCGGGTACGTTGTGTGGATGACTCGCGATTACCAAACGCAGGTTGTTGCATTAGATGTATGTTTGGGAGCTACTCATCGTCGCGATTGGCCTACAGAGATGGAAAGCGACGTAAAAATAATAATATAAATTCTAAAATTGTGTGTCAGCGATGAAGTTGGGTACGAACATACCCCACTTGAACGTTTCCGGTCTCCCGATAGTAACGCTGGCCGCTTGCATTCAAGGGGTCCTGGGTTCGATCCCAGGTGAAGGCAATTACACAGTTCAGATCCAAATTTAAACTGTAGATCCAGTCCTGATTGTCCTATCTGAGCATAAAATAGACCCATTTTAAATATTTGCATGAACACTTCGAATAAACTAATGTTTCATGTTTGGATAAATGTAATTATAATTAACCGACGTTTTCAAACATAATAACTCTGTGGTGAAATACCCCTTAAAGAGCAGAGGACTACCTAGGTCCCATCGCAGCTGTTACCAAGTACAATGGTTAGTGACAAAAATTGTACATTTCTCGAACAACAAGAATTTAACTCTCTATGATTAATCTATAAACATGTACAAACATTTTTTTTAATGTAAGGCCTAAAAGGTACCGGGTTCGATCCCCGATCGGTTCAAATCCTGGAACTTTTGTAACGTTGGAAGCGGTACCCGCGCCCACCCAGCGTCGAATGACATGGGTACTTGGGGGAAAGCCTGGGGGTAAAGGCGGTCAGGGGCGTGATGCTGATCACATCACCCCCACTCACGACCGGATCAAGAAAGTGTGGGGCGTTACCCTTACACCCCCTATACAACTTCATGGCGTGGTGCTAAGCACAGGGGATCACTTTACCTTTACCTAAAAGAGATTTCACGTGTCGCTTGAGGAATTTCGCCAATTGAAAGCAGGCTTGTGCGACAGGTGATGCCGCTACCGTGTGAAACGTTGCTCTTGATTAGCTCGTTCCCAAGTGACGTGTGTCGCTTGACGCTTCGGTCTGAAATCTTCCTACAATTTATCGCCACCATGATTTTACGCAGTGCCCTTTTTCTACCAAATTTTCTCAGCAACCGGTAGGTCATAATACATATATTTTTATTAAATCGTTCATCAAGCTTCATTTTGTTGAGGTATAATACTGAAACACACTTTGAGAACTAAACGTAAATAATTTTAAAAGTTGAAAATTTAACTCTGTAAGACAGAATTTATTTTTAAAAAATACACCTGTCGTTGTCGAAAAAAATGTTCAGTATTTTTTTTTTTTAATCCAAAAAGAACTTTTATATATAATGTAAAGATTGGTGGGAAAATGACGAAGATTCGAGCAGTTAAACAGTGCCAGCATTGAAACTGAGAAATAATATCGAAATTTTGCGTTCACGGAAAAAAAAATGTAGCCTACTTACATGTAGACCTATGAATTACTCTGGAGGTGGGATCCAAATATTAAGCTCGACATCTTGAAATTATGACCTCCAGAATGTAAACAGTTTGCTGGACTCCATTTTCGGTTTGAAATGGGGTCCGAACCACGGCACAGTGTGCCTCCACCGGTGATTGAAGTCGGCGCCCCTAGATTTCGTTACACCATCGATGAAGTCCTAGAAAATATTGTTACAAAAGAATTAGGAGACTTTCCATAGTCTAATTGTAATGAAGATTAGTTTCGAAGGCTGTGGTTCGGAGTTCGAAACTCAAAGAAGACTTTCGAAGTGTCTCTTTTCCTCTTGCAATTTAATAAATAATAAAAGTTGTCCGCCTTCTTTCATTTTATGAAAGTTTTATGCACGTGTCGATAGTTCTCTTTATAAATTCACAAATAAAAATGAAACATGCTGTCATATTTGTTTCCTTCTTACATATTTTGACACACACAATAGTCTTGAAAGAAAAAATAAAGAAATGGAAAAAAAAAACCTCCCAAGTTTGACTTCATTTGCTTACATCACAGCGGTTCATATACTGTTTAATGTCCTTATATTGTAAACCCAATGTACACTTAAATAGATAATATTACAAACGCGAAAATTAAGTCTGTCACAAAATCCCACCTGCCTTGCGAGAGTAGCTAGAGAAACACCGTTATTCCGTGTAATAATCGATTATTTCACTTGGGGTCTATATATCCCAAGCAATCCGTAAAGAACAGGAAAGAGAGGGGGGAATGCATTTCCCTTCTTTGCTTGATTCATAGACTCCCCTATTTGTCAATGCCGGCACACAATAACTGCGTAGGGTGTTGCGGGGGTAAGTTAATGGATAATAGGGTGGGCGTAGCTGGGAGCGTGTGTTTATAGAGCAATACGGGAAAACAGACACACCTGGCGAGAAAGTGTGGAAGTGCCACGTCCATTAAACGATCGGCTAGGGACAGCATTAGCACCTTAGGAAGTACATGTTAACAGCACCAAACCTGAAGTGACTAACCTATCCACTTAGGCATATAATTAACATAAATAAGCGTATAAATAGGTTTGGCAAGTTATATTTTGTTTATTTAAGCTATTATATGCATACGTGGATATGTTAGGAAGATCAGGTTTGGTGCTGTTAGCATGTATTTCCTAAGGTGCTAATGCTGTCCCTAGACGCTCGTTCCATTAACACGTCCAGTTTTGTAACACCAGCAAGCCTAGGTCGAAACATTGTCGGATCGAGATGAAATGTGGGCGAACGGCAATGTGTGGAAATTCTGCTTTAAAGAAAGTGGAAATGAAAGTAAGCTCACGAATTATATATAAAAATTATTCCTGGTTTTGTCTCGTTGTCAAATTCTGTTTGTTGCAGCAGACTGAAAACGAACCATACATGCGGTGTACGTACTTCAAATCTGTTTACAATACTTCCATACCCAATACGAATAGTAATCAAGAATAGCAACAAATGGGTTTGAGATAAGTTGTAAACTGCGGTTTTGCCTAACCTCTAGGATATTGCTTGAATTTTCAGTATTTTTAAAAGTTCGTCATCACCGCACAGAGGGATAAAGGGAGAGAAAAAGAATGAGAGATAGAAATACGGTAAAGAAAGACAAAGTCTTTAGAGAACCAGAGAAAGAAAGTGAGTCTGTGCAGTGTCGTCATGCCTTCAGGAGATCTCGTCGAGTCGAAAAGAGAGTCAAACATAAAATAGTTTTGAGAAAAGTTGTCTGCCTTAGTGTCCTCTATACACTGTGAAAGTTTATGCGATGACACCCTGTACATGTTACTCACAACTGTATATATTTTGAGACCGAGACTTACCTCTCGAGTCGATGTTTGTTTTAAGTCTACTTTATTCTCAGATAAGCTAATCAGGCCTGGATTTACAGTTTAAATTGGAATCCGAACCACTATGTGCCTCCACCAGGGATCGAACCGGGACCCCTTCATTACCAGGCAACACCACAACGCGGTTCTGGTGGCCAGCTTACCGTTCAAGAGCGAGACGAGAACTAGAAGGACATTTATAAATCGAGACGAGACTGTACCATGTCTTGTCTCGTCCCGTTGTCATACGTATCAGTGTTGCTAACTTGCTCAAATTAACACTAAATATGGATTACATAAAGCGCCAGAAACTTTTTTACGTTTTGTGTCGCCGAATAGCCTATCTGAGCATAACATTGAATCAAAACAAACTTTACAGCTTTCGAAAGAAAGCCGAAAGTTCAGCAGTTTTCCCCCCAAATCGAATATCTTAATAAACACAGTGCCAGGCGCTGTTTTCCCACCCGTTTTGACGTTTTCCTCCTCTGAGGGGGAGCCTTAAAAGACACGGGGGCACGCCCTTCCCCATCCGCTCATCTAAGCGATATTGTTTCATTTCGCGACTCCTCCCAGGGACCCCCCGCGGATTCAAGAAACCTCACAAGGGCCGCTCTCCCGCACCTTTCAACGGTGGGAGCTTTTCCCCCTCCGAACCAAAACGGGGAACCCCGCAGAGCCCTACATGCCATTAGCGAGGAAACCCCCGAAGCTCTAAGGGGGGAATCCTTTGTGATCCGAGTATCTTTCCAAACATGAAATTGACTGTTATCAGAATCTAAAGATTGCATCTACACTATCCGCCTATATTATCCTTCTTCTGGTTTCCAACAATTGCTTGTGGTAGGGTGTTTTTTGTATTTTGAGAAGGATAAGAGATAAGGCCCTCAGAGTTTGCAAAGTAACGGTGGCGATTTATTATGTTGAAAAAAGTATACAATCCGTTCCAGTAACCTTAACAAAGAAGAAATACAAAATAAAAGCTTGGTTAAGGTGATCTTATACCCTGGTGAAAGTTCTGTCAAGCCTGTGTGAGCTTACGGGTAACCTTGGTCACGATTATCTCGAGAACGAATCGATGGAAAATTTTCAAATTTTACCTGAAAATTGAGAAAGGATGTCTCTATTGAACCACTTCTTGGTATTTTTATTTACTGTGTCGTCAAAATTAATTTTGCTATTATTGAAGAACTGAAAACAAAGTATGCTCTTTGATTACTATCTTTCCCGAACTTGGAGTGTGGCTTACGACAACCACATTTCTATCCAACAAAGTGGGTTTACAGAACATTTATAAGGAAGTCTGTATCTTTAGTTTCAATGTAAATGTCACACTTCTAATACAGGGCGCCACCTACAACATTGGCGCAGTTCTCGTGGGCTAAACGCCTGTCTCACCGTAAACACAAAAATGTCTTCTCTTCATCAACATCTAAGTATGAAGGTGCTTTTAGTACAATTTTTCGAATTTCTTACCCATTGTCACCTGAAATAAGAACAGAGCTGTCAGTATTCATGACGTCATCCATAGGCGTGCGCAGACCCCCCTCTGATTAGGGGATGGCAAAAGCCTTGTTGAAAGTTCAGTTGGCCGTCTGGAAGAATTAATGCAAGAAAGACGTGAAAACTAATTCCATCTTGAGTATCATTTTGTCCTGCTACTCTTAGATTCTACTAGTCTCGCTATCTTTTATCTCAATGTTCGCCCCCCCTAGAATTGATTTCCGTCCAAGGTTCGGGAGGGGCAATGCTCATTTCCTCCCTGTGCTTGCTGTGCCCCTGCACCCCCTTCGCCCATATTTGCTTTGAACTTTAATCGGCTTAAACATACTTTATTTTCTTTAAGAGTAGCGTTTAATAACCGACAGAAGATTCCTCCACACTACATTTCTAGGCCAAAGTATAATAATGTAGGGACATGGATGTCTGGAATATACCCCATGGAAAAATACCTTACTTATCCCTCCGTGTAAAAAATCTGCGGACGCCCATGATTGGGTGGTCAATTGCCCCCTTGACTCCCCCCGTGCGCACGCCTATGACGTAATCATAGTCTGCCTGTCCGATACCATATGATTTAACTATCGTGCGCAAGTTGTTACACCTATGGCTTATAGACTAGTGCACTGTGCTTTTTATACACTACTTCAAATATAACCAGACTCTCATGTAAGTTCCTACAATACAACAGTACAAACACACGGCTTCATTCGCATACGTGACGTAACCTCAACTGCAGACAACGTGTGCACTGCAAGGTCATCCACTCGGACCTGCCCAAACCCCCCAACAGCTACTGCCTCAAGTAGCTCAATTCTCTTTGGAAGTAATCCTCCCCCTCCTTATTTCTTTGCACTAAAAAATAATAATTGAATCGTATACCTCTCTCTCCCCTCTCCTATTTATATTTTCTTACTTCTTTCATCTCTTCCACTCTTTCTTCATTTGTCCTTCAGTATTTCTTCCCCTGTGTCTTTTTGTTCCTTTTTTCTATATTACATAAATATATACAGTTTACATCATATTAAAAAAATGATTTCCTGTTTTACCAAATGCGAATGTATTTTTCAACCATTATTTATACGTTATCTACAACAAATAGTTTTATTCATTCAATAAACAACATAATAACATTTTTACAATGTTCTTTTTTGACATAATATTGTGGTAGATCCGAAAATAAAATTGGAAGTTTCAAAAATGTGCTTGGACAGAGAATACAAAGCTGAAGATATGTTTCATTATTAACACTTGCGATGTTCCTGACATCTAGCGGAGTGAGGAGTAAATAATGAATGAAGACATCCCTGTGTGAAATCGCACATCAACCTCCTGGGAGTATGAGAGCGATATATTTATTGAAGGACAAAAGGTTCCATTTTATCTTCTTTGCTCGTGTAAAGGAATTTATAATGGCGATATATTTTGAAGTGCTGTGGGAGAGAGGAAAAGTAAATACGTTTCCTGAGTAGGAAAGAGAAAATAGAGTGAGATGAAATAGATTCATGTTTGAATCGGGGTTTCTGAGGAAAGAACATCGTCTGGTCAGAGTTGTCACATCCAAATATTTTACTCCAGTTCCAGCGCAAGTCAGGGTTGCTAACTAGGGGAAATCAGTGTTGTCAGTTGCCCAAAATTTTCGCTCCAGGGCAAGCGTGCAATCATTTCTATTAATAAAAATAGTAACATATTGATTCACTGGGCTTCATAAACCAATTGTTAGTTACTTAATAGCAGTAAAATTAAACCTCTTCACGAAAAAGCTGGAAAAAATTGAACGATATTATTACCACAGTGTGTCCAAAAATTCACAAGCCAGTGCACTTTAATTTAAAGAGCAGACGTCTTTCAATGCTTGTGGATTAAACGAGGCACTCATGTGGACCTCTTCGTGTAACATCGTACGAATTGCTCTTTGGCCAAAAGTGAGTGATTTTTGTGGACACCCTGTATTGCTTGCATTCCTATGTTGCGTAGATGCTCAGTCTTTTGAGATTAATCGCGTGATGAGAATAGCTAGATGATTGACTCATGAAAAGTGATGAGAGGACAAACACCAATGTTCTTGTAGGGGTCAGCACTCGTGGATATTGTAATGAACGGAGACGGTAGGAACCTATGACGCCACCAGAGGTAGGTCCACCCAAAATGAGGCTGGAATTAGCAAATTTTGCAATAAAAATAAAATGAAATCGTAAAGCTACAAACTGAAGCACCCTATAATTGGATGGTAAGTCCCTATTTTGAACACTAATACAGTAACTATGATAATATGGAAATACATCTTTCATTAAAGATGTGGCTCATCCAAATCATGGGCAGCCACCCAGTGACCTACCCAGACAGAAGCTCTAACGCTGCCACTCCCTAGGACTTAGAGTGCTCGAAAAGCTTTCCGATTATAGTTCCAGATGAAAAAAAAAATTGAAGCTCTATCCACCATGATATTTGATGTAAAAGACAAACAAAGCATAACAGCATACATGTTTATACACGGCTGCACTCCTCGGAAAAAAAAAAAACAACATTGTGCGCCAGGGAAGGGCTGATGGGGATATATAGTTTATAACTAATATTTTCTGACCGGTTAAAGCAGTTTAGGGCTATTCTATTGTCGTAAGTTGATGGTGCATTTGACATTTTTGAGGGGATGGTTGGAGAACCAGACTGAATTGAAGTGCCTCACTCGGCCAGATTTATTTTCAGTCCAGTTTATGCTCAGATATTCTGATCAGAATTGGACCTACAGTTTAAAATGGGGTGCAATGTGCCTCTACCGGGGATCGACCCCTTAAGGTGACAGCGTTAACCACTACGCCATCGGGAGGCTGATTTTTCTGCTTAATGAAGAAAATGCTCACAACTAAATATCGACCGATCTCCGTGGCAGTGCGGTTAGCGTAGTGTGCTACAAAACCAAGGGCCATGGGTTCGAATTTCGGGTAAGACGCGTTAGATACCTTATTGTGTTTGTCCCACCCTTCTGCCGTTGGTGTTAATCCACTATGTGGGTGAGTGATGGGACTCGAACCCGTTTCGATTTTATACAGGCCAGTCTCATTCTCGTCTCGTTTTTTTTTTTTTTTTACCAAAGTCTCGGTACTATCCCTACAAAATAGCCAACATTTTAAAATGCAGAATTTGAGATATATGAAATTAATAGATTCCGTATTATTAGTGTAGTATTTTTTTCTGCGTTTTGTATTGTACAATGCTTGGAGTCTAATTTCTATTGAAGTTTAATCTGTATATAATTTCGTTTTTATAGGAGGTTTCAGTGACACAAAAAATGGACGCGTACTCAGGAAATCTAGTAGCACTGGGTAAGTGTTATTGTTTTATTATTATTGTTGTTCTTTATTAGATTCAATTACCAATTCTATTGTTTTACATCTTTTGATATCCAAGATAATAAAAGTAGGTAAGGTAGCATATCAAGATAAAACTCGGATTCATTTCATAATAGTTAATACATAATGATACATGCAGTAAATAAATTTTCATATAATGATATTATTTCCGACCGCGGAAGACAGAGACTAGCTCGAGAGGACGAGTCTACACGCGATAGGCAAGGTAGGTAGAAATTTGTACGAAACAATGCTGCAGGTTCCAGATCAATATTTCGTTCGGTTTTGTTTTGTTTATATCGCTCGCTTTGTTGCGTTTGTGATCATCGTTAGAACATCGTATTACATCAATGCTGTCTCAGCAGCAGACACTTTTAACGGAACCTGCTTCCTGTATAGTTCCACTTGCAGCCCTCATCCCTACTTTGCCAGTGGATTCGTCCAGTTAGCGCATGCGCACTTGCGTAGATGGTCGCGACTAAGGCATATACTGCCAGTCTTTGTGGCAAGATGGTCAGCATACCGTGCCATGATCCCAGGAGTTTCTTTCTTCATTCATCTACACAGGTGCGATTCTCTTACAATAGTTCCAGAGCAACTTTAAAATATTAATGGCTCCTTAATACATTGCGGAAAAGTAGAATAGATTCCCGATGGCGTAGCGGTATTCGTGTAGCCTTGTAATTAAGGGATCCCGTGTTTGATCATTGGTGGGGGGATCTGCTCAGTTTCGATAAGCCTATTCGAGCATGAAGTGGTCAAACCTTTATTTTAAGAAAAAGGAGGAGGGAGGTGGGACTATTTAGAACTGGATTGGCCTGGTTCGGGCTAGGGGTTGGGAGAAAATCGAGATTATTGTATCAAATCTTCTCACATTGAATCCTTACACGAAAGGATGAACATGTAAGGCATTGAAGTTTCTGACATCAGAAAATTACTACTACGACGTGTTTCAAAATGCACTACTGCGAAAAATAGAATTCGTGACATACAGTGTATGCCGTGGATTTGTGTGAGAAAATGAATGTGTAATTTTTATATAAATTTTTAAAGTTTTCTTCTAGTTATAGTGAATTTATCTCCACCTAGACATTGAATGGAAATGCATACATTTTCTGTGTGCAGATATACTGGAAGTAGGCAACCTGATTGGTCCTTGCTGAGGGTGTGTTCGCTACGTCACGGTAGGTGGATGCAGCAACCACTCAGATGAGCATTTCCTTGATGCGTGCCCGGCGCTCTTATGAAATTGGAGGACGGAAATAATGATGGCCCTGGATGAAATATGTTCTTAACGGGTTAATAATTACACTCCGCGTTCGAAAAATGAAGAATTTTGAAATATTTTTCTGGTTCCTTGAGATGGCAACACTGAGTATGGTTTATATGTATTTACCGCTGCGGCAGGGGCTTTCGCATGCATGTGTGATACCACAGGAAGGTCCGCGAAATGCCTTGCGTAAAAGTTTAATGCGTATCTGGGAGCCCGCTTGGAAAATTGACGGCCCCCTCCCCCCGGAGGTGCCTGAGCCCGAGGGGGAGGATGGGTAAAGGAAAAGGTTGTCCGACTCTACAAAGAACGACACATTTCACGCGGCCTTCGCCCCCCCCCCTTCCTCCCGTGTGGTGTTTGTGAGGAGCCCGTACCGGAGGATCCGGGGAAATTCCGGGCCTCTTCTCCCCGGAAAAGGGTGCCTGAAATATGCACGCCGCTGTCACTGGTGATTCCAGGCCAGGAGATCCGGGTATGAATCCTTTATAAGCTGGGCTTCTCGCTTCTCTGGAGCTCCTCTGCACATCTTTCGTGAGGTGCGGATGCTGCGATATGGACCGCATATCTCTCTCTCTCTACTATTCTCACTTGTCTACCTCATTCCCTCACCCCCTCAATTCTCTCTCTGCACATCGCACCACGACGCCGAAGGTCTCGGGTTTATATCCCGGTCTGAGCATGGATGTCCCTTCATCAATTTTATCATTTCATCACTCATCCTCATATTCCTGATTAGCCAAAAGTGGCAGAAATGCGAAGTAAAATATACCAAATCAATATATACAAACTATACTGTTAGAAAGTAATGTAAATTTTGTAATTATCTACCGTTAAAATTATGAGTCCCCTATCCATTTACTAGAACGGAATGCAGCCATGTTTTAGCTGAGCGCAGGCGCTTTCGTGTCGTCACCTCTCTTTGTTGTGGTTAAAGAGAGAAGTAAGCATGGCGTCTCCGCTTGGAATCAAACACACCCACACACATTATTTATGCATGTTACATATAGGTTTATAATACAATTCGAGAAAGACCCAACAGTTAAAATTCAAATTTGGAGGCTGGTCTCAGCAGCTTTGAATTATCACCAACACTAGCGAGAGAGGATTTCCTCTTATCGCTGGTCAATCCCGAACAAAAGGTAATCTTTTCAGGTTGCTGCCAGCTTGGGCTGCAAGTCTCAAAGTTTAGGAGAACCTCTCGCGGCCCGGTATAATTGATGCCAAGGCCCGGTGGTTGAGGAACACTGCTCTAGTCTAATCGCGAAGCTAAGGATGGATGAGGATTACATGAAATTAGTGAAAGTGATGCTAAAAATTCCATGCCAGGACTACAATTCGGAATATTCTATGGCGAAATTGTGAATCGACCACTCAACGCGCTCAGACACCGATGTGACGTAACTCTGATCACGTTGATATAAAATCGTAGGTGATATGATCTAAGGTGTCGGTTGTTGTCTTTGAATTATTGGTCGATTCCTAAACCAGACTTGGTCCAACCCACCGCATTTGTTGAAGAGCGCTCTCATGTACACGTGTGGATTGCAGCTAGCAGTGGTGCTGTATCGTTGTATGACGGGCAGAAAGGAGGGAGTGAGCGAGACAGGGGGCTTCGTCGATCGCTCTCATGCTGTGAACTTAGCTTTATTTACGAGTACATGCGAATTCTTTTGTTCTTTTCTAGTTCCAAAGCTAAATTTGCTGACGACTCAACACATGAGTCCACCAATTTTTAAGTTTGAAGAAGTTCCAGTAGTCACTGACACAACGGTATGTGCACGGGAAGGTAGATACCATGAATTTCTTTTAGCTAGTAGAATTATTTACTATTTCCGGCTTTCTGAATAATTGAAAATTTCATGACTAAAGACTGATGCTTTGCAAAACCGAAACATACGAATAGTTTGCAAAACCGAAAGTGAAGTTTTCTAGACTGATGCCGAGGAATGGTTCTTTAAAACTGAACAGTTTTCAAAATCTATAATGAATATTTATACAAACGCGAAACCAATCTACTGTTTTATCTTAAACTTGCCGGCCTAAGAAGCAATGTTCTTCTCCACATCTAACACATCGTGGTTTGGCTCTGCACGTTTTCTGCCCGTGGCCGAGGCGTTGGCATAGGAAGCATTGTGAAGAAGTCTCGTGGTATATATGGTTCCGCTGTCACCTTGACGTGACTAGTTTCGGTAAGATTATATATAGATATCGTTTACGCGATATCTTTATTTTTATGTTGTAGCCTCTTGTTTCACATTTGCAGATATTAATGTCACCTCCTTTAAAAACCTATTTTGACCATTAGCTGCTATCTCACCAACGTACTTCAGCATGTCTGCCAAACTACCTCCCCTCTGAAATTTGCGTCTCGGGATTTCCCCACGGCAGCTGCTTCGAAGGCAACGCCAGGAGGGAGTCTTATTAATGGCGAAGTCTTAGGCGAAACCAGAACTCATGCAAATCTTCCACGACGAGACGTAACACCCCTGTTCCTTATTCCTTCTGGAAAAGTTCCTGGCTTGCTTGGAAGAAAGGGTTCCTCCAGGCTCACCCTGGAAGCAGAATTCCTGGAACTTCCAAGTCCCTCCCCCACTTATCCTGGAAACTCCAGAGTTCGCTCATCTCCGCATTAACGTTTATGCACTCCTCCCATCGCGCTAGCTGTCAGAGTTTTGGGGGAGCAAGTTTTGAAACTCCCTCCTTCAGCCACCTTAATTTAATTAGGACCCAAGTTTTCCCTCCCTCTCTCACTCTCTCCTGGTCCGTGGAACTCCTAAGAGGGTTTCATCCTAGAAACACATCTTCGCTAACCCCCCCACCCCCATCTTCCCAAGACACTTCTCCAACCCACTTATGCACCACTACGTTTCCAGTTTCGATATGCGGCTGTCCAATGTCGGGAGAGTAAAGGTATGTTCTCCTAGAACGCAAGCGACTGCGACTACGCACGCTGCCGAATATCGTTGACACATCTATTGTTTCAGTCGGATGTGTTTTCCTAGCTGCGTCTCTTTCGTTCGACGACACTGGTCACTGGAGGAGTGGTTAGCACAGCGGGCTACGCCGCCAGGGGTCCTCGGTTCAAATCCCAGGTTGGACATGAGTTCTTTTGTGAGTGTCCCTTCATCAATTTCCTCATATCATCACTCATCCTCATTTTCGTGATTTGCCAAAAGTGGCAGAAAAGCGAAGTAAAATACGCCAAATCAATCAACTATCATTGGCGGTAGTTTCTTAAGTATTCCGTAAGTGACTAGTTTAGGGTTATTAATTTCGAAAGTAACTAATTCAGTTAACGCTACTCGAGAAAACCAAACGCACGGCCATGAAATTAGGCGGGTGCCAGAAGTTAGCACTGTTCCCACGTCGGAGCACAACTCCGTGTGTTCGGAGGTTTAAGAGAATGAAACATCTCGTTGTAGAGTTGGTCTTTGTAATCCATGTGATACAGACAGACAGTATTTGCTGGAATGGTCAGGGCTGACACAAAAGCACCCCGGAGGGAGGCCAGAGAGGTCGAACTAGGAATCGCAGCCCGATTGAAGTTGCCACACAGTGCACGGGAAACAGTGACTTTTGTCCCGCTCTCGCTTTGCTTTTCACATGTGTGGCACCAGCGTCATTCTGCCCAGCCGCATATTTTCTTAACTCAGTGACGTGCACTGAGGAGTAGCTAGTCTAGCAGAGATAGATCAATCAATCTCACATCTCTAATTATTTTCAAATCGCAATATTTATTGTCTTGTTGAAGCCACAGTTCACATACAACACATTCTTTTTTCACGCTCTTCTTGTCCTTCGGTGCGATCAGCGGACAAGGCCTCACCAGTTCCAGGTAGAAACATCCGCCTGAAGGGAAAGGAAAGATTTCCGCCTCTGCTTCCCTTGCCCCTTAGTAAAAATACTAATCTCTCCAATTAACAACAAAATAGGTAACCTAAACCAATCATAAATTCGAAGGTATTTATTTGGGACAGAAATGACGCGATCTTATTGTTTGAGTTTTGGTTTTAAACACACTTTATGCACAGTAAGGCTAATCGGGACTGGACCAAAAGTTTAAAATGGGATCAGATTCACTTGTGCCGCCACCGGGTATCGAACCCGGGACCCCTTGATTACGCTAAGCAACAAAAATCAAATCAAATCATTGAATGAGTGTTTGATTTGGTTTATTTTATTTCTGCCACATTTGGCTAATCGCGAAAATAATACGATAAAATTGATGAAGGGACACACACAAAGAACACCCCTTGCCAGGCCGGGATTCGAACCTGGGATCTCTGGATTAATAGTCAAATCTCTCTCTTTTATTTTCTAAAGTGGGTGGGAGTTGCGTGTACCTTTTTTTGTAGTCATTCCTCATTTTGCAATTTTTTCCTACCTTTGACGTTGATTTGTTTTAGAAATACTGGGCCCTAGGGGGAGGGGGTTGACCCCCACCAACCCCCGTTGGGCAGGCCACTGGTAGCTACCCCAAGTGTCGACGTGACCGCACGCCACTGGTATAACTCATGTAACGTGTTTTCAAAGGTGTTCCTTTTTCTGGTTACATATAGTTACCTAAATATTAAAATTTTATTTCCATCCTAACTCAGCGGAAAGAAAAATATAGTAATCTTAAATATCCTTTCACGAGAAAATTTTAAGTAATGAAAAATAAAGTTTTTTTAAAAAATATTTATTACCCAACAGTTTCAAAATGTAAGTGACTCAGAGTTTCACTAACCTATTCTAAACAGTTACTACTATAAAAAAAAATATTTGTTCTCTTTAACGGTGTTACAAGTAAAGCGTTAGTTCCAAAGTCAGTTTCCAACCATCCCAAAGCAAACGTCGAAATTACTCCTGTAGCAAATTTTTAACGCTTTTATTAGTGTTTAAACTGTAACCGAATGGCTATGCAAGAATGTTCCTGTTGCAAGCAATCCAAGTTTTTAATCTCTGTGGGAATCTCAAAAGTTTCTCTATTGACCCGATATAGTGTCAGCTATTTGTGAAAATAAATAAAGGCCTCTTACCACACGCCATCGCGAGTAAAGCCACATGGCAGGTCTGAGATCTGTACTTATGGGCAATTCAATTGTGACGGTTGTGACATTCAGACAAATTTACATTCATTTCTTAATTATTTTTCTTAGCACCTTCAAATATGAATTCGTGTAATTTCATTGTCCTTGATGAACGTTATTTAATTTCAGAATATTCCTACCCCATCTCAATTTTCAGCTGCAGAAAATACATTTTGTGTAATTTTGTGTAATAACTAAATTAAGTGGAAACACCAAACATAAAATCCCACTATAAAAAGTAATAGATAGGTTTGAAACAATATATTATTTAATAGCCACGAAACTAATGTTTGTATTAATATTTCCAAATTCTGCATAATTTTTCTTTCATTTCATAATAAGACATACTTTGAATAAAAATAAATTAACCTTGTTTGTCCACTTTCACATGTAATGGCTTTTACTAAAAGCCTTGTGTATTGGCGACTAACCTTGGTAGCTATTTCTATCTGCCGATAATCTTTAAAGGCGGCATTTTCAGTTGCAAATATGACGTTCTACGAGATAAATCTGCATTACTTACTTACGGAGAAAACGCTTTGTATACGACACAGCAGGTGGATGGAAAGCCAATCAGATGCAATTGAAGGCCAGGAATAACGACGGCCGCACCACAGATATATTTTAACTTTAACCACTTTAACCCACCCACCATTCCAACCAGAAACGGGTTACTTCTCGTTTTCCCACACCAGCCCATCCCAAAAATCTCCACCCACTCCACCCGAAAAAAATACAAGCTCAAGACCTGTTTAACCCTCTCGCACCCTTTCCCGTGATCCCTACCCATCGCCACCCATTAACGAGAAAGCAACCCGTTACTGCCCTCGCCACCGTACCCAAAGAGTTGCCGTTATTGTTAAAATACAGTGATATAGTGTAACGATCCTGCGTGGTCGCCACATTTAACTATCCTACGTAGTTGCCATTATTATACTAATGTTTCAATTAAATGGAATGTCTATAAAAATATAACACACATGTAATTGATGACAGAGCTTATTTTACCTGTTTACAAAAAAATCACATAAAATAAACATTTTTCCTTCGTAATTAAATTATGTGGATGAGAACAAGCTGTAGCACTTGCTGTATCGGATTTGGCGATTTCCTGTTGGCACCTATATTCCCTATTTCCAGTGACGTGCGGTGACGTCGACACTTGGGGTAGCAATGAGTGGCGTGCCCAACTAGTCATAATCCCCCCCCCCCCTTTTAGGGCCCAGTATTCCTAAAAGAAGAACGTCAAATACAGGAAAAATTGCAAAGTTAGGAATGAGTACAAAAAATTGTACTCATATCTTCCACCCACTTTCGAAAATCAAAAACGATTTGATTTGACTACTGAGCCAGAGATGCCGGATTTGAATCTCGGCTTTGCAATGGGTGATCTTTGTGTGTCCCTTCATCAATTCTATCGTATCGTCTTCGCGATTAGCCAAAAATGGAGGAAAGCGAAGTAAAATAAACCAAATCAAACAATCAATCAATGAATGATTTGATTTGATTCGCTTTTTTGACGCATTTGGTTAATCGCGAAGATGATACGACAAAATTAATGAAGGGACAAACACAAAGAACACCCATGTCCAGGTAGGGGTTCGAACCCGGAACTCCTGGTGTTGTAGCGCGCTGTGGTAACCAATCCCCCACGGTTGGTTGATTTGATGGTTGATTTGACGTTTTAAGTCCACTTTATACACAGAAAGGCTAATCGGGACTAGACCTATAGTTTAATGTGGGATCCGAACCACTATATGCCTCCATCGGGTACAGATCCGGGACCACTTGCACTCCTCCACGGAGGTCGGCCGACAACAAACATGTGAGGAAAGCGCTAACCATTCGGACACGTGGGTATCGGTAAAGCAAACTGCATTTTTCCTGAGCAGTAATTTTCAATTGAATTTTTGAAATACCATCTTTATATATGATTAACGTTTTTTTTTCAAAAATTTTGCATTGCTTGATTTCCCTAATTTCCCCATCTCACGATCTCGTTACTGAAGGATCCGGGCTCAAGCCCTGGCTTTTGTATGAGTGTTCCTTTGCAACCAATCTTCACCAGTTTAATTTAATCAACGTTCATCGTCATGGCAGAAATTAGGTAAAGCGATAGATGAGAGAAGAAAATACAAATAATTTCTTCCCAGTGCATCTGCAGGGCACTGTGAAATCAGGAGCCTAGAATTCTCTGTTCGTGATTGTCCCTCACGACTTTCCAAGCTCTTAGCTACTTATTCCGATTAAATCTATACAGCTAGAAAAAGCGATGGGTAATAAAACACACCTTTAAACAAACCTTTTTTCTAATTTCTTCAATGATATTCATTTGGCTTTTTGAGTTCTGGGATACATTTTTCATTTCTATTTTTTTCATTATTCACTGCAGGCAGAGTACAACACATAAGAACAAGAATGCACGCTCGTCATGAATTCCGGCCTGAATTGTTCTTTGTGAGGTCCGTTCATCAGTTTCATCATATCATCACTCATCCTCATTTTCGCGATAACCAAATGTGGCAGAAAAGCGAAGTAAAATAAACTAAACCAACAACAAGAATTAGAACGTGCGTTCACTTGCCCAAATAAGTACATCCGTATTTATGATTGTTTAGCTTATCCATTTTTTTTATTGGAGGCCAAGAGATTAGTATATTTAAATAAAACACTACTAAAACGAGAACAAGAGAGAGAGCGTGAGCAAATATTTGTTAATTAATAATTATATATTCCATATTTTAAAGAAAAGCATAGCCTAACATTTTTGTCTGCACATAAGACGTTCCAAATGCATAAATAATAAAAGTACATCCCATATTATACATACATATTGTACAACGTGTAAAAAGTAGTGTAAATACAGAGAACAGAAGTACTGCACAAAATTTCCCCTTAATTCATTAGAGGATTTACAAAGGAAGCGAAGGGAACCCAATCCCCTATCTGTCCTATAGGAGATACACTGGAGGACCTGAAAGCACGGGCTTTCAACCATGGGAGCGGGGGCAACGGAGCAAGGGAGGTAGAGGCAGAAATCTTCCCTTACCCTTCGAAAACCCGTTTCTACCTGGAATTGTGAGGCGGAGAAAGAGCGAGCTAGGCCGCTGAACGCACCGAGGGACGAGAAGCGCGTGAAAAAAAAAGTGTTGCATATGAACTGTGGCTTCAACAAAACAATAAATATTGTGATTTGAAAATAATTAGAGATTTGAGATTGATTGATCTATCTGTGTTAGACTAGGTACTCCTCAGTGCACGTCACTGCCTATTTCCCTTGGTTCTCTCCCTCGCGGCGGGGTTCGACACGATAGAATCCAACTTGGGGTTTAACTTTGGAGGGGGACAGTATCAGAAATTTCCTATCCCGTAAAAATAACATCCAGGACTATTTTGTTAAATAGCTGTTACATTGGCGAAATCATAAAATCTCACGTCCGAGAAAGTTAACATTAGTACCATTAACTTGTAAATTTAAACAAACCTGCAAAATTTGGGGAGCAAACGCCCCCTTTGTCCCCACCAAGTTACGCCTATTGGATTTAATGGGCTGCTACTTTTTATAAGCAAGCCTGAAATTGTTTATGTCCATTGCTTATTGTCGTTTTAATGATGAGATTTCGATGTGATAAAAAAATCCAAAACGTGAATAATGAAGAGGTCCCCCCACCCGCTTTCACTCGCTGAACAACTTCCCTTTTTAAATTCATACACCACTGTATGGTGAGATTACCCTGGCCTTGATATCAGCATACGCCACTAATCTCTGGAAAATATTTCTGTGACGTCAATTCACATCATGGGTACTACAAAGTATATAAAATTAAAGAATAAACACCTAGAAAATGCTAATCGTTCTTACAGTTTGTCTACCGGCTACTTTGAATGTGAACTCGTCAATAGTTCCAATGCAATTTGTTATAGCTGCAAGAGCTGAGCGCTTTGAATGTGTTACAAAGCTTCTACTTCTAGTGCACAATATGAAGTAAAATTCAGTACCAGAAGTCTCTCTTAAATATACATTTCAGCAACAATACTTAATTGTTACGATATTGCATAATCCTTTACGTTGCTCGGAGAAAAATAAATCACACAATTTACAATAGTAGTAAGTACCCTACCTTAGTTCTATTGTTGTGTATTATTTCAAACTTATTGTTGACTTTCATCCCTACCTGTTGTAAAATTCCTGCTGTTCCATAGTGAAGAAAAAGGAGGTAATCCTCCAAAGTTGCCCACCTCTACTCGTATACTTTCGCTCTACCCTAACGACAAAAAATTAGTACCATGCTTTCGCTTTTAGGCCCGTAGAACTGTAGCGCCAAGTCCATATCAGAGACCCATCTTCTACATCAGTGGTTTCCAACTTCAAAAGGTCCGAGGGCCAAAATTATATCCAGCAGTTGATTGGCGGGCCGCATTTTTTTTTTGCGGGGGGAGAAGGGGGATTATAAATTACAAAAATCATAAGTACTGAACTGAAAATGTAGTACTTTCGCATGACCTAAATTTCTAAAGTGATGCATTAAAAACAATGGAATCACAAATCAAAATTGTATAAATTCAATTTATTTCACAAAAACCCAATACTAATGGATGAATTGAAAGAAATGAAAAACACACAATACAAATAAGAATCCTTCATAGTAAGTGTTCAATGTGAAAATTGAGGCCGATCTGCTTCTTTTATTAAAGTTGGAATGTCCACTTCAATTTCTGCATTTGAAAGTCTCAGAAGGTGAAGCAGTGAAGAATCTGCCAGTCGGCTTCTGTAGCGGTTCTTGATGAACTTCATTGAAGAAAAAACCCTTTTACACGTGTATGTGCTGCCGAACGTCGATGTCATTCTTTGCCCAGAACTACGAAGGTTTGGAAAGCGTTCCTTTGAAAGGTATTTGAAAAACTCTGGCCCCTTTTCTTGCCTAGTTTGAAGGAACACATCGCCTTGCAAATCACACAATTCAAGTTGGAGAGAAGCTTGTTGTTCTTCGATGTTAATGCCAAGAGGATTGCTAAATAGCTGGATGCTGCTTTTAAGTTCTTCAAAATCTTAAATCTGGAGTCAAACTCATCCATTATTTATTTAATATCTGCACTGAATTTAAAAAAAATCCAGTGTTTCTTCATCTCCTGCTAGCCGCCGAAGCTTGTAAAATGGACCAGGTTATTCCTCTCCAAAGCAACGTTGAAAATCTTCAGTTTATTACGAACCCATTTATGTTTCCCATTAAATCTGACACCAGCTGGTTTCTTCCCTGCAGTTTCAAGTTCAGTTCATTCAGATGACCTGCGATATCTGTTAGAAACGCCAGTTGTTTAAGGAAGTCCATACTCTGAAACTGTTCCTTCAGTAAAAATAGAACGTATTTGAATAAAAATACATAAAATTAGTGTATTTTGCAAACTGGCTTCGCGGGCAGCAAAAAAGGCATTGTGGGCCGCAAGTTGGAAACCCCTGTTCTAGGTTGAGAAGGTGATCATAGCGTACCCCATCAGCGATGGACAAAGAGGAAACAGATCACCCCAGACAAAATAGAGGTAGTAAGCAGAAAGACGAGCCACCCACCCTCACCCCCACAACCCTACCCTCCGCATGCAAGAAGCTACCGAACTTTCAGGATACAACACCCGCGACATATAAAGCCCACCACTCCGATACATCTTCAATCAAATTGAACCTATTTTATCAACTAATTCTGGACTAAATAGTGGACTAATACTAAATGGAACACTAAGATGGACGAGGAGCCCGGTATTAAAAATCGAGGAGAACAGCCTCCAAAGAGTTGGAGAGGCCATGCACCTACCCGTCACCATTAGTATTGGGCGTTATATCGTCTATGCTAGACGATATATCGTAAAAAAAGGTAAAGTGCTCCTCTGTGCATAGCACCACGCCATGAAGGCGTATAGGGGCTGTGGGGGTAACGCCCCACACTTTCTTGATCCGGTCGTGAGTGAGGGTGATGTGATCAGCATCACGCCCCTGACCGCCTTTACCCCCCAGGGTTTCCCCCAGGTACGCTGGGTGGGCGCCGGGGCCGCTTTGAAAAAATATCGTCCAGGCGATATCAACTAGATTATATATATCCTCACCATATTTTGACGATATATATCGTCACGATATTTTTGTTGTTTTTGTTGGGACGATCCTACAAACGCGCACACAACTTTTTATTTTGATCACCCTTGGCAAATTTTATGTCATCGCTGGTGTTTACTCCCATTGCACATTTACAAATTCGTGATCTTATGCTCGATAAGTACATTTAGCAACTAAAGTATAATATAGAATGTGGTACCACCTTTCTTTGCTGCGAAATCTTACATCTGTTACAATCTGTTTCAGTAACAAGGCGATTCACTTGTCAGTCCCACAATTCAAGAGAAGGACGAACGTTCCTTTTATACACCGTTTCCCAGCATTCTACCCAGCTGACATCTTGCGACTGGCTCCACAAACATTAGACATTTTCCAACCTCGCGTTCTTTTGTTCGCGAACCCCGATAAGCTATCTGATCAGCTGCAACCTCTTGTTGTACCTCTTCATCCATCTTCAGCATCGCCCCTCCCCTTCCCCCATATTTCTTCGGAGGTCGGTTTCGCTTCGCATTCAACAATACCGACCTGGAGCTTCCATTGTTGGAAGCTTCGAGGCCTTCACGAAATGCCTTTCTTCATCCTCTTTTACTCTCTCCAGCACTGTCGCTGATTAGCCTCCGCTTCTGGATGGATATGAAAAAATTCGCGGTCAAGGTTATGTGTGGTGGGTGTGTTACGTCCGACACTGCTGCCACCCTCTACGATTATCGAGGTTTTCTTGTTTCGTTTCGGATGCATTTCATATTACCACTGAGTGTTGAGCACGCGTGTATTTATGCATACATGTACGTTTTCGTTCCTTTATGATATTGTGATTGAAGCATACGAATCTATATCAACGTACTTCTATCACAACAGCAAATGTTTACAGTGTACGGTTTACTTTGCATACATATTATAACAACACATTTCTAGAACAGTGGAGCCCACAAATTTAAGATAAAACACGAAAGAGAGAACTCTCTGAAATTCCGAGTTCCAATTCCGGTGGAGGCGCAATTACACAGAAATCGAAATTAATCTAAACTTTAGGCCCAGTCCCCACTAGTCTATCATAAAAAAGTGAGCTTATATATTTTTTTTTAAAAAAAAGGAACCAATATGGATTGATTTATACAGCCGATAAGGACGTGTAAAGAAGAGGGGAAACAGAGACCAGGTGTAAATGGCGGATAAGCTTTCGCGTGAAAGTGCGCAGTTTTGTATAAGTTACATTACTTTCCGAGCATCCTCTGGAGTGGAAAGATACAAAAACGTTAGTTGTGCTTGTTGCAGATTGTATTTAATGAAGCTAGAGCATATACAATAGTGTAAACTTTAAAATCAGTTCGCTGAAATTTCTGAATAGTCAAGATTGACGAATCTTCTCTGACTTGAAATCTAACCACAGCATGAAATCGTGCGACGGGTAAAGAAATGAAGTTCCATTGAGATAACCAAGGGAGATATTTACGTCATCTCTCTTCCTGCTGGTAGGGTGGTCTTTTAAAAAACAGATAGCCAAAAGGAGAAACGGGGGGTGCGCAGAGGGGGAAAAAAGTAGGGAAACTAGCCACGGTCCGAAAAGAGCATTTATTGGATGGGACCGGATCTTGGGAAGAGCTGTTGGTCATCTTTCCTATGGTTTAGATTACCACTGCAGTTCCTCGGCCCGGAGATTGTGTCGCCGCCGTGCCCATTTCCTCATCTCCCTTTAGCTGTCGTCACTTCCGGTTTCCGGACGAATCTCCCTCCCCGCCGCCCCATTTACCGTTTTCTCCCAGGAAACTGGACACGGTCCGGTTGACCCGGAGTCGATTCCGGGAGAGAAAAACAAGTGATTGATGCCTTCCTTCTTCCTCGACAATATCTCTTCCAGTACTTCCCCACCCCCTCCTACCTCCACGGATTCTGCGAAGTGGATGTTGTTGTAGTCGGCATTAACTATCAGGCCCTTGCAATTTCCCTTCCTGGGTTCGTACGTGGGGTTTTCAAAGAACCTCGATGGAGGATGAGCAGGGCATAGTGTTTGTTTGGCGACTGACAGAAAGAGGAATGGTAGTGATTTCCTAAAGGCCGAAGCTTATATTACCATTCTGAAATTGGTCAAGTTTTTGTCAATTTGAGGATAACACCAAAAAGTTCATCCTAAACGTGCGTTATGAAAGCATCATGTAATTGGTAAGACAGTTTAGTACAGAACAACTATACAAAACGAGGTTTAAATACGGAGAAAACTATTGATAATATACCCACCTATCTTGAATCTAGTGCATACATATTTATAGGTTTACACTATAGGCTGGAATCAGCAAAAACATTTACTCCTATAAAACTAAAATGTAAAAGGAACTCAGGTTTCCGTAAATGAACGGAAATATATGATTGGCAAACAACGATACCAACAACAAAAGAAAATTCTGTGTTTCTATTTGGTTTATAGGTGGGTTTCATGTGACGTCAGAATGCACACAGCCGCCATTGTTTGATGCCAGTTTTATTTAATTTTTTCAAGGAAAAATCCTCCACGTAGCTTTCTTTACATTGGCACCAACTGCAATTTTCCTTTAAATCACGAATGTCTCGAGTAAGTATCTCCTGTCCGCCCGCTTAGATCCCTTACTAGCCTCAATCATGGCTG
Source organism: Lepisma saccharinum (assembly GCF_977018435.1). NCBI lineage: Eukaryota > Metazoa > Arthropoda > Insecta > Zygentoma > Lepismatidae > Lepisma > Lepisma saccharinum. Next base: position 79,404,521 of record NC_139231.1, on the reverse strand, counting down.
CTTGAAGCCCCACAATACAACAATTTGTGTCGTAGATGAAACACACCTAATAGGTTAATTTTCTGTCACATATATTTTCAAATAATTTTGTTGATTTTTGTAACAGAATTTTAATATAGTGTGGCATTAAAAAATTAGATTCATTTTGCACACCAATGTTGTTAAATATTTCTTGCTCATACAAAAATACGGTAATTGATATCGATGATTTGAAACATAGTTACTAAAGAACTAAATAATGTGAGTTTCGCGATACATTGAAAGACAAAAAAATATTTGTCTTGCAATATTTGAAAATAATCCGACAAAGTCCATGTACCGTGCGTCCATTTCGATCTGCAGCCGAGAGATCGGGAGAAACGTGGCGGGCGGCGCTGACGAAGGTGCCGACATTTGCGGCCTGTAATGCCCGCATATTTTTATGGACATATGCAGACATTTATATAAATATTGCAAAACTAGCACTAACCTGTGTTATAAGAGTTGTTCAAAGTGATGTCCACCTATATTCACACATTCCTGGCATCGTTTGATGAAATTTTGATTCACACGCAAAAGTTCTTCTTCCGTAATTCTTCCTAGTTCTGCCCTTATATTGTCTTTTAGTTCGTCGATGCTATGAGGGTTATTTCGGTAGACTCTATTTTTCAAGGTTCCCCACAAATAATAGTCACATACGGTAAGATCTGGCGAACGTGAAGGCCATAAACCTCTTGAAATTATTCTGTCATCAAACACCTCCCTTATAGCGTCCAAAGAATCAGCGGCGGTATGGGCTGTGGCCGAATCTTGTTGAAAATACCCATATTGTCTCTCATTATCTGATAACAACTGAAAAAACGGCGCGAGTATTTGTGTGCGGTACCTCTCTGAATTTATTGTGTCTTCAAAAAATATAGGCCCTATTATTCTTTTGGCACTTACAGCACACCACACAACAATTTTTGCATCGTGTAACGGAACTTCGTGTATTATTCGGGGATTTTCAGTGCTCCAGTATCTATTGTTCTGTGAACAAACATGACCACGCAAGTGAAACCATGCCTCATCCAAAAAAAATATTAACTGTGGATCAACAATACCATCTACAATATTCTGCAAAACCCAATTACAGAAATTTACTCTACTTACGTTGTCAAGGGGCCGTAATTCTTGCACTATAGAAACTCTGTACGGTTTTAATTTTAGTAGCTTAGTGGCTGTATGTGCTGATGATTTTGACACGCCCATCTCCTGTGAAACACGGCGTAGAGGTTTGTTTGGAGAACGTTCTAACGCTGCACCAATTTCATCGAGTTTTGCTTCGGTTAGAATCCGTCGTTTTTGCTTAGATGTTTTAAAATTTAACGATCCAGTTTCTCGTAATTTAAGGACAAGACGTCTAACCGTATCTCTATGTGGAGGTGAAACGCCTGGGAATTTCTGTACAAATTGCCTACACACGTCTCGACACGAGTCTGTTTTCACGTAAGTGTCATACATAAAAATTCTTTGTTCTAACGTGAACCTTGCGGCTGGCATTCCAATCGTCTGACTGACACAACACACATACACACTGCAATAACACAAACAAGTAACGGCAAGTAACCAAGAATAACACACTTACGCACAGTACGAAATTAACACGCTCTTGGTTTACATCTGCCTGCCACTATATTCACAGCTCTGTAGTCGCGAAGGAACAAAAAACTTGAGCTAGGAGATTTCGGATTGCAAGGAAGCTCACGAACACCATTAGCTTTTAACGGTTCGTCTGCAGCGTAATCTTGATACAGTGTTGCACATTCGAAACCTCCAAACGATCCCCATCGACACAAAACTCTTTCAAGGATATAAACTTAAGCAGGACGTTACTGGTCAAAACTATGATTAAAATGTTTTACAGAGTATTATCTGTGGCTCTTAATATAATTTCTAAAGCGTATTTATTTGTGTATATAAGGGTGGAACTTGGAAGAATTACAGAAGAACTTTTGCGTGTTATAACACAGGTTAGTGCTCGTTTTGCAAGATGTCCACAAAAATAAGCGGGCATTACATGCCTCAAATGTCGGCATCTCCGTCAGCGCCGCCCGCCACGTTTCTCCCGATCTCTCGGCTGCAGATCGAAATGGACGCACTGTAGTAGACTTTGCAAAAATATTTTATGCACTAAATTGTTATTAAATGAAATTTCAAATACCTAGCTAACAAGACCATCTATTTGAATGAACTTTTGTTTGTAAATTTACACGAAAAAAACTGAGAATGATTGATCTACATCATCCTTCTTTCTGTTCTTCCTCTCTACGGCTGCAAGCTGTGAATCGATGACGTTGAGAAATGTCCTCGGAGCTGATAAACATAACCGCAGAGTTGAGAAACGAAACACTTCTATCATCGCGATAGTAGTGACATCTGTGTGTGAAGACTGAATTCGCTCGACGAAGGAATTGCTTGTAGGTCATGCCTCTACGATCACGATCGGTATAAATCAAAACGAACGGAGGTAGCGCCTTCTGCTGGAACTTGAACCAACCAAGGTCCAGAATTTCGATTCTGTGTTTCGATGATTAACCACAGCAATATGAATTAACATTTACCTAATGGAACTAATTTCAATCTAAAAAATCTCTCAACAACGCAGATTGTACAGGGGGAGGCAAAGTCCAGCACCACCCATTTCATTTGGAAACGGCTTGACAGAGGACGATGAAACTTCGGATATGTGTAATGGGGGCACACACGATGGGTCCAGTAGGCATTATGGAGGTCATCTTGAAAGCCGACATTTTGGAGTTACCTCCAGATTTTCAAATTGTAAGGGGGTCATGTGGCACATCATTTAAGATGTGCGTTTTCTCAGACACAAGAATATGCAGTTATTTTTTCCCCTATCTTTAATTGGTGAGGATATTTTGACAGTTGAAGTTCACATTTTGCGTCCTGCAAGATATTCTCTATGTGTTGCCTGTTCTGTGCCACACAAAATGCAAGACGTTTCCGCCAGTCCTCATGGACACGCAATAACACTGCAGGGTTCACAGAGTCACATGCTTGCTGGATCCGGTGCTGCAAGATGACGGAGATCATTGATATTTGTCGTGATAACGCATGGCTTTAAGCTGGCCTCAAAGGTAAGGTCCGGAGAACAAGGTGGCCACTCAGTGGGTCCTGCTGCATTTGAATTTTGTAGGGGTGCCACTTGTTCGAATGCAACACCCGGAGTATGGATCTCTGACTGACTTCTGACACAGCCCGTCAGACGCCGGGTACTGCGTTTTGGGCTCTTGACTAAGGATGCCACGATTGCCGTTGCTGCTTCCTCGTCGGTAGCGGTTCTCGGCTGTCCACTACGTTCTCCGTCATGCACGGATCCCGTCTCTTTAAACATCTGCAACACGCGCAACATTGTGGTATGTGAGATGACGTCTCTTTCTGGATGCCTGGCTTTGAAATCCTCTGCGACGACCATGGCACTGCACTCCCCATTTTATCACAACAATTTCAATCCGTCTTTGGAGGGTTAGCGCCATGTTTCATCACCTAGAACGAATAAACAACAACCCTTACATTACAACAAATGTGAACTTCAACTGTCAACATATCCTCACAAAATAAAGTTAGGGGGGGGGGAATAACTGCATATTCTTATTTCTGAGAAAACGCTCATCTCGTGCCACATGACCCCCTTCCCATTTGAAAATTTGGAGGTAATTCCAAAATGGCGGCTTTTAAGATGGCCACCATGATGGACACTGGCCTTATCTGGTGTGCCCCCAGCCCCATTAGCCTTATCCGAAGTTTCATTGTCCTCCGTTAAGCGGTTTTTAAATTAAAAGGGTGTTGCTGAACTTTTGCCTCACCCTGTAGAATAAAAAAAGAACGAAAATAGTGATGAACTTTTACGTTGGCTGTAGAAATGTGTCATTGGAAACACTCCACTAGATGGCAGATCAATCTCTTAGACGAATTATAATAATTAGTTAATATTAATAATCAGCAATGAGTTTAAATTTAATTCGTAATGTTAGTTACAACATCGTGTACAAAACTTATTGAAGCTGTTTCACATTAAATAACATATTTCAAGAGAAAACATTAATTTGCGTGACATAACTCACATTTTAAGTGTCAAAATTAACATTGATTAATTCTGTTATACAGTAGTGGCATTAATTCTGGACACTTTCGAGAATTATGATGAAAATCAAATTCAAGTTTTGATTTGAATTTAAATTTACGTTTTTATTGAAGTAAAATTTTCAGGAGATAGACAAACATGTCTTTATGTTGAATGTTTCAAAAAGTGGGCACACTAAATTATAATTAATAGTAATAATAATAATAATACAGAAAATGTAACTAAGTGTTCTTAGCATAACAACACCTGTAAAATGTTCATTCAATAAAAAGTAAATTTTGGCACACACTCATTATGGTTATTGTAACTGCGTTGTGTTAATATTTTGTGGGATATCCTTTCGATTTGATAACTGCCTCGATTCTTCGTGGCATCGAGTCCATTATACACTTGAGATCTTCCGGTATTATCACTCTAAGCCATGATTGGAGGATGGCCTCTAACAGCTCCTTCTTGTTGCTGGGATTCCGACGCGCCACCAAAACTTTCAGCCTTGACCACAAATTCTCAATCGGGTTGAGGTCGGGACTGTTCCCGGGCCAAGGCAGAACAGTAATACCATGGTCCCTGAACCATCGCTGATTGATTCCAGCGTTGTGACACCTTGCGCCATCCTGCTGAAAGATGCACCGCTGAACGTTACCCCCAAACAAATCACGAATAGTGGGCAGCAATTTTACCTGCAAGACCTGTTCTTGGTATTTTTTGGAATTAATGTTGCCTTCTAACACTGCTAGGCGCCCGACACCATGCCTTGCCATACTTCTCCACACCATGACACTGATAGGATGCTTCATAGTGGCGGTAGTGCACTCAGGTACCATGTCTTCACTTTTTCAACGACGCACATACCTGGTACCATCACTTCCAAAGTGATCTTGCTTTCATCGCTCCAAATTACTTTACCCCAATCTTCTTGTGTCCACTCCCTGTGTGCCCATTGCACATGCTATTTCCTCTGCTTTTGGTAGAGATAAGGCTTCTTTCTTGCGACCCTCGCTCGTAAACCATTTTCACAAAGTGTTTGTCTGACTGTTTGGTCAGAAACTTCTACTCCAGAAGTTCTCAAAATTGCATTAACATCTTTAGCCGTACGCCGGCGATCTTGTAGAGAACGGCGACAGATTCTACGACAGTCTTGAGCAGTTAATTTTGGTCTCCTGCCACTTCTTGGAGCAGTTTTTGTGTTTCCAGTTGCTTCATACCGCTTGCAAACCTGTCTAACGCCCGACTTTGTAGCACCACCACCCAACCTTTTTGATATTTCTTCATAAGAATAACCTTCATTACGAAGTGTCACTGCCTTACTCCTTTTACTTGGTGACCAATCAGCTCGTTTTATTTTGTTAGGAGCCATAATTTGCAATTTCAGTATCACTTTTCAACTCAGTCCACTACATCGAGTACCTAACGATGTTCACTTCACAAAAGTCAGCTGCCAAGTGTTGTAAAGAATGAAAACAAAGAGTTCAGTTGGTTGAAAATACTAATAACAATACTAATAAATATACCAATAATCAAATAACAATGCTTCAGTAAGGTGCGAGCGATTCTTGAGGTCAGCGAACAAGGTACAACAACGATGCTCGAAGTTGATGCAATACACAAGTAATCGCACACAAGCGTTCTGTTGGATGAAAATAACAATAACAATAATAATCAGGCTACAATAATACACTCAGATGCATTATTGAAGTTTCTGAATGATGTAATTTAAATTGTTTAATTTTTCTATACAGGATATAGTTTTACATTCGAGTTATTCTAAAAAAATTAACATTTTACAAAAAATGTCCAGAATTAATGCCACTACTGTAAATTATACTGGGGAACAGTTTTACGCACATGAAACGTATATTGTGTTTCTAATGTAAAATTTTACGCTGAATCCAAATATGCACTCAGAAATTTTCTATCACCCACAGTTTTTGTACAATGACATTTTCAAGTATTGCTTTTTCGGAATTTTAGGTATTTTCTCTGTAATAAGTAATGTGTGTGTAAAACAACATTTTTAATGATTTCAAACAATTTAACATTTATGGACGAAAAATGACACACGCAAATTTTATTTCGGGGGAAGGCTGAATCACATTGAAAGGGTGGGGGCGAACCTCGTATTTGATGCGATTTCAATGGAAATTAAATGTTGTAGCTTGAACCACGAGATTATTCATCAGACTGTTATTTCTGTTTCACAAAGGTAAAAAGAATAAGTAGTAAATGCAAATAAACAGTAAAGTAACCAAATTTACCATCTGCTGTGAGGCCAGTACCTGTACCATATCCCAGTACACATCTAACTGTAGTGGATGGATGGGAACATGCGGCAGCTACCAAAGTTCAAAATGAGGAGCAAGATCATTCTACTTTCGAAGCCTCTTCCTGTGAACCTCATCTGCTAACACAAGGTGAATTAAAAAATCCTGTTCGGTATTTGAAATTGGGAAAAATAGGCCGAACTGTTGGTATTTACAATAAGCTGAAAGGCTGGAATCTCCTTCAGAAAGACGTCAAAGTGTGTTTCTTTCGTAATCAACAGGAAGGGAGTTTGAAGAATTTAATTCAGGAGAAAACGATAGTGTATTGTAATAATATTTGCTGCGATGTGATGAATTTATTTGATCATGAATATGAAACAATATAGCGGAGACTGTTCACTGATTCCTCGAAAACTAGGCTGTTCTCTTGCACAATCGGAACAAATGTCCTTCTGTGCCGTTAGTTCGTACAACTAACATGAAGGAAACACATGAAAATGGTGTTAGAAATAAATCATTATGACAAGTATTGGTGGATCATATGCTTCGATTTAAAAGTAATTGTGTTGTTAAAGGGTTTGCAGCTCGGCTATACTAAATTTTGCTGCTTCTTGTTGCGAAATGAAACAGCAGGGACAATAATAATCATTGGAACAAGAAAGAATGGCCAAATCGTGAATCACATACACCAGGACAGTCAAAATGTTGTACATTCCTCACTAGTCCACTCTGATATGATTCTTCTTCCTCCACTTCATATCAAGTTAGGGAGGGCTTATCAAAATCTTCGTTAAGGTGATGGACAGAAATGGTGCTGAGTTTCATTATTTGAAGGAAACATTTCCTCGTGTTGGGACGCTAAAATCAAGCAAGGAATTTTTGTGTGCTCCCAAATTAGAGCTTTGATAACGAATAAAATATTTAAAGAGTCTGTTTAGCGAAATTGAAAGATCAGTGTGGAGTTAATTTAAAAGCGTTGTGTATAAACGTTTTAGGAAATCGAAAATTTCAGAACTAATGTTATTTTGTGGGTGAACTGTTACAGTCATACAAAGATATGGGGTGTAATATCTCCCTCAAAATACATTTCTTTAACTCTCACCTGGATTTCTTCCCTGACAATCTTGCTGCCATCAAGTGACGAACACGGGGAGCGTTTCCACTAAGACATCTCTCTCATGGAGAAGAGGTACCAGGGACAATAGACGGCTAGAATGTTTACTGATTACTGTTGGATATTCCAGGTGCAAAATGCAGAGGAAAATCAACAACTCTCACATATTAGCTAAGTTATATAGTGTCGTATGTAGCCTAGGTAAAGATGCACAAACATATTTCACACTTAACCTGGCTGTCACAAAGAAAGTGTGGGTGATGGAGAAAAACTACTTACACATTTGAATTCAGCGCAAAAAGTACTATTAGGATCAGCTATTTTTCCTCGTCCTCCAGAAAAAAAGTTCAATTTTGTTCCCCAGTGTTATTACGTCAAATATGCATTTGCACGGTGTAGGATCGTGTAAAGGTATGTATGTATGTAAAGGTATCACGTATGCACACATCCTATGAAGATATATGGGGTGATGTGGAAGTATAGAGCTCCACATATTCTTGATCTCGGCCATTGGACGATGTGATCAGCATCAGGCCCCGCCACCCATTACCCTTTAAAAAACAAAGTCAGAAAGTTCCCCTAGGAGAATTCTTGATACACCGCTGTGTGGAATTACTATGTTATTATCTTTTACAGTGTATCAATAAACGGATATCTCGTTGTTCAGTCCAACAACGACGAAGAACGACATTTTCATTCCTACAAGATAATTTCTTAGTTGATTGCTGCCTCAGTTCAAATCATTACACCACTTTTCAAAACGGAAAGTGAAGAAAAAAAAAATCCGAGGAGCAAAGTGGAAGGTCTAATTGTCAGACAACTCCCCAGTGCAATGGCAACCCGAGCATAAATCCAAGCGTTTCTCGTTGCTCGCTTGTTTGGGCTCCTCAAGCCCATGCCCCCGTGCTGGGAATGATTTATAATTAATTTCTCCGGCTTTTAGAAGTGCATATTTCATACCGAGATCTGCTTCTTGTTCTCGGAGCTGTACACCTTAGCGCATAATGAAGAAACCAGACGTCAGGGTTGCAAGGATCATGATTATTATCGCGTTCATCTTTTCCCCGTATTTTTTTTTATTACATCTTGCTTCACGTGGTGATATTATTAATGCGTGCGTATTTGTTTCAGATATGAAAGAGTAGAGAACAAGATTATTGCTATGTAATTAAGAGTTTTCAGGTTCAATCCCCGGGTTAAAATAACTTTGAGTTTCACTTGACCTCTCTTAGCAAAGGATTTTTTGAGAACTTATTTCGTCTCGTAAAAAGGTGCTGATATTCAATTTTTTTTAAAAAAGATCTGATTTAGATATAGGCTGTAGAACATTCAATTTTAATTTCTAACTTGTTGTTATTTTACACCACTTCTCCTTTCACTTTAGTTAATTACGAAGATGAGAATGGATAACGAAATTATGTGACATGGAATTAACACAGTGCCTTACCCAGGAATCGAACCTCTTGTTTCGTAACACGTCGTGCTAACCTCTACGGCACAGAAGCTAGACAATGAATGTTGTGAATTTGATTTGATATGGACTAGATAATACAGGGTGGCGCACGACAAAGTAGCCCGCGTTAGCGGCAAATGCTACTGACTCGGGCTACTTTTTCGTGTGTCACCCAGGAGTTACCATGTCGCTGTAAATCGATTTCCTATTACAAATAACTACAACAGAACAGAATGAAGCATAGAGAGAGGTTACCATGGAGCAGTGGCACCTTATCCGTTTTGTCACCCAATCGCCGCTAATGGCCTGGAGTAACTCTAAGTAGATTTAGGTTTACAGAAAATCGCAAGAGTAGTTTTTTTTAAAACAATACTATTTTGTTTTTATAAGAGAACAGAAAACCGTGTATAGAACAAGACGAACAATTTGTCTTGCCAAGGTTTTGCTCGTAGATGCTTCTTTTCAATGCTACAACAAAAAAGTAACATTATTCGGATGGAACCACGCGCTACAAATTCATAGTTGCCACTGACATTTTTATATCGGGTAAGTTAATAAAAGCAAATAGCTAATATGCTATGAAAACAGTAGGCTATCATGACAGCTGAAACATTGTTAATGTGAGGTTCCTCTTCTTAACCCTAAAACCGTCACCTTCCAGACATACGTGAATCATACTTCACGACTTTGCATTAAATATATACTATAATTGGTAGGTTTCCTCCAAAGGAATTCGCATTTCAGAATGCTGCTGCTTTGATTGGTTATCCAGGACGTCCATGGCGCGTAACACAGTATGTTTCCCGATGGAAAAGATAAATATCAGTAGCAATTGCGTGGTTGCATACATACCGGATAAAAATATCCATTTCTTCGTGGCTCGTTGCGTCGAAATGATACACCAATGAAAAAATGTTATTTAAAATTTCAAGAACATGCTCGTCTGATTGGCGGTTCCGAGCGCCTGCTGTGACGTGTACGAAAGGCAACTCCGCAAGTGACCAATCCCATTGCCTACTTCCCTCAGTGGTGCAACAGCCTTGGTGAAAGGGAAGGGCTCAGGCCAGAAACTATAACGTCTCTGGTATACAATAGTTGTTCGACTTGATGTGCTCTGCGTCTGCATGCTACAGTCTTGTACGGCGACGCACTGTGCGTAAATATGTGTAGAGGATGGCGATGCGCAATTTTGATAACTAGAATTCGGATTTCGTCCTAAATGAAACTTTTGTTTTCCTGAACAATTCATAGGCCTTGAGTACAGAGATATGTTTCAGGATGCTACTGACGAGCATCATACTTCAAAATTCTTTCAAAAACCTTGGTAACAAGGGGTATTGATTTATTAATAATTCCAATTATGGGGATGATAATTAGAGCCTGGATTTTTATGTAATATCAAAGTACATAAATCTGTAAGAATAATAGATAAAATATGTACCTAAATATGTATTATCAAAAGGATATGTAATATTGATAATAATCGAGTATCCAAGCAATTTCAAGAATTCTGCGATATTTATTTTATTTGAACATATTCAACTTCATTTTAAGGTCATAAGTTGTTCAAATTAAAATTTGTATCAAATTTATAAACTCAAAAAAGCACAGCAACGTGCACATATTTAAGAAACCAATTTTGTCAACTATTATTACTTTTCACATCGCAAATTATTGTAAAATATGTAAATATGTTAATATTGCTTTTGTGAAGTGCCAATAATGGCGAAATTACACAAATAAATATAAAGGGAAAGATAGTACAGGGTGTGAATCCCGGCCTGGACATTGGTGTTCCTTGTGAGCGTTCCTTCATCACATCATCACCCATCCTCCGCGTCTGAATTAGCCAAAAGTGGAAAGAAAGCGACACCAAATAATAAAAATACAAAGTATATACAGGGTGACAATTAATGAACTACATGAAATAAAACCGTCATAATTTAATTTCTGAACGGGTCGCGTGATGACGTCCAAACTGCGTGGCTGGCCACAGGGCATGATGGGAATTCGTATGCGTATGCGCACGCAACGTGTTGATGTCGGCCATTTGCAAGTGAAAATGTCCTGGAGGAGTATTTTGGGGACCGCATTCTGGCTCTGGGGTACCCAGAGGCCACTGGAAGGGGGCTATGTTAAGGACAAGGTGTACAGAAATAACCCCAAAAACATTGCCGAGCTGAAAACTGCCATTCAGGAGGTCATCGATGTTTCGACACTTCAGCGGGTCATGCAGAATTTTGCTGTTCGTCTGCCCCACATCATCGCCAGAGATGGCAGACATATCGAACATGTCATAACCTAAATCCGAATGTCTGTAGTGCCGGTTACATGTACAATACAGTTTGTGTACTACGTGGTTTGTCACTAATTTCCGTTTTATTTCATATAGTTCATTAATTGTCACCCTGTACATTGTAGCATAAGGGATAGCTACGATATTGAGTAAGGTTAACCAGAGGGTATATGGCGTATACCGCCAAAAACCCTCGACTACAATCCTGGAGACGAGAACGAGAACAAAACAAGCATTTTATAACTCGAGAGGAGACCGCGACCCTGCCAAGTCTCGACTCGATGCCATCCATACTCTCCACCCCTATGCGCAGCCACTGCACTAATAAGGAATACTTATATTTTTTAATTGGACATTATTTATTGTTGATACTAAATAGTGAATATAAAATACACTAGCCAATTATTAACGAAATAAAAAGAAATGAAATATGGATATCCATTCTAGACGTGGAGAAAAATCTCTTATATTTTGTGAGTTTTTCACGTTCCCTGCCGCAAAAAAATTCTAATTCATTGAAGGAATTGAAAATACAAGCCAAAGAACTTGGTTTCCCTTTCTCAAAGAAATAGAAAACTATTTATGACCGAGCTACTCGGCAGATTCGAGAAACTGTCTACAGAAAAGTCTCCCAAATCCTTTGATAAGCTATGCAGACACCAACTCAGCCCCATCATGCTGTCTTCCCGCCTTAGGAGTCGTGTTCCCGCAAAAATGTCTACAAACAATGTACTGTTTCAGTGTTTCCAATAATGACGATTGAAAACCGTCCCGTTGGGACAGTCGATATTTCGTTTTTTATATACTTTATTTTTACATTTTTTTAAATTCCTATATTTTGCTTTTTTTTTATGTTTCGTCGTATCGATATTTTGAACATTTCGGCATTGAACATTGTTTTTTGTAATTTTTGTTTTTTTCATTGTCTATATTTATTTATAATTTGAAATATTGATATTTAATTATTTCTCTACTTCTTTATTTCGATATTTTGGAATTTTAGTAATTTATTGCGTCACTCATTTGTCACATCGGAATTTGTGGATTTGATTAGTTCGATATTTCGTTATTTTTATATTTAGATGTGTAAATATTTTATATTTCGCCGCTCATAAAGTAACGGAATGCAAATTCAAAATATACTACTTCTCCATGAATTGCAACGGCGAGTTGATTACCAGCGAGAGAACGAACATAAGAAACCTTATTCTTCATTGCCCCCCCCCCCCCAAGACGCATACGTTTACCGACATTGCCAGTCAAAGAAATTTGAAAGTATATTACGGTAACGGTATGGATTAGTATGGTTTGAAAACTCTCATTTAGTACATGTTATACATATACGTAGGAGATGTTCATCAAAGCCATCTCCCGAAATGTTCTCAATCAATCTGTTGTTATGTTAAAGAGTTATTATGTTAAACTTCATTCATCAAACGAACTAATACATCGGTATTTTTCTTTATTCATGTTATTCACCTTTAATATAGCTAAAATAAATATCTAATTTGATATAGAAACTAATTTTATCAACGTACTCATTACAATATTAACAGTAAGTAGTTATTGTGTTTCGATTAGTCGATCGATCTGTTATCTCGAAGAATATTCCCAATGAGACAAGTTATGAACAATTTTAGTTTTTCATCCATACTAATCCATGGTAATGTTCTCTAGATTGCAACACTGAAGCCTGTGCTGCGAGTGCGTGGGGCTATAATATGTCATGTGGGGAAAAATGCTTTCTTTTCTCCCTTTCAGTATCGCTCCGCAAGTACTTTTTCTTGTTCGCCATTAATGTCGAACCGAGTCTGTTCAGTTTCGCAAAATATCTTACTCTGCAATTCGTCGGTTAACCCTGGAACCAACAAGACACAAAAATAGAATCATAAAAAAAAAACACAACGCAGAAATGCATAGAGGTGGGACCGTCGGAAATTTTCGTGTGACTTAGGTTGGAAGGAACCTAATAAATTTGCATAAAACGACCGTTCTGGAATAATTCTTTTTTTGTAATTCTGGCTTTACAAACGTAATTCAACGTCAATGAACTCTATGTGGGAAAATAATTGTAATAGATAAATAGATAGATTTTTATTGATATTGGTACGAGCCCTTCGGCTGTGCGTATCTTACAATATTGTTACATAAACACCCCGACCTTAAACATGCACCCCATTTATCATACATTCAGAAACATTTATAAACAGAAACATTTGGAAAATAATTACATACTATGTACATATATAAATAGCAATGTGGTCCTCTTCTTACATTTGAGATTGTTCATTTTCACAACACTGCACTACACGCTCCACCTATGCCTGAGCCGCTGCTGTTCCGTACCCTTCACTTTCACTGACTCCTTGCAGCATTTTCCTGCGCTCCCTCCAAACTGCATGTAAATAGGAGCCCAGGGCTTTGATATTTACATTCGTTATACCACTCCTCTCCTCCCTACATATAGCCTGGATGGTCTGCTCAATGCTGTCCCTTGCACTGTCCCCCCATTTGCGTTGTCTGAGGGGTGCCGACCAAACACACTCATGTAGGATGTGAGCCCTCGTCTCCTCTTCGCCGCATAACGTGCAGATGGCACGACCGTCCGGCCCCTTGAGTTTGTGTTGCCTCCACCCCCCTAGCATGAACCAGGCGAATCCACGTCTTTGCTGGTACGTACACGTATCAATGTATCGTTTTCTCCCCCATTCCACCCACACCCCTGGTGGTTGTGCGGCGACGAGCGTTACCTTCTTCCTACATTCTGCCATGATGTCTTGCCTGCTACTGTCCACCAACCTTTCCCTTATGATTTGCAACATCACCAAATAAATTCCAGTTAAAGCATGCCATAAATATATTTGTTTTCATTGATTTCATCCACTTGTGACGTAGAAGAAGCTAGAATTGCACAGTGGGATGCACAAGTATTGCTCGGCAATTTGTCCATAACTATTTTCAATATTTTTCTCCTTCATCCTACGTGTTTTTTTAGGAATGTGTTTGTACGGTAACTAGTGCAGTGGTTGTCATCAGCTTGTTTAGCGTATTGTTTTAATTCTTGAAGCTCCCATTGCCTATAACAAAGAGAATAACGTTGTGATGGACAGTTTGCTTGGTAATATTTATATGGTGTTCGGGAAAAGGCACTTGAGTCAAAAACTGCAATTTTCTGCTGCTTTAAATAAATCACACTGAATCAATTAAAGAAAATCATTGTAAGCATAATTTTATATTGGGCATATGTAGGAGATTCTAAATAGTGATAATCCAACATGCATATCATGTCTGTAATGTTTGCTATTAGAAGAATAAACATATTTAACTCTGGACTGTAAAATTGCATTTTTGCCTAGATTTATGCATCCCACTCTACACCACAGATTAACACATGAAATACTTACATCTTTTTTTATGCCTTGAGTAGCTACAATAACGCCATCTAGTTTTGCATATTTATCGGATTATGTTTACACTACTTCATTCTTCCAAGAACAGAAAGACAAAAATCAATAAACATGACTCATCCTTAACTTAAGACTTCGAGAAGACGACGTAATGTAACGAAACAATCGATTTATCTATATCGGTTAAAGTAACGTCGAGTTACGAATCTTGATTCTACGTAGCAGGATAACTAATTAACTTCAAACCACTTAGAGAAAAATTAAAATACATCATTTTATAGCTAAAATTAATCAGGAGGCGATAGATATTTACGCTTCACGTGTTACACTGTGTTATGTAAAAAAATGTAACATTTACTAACAATACTGTTTAACGATATAACAGGATCATTTAATTTGAAACTTGCATCACAATTCAGGTTATGTAAGCAGATTCTAATGTGCTTTCATTTCATTACTAATTCGTTTTACCCTACTTTCTTATTTTCTTACTAATTCGTTTTTCCCTACTTTCTTATTTTCTTCCGCAAAGAAAAGCAGGATGGCATTAACGTCATCCGAGAGATGGCGCAGTGTGTCAGTAATCGATTTTTCAATACAAGCAAGCCATCTGTATTAGTGATCTGTGAGTGCACGATGGAGAGCACTTGGAAATGGCTTCATTTAGTTACATCAGTTCTCCTAATTAATTCTTGATTTCCTTTTTACCGTACCTTTATCATCTTAGGAATTAGGTATCTAACGAAAAGCGGATAGAATAACGATCAAATTACACTCCTCCATATAACTTTTCAAATTCTTGTTTTTTTTATTGTGAACAACCCCACAATAGAGTTAAATATATTTTAACATTGCATGTTGCACGAAATACTTTCCGTTCATCAAATACAAGAGTTTCAGAATAATTTATGATAAAGACATTTCAGATTAGTTCTGAAACTGGAAGAATCAGATAGATCTATTTTGTAATACAGAAGGATAATATTTGACATTGGTTCCTGTATGTTGTTCATTTTTTTGTGGCTGCGAGCGCAATAAAAATACACCACCACATCACTGTATTTCCAAACTTAAGAAAATAAGTTTTATTTTTCAACAATTATATAAATAATTATGGGCAGATAGTACCCATATGCTCACGAAGACTTCAGAAATACAGATCTTCAAGTTTAGTATTTGGTAAGCTAATCTGATATACTTATTTCAAGAAATGGAACTATCTAAGTGCATTTGGCACCATTTATGCTTTTATGCATTTATGCTTTCTTTAATTTATGCATGATTCTAATTACCCCTAGTGGAAAGTTCTGTAGCAAAACACAAAATGGATACATTTTCTTTCCTTTTTAAAATCAAGAATACGCCTTGTGCTCAAAGTTTTTTGAAAGAGCGGACAAAATCCCGCATCGAAATAATGACAAGAGAAACTAGAGGTCAAAATCGCAGAGGGGGAAAACGAACGGTAGAATGAAAAATGAGTTAATTTCCTCTTCAAAGTCGCAATAATTTCTTTAAATTGAGCGGGAGAAATGTAGAAAGAAGTAAATAAAGAAAGAGATAAAGCGACGTCAACGGAGGTGAAAAACTCTCCCCTCCCCTTTCCACCATAGAGGACCCACTAAACTTTTTTAATTCGAAAGATGAATTTTTCATAACGCTTCAGCAAACGTATAATTTCATCTGCCGTTTTTATTCCCCCATACCCCCTCTTCATTTTAAAAAAAACTCTTGCGACTTCCCCCTCCCCTACTCCATATCTTCATGACCCTACTCACAGTCTTTCTCCTGTCGTCTTTCTTTCTAATTTACTTCTCCCAAAAGCACATAAGAAGGCACTTTTAATGTTTTAAATTGGTTTTAGTTCGCAGAGCGAGATAAGAACCTTACATTACATTTCTTCTCCCCCTCAGACTCATCAACACCACGTCTGCTTTTGAGTGGCACGACGACTGTTGATTTCGCCCAACACTTATTTACTTTTCCTCTTCCACACTCATTCTTTTTTTCCCCTCATTTCTGCATACGTCACCGTTTGATTGCATATACACGGTTTTCTTTTCCTCCTTTTTAAAGCTTCTTCACCCTACTTTCTCGTTTGCACGAACACTGCAAAACGAGTGCTTCGGAAAGATAACGTGAGTCGACTTGCTTGACGTGGTGATGTTGAGATAGTACCGTTCCCGACATCTATCGAGAGACGGCGGAACTACTTCGAGCTTTCCTGCAAGCCTGCCATAACATTTTAGTAGATTTTTTATCGCCCGTCTCCTCAGCGTGAAATGGCGTTGCACTTGCCATATCTACGTTACGTTTTGTTTTTATTTGGTTATTTTTACGCTCTATATTTCTATTGCTAGAATAATAACGATTATCAAATGAGTTAATGGTGATTATGAAAAGACTTTATGTAGAATTACATTGCGCTATTTTTCGCCTGCCTGACTTCTTAGATTCGCCCATAATTACAATAATAGTTCTGATGTGATAAGCATGGCGTTAGAAGTAGGGTAATCGGAGGACACGTCCCCCCAGTACCTCAGAAACACGTATTGCATAAAACATGTGTGTAATATTGGTTTGTTTTCTTTAATTCCACAATTTATGTTCAGATGGGCTAATACGAGACTGGATCTGCAATTTGAAATGGTAAAATTTTAATCTTTTAAATGTGATCCGAACCTCTGTACTGTAAATGTCTCCTTGGGGAAACAATCCCGGGGCATCTTTATTACAAGCCGACAGCGTTACACCAACTACACTGCCAAAAGGTACCATATGGTGTTATTGTATTGTACACTAGTGAGTTTTATGGTTTTTTCCGAAGAATCAGGTTTAGTCTATAGTTCAATGCATTTTTGTATACCGTAAAAGTAGTAACGCAAAAGTGCATCATAAGATGCAAGTGGGTATAACTTTCTGTCGAGATACACTTAAATGCATTAGTTGATGCGTTTTTTATGCACCTTCCTGCATCTTTCTTGAAGATGCACTTAAACATTTGGTCTGAGCTTCAGACTTTATACATTTCTTTTAAGATGATGCATTTACTTTCCTGTGTGATAGAAGGTTTATTATGCTTTTAAATTACTATTCTGTATTCAGTATTGGAACCAATGAGTACATCACCACGAAAATTAAAATCGCCAAGCTAATCTCCAAATTTATTTTTCAAAGATTTATTTTTCGTTCTCGGTAACAAATATTTAATTGTAGTTTTTTAAAAAGAAATACTATAGCCTAATTGAGCAAAATATTCATTTAGAGAGGCCAATGAAATACTTAGGCAATATAATAATTACAACTCGAACTCGAAATGCATCAAACTAACGTTGATGAACTTTTGGTACATTTAAACGTGCAATTTTATTTCCTTTGGAACGATATCTTTTCAATTGATGCATTTTTCGTGCAACAGATGAAACATTAGCTGATATAAAGTGTGCTTTTATGCATTTTTATGTGTATTGTGGTGTACCTAAACTGCATCGTTACCAATATATGTACAGTCACCGGCAATAATAATGAAAGCCTGAAATACTGGCTTTCCTGCATGGTGGTGTGTGTGTTGCCTAACTTTACGGCAACTTACCATTGAAAAGTTGCTGTTAAAGTTTGCTCATCGCCGCAGAGTTAGGCAACACACATTATTCATTGCAGGACAGCCCGTATTTCAGGATGTAGTTGCTCCATTTCTATCGCTGGTGACTGTACTTTGTGTTTCTGGTGTCAACATATTCGTGTCGGTTTGACAAATTTTGAGTTCTCTTTATAAATAAACTGAACTATGTATTGGTGAATATAGACGCAAGATCCATGCGAACATTCTAACGTTTAATGTAGCAGGTTTAAAAATTTAACCCATATTCTCATAAATGCCTCATAAAGAGAATTTGTTTGTAACATAAAACAATTTTTTTCCGACTGTGATTAGGTGATATCATGTTGTTACAAAAACTTCTTACAAATCGGAAGCAGACAAGAAAGAACTTTCTTGATGAAAGAGACTAACAATATTCAAGTCATATACGCTAGTCTCCCCCGTAAACAGTCTATCCAATTAAATTCCTCCAATCTGTAATACAACGGATCTTTTGTAGGACGTTTCAGAAGAAGAATTATTTTTGCAAAAGGTTTTATATAAATTATTTCGTGCCGATGCAGTTATTAAATAATAGTTCAATTGATGTAATACATTATAAAAATTAACTTCTCAAAATTCAGATCTAATCATATGTCGGGAATATTGAAGCTCGATGTCCGAGGGACATAATAATTCTTGCACTGTGGATCTATATCGGCTTTGGGGTTGGGGGCAAAACTCCAACCCCTCCACAATTTTCATTCTCATGTAACTATTATTATTTTAACTTTATTAAAAGAAAACTTTTCAAAGTTTTCTTAATGTAAAGGAGATAATCTTACACTTACACTTACAGAGTAGTAACTTGTAAAAAGTAAAATAAAAGGTAAAGTGCTCCCCTGTGCTTAACACCACGCCATGAAGGCGTATAGGGGGTGTGGGGGTAACGCCCCACACTTTCTGGATCAGGTCGTGAGTGGGGGTGATGTGATCAGCATCACGCCCCTGACCGCCTTTACCCCCCAGGTACCCACGTTATTCGACGCTGGGTGGGCGCCGGGGCCGCTTCCAACGTTAGAAAAGTTCCCGGATTTGAACCGGCCGGGGATCGAACCCGGGACCTTCAGCATGGTAGTCAGACGCGTTAGAGACCTTTTTTTTTTAAAAGGAATACCCCTACGCGGTGGTATCCCCCGTCATTCACACTTTTTCAACATTTACACTTTTCAATTTTTACAGTATTCTCAATTCTCATCATCTGGACAAACACAAATACCCATGCCTTACCCGGGACTCGAACCCGGAACCCCCGACTGAGCCACCGCGTCTAGCGAATACGACCTTCTCCACTAAACCCACGTATGTTACCTGCCTGTGCCAAATGTGTTCGCTAACCCCACGTAACCTACAGAGTTGCAGGAAGGTGATTAGAATATAATACCTGGAGGGGAGAGGAAGATGTAGTAAACCGCAAGTCCGTCCGTAGGTTCCTTCCCTACAGCAGGAAAAATAGAAATAGTTCATAAAAACGTAGTGTTAGATTAAGTTAAACGCACTTAACAAATTACTCAAATAAGGTAAGTATCCGCTTGATATGTCTCAATAAGTCGCATGGTAAAGCAATCTTATTTTTTCAAATACCATGGGATTGGAAGTTATGGTCTCAATATCATCTCTAGTTTAAACTTGCCGTCTCTGTCACGAATTTTGAGACGAGATGAAGACGTTCCACGACTCACTACCATCTGAAAAACCCGGTAAATATTGAAATTCTAAGACAACAAACGTAACTAGTTTAACCTACTGAAACGCATTAACACATTGAATTCTTGTGGCATCAGAATAGGCAAACATAGTCATTATCTTCAATATAGGAAAAGTGGGCAAATGAATGAAGCCGTTGCACAACTATTGTACAATTAGGACGCGCCCGAACTTCTCTGAAAAGAAGGAAGAAAAATACCTATCACAGACACACTGGGGATCAACTACCAAAACTTCAATTCGTGAAATTCCAGGAATGCTATTAAAAATAGACTGCTTGTACCTTCACATGCTGTATTTCAAACGCATGTAAATCAACCGGCTCATTGTTATAGCAGAGGCTGTCGCAGTTGCGTTTTAAATCAGTATTCCCTTCAAGTAGACACCGCGACTGCTGCATTATTCATCTTAGCGGCCATGTAGCGCCTTTTGTAAACAAATGAACAGCGAACATGATCTTGTAAAACAGCTCCCAAGTCTATTTTAATAACTGTGCGCAAAACATGTTTTCCGTCTCTTCCTTTTTCTTTTAAATGCAAAACCGGCGATTATCAATTAGCATGCAAATGCAGTGTTATAAATTATGCATGGGAATATTCTCGGATCTCCAGAATTCGAGGATTTTTTCCCTCACTAACTCTCTCTCTGGGTTGCTGCTCAATTGTTTCGGTACGTCTTTGTCAAAAGCTTCAGGGTAAGCTTTGATACGTTGAAGAACTTGTCGTGAAATTATGTATAGTTTTTTACTCCCTCATTTTTACGTAAAGATACAGTGTTGCCTCTTTTGTTGCTCAGTTCTAATCAGTCGTCCAAATACGAGGGTTACAACAAAAAGTCCAGCTGTATGTTTACACAACAGCCGCATCAAGTATAAGAATTCGAATGTATTCCAAGCATCTAGTACAGTGGGATCCACAACTATTATCAGTCAAATTGTCCATCACTATTTTAATTCATTAAATGGTGTGTATTTTTAAGGAATAAAATTGTATTAACTCTAGCTTACCCGTGCCGTACGACAAACTTATTTGCCTGAGGGAGGAAGAGGCTCACAAGCCCACACTTATTTTATCACTAAAATTCAAGAAACCATTTTGTTATTGAATCACTGCTTTTTTTGTTGTTTATGTAAGTACAGTTATTTAATAATTATAATAATTACAAATATGACCATCATCAATGAAAAATAATAACAATTGTTACATGAGTGTCGCACACATATTCTATCATTCACTAAACCTCACAAAAAACATTATTTTTTCACCAATACATTTTTGTTTGTATAGTTGTAGTTATATATTAATAATAATAACTATAAAAATTACCATCACCAGTAACACATCCAAAGCGGGCGGCTGATAGCCCAACCCTGTATCTTATATTTATGTTGTCTTTCTTATGAATAAAAGTAATACAGAAATTCATAGTTGAAAAATCGAAAAACTAGACGTGGTGGGCCTGACGACCCCCCGCCCCTCGGGTAAGCTACGGTTAAAGCTGGTGCCGAGTCCGTCGATTGCTTCGTTGGGGTGTTGTTCCATTTCTTTAAATTATTTTGGTACTCTTATCAAGAAGAGCTACAATAATATAAAACAACAGATCAAAGAACTAATTTTCAATAATGGGGAAACGTTTTATTTCAACCACTCAAAATCAAAATTATAATAAACCCACCACAGGTAGGGTGATCAGCTATTCCACTCTGCGGAAAAACAACTCACGAGTGACCTCCTCTTAAATTACAGAGATTATTGTTCACTTTTATTTATTTTTTTGAAACTCACTCAGCATTTTCAACACACTGATATTTGAGTAACAAGTTTTAAAAAAAAGTTTCAGAAAATATAAGGTCAAGAAATAGAGAATCACTAGGTAGGTAAAACGTGTCCAGAAAATGTTACCTAGAAATATTTTGAAACTCGCAAGTCAAAGGGGATCCGAAATTGTATAACAACCGAAGATGGAGACTGAGGCTCAATTGTGTGCTGCTCTCTCCTTTTATTTTATATGTTCATTGAAGAAAACATCCAACTCCACCCCTCAAATTTTACAGTAAATCCGCTACTGAGCGCTGAGATTTTTCTGCTCGTTATTACAGAAGAAATGCAGAACGGGTACTTGTATGATTCTTCAGGTTCCGTGTTACCACTTATGCCAAATTACCCTTCTTTATTTATAAATTGTTTGAAGGAGCAATTTTGCCCTGGCATTCCAATCTCTGTTCATTCTAATACATTTGCATAAATGAAGATTTTTTTTTTTTTACTATGGGTCGTTTTTCTTTTTGTACTAAGTATCTAAATTTTTCAATAACCCATTTTTCACACCCTGTATACACTTGTAGTAAACTACCTTACCCACCAAAGCAAGCACCTACGAGTTTAGGTCTAGTTAATTCATAAGACAGAGCTTTATCTTTCACCCATGTATAACTATGCAAAAACATTGTTACAACGCGAGTTTCAGTTTTTATTCAATAAGTGTAATAAAAACAGAAAATATCTTTTGGTATAAAATCAACGACTTCAATACATTTTTCGAAAGTTACTACTTTTGTAATAAAGTGAATATATAAGAGCCTTAAAAATTTAGTACGAAAGTTTGTCGAAAGTGCAAGGCAACAATGAAACCTGAGGGATCGTAACATAAGAAATAATTTAATATGTTGGTTTTAACTCAATTAACCGGGCCTATTATAGTTCAAGGAACACTAATTTGTGCCAAATATTCAAAATTTGAAATTTCATATCCATTTGTAGTACTGTAACTTGAAAGTGTCACGATGATTCCTGATATCTTTATTTCATAGTCAATTACTGGCAATGAAAAGTTGGCAACGAGGCCAATAATGCGGCAACACTGTAGACGAAACCTTGCTGCTAAAAAAAAAAAGAACCTTTACTCCTCTTTTAAATCAAGCTACTTCAGAGCTCGTCTATATACTGAGGAAATGAAGACCATGTAGAGATTACGTTCAACTACATCACGAATTTCATGTTAAAAGAAAATTAGCTTTGTTCGACAAAAGCGAGCTGTGGGTTGTGAAGAATTTTAAAAAGAAAGAGCGAGCCTATTATAAAATCTTTGCCTTATTTGTTGTCGTCATGCACCGTGGAATTGTTTTGGTAGAAAAAAATCATGGAGTAATTTTCTTTATGAAGAAATATCTATGATCTACATTTCTATTTATCAAAGCTAATGCAAATAACTACCGCAGGAGCAGAAAGAAACTTTTGTCTGATTCGGTAAATTATTTTTTTAGTGCGTTGTTAGCTGATGAAGCCATATTAATCTGCAAACTATTTTTCCCACTTTCTTTTGTTGAAGATATAATTATTTATCGCGAAGGAAGTGGATTACGTTGGTATTTCAGTTAAGTGGAGATCGCAGATATGCATTTTACGAACTAACTACTGTTTTTTTTTTTTTTTTTTTTTTAATCTGTACACATTCCCTCAAGAATATCTCTTACAGAATGTTGACGGCTGGGAAATGCATGGTGAACAAGAGGTATTAAGAACAAGAAAATAAGTGCAAAGATTTGTTCTGATTCTTATCTAAGAGATGTCTAGAACGTTGGTTCACAGCGACCTCTGCAAATGCAGACAGCGTGAGTTCTGATAATCTTGCCTTTAACCGGAACGGCAAGATATCTACATACAGGTCGCTCAATCAGGTGCTTTGTGGTATCTTTCAAGATCATTGGCGTGTTGAGGCGGGGAGTAAAACCAGTAAGTCGTTTGCACATTCATTTCGTAGAAAGAATTAAGAGCTTAGCATTTTTATAGTAGATAACAGAAATAAAATTCAATTACTTTTCTAACAGAATAACCAAAGTGGAAGATCGAGAGTGAAATGCAAGAATCAAGTCAGAACTTCATGTATTCATGTTCTAGAGATTAATGCACAAATATATATAAATGGTAACCTGAGTTTTCGAAAATCAAAATATAGGGCCTCCCCGATGGCACAGTGGTAGCGTCGTTGCCTTGCAATCAAGGGGTCCCGGGTTCGATACCCGGTGGAGGCACATGGCACAGTAGTTAGGATCCCACTTTAAACCGTAGGTCCAGTCCCGATTAGCCTTACTGTGCATAAAATGGATTTAAACACAAACTCAAACCAAAAATCCAAATATAAGATTTTTGTGAGGTGTCGCACAACGTAAACTTCATGACCAAAATTTCCCTCAACCTTTCATTTTTCTTGATCTATGCCTTTCAGTATACTAATTACATGCAATGAATGTAATGGAGAAAGACTGAAAAAAGGAATACAGTAACTCAGATACGATGTCATAAATAATTTATAATTTCGTCTTCAGATTAGTGCGTGTGTTACATTTGAGGAGATGACTCAGGTTCAATAGGACTTGAAATAAGTATACACTATGCTCATGCACGCACACCCTCTACTCTCTCTAAAAAAAACCGCCCCCCCCCCCACACACACACATATATATACCGTGCGTCCATTTCGATCTGCAGCCGAGAGATCGGGAGAAGCGTGGGGGACGGCACTGACGGAGATGCCGACATTTGCGGCCTGAAATGCCCGCTTATTTTTATGGACATATGCAGACATTTATATAAATATTGCAAAACGAGCACTAACCTGTGTTATAAGAGTATGGTTTTAATTTTAGTAGCTTAGTGACTGTATGTGCCGATGATTTTGACACGCCCACCTCTTGTGAAACACGGCGTAGAGGATTGTTTGGAGAACGTTCTAACGCTGCACCAATATCATCGAGTTTTGCTTCGGTTAGAATCCGTCGTTTTTGCTTAGGTGTTTTAAAATTTAACGATACAGTTTCTCGTAATTTAAGGACAAGATGTCTAACCGTATCTCTGTGTGGAGTTGAAACGCATGGGAATTTCTGTACAAATTACCTACACACGTCTCGACACGAGTTTGTTTTCACGTAGGTACGTGTCATACATAAAAAAATCTTTGTTCTAACGTGAATCTTGCGGCTGGCATTCCAATCGTCTCACTGACACGTCACACATACACACTACAATAACACAAACAAGTAACTGCAAGTAACCAAGAATAACACTCTTGCGCACAGTACGAAATTAACACGCTCTTGGTTTACATTGCTCGCCACTATATTTACAACTCTGTCTTCATCTAGTCGCGAAGGAACAAAAAACTCGAGCTCGGAGATTTCGGATTACAAGGAAGCTCACAAACACTATTGACTTTTAACGGTTTCTTCTACAGCGTAATCTTGATACAGTGTTGCACATTCAAAACCTCCAAACGATCCCCATCGGCACAAAACTCTTTCAAGGATATAAACTTAAGCAGGACGTTACTGGTCAAAACTATGATTAAAATGTTTTATTATATGTGGCTCTTAACATCGTTTCTAAAGCGTATTTTTTTGTGTATATAAGAGCAGAACTTGGATGAATTACAGAAGAACTTTTGCGTGTTATAACACAGGTTAGTGATCGTTTTGCAATATTTATATAAATGTCTGCATATGTCTATAAAAATAAGCGGGCATTACAGGCCGCAAATGTCGGCATCTCCGTCAGCGCCGCCCGCCACGCTTCTCCCGATCTCTCGGCTGCAGATCGAAATGAACGCACGGTATATATATATATATATATATATATATATATACTGTAGCTTATCGAAGTTATTGGAATCCCCTCCCGCCCTTTACTGATCGGTGGAATTTATAATCTAGAGACTAACATCACCAAAAGTGATGCAAAGTGTTTATCCGGGCCTGTCACATCGGACGACAGATACATGTGTAAGCATTTACAATAATATCGCAATCCTTACGATGATTCTGGCAACACATTACCTAATTTTGTATTTTCTGAACGGATCTGTAAAGTTTGTGTGTGTTTCTATGCTTATGTACACTTCTTACGCCAGGCTCATTCATTACATCATTCATTCTTCTCCTTCGCCGGGATTACTAAAAAATGCACGTCTTTGAAAGGCCAAAATATAGAGAAATCAATCATTTTATGCCTCACGCTAGTTACGATAAGAATCTTTTCTTTACCTTTGGTTCCCGAGGAAAAACATTTTTTCGTAGGAGTTCAGTAACACAAGTTAATCTGGTATTCCTCTTTTTTCCGCATCGAGCGATCGACGAGATAAATCGGAAAGTCATGACGAAACAACAAATATCAAGAATTGAGCCATTTCTCTTTCTGGTTTTCCAGCGAGCCTGCATAGTTTTTCCTTTCCCATTTGCATTCTAGATCCTGCACTTTTGATTTCTGGCACAAATCGCGGCCTTGCATCGATGCTCGAACGATAACGATCTATCGAAACGCTTGCCACGTCAGTCAAGCTGGGATTTGCTGGTCGAAGTGGAAGACAAATGAACCTAGTTTAGTGAGCCTCGTGATAGAACTTGAATTCCGTTGTTCGGTTCCCCTTCCTTTCTTTAGTCGTTGCAAGTATTTCTACCATGTATGAACATGCGTAAGCAGAACTGTTTTTAAGGAAGTAAGCTCATATAAAATTGAATACTGGAAATTATATTATCAACTAATAATAAACCACTACTTTTAATGTCAATTATTATTTTATTGTCAATTTCTACTTCCTCACATTGCTAATGCTGGTAGTCGGTATTTTCAAACAGCAGTCAAATTCGGAACCTGACATTCGCTTGCGTCACTCATCATCTCTTACCACTCCCCACATTGTTTCGTTATACGTGCAAACATCCGTAATAAAAATGAGACACCTACATTCAGATATATGCCCTTCCCTGTTTGTTGCTCAACACTACAGTGATAGCCAAACTTGTTTCTATTGAGGTTCGTTCAACGCCTGAGCGATAGGCAACACACACAACGCAATACAGGAAACAAAGCGTGTATTTCAGGATCTAGATGTATCATGTATACAGTCATCCTAGGATATAGGGTAGCTGTAGATTGGGATGCATAAGTTTCACTATGCAAATTGTCCAGCATGTAGGGTGTTTTTGTCAATAAACATATAAAGTGTATAAACGAGAATTCAAGAGTTAATATACTACAGGGAGGTTATTTCAGTCGTTTACCGCGAGAGTGTCGGCCGCTCAGCGGTCCCTTCATGCAACAGGTCCCGGCAAATTGCGTTACAGGAAGTCCGTAACAGAAACAGCTTGTTTTGTAACGTTTCCACTTTTCACAATTACAGTTACAATTACAATTGAAATAAAAACGTACCTTGTCGCAAGGATGCTGGAAAAGGTGTCCTCCCAAATAC
This sequence comes from Lepisma saccharinum, assembly GCF_977018435.1. Taxonomy (NCBI): domain Eukaryota; kingdom Metazoa; phylum Arthropoda; class Insecta; order Zygentoma; family Lepismatidae; genus Lepisma; species Lepisma saccharinum. The sequence goes on along the minus strand of NC_139231.1, from coordinate 79,377,284 downwards.
AAATATTTTTGGCAACTTATTTCTGACATCTAATCTTAGATTAGACATCGCTACTTTATCCTTAGTTGTCGCGAAAGCGCCGGCAGCTTATCGGGGGAGTCAGCCGCGAGAGGGCGCTTCATACTGCACGAATGCGACACCTGTCGGCAGTGATGCCAACCCTAGGGACATGTCCCTACGCATAGGGACTTTTCACTATATTTCGCCCGCGTAGGGACGTAGGAACAGATTTGCCAAATGAGGGAAAACGTAGGCACTTTTTTCAATCTTGGAAAATAACATTTTATTGTGCAAAGGTGCAAAGCTTACTCGCCAGTCAGTTGCATTTTCTTCGTGCTGGGTTTGGAATGAATGGATTAGTTTATCTGGATACTTTAGCGATGAGGAGAAAAAAGAACTAACTAACAAATCTCCATCAGAATTTCGGAACATGTTACCGGTTACCAAGAATTTTGAAGGCAAGTTCTTTTTTGAAAACATTTCCACTCTCGCGAAAATAGTACTAACATTGCCACATTCTAACGGAAAGAATATTTTCAATGTTAAGTGATACAAAAACAAAAAAGAGAAATAAAATGGGACCAGAATTGATCAAGACTGCAGGAAATACAGCATCACCAACCAACATCTATCTCTTCACAGCAGCAGCATGTATGATTTCATATAACGTAATCAATAGTAAATGACTCAACGTTATTCATTAGGGGTCTGCGGGATCCCGAAAAGTCGGGACCGGGATCGGGAAGAATATTTCCCGTTCCGATCCCGACTTCGGGAAATGACTTCCCGACTTTTCGGGATCCCGAGAGGTCGAGAAATACCTAATGGTTACTTTAAAAAGTCGTTAATTCTCGACGTTTTCTGCATTGTAAGTTTCTGGAACTTATCGGAAATTGTATGTTTTTATTCTAGAAATGCAAAAATAATCACTTAAAGTGAAAATGACGTGTAGAATTCGAGATTTGCAGAGCTTCGGAAAATTTCGAACATTTCCCGTCCCGAAAATGTCGGGAAATTGCAAATATTTCCCGTCCCGAGTGTCGGGATTTTAAAACATTCCCGTCCCTATCACATCCCGACCCAAAAAATTCTGTCCCGCACACCCTATTATTCATTAAGGCAAGAATTTACAATACCGGACCATTCTATAATTTCTATGCTACGTCTTATACTCACGAAATAATTAGTCGTGATGATTTATCTCAAATTAACATGTTGGGGTGAGGTGAAAAAATTGTTCATTAACGTGAAGAAGTTGTAAAATAAGCTTTTCAGTTCTCGCAATGATTCTCCGTATACAAGTATGGTAGCCATATTTGTTGATATGAACAATTGACGTTCGCACATGGTTACGCTGTCTACAGCGTTGCCACACAATTCATTTCATAATTGGAGAGCATGGATCGTGTAAGAATGGCGGAAGAGAACAGTAAATAAGTTATTAATGTTGTACAGATTGTTAGGTGGAGTGTGCAGGAGGATTGCCGTGGGATAATTAATAAACTTATGGATTTCGGTATATTGCCCAAAGAAGGTGCTTACATGTGACAGCGACAATCACGATGTAGAAGAACATGTGGAATGTGGACTGATTTGATTCCAGGTAAGTTTGGCAACAATTCATCGATCGTAAAATTGCGGATACGAAAATGGCGTCTTAGATGATGAACGTTTGCCGTTAAAGTGCTACGAAAATAAGATTTTTTTATCGGTTCGTAATCACAATTAGCGCAAAACCATTCACGGATAACTACACTGACCATTCTCGGTAAGGTTAGGTTAAGTTAGGTTAGGCAAGGCAAAATAATTAAAATTTGGGGTCGAAAAACCATGCACGGGTACCCCCACAAACCATTGACGGATAGCCCCACGAACCATTCACGGTAAGGTTAGGTTAGGATAGGCAAACATAGTTAAAATTTGGGGTCGTAGTAATATAAGGAATGTATATTTCGTTTTTTAAGTATTGGAAACACAAAATCTTCCGGTAAATAATGAGCAATCGTGCCGATCGCGGACCACTCATATTTCACTTATTTTGCAATTTCTACAGGTGACCCCCAAATTTTAACTTCAAATTCGTGATTAGGAGGCCTCAATTAGTGAGTATGCGAAATATTACAAAAATCGGGGAGGGGTCCTGTATTGTAAATTTGCTCCTTCATTAATTGTGGAAGCACCGAGCAGAAAGATTTGGTAAGTAAATGTGTATATTTTATCTTCTGTTTTGCATGCTCATAAGGTGTTATTTTTTTTAGCCGCTTTGCTTGGCGTAGGGACATTTGGTCAGTTGTAGGGGGAGATTGTGACTACGTCTGTAGGGACATTGCCGGAAAATTGTTAGCAACACTGTCGGCTACCAGACGTAGTGAGTCTTACGCTCATGTTCACTTCTATTTGCGTTTATCGTACGCGTGTTGTTTATACTGTGTTATTAAGTTAATGTGCTATTCAGTGCTAGTGCTTTATTGTGTGTTAATTGTTATTCATTCATTAGTTATTCCGCTAAACAAATATAGTATTGAACAAAGAGTTTTTATGTACGATAATTACGTGAAAACGAACTCTTGCAGAAAAGTGGTCAGACAATTACGAGAGACAGTATCTCTTGAACCTAAGAAACTTGTATTGCTGTTGAAGGAGGTCATTTTCAACATCTCTTATAACACAGGAGGTTAGTGATCATCATTATTATTACTTTTAAATATCATTTTACGCTTTCGGTTTGCTTTATTCGCCGGGATGCTGTCTTCCCTTTCTGTCAACTGAGAATAAAGTAGCGATGTCTAATCTAAGATTAGATGTCAGAAATAAGGTGCCAGAAATATTTGTATTTGGGAGGACACCTTTTCCAGCATCCTTGCGACAAGGTACGTGTTTATTTCAATTGTAATTGTAACTGTAATTGTGAAAAGTGCAAACATTACGAAACAAGCTGTTTCTGTTACGGACTTTCTGTAACGCAATTTGCCGGGACTTGTTGCATGAAGGGACCGCTGAGCGGCCGACACTCTCGCGGTAAACGACTGAAATAACCTCTACATAGGTTGTAGTCTGTGCAAAGCTGCACTATCGATGTTCAACTGTTTTGGTTCTCGATTATTATTTTTTTTTGTATCACTTGTGTTCGTCCGAGTGAGAAGCACAAAAAACTTCCCGGAATAAACTGTAGATGTTATTTTATGAAACCAACACAGCACCATGTTTAATTTCTTTGTTTTACCCAATTACTGCTTCAAGAATTGGATCAAATTTAATAGCTGGTGCAGAGGTTGTAGAAAAATATGTACCTTAAAAACACGTAGGATGCTGGAGGAAACCTTATGTAAATAGCCACAATTTGCCGAAAAATACTCGTGTATCCCAGTGTACATACAGAAAGAGTTGAGATTTAAACAGTATTTTGTTATTTGAAACAAATCTACACTGGTTTTTATTGGACGAGTTTTACATAGAGTACATACAATACTAATTACAATAATAACTTAACAATTAGGCATATTTTAAATATAGGTACATTAAGTCATGTAATGAATGTTTCTGTAATATATCCGAACACAAAGAAGAACACCAGAAATGACCATTCAGAGAACATTTCAGTAAGGAAAATTTCGTTATATGTTTAGGCCTAATTTTGACTGTTTATTACCGTGTGTTATTATTGTATAAAATGTATGAAGATTTAAATCTATAATCTATAATTAGTCTACTGTATCATGAGGCGGTCCTCGTAAGTTTGACTTGATAGCCGGAATGTGGCATTGCTGTTGTAGATTGTAGGCCTACCGTTTACGCTCTGAAACTGTAACTCGGAATACAAACTATATCAATGAAATGTAATGGACATTTTTTTCTAATAATATTTGTGTTGACAAGGGGTGTGTGTTTGTGAGGTTTCCTATTTGAATATTTCTCTATGCCTGACTATTCTCTGTTTATATATTCGTTTGGAATTTCATTCGTGTCTCCAAATTGTGGCTTGTGGTATATTTTTTGGACGACAAACAAACTATAAATTTTTGAAATTTTCAGGAGTTGTGTACATCACGGAATATCGTGTAAGGAGTTAAATTTTTCTCTTAAGGTAGCAGTAATTGCAGTTTCGAAGACCTACATTATATATGCATCTTTACTGGATAAATGATTGCTCGAATAATGCTAAACTAAGGAAAACTCTCCGTCTCCTTCGTACACCCTGTGTTGGGTTCTTGTTCAATTGACGTGAATCCCAAAGTGAACCTGCTTTAAAAGTATGACTATGAGATCCAGTCTTCAGTTGGCTACAGGTTGCTGAAAAGGCAAATGAACGGATAAAATGCGTTAAGACGACACAACTATTGCCGGTCTAATTTCCATTTCAATGCACTGGTCACTTTCCTATGACCTGCTTCACTGCTGCATGCACCGAGAGCTTTCGATTTTTTTTATTTTATTTTAAAACACTTTTTTACAGCTTCTTGTCTCACATTAACATCCAACAAGGAATAACTAAGGGTAGGAAATGTATAATAAGCTAGTTTAATAATCTACGTAACAAAGGCTCACTAGGTTAGATATGTTGTTGAATCTTCGTTGTCCATACAGAACGAGTAAAAATCTCTTGCACGTTTTTTGTCATGGTTCAAACTTAAATCCCCGGAACCCCTTCCATCCCCTCTGCTGCTTTCTTGTGTCCTAACCTGTATCAAGGAAGGAAGGACATTTTTTGCATAGTTTAGTGTTGTACTTGTGGACAAACACCATTGTTTTGTCTCTGGGAAAATGTTTAAAAGTACGTACAGCAGGTATCTAAAGCGATAAATTCTGTTCTACTTTCAACACGAATTCTTAACATCAGCAAAAACTGGATATCACAGAAAAACAGCGTGCATTACTTTGTAATGCATGCTCACTCTTTCTTGTTCACAGTTAAACCATGCAATATATATTCTTGTTGGTGTGGTTTCAGACATCTGACGATACATATCTCTCTGCATTTTCAGGAAGTTTAGATTTGCAATGGAGATACGGTCCGGTTTTTTTATTATTATTATTGTTCTGCTGTTTCCATAATCGAAACTCTGAATCTTTAAACCGTTTTCGATGGAGCCCCCTCCTTCCCCTAGTGCTGTGTTCAATTTGATTGATGACAAAGCTTTTTCTAGATCTTTCAAAAAACAGAAGGCCTAGCTAAATTACGAGATGTCGAATGACTTTTAAATTACGATAACAATAAAAAACTTCACAGTAGTAAATCTTGGATTTAAATGACAATAAAATGGTGCTAGTGAAAGGACGGTTTGTAGCTGGTGAGATTTCTTCACAGATCACACGTAGATGGCTTTTCTTGCGATAAAGCGCTTGCACGCAGGAGCTACCATCTGGATCGAGTTTAACACTAGAGACCTGATAAGGCAATGAATTTGTTACCTGTTCTACACAATACTGTGATCAAGTTACAATCTAATACCAAAGTTCAGAATAATAATGGAACAGACATAGGGCGTTACATCTACCAAGTAGTGTTCAGTCTTTTATTTACAGCATGATAAAAATTTATGAATCCATACTTGATAAATTTGGTTTTGAAATGTATTCGTGATTAGACAATTCATTATATTAATTCATAATTCACGTCATAATTATTCAAAATTACTGTATTTTTTGGCAATTTCGACACGTTTGAACAATAACTATGCAAGCAAACTTGTTATAATTACAGATTTTACGCGAGAAGTACCCCCTTCAGTAACATTCCTAGAAGAGGTTGTTGGTGTGCGTTATCAGTTTGACACGGTTGTGCAATACATAAAAAGATGACTAAATAGCACACACTCCTAAAAAGAAGTAATTAAGAACCCAACCAGCTAACTTAAAAAGGGTTCTTACTATGTTAGTATTTTCCTTGGCGATTTTTGCAAATTTCGAGTCGTACATAAGTTTCAAACTTAGTGTAAAAATTTTATCTATCGCCTTTGGCATTGGTAATTTAAAAAATAAAGGTAGATTATGGATAGATCAAATTTTACATTTAGCCTATCAATATTTTTCACGCATATTATAATGTCAGTAGCGGCGATTAGGGGTCGTAGAGGATTAGCCCCCCTTTTTGCCCCCGCACTATGGCCTCTTAATACTAAGCCTTGCCTACCAAGAAAAGTAAATTCTCTTGCGTGCCTCACCCCCTCCCCCTCGCTTCCAGTTTTGGCACTTTATCGCCGGTACTTGGATTGGATTGAATTGGTGTTTTAAGTCCACTTTATGCACAGTAAGGCTAATCGGGACTGGACCTACGGTTTAATGTGGTATCCGAACCACTATGTACCTCCACCGGGAATCGAATCCGGTACCCCTTGATTACAAGACGACGACGCTACCACTGCGCCATCGGGGATAATCGCCGGTACTGTTTGTTATACAGGGAGGTTATTTCAGTCGTTCACCGCCAGCGTGTCGGCCGTTCGGCGGGCTCTTCATGCAACAGGTCCCGGCAAATTGCGTTCAGGAAGTCCGTAACAGAAACCTCTTGTTTTGTAATGTTTCCACTTTTCACAATTACAGTTACAATTACAATTGAAATAAGCACGTACCTTGTCGCAAGGATGCTGGAAAAGGTGTCCTCCCAAATACAAATATTTCTGGCACCTTATTTCTGACATCTAATCTTAGATTAGACATCGCTACTTTATCCTCAGTTGACAGAAAGGGAAGACAGCATCCCGGCGCATAAAGCAAACCGAAAGCATAAAATGATATTTAAAAGTAATAATAATGATGATCACTAACCTCCTGTGTTATAAGAGATGTTGAAAATGACCTCCTTCAACAGCAATACAACACGTTTCTTAGGTTCAAGAGATCCTGTCTCTCGTAATTGCCTGACCACTTTTCTGCAAGAATTCGTTTTCACGTAATTATCGTACATAAAAACTCTCTGTTCAAGACTATATTTGTTTAACGACATAAGTAATGAATGAATAACAATTAACACACAATAAAGCACTGGCCATGAGTAGCACATTACAATAACACAGTATAAGCAACACGCGTACTGTTGAACGCAAACAGAATTGAACATGAACGAACACTGACGTCTGGTAGCCGACAGTGTTGCTAATCATTTTTCAGCAATGTCCCTACAGACGTAGTCAAAATGTCCCTACAACTGACCAAATGTCCCTACGCCAAGTAAAGTGACTAAAAAAAAACACCTCATGAGCATGCAAACAGAAGATAAAATATACACATTTACTTACCAAATCTTTCTGCTCGGTGCTTCCACAATTAATGAAGGAGCGAATTTCCAATACATGACCCCTCCCCGATTTTTGTAATATTTTGCATACTCACTAATTGAGGCCTCCTAATCACGAATTTGAAGTTAAAATTTGGGGGGTCACGTGTAGAAATTGCAAAATAAGTGACATTGAGTGGTCCGCGATCGGCACGATTGCATATTATTTACCAGAAGATTTTGTGTTTCCAATACTTAAAAAACGAAATATACATTCCTGATATTACTACGACCCCAAATTTTAACTATGTTTGCCTATCCTAACCTAACCTAACCGTACCTGAATGGTTCGTGGGGCTATCCGTCAATGGTTTGTTGGGCTACCCGTGCATGTTTTTTTCGAGCCCAAATTTTAACTATGTTTGCCTAACCTAACTTAACCTAAACTTACCGAGAATGGTCAGTGGGGCTATTCCTGAATGGTTTTGCGGTAATTGTGATTACGAACCGATAAAAAATATTATTTTCGTAGCACTTTAACGGGAAACGTTCATCATCGAAGACGCTATTTTCGTATCCTGAAATTTTATGATTGATGTACTGTTGCCAAATTTACCTGTAATCAAATCAGTTCTTCTACATCGTGATTGTCGCTGTCACATGTAAGCACGTTCTTTGGGCAATATACTGAAATCCATAAGTTTATTAATTAGCCCACAGCCATCCTCCTGCACACTCCACCTAACAATCTGTACAACATTAACAACTTTTTTACTGTTCTCTTCCGCCATTCTTACACGATCCATGCTCTCCAAGTATGAAATCAACAGTGTGGCAACGCTGTAGACAGCGTAACTAATTTTAATTTGTTCATATCAACAAATATGGCTACCATACTTGTATACGGAGAATCATTGCGAGAATTGAAAAGCTTATTTTACAACTTCTACACGTTAATGAACATTTTTTCCCCCTCACCCCAACATGTTAACTTGAGATAAATAATCACGAATAATTATTTCGTGAGTATAAGACGTAGCATAGAAATTACAGAAGGGTCCGGTATTGTAAATTCTTGCCTTAATGAATAATAGGGGTGTGCTGGACAGAATTTTTTGGGTCGGGACGGGATCGGGGCGGTAATTCTTTTAAATCCCGACATTCGGGACTGAAAAATTTGCAATTTCCCGACCAAGTCGGAAAATTTTCTGGACGGGAAATGTTCGAAATTTCCCGAAGCACTGGAAATCTCGAATTTTACAAGTCATTTTCACTTTAAGTGAATAAAAACTTACAATTTTCGATAAGTTCGAGAAACTTACAAGGCAGAAAACGTCGAGAATTAACGACTTTTTAAAGTAAAGGATCCCGCACACCCCTAATGAATAACGTTGAGTCGTTTACTGTTGATTATGTTATTTGAAGTCATACATGCTGCTGCTGTGAAGAGATGGATGTTGGTTGGTGATGCTGTATTTCCTGCAGTCTTTAACAATTCTGGTCCCATTTTATTTCCCTTTTTTGTTTTTGTATCACTTGACATTGAAAATATTCTTTCCGTTTCCGCGTTAGAATGTGGCAATGTTAGCACTATTTTCGCGAGAGTGGAAATGTTTTCAAAAAGGAACTTGCCTTGAAAGTTTTTGGTAACCGATAACATGTTCCAAAATTCTGATGGAGATCTGTTAGTTAGTTCTTTTTTCTCCTCCTCGCTAAAGTATCCAGATAAACTAATTCATAAAATGTAATTTACCAAGATTGAAAAAAGTACCTACGTTTTCCCTCATTTGGCAAAATCTGTTCCTACGCGGGCGAAATTTAGTGAAAAGTCCCTATGCGTAGGGACATGTCCCTACGGTTGGCATCACTGCCGACACGTGCAGTATGAAGCGCCCTCTCGCGGCTGACAACTCACCCAACCCCCGATAAGCTGCAGGCGCTGTCGCGACAACTGAGGATAAAGCAGCGATGACTAATCTAAGTTTAGATGTCAGAAATAAGGTGCCAGAAATATTTGTAATTGCGAGGGCACCTTTTTCTGCAATCCTTGCGACAAGTTAAGTGCTTATTTCAATTGTAATTGTAACTGTAATTGTGAAAAGTGGAAACATTAGAAAACAAGCGGTTTCTGTTACGGACTTCCTGTAATGCAATTTGCCGGGACCTGTTGCATGAAGAGTCCGCCGAACGGCCGACACGCTGGCGGTGAACGACTGAAATAACCTCCCTGTATTATATAATATTTGAAATATTCTTATTCTTGGAGATGAAGGGAATATCCTGAATGAATAAGGAAGAACTATTTAGTCAGAAATGTAATATCTCGAAGGCCCCGACTCAGACTTTCCTCCTCTTTCGAAATCATAATGAAAAATGTGAGAATATCTACTTTGATTCACTTATCTATGTTGATCTTTGTGGACCTTGCACACTTCTTTCGAATGGCGTCGCTGTAAAACAAACTAGTATTATTATTATTATCAATAATTGTTCAAAATAAATTTAATTTACAATTTTAACTCAATTGTGTACTTAATGCAATTAAACATTCCTCTAATTAGTTTTTTTTTAAAAAAAAAACAGTCTTAATGGAGGGTACCGTGGGATCCATTACCGTGCAACTTGTCCATTACCGTGTTCGTGCACTTTATTTGATCCAATAAGAGCTTCAAGAATTAAAAGAAAACTCAAAACAAGCTGTTGACAACTTCTGCATCAGCATACATAAAAATCCATCGCTTAAAACACACAGGATGTCAGAGAAAAATTAATGAAAATAGTCATGGACAATTGCACTGTAATACTCATGGATCCCACTGTACTCCAAACATGTATTGCTGGCTTCTGTGGCGGAGTGGTTAGCACACCGCGCTAGGACGCCAGGGGTCCCGGGTTCGAATCACGGCCTGGGTATGGATGTTTACGAGTGTCCATTCATCACTCATCCCCATCTTCGCAAATTAACCAAAAGTGGCATAAAAGCGAAGTAAAATAAAGCAAATCAATCGAAACATGTATTTTTCCACATTAGAGTCACTTGATACGGTAGAGTTAACCAACAACTGATGTGGTGAATTTGTCAGGTAACTGGCATGGTGTGGGTCAAATTGACCCTTACAAGCTTTTTATTCATATTCATAAAATATTGAATATTAAACAATAATTTTACACAAAATAATTTTATTTACAAATATTTTGCATGTTTTCTTTTTCAAAAACTCTGTGCTCTACAGCAATGAAATCCAGTTAAAAGTTCAAATATTAATTTACGGATTTGACAGTTTCTTTAAAATGCAAGCGTCACTGTGCTTTTAACTAATGAACACTGGTGCTTGATTCTGTCAAAACCTCTCCTGGTTTTTAATCGGGCATTCCCATGACAACACATAAGATTCTTTCTCCCTTTCAATTAAAACTTGTCTCATTGCATGCGGCTATGTAAGACTCATTTTATCTTTCAAGGTAAGTTCAAGAAATTTCCTTGTTGATACGTCTAGCCTCTATCTCCAGCCCCCCATTCCCTGTTTAAAGGAAAACAGAGAAAAAGCTGGTTTCGCTTTCGGTTCGTACGTCGACCTAACTTTGTCTGCTTTCTGGCGCTAATTATTTTCCCCAGTAACGACGTTTCTTCGTTAATAAGGTAATTCCAACGTCGCCTTAAAATCTCATCTGGGTCATCTGTTCTTAATGAAATTCTGAAAGTTCTAATTATCTTTTAACACGGGCGAGACGAAAACGAGAAACAACATGGCACGACGAGAGGGAGCAGTGTTGCCGAAACCTGGCTACACGATTTCCCTTTAGCAGGTGTAAAATTTCCCCTTTTTCTTTCAATTTTGTCTTCATCTTGCGTTAGGAAATTGAATTTTTCAGTCTCAGAACGACAGTATATAATTAAATATCAATTGATAACGATTTAAAAACAATTAACATTATTATCTCCCATTGAATTGATCCATGTTGGTGAAAATAATTACACAAGCATAAGGTGTGCAGAAGTTTGGGGTTCAAACTAGGAATAAGTACCAAAGTTCGTGTTAGTACTACAATCTATTTGATACATACACACAGATCGTTTGCCAGATTATAACAGTTAAATCCCTCGCTATATTTTTCGTGGGCGCACATTTAAAACACGAACTTTGGCCTTTCCTGAATACAAAAAGAACATGAAATGCAAAGAAATATATAGCAACACGTAGAGTTGGCTGCTAGGTAAAGAATGCATAACCCCATCTTACTACAATGTCCCTCATTTACAATTTTTTTCACACTACCCCTTGTTACCAGCTCTTAACTCGAAAATAACTCGTTGAATGAAATCTCATATTTGAGCCTCGATATCATCAAATTTCCCTGAAATTGAAATTGGTATTTTCCATGAATTTTTATCTCTTTCTACCCTGAAATTCTGCCGTAATTTCCCACCTCCTAGGGAAATTTCCCTTGATGTGGCCACACTGGAAGGGAAGAGAGAATGTCTTCGTGGAAGTTGAGGGTGGTGTGATATTCACAGGGACAGGTATGAACATGAACACGACAGCTAACGCCATCTCTTGAGAAACTTATTGTGAGAAAGTTGCGTAAAAACTGCCTCATTCGGAAGGCAAGGAAACTTTGCGTGTTTCTTTCGACGTTATGGGTGCTAAACGGGAGAGAAAATGCCGTCAATAAAGTTTTAAGTGAAAAACATAAGAAATTTCGCGCCTTTTATTGCTGTTGTTTAAGTACAACATAGGCACTTTAATGTCTGCTTCTATGATAAAATTAAAAGTGAAGTAGTTATTACGAAAATCTGCTGTGTTTGAGTGTGCTTTTTTTATTCTTTCATGTGAAACAAGAACGTTCATGTGAAAACATAAACCCAGACTTCTAACAAGTTTCATCCATCTATGTATTATGGTTTCTGAGATATTGATAAAAATGTGTTGCCTAATTGTATTTATCGTTTTTAAAAACTGGACAGCATTCACACAGCAACACAGGATTCACAGTAATTTGTATACGATTATGTCTGGAAAGCTTCATGTAACCATATATGAAGCACGATCTTCTGTAACATTTTTTTTTATATACCTTTGAAATTCTACATCTAATCTAAATCTTCGCTAAAATCTAAAAAAAAAAAACATCATTCGAATATAAACACACTGAAAGAATGAATTACATAGGTAAGTCCTGTTTCAATGGTTTTAAAAAATGTGTTACTCATGTTTTAATAACTATTCAATGACTTCTCAAGTGTTACAAATTCCCTTAAAAACTATTAATTAATTAGTTATCCCATGTACATGTAAAATTACAATTTATAATTACTGTGATTAATATTATTATTATATATTAGGTTAGGTCTTTCAAAATCAATTTAATGAATAAATTGTGTAAGGTCTTTTATAAAACAAAGTTAATTATTCTATTTCTTGAGCAAGATTTCCATTAGTTCGTATTCATTCGAAAAACAATTAGGCTAACGTGCATACACAGACATGTAAAGGAAATGCTGTTATCGGGAACTATCTTAAGTATGGTAAACACTTCTCTCTTGGATTCTGGGGAGGGGTGAGCCTTGAGCCCCCAAAAGCTCAATCTTGGTTATTTCACAATTCGTAGCACAAAATATTTGTTCACATTATTCCCTTCTTTTTGGCCTGTTTCTGCTTTTCTTTTGTATTTTCCTTTTGCATTTTCTTTCTTCTTACTCGCTCGCTTCTTCGTTGCATATTTCCCATAATTTGTTCTTCCCGTTTTTGTCACCTTGTCTTTCGCGTCTTCTAAATTACTTATTCCTCTATCTCTCTAACAGTTTTCGTCTTCTTCTTATGGTCCATCATTTGTCGTATTTTGCTGAATTTTCTGAAAGAGAATGAAACTTAGTTTAATTCATTTTCCTAAGAACCACACAAATATGTCTGCATTTTAAATAATTTTTACCCTACATAACGGTTATACACATTAAAAATACTTTATGTATGATTCAAAACCTCAATAACTCGTCAGCATAGTATCGTTAAAAAAATGATCATAATCCGTAAAGTACCGGCAACTACGTCACAAACGAAAACACCTGATCGGTCCACCTGCATGTAATCACCTTGCTACTGGAATCAAAATGCAGTTTATTTCCCAGAAAGAAGAGGATATTACCAGGGGGGAAATAAAAATGAAGGAAAATAATTCTAGGAGGGAAAAATATACTTTGTCTCTAAAGAGTTAGGTAGTTAAAAGGACCGTAACGCGGCAGGGTTCTTCATAATAATCTGTGGGCTTCTTAAAACTTGCATCCGACTCCAAGTTTTATGCCTCTTTAATACAGTGAGCGACCTCTACGAAAGAGGTCAAGGACTCGTCATATGCTCGGGCAACAGCCGAAAAGCTACCTCCCAAGTCTTTCGTTGCTTTCAGAACAGACTGGCAGTGAGGTTACGGCGTTGTAAATCAAAGGCTCCAGAAAGCACAATGGCAACGTGTATATGTTCCTGAAGCTTTTTAAAATACCTTTGTCATTGATTTCCCATACTTGTGACAGCGAACTTTTAAAACTTTCCATTGTCGTCTTAATTTAATTTTTCTATCCTATTTGTTTTCACATTTTCATTATCTAAATTTTTGCTGTTCAATCTTCACTTTGCATACAAACAACACCTAACAAAATCAGGATTTATCAATTCGCAAGTCAAGTTCAGTGCTATTCTGTGTTTAATGTTAATATAATAATTCAAGTAACTCGATTCAATCTGCACTGCGACACGGTGTTTCTGTAGAATAGTACCGTCATTCTCTTTTAAGTTTTTTTATGAGTTGACAAATTGTTGAACGTAATACGAGAATGGAAAAAGGGACACAAAAAATAAAGGAAGCAACTGATTACACATATCAACGAAACTACAAATGAAAGGAGATATTTTGACTTGATCACAACTATAATCCAATCAATCCCACATTGATTTAATCTTTTCAATAATGTTTAGCGTTTTTGATCTGTTTTGTGATCTCAGGCAGGGCGCCAACTTTTGAAAAACATTGAGTGGGCTCAAACACTTCAGGCCTCCCCCCTGGCGCAGTGGTAGCGTCATTGCCTTGTAATCAAGGGGTCCCGGGTTCGATACCCGGTGGAGGCACAAGTGGTTCGGATCCCACTTTAAACTGTAGGTCCAGTCCCGATTAGCCTTACTGTGCATAAAGTGTACTTAAAACACCAACTCAAACTTGAGTCATAAGTGTACATAAAAATTCATAATTATTCCCTCCCATGTATCATGACATTAATAATACTATGGTTAGTATATATTATATAAAATGCTAAAGTAGGAAAATTAAGATGTAACAAGGATTTTCAAATGCATGTGGTTAGTGTAAGAAACCGGTCCTGACTGCATTTATATATTTAAATTCGTCACAAACATGTTCTAAATCAAAGTTTTCAGCACCATCTTTATATACTACAGTGTGTATCATAAGTAATAGCGCAAACTGACACAGTTGAAAGTACACGATAATAGAAGCAAAAATGTAAGTAAACATGGGTCTGCAAACGAGCCGTTTTCGAGATAATTGCGAATGTGTGGTTACAAGCCGCCACTGACCTCATTGTTTACAAACGTCGTCCTAGTTGGTAAAATGCTAATAATGTGTGAGAATGTGTGGTTAGAAGTCGTCACTGATTGCATTTTGTAAACACCGAGTGCTTTACTCCTTGCGCGTTCCGAGGTTTGCTCTTAGTTTACAAAACAGAACATTTCCGAGAGGTGACGTTGTAATCAAACAGGATGGATACAATCAGTACACAGTCTAATTGTACTGTGGGAGTCACGTCAGTTGTGCAGTACTGCGTAGTGAAAATGGAACCTTACAGCAACGAAGAGTACATTTTACCAACTAGAACGACGTTTACAAACAATGAAGTCAGTGGCGGCTTGTAACCACACATTCGCAATAATCTCGAAAACGGCTCGTTTGCAGACCCATGTTTACTTACATTTTTGCTTCTATTATCGTGTACTTTCAACTGTGTCAGTTTGCGCTATTACTTATGATACACCCTGTATATTTGAAACATTTCTTGGGACATTGCTGAATGCAAAAATGTCTTAGTCTTTTCAAAGTGAAAAAAAAGATATTTCGGCAGTGGCTGCAGAAACTGGCATGGTTATAGTTAGACGTAAACAATTCATGAATACCGACACAATTTCACGAACATTCATTCGATTTCAGAAACTATACTAAATCACCAAATGTTTTCAATTCTACATAGAACACTGAACCACTGTCACACGTGCCGGGTTCTATACCCGGTGGAGGCACATTGCACAATAGTTGTAATCCCACTTTAAACTGCAGGTCCAGTCCCGATTAGCCTATCTGTGCATAAAGTGCACTTAAAACAACAATTCAAATTCAAAAGTGTCACACGTAATGTTCCTCTGTGACCGTAAGATTTCATAGTTGTAAATGTCATCATTGAAAATACACCTGGCATCGTCTACTTTTCCAATAACAAAATTTTCCACTGTGTTATGAATTGCATTTTTTGAAAGCGTTCTTAAAAGGAAACATGCACGCAATCTATAAGTTCATAGAATTTATACTCAAAATACTTCTCAACATCACTAAATTTATGCTGTGTTTGTTGATCGTTTAGACGGTGAGACATCGTCAAAGTGTACACCAATAATGCATTATTACATATTAAAAAAAACTGTTATGCTCCGATTTAAATAAGCAATCCACCGTGAATCATGCTAATATAATAATAATAATAGCAATATCAACAACAATACGACAAATTATAGGTTGGGTTCGTATAAGTTGGCGGCACTGGTCTCAGCCTAACGATATCCGGACACCACACACTGTATTCTTGAAAATTTATAAATATATTTTGTTGTCCCTTTCCTTGTTTATCTTACACACGTATTTTTATGAGTAAGGTAGGTTAAACGTTGTCAGGGAATGGGATACGGCGTCGCCACTTGGTGGGCGAGGGTTGGCTATCCCACCCTAAAATAGTTTCAGCCCACCCGTCTGCCCACCCAAATAGAATCAATACATGATATACATTATTTAGATAACGCAAAGTAACAAGTTAGTAAATAATTATAGTACAAAACACACAAAGCCGCCTTAACAATTGACTGACATAAATAAGTTTCACTTCAAAAGTGAAGAACGTTTCTAGATTCTCCTTCTTCTTTTTTTATTTTATGGCTCACACCGCAGTTTCTAGCCAAAGTTTCTGAGTTCAGGTTCTATTGTTAATATCTATGTTCCAAACTGTTGTTGAATATCATTCACTTTCTTCGAAACACTAATGTCTTCCTATTCTTATGGTATAACAGTTTTGTGAGGTTATTAATTTAAATTGTAGTGTGAATCATCATGGTTGTTTAAATAGTATACCTATGTTTTCTAGCGAAACTATAAAGAATACAAATAACTGCAGTGCGAGGTTCAGATATTAATGTAGATAAGGATATCGGAAATGATACCTGTGCATGTTGTAAGTTTTTATATAGAGAGTCTCGGTATTGTTGTCTTAAGGGACATTTAAAAAATAAATAATTAAGTGTTTGATTAGCTTCTCCGCATTGGCAGGAAGTTGATGGCACAATCTTTAAACGAGCCAAATGTTGATTTACTAATTCATGACCTGTTAGCATTCTTAATATAAAAACAATCACTGCCCGAGGTAGATTCATGTTTTGGTACCAAGGTCTATGATTTCTGACTTGAGCATGCCACTTATAGGATGTGGTATTTTGTAGCTCTATTTTGCACCACTCCTTCCACTGTTTTTGTAACTTATATTCTCCATTAGGTTGGTTTCCTTTCATTGACGTGAGAAAAATGATTACGTGCGCCAAAATGAACAAATTAAACTTTTAACACACGTAAAAACAATGAGTAAACCTACAAAAATAGGAAAAATTTATTGAATAAATTTGTTCAAAATGGTTATTCCAGAATTCTTGTTAGTATTCCGGTAACTATGACTTAATAAGTTTTGGTAAATTAATTCTCTTTTTTTATGTTATCAGTTGAATATAATTTTCCCATTATTACGTTTACAAGCTTTGTTTGTCTTGTAAAAGCATAGATAAGATTTTCTTTAATCATTGAAAGCTTATTTCGTTTTATTTTTAAAATATTCATAATTTTTACAAAATACAGGAAATTTATATGCCGAATTTTAAATAAAAATTACAAATAAAATATTTGTAATAAATGCATTATTAGTATGAATTCGAGCCATGCTCAAGAGTGCTCCAGTACAGCACAACGTTCATGAACTCGTTCCACCTTGAAAAATTCCCAGCGCCGACACTGGCCATGACCACCAAACCAGAGCCCACCTAAAAATGTTTTATCCACACTTGAGCCCAACCCCAGAAAACAATTTCTGGCGACGCCACTGATGAAGAGTTGAAAGCAAAGTTTGCACTGTGATACTAACTTGTACAGTGGGATCCATGAGTATTACCGTGCAAATTGTCCATGACTATTTTCATTAATTTTTCTCTTACATCGTATGTGTTTTTAAGCGATGGACTTTTGTGTATGCTGGTGCAGAAGTTGTCAACAGCTTGTTTTGAGTTTTCTTTTAATTCTTGAAGCTCTTACTGGGTCAAATAAAGTGCACGAACATGGTGATGGACAATTTGCACGGTAATACTCATGGATCTCACTGTACCAAGGCATCCTCGAGGCGAGACCGAGACAATGTTCTTTCATCTTTCACGTACTCACCTAAGAACGAAATGGAAATAAATATAGGGCTTTGAAGGAAAATTAAAGCATTCAAATAGAATCAGCATCTTCCCAGAATCCGATTTCAACAGGTACACCGGGAAATATTTCCCAACTAAGTTTTTGTTAGTTCTTTGTTTTTTTGTTTTTTTATTAGTATAATGAATGTACAAAGGGTTGAAAATTTATATAAATGTCATGGAGTTACTTTCTGAAGAGGCCACATTTTTTTCCGCACAAAACCAGTGACTTACTAACAAAAAAGCATAACGAGCCAGGGTTCAGAAATGAAGAGAACAGGTCGCTACGTTTCTTCTTCCTTTTCATTCTTTCTTTACGGAATAGAAATCCTATTGTGTTACAAAATTCCAGGCTGTAACTCTTGTATTTTACGCGGTTGTCACCGGCAAGAAATTCCGAAAAGAAAAAAGCTAAATAGGTCTTGCGGTTTCAAGGGGGAGGAAAATGGGTTTTAGAATGGAGAGAGAGAAAAAAAGGAGGAAGACGTAACAGTCCTGGTGATAAGCTAAGGTGCGGGTAGAGAGAACGAAGTCGTAAAGATGGCCACTACGTGTATTTTCTTGGTTCTACAAGAGAGGTAACCAAAGCCAGGACAGACCGATCGTCACAGGTCTCAGATTTACAACAAAACCAGTTCGCCTTACCTGCCACATTGCGGTGAAATGGTCAGTAAATCTACTTCCCTCCTCCCCCTCCCTCCTTTCAAAGGATCCAAAGGCAGTTTCTTCCTGACTAAAGATAAATGTGTCTCTCCACCCCTGACTTTACGACATTTTCCTAAATCTTTTCTCACTTTTCAGGTGCTTTCGGCGACTTTTCAACTTGATATCATTTGCATGAAAATGGCTGTTCGGAAAAGAACCTCTCTCAATTGAAAATCGAAAAATTACTAAGGTCGTATATTACATACTTGTCCCTGTGGATTCCGATTCTATAAATACACTGTGCTTTGAGGGGTTCATAAAAGGAGACAAAAAAAATGAACGCCGTAAGGATGAAAACTTAAAGAATGTAGAATTCCCATCACCTACTTTCCAAAGTTTCGTTCGCCATCACGGTAACGATTATTTGTAAAACGGTCGTTCGAATGACTATAAAATCAATTTCATTGGTCACCACAACGACGTCACGTTGAGCCTGACAACTTGTCAGTTATCGATGCACTTGTTACTTTGTCCGAACGCTGCTCTCTTCGGCCCTGCCAGCAGATGGCATGATTGTCGATGCCGTGAATCGGTAACTTTTGTGAAGCAACATAATATTTGTGCCATAGGGGCCATTTTATTTAATTTATAAATATGTTATTTTCTAAACATAGAATTATCATGACTTTTCAATGGCGCCGGTAAGAAAATTAAAGGAAATTTGAAGACATTGTTAATTTGCGGAACACACAGACTTTTTTTGAACTATTTTGAAATATCTGGTCCCTCCCTAAAAAAATCCTGGGTACGGGCCCGAGACATTAAATAATGAAATGTCAAAGAATACATTAACAGTGTAATTTGAAATAGTTGCACCGTATGAATTAGATACTAGTTCTTCATGCCAATCATTTTGCATTCCTGAATGTTAATGCGACGAACTTTGAGACAAGCCTTGAAATCTGAATTTTTTTTTTTTTTTTTTTAAAAAAATAGCCTTTATCAGACTAAGTTATGGTCTTTGTTTCATTTTGAAACGGTCGACCGTGAAATTTCGAAGCTCGAGAATAACGTAACATATTTGCCCCTTTGAACTAAAAAAAAGAAAAACAGAAAAAATCCCGACTGCATACAAAGAAAATTCCACATGTAACTTTCTGAATCTTTCCGCTGTGAGGCGCTACTGTGAGCAGAAGTTCTTACGCTGTTAAAAGCTCGTGTTAAAACCTGTTTGACCTTGGAAAAAAACTAATCCTCCAGCAAGAATAAGACGCCGTAGAAGATTCCTAGTGGGGGCCTCAGGATTATTTGGTAGGATCGGAAAAAGACCAAAAAGAAAAAGAAGAAGCAGGCAGCGTCGAGAAACTAGTTGTACTCAGCCAATCACGCATTTCATTATCATATTTCCCATCATGCTTTTCTTCGGTAAAACCCCGCCTCTCCATCATAGCCTTCGTCTCAGCAAGCTGCATTGTGGTGTTATTATAACCCTGCCCCCTTCCATCTTTCCCTATCCTCCTTCCAAACGACCTTGCACATAGCGACAGTCCTTTGTTGTTGCCGAAAACTACCTGGTACCCATTCCATAAAAAAAAAAATCCTCACGTATTTAGGACTACTTCTTCATCATCTTTCAAAAATATGCTGTGACGTTGTTTGTTCACAAAGTATACGAGGTTATTTTCGATCAGTCAACGAATAAAGAACAACTTGCACATAATTATGTTGATGATGTTTTACACATTCCCTTGTTCTGTCTGAAATGTAGACGAGGAAAGAGGCAATTTTCAATATTCGAAAAATTAGAGTAGTAACGTAATGAATCCTGCTATTCTTCTAAATTAACCATGGTTAAAAATTCTCCCTGTTGAAATCTAGAAAACAACAGTGTTCGAGAGCGTTGAACAAAATTGATACCAAATAATCTGGTGTTGGGCATTGGCGTTCCTTTCCCATTCTTCACTGGTGTACGCAGAATTACTTTTCAGGAGGGGCTGGAATTGTAAAGCTGGATAGTACATATCTTCTTTCTAGGAAGGCGGAATACACAATAAGTTATTTTGTATATTTAGAACTTTCTACTCTAAAAATGGCAATTTGGGGTCATTTTAAGAGTCTCCCCCCCCCGAGTTCTTCACTGCTTTTATTTTTAAATATTAATTTTATCAAAATTTAGGAGGGGGTGTAGCCCCTTCAGTCCTCTCTGCGTATGCCAGTGCCAGTCTCTGTTCATCAATTTCATCTTAATCGTCATTCATTCTTCTGCGTAGCCTAAAAAGGAAGAAATGTGACGTTAGAAAAGAAAAATCCAAATCGTAAATATGTTTGAGGTTTTCTACATCCAGACAAAAGACAGGTAAGGCAACTTCTCGGGAAGGTGAATATCAAGCGAGAAGTGCATATTTCTACATGCACTGTCATTTCAGTTACCTTATTCCCTACATTGTTCTTTTAAGAATTTCACATTTCTAACAGTATTATAATAGAGGTTCTTAACCTGTCATCCGCGGATCACTAGAGTGACTTGCCACGAAGCTTCGAAGAATATAGATTGCCAATCGTCAATTAAACCGATTTAAAACTGGCATATCTTCCACGGTTTGCCAGTTATGAAGATATTTCAACATGTCTTACATTTTTTTTGTTAGATAATACAGGGTACTTCAAAATGAATGG
Organism: Lepisma saccharinum; assembly: GCF_977018435.1. Taxonomy (NCBI): domain Eukaryota; kingdom Metazoa; phylum Arthropoda; class Insecta; order Zygentoma; family Lepismatidae; genus Lepisma; species Lepisma saccharinum. The sequence goes on along the minus strand of NC_139231.1, from coordinate 79,355,987 downwards.
TGCAACTTTACACAGTTATTTGTGTTGGCCTGTCTCGTCTCGTGGAAATGCTGTGAAATGCTGTCTCGGAGTTTGTCTCGGGACACATAATCAATCTCGTCTCGTCTCGAATTTTTAAAAGCCTGTCCCGTCTCATCCCGTGGGCAACACTAACAGTTATTATGATGTTGCTATTTATGGTAGAAAATCAAACAAGGCATCAATATAAAGAAGAACGCTGGAAGTTTTACTCACATGACTCACATTATAAAGATTCAACATGGGAACCACGTGTAACGGGGAAAAGTTCCAAACGATAATGAAGTACTTGCTATGCACGAGACAATAAGTCGTTGTCAACGGTTTTGAAGGCACTAACAATTCGCAGTTGTAACTTTGGCAAATCTTTCGGAAGGGTGAAACATATGCATTACTACCGAAAAGCATGCGGAAATGTCTTTGCATCATTTTGATTGAATCAGTTCTCGATAGCTCCAACACACAATACGCCTTCTACTGGTCATTAGCCATTTTGCGACACTTGCGATCCTGGTGAAGCATCGGCTAAGCAGAATAATTCCGCTAAGTGGGAATAAAACTTCCAGAGTTCTTCTTTATATTGAAGCCTTGTCTGATTTTCTATCATAAATAGTAACGTCATAATAACTGTGTAAAGTTGCACCATTTTGAATTAACCCTGTATTAGAAAAACGGGTCGGCGGACACACAGACATTGCACTTAAAATAAGTTGCTGCAGATCCCACACAGAAAGTTTATGTTAATGTAGAGAGAGACTGCATATATACATGCTCACACCATATGCATTTTTAAAACGAGCTTACTTTATGTAAGAAATTGTTTACCTTTCAATGTCTTGTCACAAAACTTATCACATTCCATGTTTCAATTCTGTCTTACAATTAACATTGGACAGTTAACCTGGATTTCTCATTAGACTCATTATTGTGTTCAGTTGTATTACATTTTTCTATCTGTATAGTGCAACACTGACACATAGATTTCCGTATAAATTGCATGGAAGACAAGAAAAGAAATTGACCCAACCTGTATGCTTCTAATCTTGATGCAGCCATTTAGTGTTTTATCGCGCAGAACTGTTGACTTCCTTTAGTGCTGATTTTGTTGCAAGGTTGTGCTCTTGTATATTGTGATTGGTACCTTAACAGGTTTATAACAAAAACAGAGGCAAGATTTCGTGCACGGCCCAAGGTCAGCACTTTGTCTGCATTCTTCTAGGCCGATACCCCAGCTTCTCTTCTTATTAATCGTTATCTTGTTATCTCACTGAAGACCCACTCAAGCGTTCCAAATCCCTCCACTAGCGACACACAGCGGTTGCTACCAAAAGATTCTCAACAGTGTATGGCAGAATATGCACAGGTGGGCCTGTCGAACAGTTTTTTGTTTGAGAATTTTCAAGCGACGTATGTTAGAGGCCTTAACAAAATTGTAGAAAACGTATGTTCTGAAGTACTTAAAACAGCCTTTCTAAATATATTTCAACGTAATTTTTGGCATATGTAGCTGCAGCTGTTAAAATTATAATATTTTTCTTTAGAGAAATCAAAGATGACGTCACATAACCGTTCGGTGAATATCTCGGACAGACCCCGTGTGAGGATGATACCGGAACCGAGACAGTATTTCTAAAATCGAGTCTAGAACGAGTCAGTAGCCGACTCTGTACAATGGGGACCTCGTCGAAACTTCGGTAAAATTTCACATTAACAACAATTGCTATTTGAATAACTTATACATATCAGTAGGGTGTGTGGTTCCCCAATTATTTATCAATTGCTGATATATTTTGTTCATCGTAATTTCGAAGTTGATCCATTGGCAACTTTGAACCTGTGTAGCGTAGTTGCATATATTCAGGATAACGTTACGTTCATATCGTGGAAAGGAGACGTCGGACAGAAAAAAATGTTACTGAAAAAAACATGTTTGCCTTAATGACTTTCATTTGGTGTGAAAGTTTGTGCAGTGACACGTTGTATATACTTTCTAAGTATTTCGAGATTCGAGAGGAGCCCGACCCCGAGATGGGACTGAGATTTCCTCTTTGGTTATAAATAGAAGCAAGGCCGGGAATGAGACAGACATCCCCACATACGATTATTACCAACCACTTGTTACATAGGACTCGTATGTAAGCCAGGCAGTTTCACGTTTAACCTCATTAATAATATGGTAATACTTTACTTTAAACACTCATTTAGCGTGAGTTTGTTTGTTTGAGTTGGTGTTTTAAGTTCACTTCATGCACAGTAAGGCTAATTGGGACTGGGCCTACAGTTTAAAGTGGCATCCGAACCACTATGTTCATCCACCGGGTATCGAACCCAGGACATCTTGATTACAAGGCGACGATCATTTAGTGTGAAAAACAGCTATTAATATTAATTTCGATATGGAGACTGATCTTACCAATTCCTTTTAAACTGACTTCCAAATATTAAAGTTAAATCGTTATTTCTCTTGATTGATTTGATTGCCATCTGGCGGAGCGTTCCAAACCAGAGAAAATATTTGTACTCGACTTGCCTCAAGTTTTAAATCCATAGTACTCTATGGAATCGTGACACTCGATTTTCTATTTTTGCTCTGAGAGACAATAGAAACGTCTCATTGTAATGGACAAAAAACGGTATAAAAGCTCTTAGGTCCAAAATAAAGGAATGAATGAATGAAACCATCTCTGCTGTTAGGTTCAAAATAAAATAATAAAATCGTATCTTCTCAACTTGTACAAAGACAGATACCAAAGTGGAATAAATAGAAATGGGTCCATCAGACGCTTTTTATATTTGAGGCGTTTCTTGTGACGTAGATGGAGGCGCGAACAAAGCTTCTCAATATGTGTGTTCTGTAGTGACTTTTTCCAAGAACGCATATGCAAGCAATTAATTGCATAAACTATTGGAATTATAACACTATTAGTATTGTTCATCAGGAAATCAATGGCTTCCGCGTGACGTCATATCCCCGTTTTCGTCTTCCAGTGAATCATAAAAGGCTTCACCTCTACAAGACTTCAAATAAATTTGAAAAGGGTAGAATTAACATAAACAGTATATGTATATGAGACAAAGAAAAAATAATTTTGTGAAAACATGCCAGTGAATTGAAAAATACTCACTATGGATGGGAAAGTAATTGAATAATAATACTAGCTTCAAAAAAAAGTTTCCTGAAATAATGCCCGCGTTGTTGACCCATTCCTTAACATGATTTCTGACTTTTGATGGGGAAAATCGTGCTTCTCCCCCCTTTTTTTTGGATATTTAGGCTGGGTTCAGAAAGTTGCTTGCCCCCTGAAAAACCGGCAGCCACGCAACTGCTTTTATGTCTCGATTCAGAAATAACATCCAACAATGAATGTCACAGTACAATTCGTTTTGCGCTGTGAAGATCGTTAGAAAGTATCACAAAAACTACGTTGAGATTCTCTTAACAAAAAAAGAATAAACATCATGGCTTGTTAGAGCTTGGCGGAAATTTATTGATGAAATACAAACAGGTGTGTAAGGGAGTCTGGCTATTGAAAAGTCATGGAAACAATTGAACGGCGGTTGGATATCGTCATGGTTGGTAAAACTAAGGTTCTAGTTCCCGCCTCCATATAAAAAAAAAGCAGTACCCTCTGATCAAGCGATCACAGAAAACCCCGTAACAAAACATCTGACGGAAGTGTACGTCTCAGTTCCAGTGTGCAAGGGTAGCTGGCTGGATTCCTTTGTTCGCGTTCTTCGATACATTCACTAAATTTCCTTCTTCCCTTTCTCTTTATTTTGAGAAGGTATCAAAGAAGAAGGAGGATAAAATGGGGGAGGAAGACAGATTCTGGGCTATTAGGTACTGCTTTGTTAACAAGAGGATCCGAGACAAGAAAGAAACTAGTTATGTTCCGTGCAGCGTGAAGCACGAAATTGGAAGTGCAGTTCATGGCACAGTCGTGATCATTTTGCTGCTGGTTCTGGCTACTACGTCATATCTCTATGTAAAAATGCCGTGCAGCAACTTATTGCACAAATTTTCATACGGAACCAGAGATACAACCACAAATTTTTGTATTAAGAAGGGGGGGGGTGCAAGTACAGTAGAATTCACTAGTATAGCTCGGCAAATTGTCCCCGACTATTTTCATTAATTTTTCTCTTACATCCTGTGTTTTTAAGCGATTGATTTTTATGTATGCTGCTGCAGAAGTTGTCAACAGTTTGTTTTGACTTTTCTTTTAAATCTTGAAGCTCTTATTCAAGACTTATTGGGTCAAATAAAGTGCACGAACATGGTGATGGACAATTTGCACGATAATACTCACGGATCCCACTGTGCCAGTCACCACGTTTCTTACCAATCCATTAGTGTACATGTACTTTTGTAAAAACCACTCTCCATTTCGTCATGGTTCCTTTGTAAGGAGAACAAGTAATTCAAAACTAAAATTGGTAAACGCTGTAAGTGCCACAATAATTCAAACACCGTTTTCCACGTTAAATTGTGAAATGTGCCATGCTTTATAATGGGTTAAACGTGAAATGTGGCTGGTAGCCCTCTAAGTAGTTCAAAGGGCGTGTAAAGAGGTCACTAGTGTGCACGTTCTTACGAGCTGATGTGCGCAACGATGCGATTTCCAAACACTTTCGCTTTTGGCACTTACAGCGTTTACCACTTTTAGTCCTCAATTACCAAAATAGTTATTTGTATTTGTGAAAAACGTTCCGCCAACAAGATTCACAATTTTCTTACTATTTTAAGTTTTAGCCAATCGTAAATTCTACCCAATCGTCCAACCAAATACAACTTTACCATTTTAAGACGATTGTTGACATTCGGCATCAGTTTACCCTAAAACGAATTTCATCTTGAATACGTCAGACTACTCCTAGGTTTTGCTAGGCTTGCTTCTTGCTTTATTTTGCCCTCCCCCCTCGTATAATTAATTTCCATCCAAGATAGAAAAGGTAATGTTTTTTACATATGTTCACTCATAACATACAGCTAAAAAACAGAAAATGTAGGTCTAGGATAAAATATCGTATATGTAACTGTTGCAAAGAACAATAACTTTGATAATGAAAATTACGTAGGCTCTAGCAACAATGGAACGCTACTATTCGTGCAACTACCACATTGAATGATTTATCATGTAGTTTTCAATGTATGTAAATTGATTTAATTACATTATTATTAAGGTGAATAGTAAAAATTTCAACTGAATCAAATTCAAACATTGGAAGAAACCAAAGATATAAACTGATTATTAGTAACACTGTTGAGCCTTGTTTCCATGTTAATAAAACATTAAAATGCTGACCAAGGCAAAATTTATTGCATATAAAAAATTTACACTAAACATGTAACGTTTCCACCCTCTAACAGGAATTTTATTGCGAATATTCGTCTGAAGAAGACCCTGTTAGAGAGTGGAAACGTTACGTGTTGTGTAAATTTTTTATATGCAATAAATTTTGCCTTGGTCAGCATTTTAATGTTTTATTGATTTACTATATGGTCAACATTTTTGGGATATTGTCTTCATGAATCCCTAGCACATATAAACCTTATCAGGAGTCAGCATTTCTCTTCGCCCGCCTTTTTCCTTATCTGTACTTCTCTCTATTTGTCCCCTTCTCCGTCAGTGTTTTTGACTCAGTTCATCGCTTCGTCTCTCTCTCTCTCTCTTCCTGCCTACATATTCACCCTTGATCTTTCCTTCTCCATTTCTGTCCTCGCATATTTTCTCTATACTTTTGTGTCTCGTGTGTGTGTCTCTCTCCCACAATTTCTTGCGGTCTCTCTCCACCAGTTTCTCTGACTTAAAGATGAAATAGTGCAATTCCAAAAATTGTAGTTTGCTCCAATGTGTCTCCCCTTCGTTCCGTTCGTAAAAAAGAAAAAGAAGATGTCAATGAAATAATTTCAAAACATTTAAGAAATAGTTACAGGTTTAATGCTGTAACACAAATATTTCTCTTAAACCTTTCAATGTAAACATTTATTACCTTCTTAATATCAACACATACCTAACACTATTGTAAGTATTTGTTGCTGTTGACCAAGAAGAGAGTAGTATATAACCTTAACGGGAAAATCCACATCATTCCAAGGCTAGAAAACTGAGATGATGAACTGTTTCCGGAAATTACGTAAACAGCCGGGGTAGAGAGATTTATTGTAAATGCTAGGTTATTTTAAAACATAGTTACATTTTCTGTAGAAATGTGATAACAATTCACAAAATATTAAAATTCAATATAAGTAATGGATCAACATATACGAGGCAAACATTTGCATCGGCATGACGCAATAAATGTCTACTTTTTATATTATTTTAAAGAATTCCTCTAATTATTGTTAAATTATTATTATTCCTGCGAATCCTCTGACGTCCTCGCTCAAACAAAGGAAAATGTATGTGTGTGAATTATGTTTTTCTGCTCATTCGATCGGTTGTATGTGGAAATTAGTTCATTATTAAACTGCAATACAAGGCACGACAATCAACTTTGGGGCGCAACAGCCCTTTGAGGGCAAGGGCCTTTGAAGTGACCTTTTCATTGAATTACGCAAGTCCCATTGGCTGTGTCTGTTTTCAGGAATTTGAGATCGGAGCTCGCTATTTCTTCTTTTCAAGCAGCTTCCTAATTGTCCTCCTAAATGTTTCGTCGACACAGAAATTTTACAGCTCCCGCCGGGGATCGAACTCGGGACCGTTCGAACAAAAGGTGAGAGCGTTCACCATTGGATTACACAGGGACTAGGACATGATAATGGGAATGTCTATAACAGGGACATAAGGCTTTCATTTTTTAAAAAAATTAATAACGTATTAAATACGATTTTTAAGTTTATTAATAGTAATATTTAAGTAATTATTTAATTAGGTAAAGGATTATTCCTTGATACTGCTGAATGTATTCGCAGTGTTTAAGCGTACTCCGGTTGAAAACACTGAATTTGTGAACTCGGTATTTATGTTTGTGGTCAAATACTTCAAGTCGACCAGGAAATTACAGACGTGCTAGAGGCACACAGATTTTTGTTAATTTAAATTGAATGTGGGAAAAATAAACTACTCCTCCTCACGAAAAGGCCACCTGAGCATTGTTCAAAATTAATCATTGATTTCAGATCCTTACAATGCTTAATTTCTTTGTTCCCTGACGTCCAAGTCAAGCCAAAAGTAGATAACATGATACTCTTAGGTTTGATAACTAAATCGGTGGAAATAACAAGGAAGATTTCACATCTAATAAGACCAGACAGGTTTAATTCGTAGGGCCGTGAATCCGAAAAAGAAGTGCTTAAGCCTACTTGTTCTGCAAGGATTTAAGGATTTCAAATCTCCTTTCTCTCTTTTCCTACAGCGCGCAATGTCGCATCATGTTCCCCGTGGTTTTAAATCGGGAAAAGTAACTGCCACTTGATATAAATTTAAATATCAACCTAAAAATACCCTGTCGCGACCACAAGAAAGTCGTTCCATAACATTGTCGGCTGTTGCAGAAAAGAAACAGACTCCCATTTAATCGGTCCAATATATCTTAAAATCTCTATCAAACTCGTCTTTTGTTCCTGATACGTATCAACCGATTCCTTCCCTGAAACGTTAGTATGAGGATTCTCAAGGATATCTTGTCCATTAAGAATTGCGTGCAAGGGATACATATGCCAGGCTCAGCGAATTAATTACTCGTGTTCTTTTTATTTCTTGTTTTGTCGTTCAAACTCTTAGCATAATATGATGTTCAATTGCTCATGATTATGTCCTCATAAAGCTAGCGAAAGCTGGAATTCACACATCAACAGGTGCACAGTCGCTTGTTTTTACTTCTTTTTTGAGAGTTTTTTCTTCTTGTGCCGCTTTTAACTCGGAATGCTGATTTTGTTTCACATCCTGCAATTGACTTGACGAATAAATGCGTGTAAGAAAGTCCGGGTAATTATACAAAGGCTTTTGATTTTATGAAATTGCCTGGAACAATTCAGAAGCATATTTTCTTTATTCACTATGAGAGTGCAATCACATTTTTATTTCTATATGTAATATCAGAGTGAATAAGAGTATTCTACAATTAATATGGGACAATTCTCCACAAAGATAGTATCGATGCGTCAAAACCTTCTCGGAGAATCAAATGTTTAAAGAAAAGAACTGCGAAGTAGCTATGGACAATTTGTACAGGATGAATAAGTTTTCTATATTTGTCAACTAATATTTGTCCTTCCACAAATATGTACATTGATTCTAAATTATTTGAGAGTTATCTTTGAATCGCTCTTCTTTCCAATCTGGTCCTAAATGTCTAAGTTGATGACAAATTTTAATGTCTATGGCTAAACCATCTGTAACAAATCTTGCACGTAAGATAGAACAGATTCAGAACTTTTATCATTAATCGTGTTAAACTACTCACAAAGTAAGAGATTTGATGCTAGGTTCTTTGAAGACTCCTTAACGCTCCGCTTGTCTTTAGCTGTCACAAAACGATTGGGTAAGAAGACTTTGAAGCTTTGACAGGTTACAATTACTTGCCTTTGTACCACAACATTCCAGATAACGTGTACACCTTTCTCCTCGAATCTCTGTTACTTAGACATGCAAGTGATATCATTCCAGTCCGGTTGTGACACGGAGAAACTCTCAAAGAAGCACAAACATGCCCAAAATTGCCGTTTGTGAACTTACAACTCGTGATATGTTTCACGTTTATTGCAATCTTTCTCCCTTTGTACTGTTGTCAAAGAAGTCAAGGAACAATTTTCGCGTTAATTATCAACTGCTTTGGTTTTAATTAGCGGAATGACGTTTCATGCCGTCAGTGCCAGTGTACTTGTTTCGTTCCAAGCGTAAATTGGTCATGTCGGACACTGACAGACATGTTGCAAGATTGCTTTAACAATAAGATCCATCCATGACTGTTTCTTTCAAACTCGAAAATCTAATTGCATTTGAAATTAACGTTCTCCCTTCTCAAAACATGGAAATAGCCAACAGATGCGAGTATACTGTGGATGTATTGAAGCTATCAATTCAGTTGGTAAAAACTAGTGAAAAAGAAATTTGACCGAAAAATCCAACTGAAGCATTGCTAGAATTTAAGAAATATTCTGACGTGCTTTCGGAGCTAGGGTATATTAGTATTATGGTACGTACTGGAGATGTAGAGTGGGAAGCCTAAGTATTACCAAACAAGCTGCGTACAACCTCTGCAAAAGCTAAGGCAAAAATCCATTCCTTTAAGCACAACTAAGAAATAAATTAATAATAGTCGTGGACAATTTGACGAGCGATACTTGTGCATTCCAGCATTCCACTGTACTATAGCAGAGTGATATGCATAAACATGTGCAGGCAATTTGTCAACAGTAGTGCGAGGTTCAGAATTGAAAGAAGGGTTCAACGAAGTTGACAACCTATGCACCGCTATCAGTACCAACGACGTACCGTAAGGGTTTTTGCATGCTGCGAAATATCTTCGACCTAGTAGCAGTATAAAAGTAAAGCAAAATTAGATATCATTGTCTATTTTTTATATATCGCAGTATTTAAGTCTAGGTGGTCCCAATTTTTATGCCTGCAGACGTGGTAGAATTATGTGAAGCTGAATGCATTGTGTTCAGTGGTGTGCCTACGATTTTCGTGAGACGGGTATGACCATAGACAAAGGTAATACTGTACATTTGTCTGTGGTATGACCGTGAAGGTGGGGCTGAGGGCTAATTCTTCCTTTTTATAGTATGCAGTCGTATATTTTACAATATTTTCATACATTTTGCGTTATTTTTCTTTTAAGAATGCTAGACAAAAAAGGGGGTTTTGACCTTCGCCCCCCACCTTTTACATGCTACTTCCTTAAACACAAACCCACTCATGTAATAATAATAAAGCTTGAAATAATTTAAGTTTATAAAATTATCTGATTTTGTCGCCGCAAGTGACGGGAAAATTATCATCCCACTTTTCGAGTTTTTATTCGCAAATCATCAAGGTGAGCAAGGTTCCGAAAATTTCGTGGCCTGAAGCGGTAAAAATTACTGTCCCGAAACTGATTTCGGGATACTTTCAGTTGTCTTGCATTCCATTCTCGATGTTTTGGACACTGTGTCGAAAATTTATTCGAATGGAAATTTTCATTCCAGCAAAAAATAAAATAAAATGTCAGTGAGAAGGTGTGTGTAGAATTCTAAATTTTTCATGTGTCCGTCTACGTTAGGAATTTGTGTGTCCAGACACTATAGATGTATGTGTATTAACGAATGAATGATAAATCTACGGATTTTCTTTTCTGAGCATGCTCCTGATTAAAAGAACGAATTAATACGGCGGATTATAACTTGCGTGGTAATGTTTGTGCATCTCTCTGTACAACTCCTTTTAGTGTACCTTTCAGTGGCAAACCACACGTAATATTCAAATTCGCTGTGGGAGGTGCTTAACACCCTCGACGTCTCCTGAAGTTCACAGGCAACACATTCTGTTACAGGATGACTGGTTAAGCCAGTTTTAACACAGGTAGAATGAACAGCGAAAGTGTAAAGTGAAACGAAGCCAATGCTTGCACGGTAGCTTCTTAGAGCCGACCTCAGTGGCAGAGTGGTTAGCGTTCCGCACTACACCGCCACCGCCAGGGGTCACACGTTCGAATCTTCGCTGACTCATGAATGTAATTGTCTGTGGTGAAAAAGTGTACTATGAAGTGAATATATAAAATGTGCTATGAAAGGGGTGGAAAATACAGATACAAATATAAACATTTGAAAAAGAAAAAAAATGTTAGTAGAGCAATTTGTCAGTGACTGGAGTTCGTGTCTTGGTTGATGTGGTATTTCTATAAATAGCCTGCAGTTGTATGCACAATTCTATTTTTTTTTTAGGTAAGGCTGTCGGTATAGTTTTATACAGGTACTATAATGGTATCGGTAAAAAAATCATGTCGTACATTCGTTACTGTTCTTTTAAAACATGTCTTTAAAATATTTCTAATTAAATAATTTAAAATGAAAATGTATTAATACAAGTATCGTATAATCATAAAGAGTATTATTTTTCGTTAGGAGGTTCATTAACTCTTAACCTAAGGAAAGGTTTGTAGTAGCCTCACTTTATGTTCGGATGTTAATCAAAACTGGACCTACAGTTTAAAGTTTAAAATAAGATCCGAGGCACTATGCTTGTGTACTCGCAGATCAGGGACTCCTTGATTACTTATAAGGCGGCAATAGTAACAACCACTACGCTATCAATTAATAAGCGAAAACACATTTTATATGTATTTAAAACTTTTGTTGTTAAAGACATGTTATATTCGCTCCTCGATTAAAATCCAGTTCAAAAAATCTTTTAAAACAAAAAACTTTTCGTTTGTTTATTTAAAGAAATTTATAATATTATTATCCGACCCTGGGAAAAATATGGTTTAATCTATGATTACTCTTTTATGTTCTTAAAACTTAATAGTTTCTACCTGTAGACATTTGCCGTATGTTGACGCTGTTGAGAACTGATTGGTCATTGTTGCAATACAATAAACTCTAAAGTCACTCGGCCTCTTAAACGTTCAAGAGATGAAGTTAACGACATATCCTACTACTGCTGTCATTTTTCAAGTGTTAAAAACAGGAATAAATTGCCTGAAATGGACAGTTTTATGTCGAAATGAGAACGAAGGACAAAGCACGCCAGTCATAAACTCCAATTGCTCACGAACAAGATTCTTTTGTCTAGAAAAAAAGTTAAATAAAGACTAAAGAAAATTCCAAGAAGCTTTACGAAGAAGAAACCTTAATTATTTTACTTATTTGCTAGAATTGGCTAATTACAGAGTTCAGTGCTGTGCTCTAAAGATTGTGGTGCTGTCTTAATTGGTGATTCTATGCTGTGGTTGATTGCTTTTTCATACAGCACCCCCCGCTTACTCAAGGTTCCCTGTAGTTGGCCGTTCCGGAAGGAAAGGTAAAAAAACCGAATACATTCATTGGATGGCTAAATCGCCTAGAAGTAAGGTTGACAGATGGATTTGAACCAAACGAACCTATTTTCGAAGAAAATGAAAGGGTGTAAAGAAGGGATGTATATAAAAAAGGGGGTTTGAAGGCGAATCAAAAACGTAAATTGCCACCGCTCCTTGATAATAACTAGTTGTGCCTTTTTGGGATCTACCAATCCTTTGCTGAGCTGTTAGTGTCTGCAGCGGTGTGTGTGGGGGTAGAAGCTTTAGGGATGTGCCTTTTTTTCTTCTACCTTCTTCTTGAAACCTTTGTGTGAGTCGATGTATGCCAGATGCGATGAAGCAGAATGGCGGATACCTTTGGAGAGTTGTGTTGGTCGGTTAGGTACCCTTGTGGAATGACAGGTGGGACTGGCTATCTTCTGACCTCTCGACATCACCTCAACGAACGCCCCCACCCTCCTCAGATGCCAAACCGGTGTTGCCAACTTACAACCGATAAAAATACTAAGTATGAACTCGACATACTAATACCAAACCGTAGACCACGATATCCTTCTGGCAAAATTGTCATCTTATTTCAACTTTTCTCAACCCGCTCTTGACTGGGCTCGCTCATATTTAGCAGCCAGACAGCAACGCACATTCGTTTCTGACAATAAGTCGTCGTGGCTGCCGACGAATTGCGGTGTACCCCAAGGTAGCGTCCTGTCTCCGCTGCTGTTCTCCATGTACGTAAATGATATATCTGGAAACTTTCAATCGACTAATTACCATCTGTACGCTGATGACGTCCAATGTTATTTGTCGTTCCCTAAAACAAGCATCAATATGGCCATCAAAGCCCTAAACGATGATATTATGAACGTCTGCAAGTGGTCTCAGGCAAACGGTCTGCGAGTAAATGCTGAGAAAACGAAATGTATTTTAATTGGCTCACGTCAGCTCATTTCCACAACAGAGAAGTCCTCCATCCCTGACATTCTTGTCGAAGGAAACCCCATTTCGTTGTCGCTTTCGATCAAAGACCTGGGAGTCGTTGTGGACGAAAACCTCACTTGGAGTGACCATGTGAAGGCCATATGTAAAAAATCCTACGCAGCATTACACTCGCTGTACCGCCTTAAAAATATTTTACCACAAGAAGTAAAAAAAACACTCGTGGAGTCCTTAGTTCTGTCTCATATAGACTACTGTGACTTGACATATATTGACCTCAACGGTGAACTAGCAAGACGTCTACAGCGAATACAAAATGCATGTGTGCGCTACATTTATAATATCAAATTTTTTGACCACCTTACCCCGGCTTTCAAGGACCTAGGCTCGTTCGACCTTTCCACTCGCCGCCGCTTTCACGCTCTTACAGCGCTCTACAAAATAGTAAACTCACGAGAGCCGTCCTACCTACTTTCTCGATTTCAACCCCTAAGTTCAGCACACACCTTTGCCACCCGTTCGAGAGACAACTCTCTGCTGGCCATTCCCTCCCACAAGACAACGTTTTATGGAAATTCCTTAACGGTCACTGCTACCAGAGCGTGGAACGACCTCCCCAACGACATAAGAAACTCTTCTTCTCTTCTCCAATTCAAATCAAAATTAACAAATCATCTTCTGGAGTCAACTTACCAGAACTGAAAACAGGGAAATAAAATAAAATTAAACCTTCGTGTAAACTGGTAGGACCAACACCCACCGACTTTTTCTGTAATTTGACTATGTTCGTTGCGTGTGTGTTTATGTTTTACGTGTATTTTTTTTTACTTAGTGTGTATGTATTTTTGTCTTTATTTTTTATGTTTTTTGCGTCTTTCTCTTTTATTTTTTCTTGTGTTTTTCTTTTTTTTTTTGGTATCTCAATGTTCTTAGTTTTTTATAGATTTCATTTCTTGGTATCTTAAATATTTAGTTTTTTATATATTTATCATACAGTTAGCTATAAAAATCAATTTATAAAATGTAATGTAGAGATGGTTAAGTGGAAGAAAAGGCTTGTGCCTTAACTTCGCCATCCAAAACAAGGAATAAATAAATAAATAAAATAAATAGATCCACAGGCTGGCGATGGGTCTTCATGGGCGTGTCACATAGTTCTGGAAACTAGGAGCTCTGCAGACATGACTGCTTCCTACATACCCCAAAAATATCTCGAAGTGTCTTCGAAAAGTCTGAAACAAGATGCCAGAGCCGTAGCTAGAGATTTCAGCGCAAAATTCTTATACTGCGTACGGAAATGCATTCTGAGCTCAGATCAAATAAAACCCCTGAAAGTTAAACCCTATAAGTTACTACTCAGCTTTGTCGTTGCTAGGAGAAATAATCGGCACTAATATTCAACATGCAATTGTTTGTGGGTTATATGTAACTAAGGTTCTGGTTTTATTATATGATATTTATATCCTGATCTGTTTTCCCATGTTAAAATTTATATAATCAAGTTCTCGGTGCATATTTTAGCTTTAGGTCATTTTTTGGCCGATAACATTGTGGTATCCCCCGTTTAACTAAACTACGTTAAAAATATGAAAAGTATTCGCGGAAAAGAAAGTTGAATGTACGTTAACAAATATGCTAATTTTTATTAGTTAAAAATGTTTAAAAGTTACGTTTCTTAAATGTATAATTCGAAATTGAGATATTTGAGAGCACTGAGAGGTAGAGTTAAGTAGAAAATTGTTGTACGTCACAATCTTGACTGAGATGGCGCAATCCAAGAAAAGAGGCGATTTGAAGCGCTAGACATTGTCACCTAGATGCATCACCCGACAACTGCAACCTTCTAGTATAGAAGACCAAGGATCTAAGACTACGGATTAACTCTTCCGTAGCAATTAACCCACATAAACAAAGGGATGAAACCTGACCAAGGGACATTCGGCTGCTACCAAACAGTTCACATAAAAATATATCAAATTTAAAACTATTGTAATGCAGGACAACAGGGAAAATAAATCTTGACCGAAAGTAAACCGTTCTTTCGTTTATATCACCACTTGAGAAGGTTCACGTAGCCAAATTAGAGTCTCGGTGCTCCCGGCTAAAGTAGCAATGGCTATATTGGTAAAGATACATTACAGCATGTTACAAAACATATTTTTGGTGATTTAGATTGTTCTTAACATTTGACCACACATTACTTATAAAGACATTATTTTGTCGATAACAAAAGTTGCCCTTTTCATTTTCTTAGGAATACGTTATGTGAATGTAGATAATGGCACCTACCACGAAATGTGCTTTGGTACAAAACATGACTTTTTTTTTATCTAAATAACATTAATTCAATTTATAGTTTATCTTTTATACGATCAACAGTATGTTATGAAGTACATTTTAGTGCAAAAACAAATTATTTTTGTAAAATACTTAACAAAGGCGTATTTTGTAATCTTTAGAAATATTTTTATGTTATAGTATCAGTTTCCAGGTCATATTTTGGTACATTTAGGACATAAAAGTGTGCACATTTATAAGGGATCGATAATTTCAATAACTTCTCACAATCATTATTATAAGACTACTTAACTAATCCACTAGTTAACATGTGATGGCCGGATGGATATATTTTCTGTGTACATGTTGAACATTCTCTTCGTCGGGATTTCGCCTGATGCAAGGGTTTTTTCAAGTGAAAAGAGCCTACGCCTACCTCAAGGGGCAAAACGATGACTCCAGGCTCTTGAACCTTCGTGAAGCTTTTAAGACTTACAATTCCCCTATCTGTTCACCTGGAATTTCTAGAGCGATGAGTGGGGTTTCTTTTTTTGAGGCTGTTCATTTGGAGGAGGGGGCATTCTGAAAAATGAAAGCACCAAGATACGAGAAAAAAATCGACTGGGTTGTTCCATTGCAGTGTTTCCAACTGGAACAATTTAAGGCCAAAGTTTAAATTCGGACATTGATTTCACCATACAGTGAAGACTCGAGTTGTAGTTTTCATTTGGAATCTTGAAAAATAGATAGTCCCAAAACTATAGAGGTGGAGCTCATGCAAAATTATTGACTAATTTCACTAATATATTTTACGTTGTTTTTCTAGCAGTTCTGGCTAATCGCGACGATGAGGATTGATAACAATTAGATTAAATTGATGCACGAAAGATCGAGAATCGACTTCTTAACGCTGTTACGTTATTTGTGCTCCCTTGTATCAATATTGCGCCAATCTCTACGACGGAGTAGTTTGCACATCGCACTAACATCAGGAGACCTAGTTTGAAAGCATGTGTAAGCCATGGATGTGTTTCTGCAGATGAAAAGTGAATGATAAAATAAATTATTCGACTGTGAAATTTGAAAGGCGATGAAAAGTAACGCTATAGAGATTAAAGTGAAATTTAATGATTAGCTCCTTTGTCTTAGCGGTCCTAGGTTTGATTCACGACGGGAACTGTAAAATGTCAATGTCGTCTCGGAGCCTTCTGTCTCGTGCTTCGTCTCGATTCCAAGTTTAAAATGCCTGACTCTAGTCTTGTTCTCGTTTCGATTCTCGAAACAATACAAAATATAATGAAATACTTATAATAAAACGTTGGAAAACTTAAGTTTCAATTAAAACAGCTAGTCACTTGATGTATCTCCCTCTAATCACCGCCACTGATTACATGGGTCAATGTAGTAACAATAATAATAGTTGATTAAGTTTTGTGATAGTGATTTCAAGTTCCCCAAATTGAAAGCAAAATATGTATGGAAGAAGGAAAATTTTGCACCCGGGCGAGAGGAAAATTGTGGTCTGTGGTTCTGACAAGATTGAATAAGAATTTCGAACAGTAAAATTCGATCTCGTCTCTATATTTACAGACTTGCCTCGTTCTCGTCTATACTTTTAAAATTTTATTGGTCTCGAAATCCGAGAAGAAGCCGAGACTGTCCGTTGTGCCACGTAGTTTAGAAGTAGGCTATGTAAAGGCCATTCATTTCTTAATGGTGTCAATGTTTGAAGCGCATGTCAAGATATGCCTAACCAATAGTATCTTTACGTTGCAACGGTTGACCGTTGCCTATTGTCTGCACAAAGCATACACGCAGAATGGTTCCGACGCACGAACCATCACCGAAGAGGGAGTGACAGACAAATGATACAGTAGCCGCTCGGTTTTAAGAGAAACACAGGTTCTCACAGCATCTCTGGCAAGTGGAAGAAGAGGAGGAAGACTTCTTATGGACATATCCTGCTCCGCAATGTGTAATTCTTTTGTTAACCCGAAGAGGTTCGGTTGGCCGATGGCCTGATTGACACCAATGGCTTCCTCCCGTGCTCTTCGTGGTCTCTTTGCTTGTCTTAACAGTTTGTTGATCTTCTGATGGACACGTCGGGAAGAGTTGCAACAACACGAACTGCCTCTATTCTGCATGCGAGTGTCGTGTCTTTTCCTTCGAGGCTATCATTGTTATTCGTTCAATGGTTTCTTTTCCCTTTCTCATACTAGGATATCGCTCTCTCTCTCTCTCCCCCCCCCCCCCACTTTTCCTGCTTTTTGTTGGAGAGTCACGAACTGAACGCGTTAAAACAATACAGCTTAGGAAATTGGTTCACTCTTCACGAGTCGATAGATCGGTTAAGAGCCGACTTTTAAAGGGTCACCTGGATTGAGGTCTGGTGTGGGACACATCCAGCTGCTAACAGTCACTAAAACTGTTTAGCCGACTTTAGACGAAAGCATTTCCTTTAACATTTTTGCTAGCATAAATGCTACGTAAATGCTTCCAAAAATCTTATAACAGATTACTTTACAGGAAAGCATTTTATGGAACATTTCGGTTAACTGTTTCAGTTACAATGTACAATACATACAGCACGAAAGGCACGTCGAGTTACACCGTCAATGCTGTGTGCACGGTGTTTACAATTTAAAAAGCTCAAATATTCTTCCATACGTGTACAGTAAACGTTGTAAAGTATGTATTTAATCAGCGCCATTCTTCTCTACCTAAAACTATTTAATACGAAGCGATATTCCTCTCGGTTGAATAGTTATCGTATTTTAAAAGTGTGAAGTGATACGTTGTTTACATCTCAAGCGACCGCCATTACATATGCACTCGTGATCATGAGGTCGCTTCTGATTGGTTATGCTACGAAAAATGCTATGGAAATTGGACCGATCCTATCCTTGAAAAATGCCATGAAATATACCATGGCATCTGAAATGCCATAAGATTTTTCACTTTAAGAAAAATGCTAAGGAAAATGTTTTCGTCTGGCCCTTAAGAGCACTAAACCTGTCGCACCAAACCCAACAATGCCTAACCTACAATTCCGCTTAGTTTTTGATTGACTGATTGAGTTGGTGTTTTAAGTCCACTTTATGCACAGTAAGACTAATCAGGACTGGACCTACAGGGGCCCCTTGATTACAAGGCGACAAAATTCCGCTTAATTCTAATAATGCATATATGGTTATGTTAGGACCAGATTTAGAGCCCTTAGCAATTAGTTTTTGTGACCGTTAGTAGCTGGATGTCCCCGCAGCAGACTCACCTTACCTCGGTAGCGACGCAAGAAAAAAAATAGAAAGGGGTAACAGACGAGGAAGGCGAATGCAAGAGAAGAAACTAAATGAAAAAATCCTCAGAAGTTGGTAATGTAACACAGAAGTGATGCCCTTGTAGTCAGAATATTTTTTACTGAGAACTGAGGAACTTTTTGGTTCCCCCTTTATAGACCAGAAAGTTTTTCCTCGTACAATTCCCGTCACCGAGTGCTCTGTCGTCTACTGGCTCTTACGTTTGATGCAAACACGACGACTGACCGCCTCGTTGAAGAGTCTTTCTAAAGGGCAAGTAAATAATAACATTGAAGCCCTTAGTGGGCAAATTCTTTCCCTCTCACCATCTGAAATGCTTTCTTCCTACGTTGTGACTACCATAGACGTGCGCACGGGGGGTGACAGGGGTACCTGAGCACCACCTAACGTGTCCTCAAAAATATAAAATGTAGAAACTACCATTGAAATAATGAAGATATTATCCGTGTTTTTAAAAAGTAACCTGTTTCATTTCATTTGAGGTGCTCCGTTCTCTCTCTCTCTCTCTGTCTCTACAAAACATTGTGATATTGTTGACTATAGCCAATAATATCGTAACAATAAAGATGTTTTTCAATTTATATATCGCACAGAGTATTAACTGAAAAAGTGACCAGGCACAATATTATATTTTATGATATAATGTGCATTAGAAATAGTGGAAAAATTGAACCTACAGATTTATTTAATGATTCAGTGAATGAATAACCATGAAAGGGGATTCAGTTGTTGTAATATAGCCTTGTATTGTACGTAATGCATTTGTTCGGGTTGGTTATTCTGTACAAATATAAATTTTTCAATTGTTTACTTTCTTCATTTAAATAATATAAATATAAACCCAATCATAGAAAAGGAAACCTGTGCTAAACTGATAACGAACACTCAGAGATTATGTCAAAAATTTCATCTTCATATACCTAATAGTTTATGTGAAAAAGGAACATGAAGTTACCTCAATTAGGCTAACATTGTCCATATAGACCATTGAAACTCCCCCTAAGGCACTCCAAATAAATTAACCTGCCCCCCTCCGTGTTGAGTTCTTGTCACCCCGTCGTTTTGACACCCAATCTCCGCCACTACGTTGGTATGTTACTCATCTTAGAACATTACAAACAATATAATAAAGAAGATTTTGATCAGTAACATGGTAAATTAAATGTATATTGAAAGTGGATTAGTAGAAATTGGTCTACAAATATAGTGTTTTAAAAAAATGTGTGAATCAAACATTTTGCTGGATTTGGGACTTTCGCTATCATTTTGGGGAAGATATGTTCACGTTATTGTTGTTAATCATTATTATTTTATTAACATTAAAATAATATAAAAATGTATAATGATTCATTCATTTCCTCGCGCCACTTTATCCGCGATGAATCACTGTTCTACGCTGGATCAATGGAATTTGTATTGATCATGTTATTCCAAAAAGTATGTTGGTCTTTTTTTTGTCTCATATTAAATGTAGCTGCCTTTTATGAAACCAATATTTAAATTGAAATAGCATTTATTGAATTTTTATATGTATGAACAGTGCATGAAATTTATTTTTAGCAAACAGTAACAGATTCATCAAACGTTAAGTTTTTCTTGATATCAACTTTGATACATAATGTCAGTTTCCCTAAGTAACTTTGAAAACATGAAACAATATATGAATATGAATAGGTTTACATCTTAAAATTAATGGGAATATTTGTGTTACACGTATGATTTTTGTATTGATATGGAAGAGATACAATGATCTCTGGGTGCAGTACGTAGAAATTCCTGCCCCCCTCCCCTTCCTTCGGTAATTCGCACCCTGTCCAAAAGTGTGTATAAGATATGCTCACAAAACTGCTTCATGTTTGTAACACTATTTGCACACTATCAGACTGAAAGTTTTGGCACACATTGGAAACAAAACGTATCTTGGATCGTTACGTATAGTTGTCGTTTCCAACAATTATTTCCAAGACCATTTTTTTTAAAAAAAAATCATAATCCCGTCCTTCGACGACGGAAGTTGTCCGTGTCACATGAAAGAGACTGTTGACAAGTTGAAAAGTCGACGAACAGACCCTCCTTTAATTTGACGAAACCAAGGAAAGGTAAAGCTGAATTGGCTACGTGGTGTGGAAAAACACGAATATCCGTGGGAAATATCTTCCTTGAAGAAATAATTATAGTATTCCATCCCATAATTGCGTCCGTTGATATGCCAAGGGAGTCATAATGAATTGAAAGCGCATGAAACTATTGTTCGGAACCAATTGCTCACTCTTTTGTTATTTCTTATTGAACCGCGCACACAAAGTTCAGCAGAAAAATAAAGTTAAAAAAACAATGCTAATCACGACAGGAAATTTCATTCTTTTGCGAATTGCCCCATTTTCCTTTGTTTATTGTTGGGTATTTCCTTCTCTTGTGACGCGGCACGCTTTTTCTTCCTTCTTTTCGTTCCTTCGCATATGTTCAGTCATTTGTTTCACACACAGCCTATCTGCACGCAATCGGGCGTCGACTTCCTTTTCTTCTAAAGTAACTTTATCTCTGTCTTCATCACAGACCTTAAGTAACAGATTGGAACACCTATACTCAGTGGCGGCGATTAGGTTCCAAAACCGGGGAACAAGGTGCCATAACTGGGGGGGACAAAGACAGTATATTTGCCTTTGTAGATAAGGTTTAGCATAGTGAGGGGGCAAAAATGGAGAAAACTGGAGGGACAACTACCCCCCTCACCCCCCTAATCGCCGCCACTGCATACATCCACCTTGGGTCAACTTGAAGCTAAAAAATTCCAGTCTGGGTCACCCAAAACATGGCTAGCTAAAGAGAGCTCTCTAATCTGTTAAGTTTCCACTGTGGTTTCTTGCAGACGTCTTATGATTTATACCAACTGCTCTAATTTTCAGCATCCTTTGTAATACGCGGCTTCACCTATTTTTCAGCCAGGTACATAAATATTACCAGGCAAGTTGCCCATTACTATTTTCATTCAAGTTTCTCTTACATTCTAAGTATTTTTGAATCTGTACGTACCCGATTCAATTGACAATGAAACAGAGCATTCAAGAGCCAATATAATCGATACTTGAAATGTTTGGAACAACATTTTCATTGCAAAAGTTTCAGGTCTAAAATTGCACTCGTACACAATCAAAGAAAATGTTGTCCTCAATTTGACTTTACGGACGGATAACAACGAGTAGGGCAAAGAAAAAGTAGATTTGCATTAACAAAGAAAATAACGTTCTTTCCAGAGGAAAATGTATCAGTAACTCGTCACAAGTGTGAGGTATTATAAATGTAATCTACTTACCTTCGATATTACGTCATGTAATTTTTCACTTCAAAAACATGCAGAAGTTTTCCACTATATCGAAAGCAACTAGAATAAAAATATATTAAAATACATACATGTGAGAGAAATGGCAATGTTCTCATCACTGACGCCACCATATCGAAACTTGGTAAGTAAACAAGTACAGGAAACAAGTACTTGTGACTGTATAATCAACGTTCTATTTTTTTTTCTTATATTAGTGAATACTTGTGTTGTGTTGGATGTAATTGTTTTACATTTTCGAAGAACAATACGAAGAAAGTAGCATTCAACATGTTCAAAAGTTTAGTTTCTTTAATTTGGTATTATGATTTTTTTTTGTTACTTGATTCTAGACTTGGCGGGTTCTGAACAAGAGAACCCGTTTTTCTCAACCTTCCCTTTCCACTCTGCTTTCTCTCCTTCTCTCTGTGTGTTCCTTTACCTTCTCTACCTATAAAAACTTTGACCACGTTACATATTTACGGTTTTAAATAAGAAAATAATAGCCTTATTTTTAAATGCTTTAAGTATTGCTGTTAAAGAATGAATGCGTTTATTGTATGTATGCATTTATTTAATACCTACACAGTGATATTAAAATAACTCATGTTCTTAATGTATCAACACGAAAATATTTTGTGCAACGAACTATATTAGTATTTGAATAGGGTTTCCTTTGTAATGCACGCAGTTGTCTTGTGATTGATAAGGTAGATCGTTGGATGAGTGTAATGTATTTCTTTACGTGGCCAAATAACTGAGATTGAAACAAACGAAAAACTTGATGTAAATAGGGAAACTTTATCTTTTTTTATGTAACCAATATAGTTTTTTAACGGATAACTTATATCCATGAATCTATTATTTATCAAATTGCAGATACATAATTGCTGTCATGGTATAATTGAGTGTAGGTTAAGAATCAGGAAAGATACGTTGCAGTTGTGGAAAGTCGTTGTTTATGCGATCCAACGAAAATCCTCGTGCAAGTAGGCGTATATTTATTGATTGGGTGATTTTAGTCGTAAGATTCCTTGGGTTCGTTTAGGGTCCTGTTCGCGCCCCTCTGTTACGAAGACCAAGACATCCGTTACAAAAGTTTGGTCTCTTAACTGAAATTTCTACTTGATTTTGTAGTGTATGTATTACGTTATGCAGCAGTAAATTCGTATATTTCTTCCTTCCTTGGAGGGATTGAAGCAAGGAGAGTATTTGTAACAACATTTCTGGAGTTCCTAAATTCTTACTTCGTTGAATACTTCTTTACGCGTGATCAACAATTAACTATAGGTTTGAACATGAATGATGAAAACCACTTCTATTTTGCTTCCCATCTGTTTTCTTATACATCGTTTCTATCTTCTCAACACCTTACTATCGTATCTTTATTTCACTAAATCGATACTTATCCTCCAATTTATTTCTATACTTTCACCTTGTGCTGCCCTCTATTTTTCTCCGAAACTTCTTTCTTTCCATCTCTTGTTATTATTCCCAATATGAAATATCTGTTTTGTAATAACTCTTATTTAAAACGCTTATGTCAGTGGTTCCCAAATTGTGCGCCTTGAAATGTTCCAATATTTTCACTGAAATTACACTTACTTGTTAGTCTAAACATGGTTTTACATGTGATTGTTCCAAATATGTGCTTATTTAGTACTTTTTACACATTAAATGTTTATCAATTTGAGATATGTGTTTATTTTTTTTAACTTAAGACAAGCAACCTAACCACACTAACTGAGCGTTGCAATGCAAGTGTTAGATAGGCCTACATCCTGACTTGGGCGCCGCGGAAAAATCTTGAAACACTAAGAGCGCCGTGAAACGACAAAGTTTGTGTAATCAAAATTAATGTTTTGGCGCTATTCAAGGAGGACACCTCAGTTTGGCGCCCCCACCAAGGGCGGCGCCCCGGACTATCTCCCGGGCCTTAAGCCGCTCTTGTTTGTTCTCTTAATATTTCCTCGCTTCTTTTGTTTCTCCTCATACAAACATTTCTTCTCCCCCCCTTTACCATTTCTCGCTGTTTTCTTCTCCCCCTCTCTTTCCCTCCTCCCTCCCTTGACCTTCTCTCTCTGTCCTATTTACTTCGCTTTTCTTTCATTTGCAGTTGTTCGTTTTCGATGTTATTCCATTCTCATTCTTCACTGGATATTGTTTACATACCAGGATTTTTTTCAGTGAAGGAGGGAGGGACACCCTAGTATATCAGGAAAGGTTGGTCTAAGAATTCCGAGCACAAATGAATGACGAACGTAAAAAATATTTACGACAATGTATAAATGGAATGATTCAGTAAATAACTTGAAAAACATTTATTAATTTCACACCCTGCAAGATACATGCGCATATTCCTATGGATTACACAGGCTGTAAATACCGTCTATATTTTTTCTTAAAACTTTATTACCATTTCATGTTTGTAGGGAGGCTGCAGTCCCATCAACCTCTCTTGGCCTCACCTATGGCGTAGTGGTAACGTCGTCGCCTTGTAATCAAGGGTCTCAGGTTCGATATCGATGGAGGCACATAGTGTTTAGGATCTCACTTTAAACTGTAGGCCTATATCCAGTTCCAATTCGCCTACATGTGCATAAAAGTGGACTTGAAACTAAATTAATGAAACCAGCCATTAACATCTCCCTTTGATACTCCATGGTTTCTCACGTATTTCATTTCACGATTATTGTTTTCGCTCTTCTTCATTCGCAATTATTCCGGTCTTACTAAATTATTTCTCTGGTGTTATTTCTTCCGCCTTTATTCAGTAACGGCTATTGTAACTATAACCTTTTTCGTTCTGCGCTTGTTTAACACCAGTTATTGTATTCGACCTTCTTCCATTCCCCCTTGTTATTGGATCAGTGCGGTATTTTTGATCTTTTACAAAAACATGCACAATTACTGTTTATGCTTATTTTTTTTATCTTTCTTTTTTCTGTAAACTTGCCCTCCCTGAGTGTCGTGGATAATTTCATGCACTTGAAGAAAAAAAATACTATGATTTACTTAAATAACGACTTCTGTGTACATTAGATTCATCATAATGTTTTAAGCAGAAGAGCTTTCAAGCTGTAATGTGCAAAAAGTTTGTGTTGCCATAAATTAGGAGAACAATTACTTTGTAATTCAGAAAAATATATACCTCCAACTACGGCGATCTAATTGATAATGTTTCTTGAACCACAGTGTATTCACCTTGATCTCAATTGGATCCGCTGGGCAAAAATCATGAAAGAAAAAGAAGAATAATCCAGTACAACGTGAGTACTTGTCTTGCGTAAGTAACGTATACAACAGGAAAAAGACATGCAGACACAGGTGCGTGTAGAATGTGAAAGCTGTGAAATATTGCAATTGGAAATTCGTCAAAAATGTTCACTACAGAATTAAATTGTAAGAGTTATGGCGACCATTTGTTTTGCTCGAATGAAATGCTTTTGTTTCCACGGTAGGCTTGACGGATTGTTAGTCTAGGGTGAAATATTTAATCCAAGAGAAGTCATGTTAATGTGATTTTTTAAAAGGTGTAGAGTTTGTTTTTTGTCAGTACATATATTTATGCCTTTATTATTTCTTCAAAACCCTTGCAGGTCATCCGTAGAGACACCTAGCGGAAGTTCGTTGTACTTGTCAACAGTTCGTGTGAATTTTTGTATTTTCTCTTCCTTGATGTGTATAGAAAATCGCGTGGACCTGCAACAATGACGCTTACCCGGTAATGATACAAATATATATCTTGTCTGTTACGCATGACAAATTTTTCCTAGTGAGCAGAAAGAAGTGGCAATTAAACTATTGCATGTTGCAACTGCAAAATTTTGCTTGTGTACTCTTTATGCGTAGAGAAGTCGTATTATTGGATCTACGGGTGTAGGATGCTAGCCGCGGTAGTGCACTCAAAGCGAGAATTGAACACGGTACCACTTGATTATTATTATTATTATTCATTTTTTTCTCCTTTTGTCTACATATCGTGGTATTGAACAAACAGAAGATTTCAAACATATTCTGGAAAAATATTACCAGGTTTTCAAACATGGATTTCAGATCATGGTGTTCAGTTTCGCATGAGGTGCATATTGATTTCAAGGCGCTAGAATATTGAACAGTCTCTCCTATGCATTCTGTATTATGTATTTTTCCTCACTTGGCAGTTTCAAATCGACTTCAAGTCGATTTAGAAAGCTAAATAAACTTTTTGGGATATACCATCACCAAATGTGTTTAGACCTCAGTGTGTTTCATAGAATGAGTGTCTTCACTATAATCAGAATCTTGTCTTGTCATTTATTGGTCCAACATGTTGTTATTTAGGCTTTTTTACTTCCCGTGTACCTTGCGGTATTAAGTTGAGTGACATATGTTCGTAGAGTACTTAAAAAAAGTACCAATGTTGAATTCTAGTTTCCGTCCGACACCAGGCTGAGTTTCTCTGCACATCTTCATTATTATTATGTCCTGTGTCGGCGATTGTGTGACAAAAGTGTGGGTGGGGGGATGGGGGTCAAGGACAGTTTACTTTCGCTAGGTAGACAAGTGGCCATTTAGGCTTACAATATTTTTTTTGGGGTCCAACCCAGGACATATTGGCGATCAACTCGTTACTGCTGAATTTCAGTTTTTTTTACAAAAATAAAATTGAAATTACTTAAAAGCTTTAATATTTTATTGGAACATTAAACTATAAATCTACAAGAAAAAATATTAACATTATTTTCTAAAATCAATCAATTGATTTTCAAATGTTAAATTGAATAATAAATTTTCTGATGTTTAGGAAACCTCTCTGTTCTAGGTAGCATTATCTGTTAGTTGACTCAGTTGTACTTTTCACTAGACATTACTTTTTTCAGAAATGGCTTGTTTGTTTTAAATCCTGGTCGTGAATATTCAATACCGGTAGCTATTTTCATTTTCAGATTCTCAAAAACCCGGACATTATGCAATCCCGGACATCACCCCGGACAGCACTAAAAGCCAGGACTGTTCGGGCTAATCCCGGACGTATGGTAAGCCTAGCCATAGTGCGGTTATAAAAACTGTGGAGGCAACTGCCTCCCACGGCCCTCTAATTGCCGCCACTGATTATGCCCCAAACGTACGAGTACAAGTACTTTCCTGGTAACCGTTAATAAATATGATTAGTAGCTAAGTTACTAAATTTCATAATTTTACTAACTGATTAGGAATTTTAAACAAGTGGTGATGATGAACAATTATTTGTTTGTTGCCGTTTAAACAAATAATTGTTTATTCCAAAAATACGTTCCTTACTAGGTGGATCCTTCTGTAAGATGTCTAATGAAAATCACACGCATAAAATATAAATAACAGCGATTAATAAAAGTTGTCTGAATCCCAGATTAATGAGCCTTTTCATCATTCCCGTAGTTGGGCAAATATACTTCTATGTAACGTACAGGCAGGTACAAAGTGACACGAAGCGAGTGCAGAGTTTCCTTGTGTTCTTTTCTTAATCTCTTTTCGTGTGATACATGGTTTCGGTGTAC
Source organism: Lepisma saccharinum (assembly GCF_977018435.1). Classification (NCBI taxonomy): domain Eukaryota; kingdom Metazoa; phylum Arthropoda; class Insecta; order Zygentoma; family Lepismatidae; genus Lepisma; species Lepisma saccharinum. The sequence goes on along the minus strand of NC_139231.1, from coordinate 79,328,655 downwards.
TCTATCAACCGGATTATCTCTTTGCCTGTTCCTCTTCCAAACAAAAGAGCAACGCAGTAGTTCCAAGGATAATATATATGGCAGTTCAGGAAGAAACATTGTTTCTGAAGACTTGCGAGGGGACAGTTGTTTATCAACGTAACAGACTGGAGTTGTAAGGAAGAGTAAGAGATCAAATTAGTAAACCAGCATAATACATGAGGAGAGATAAGTAACGAATAATTATATACTGTAAAATAAGCTGTTACTTTGCATTGGGACTTTGTGGCGAACATTCCATGTACATGAAATTAACATTCTATGTACAGTACATATATGAAAATGAAATAGATGATTGTGGGCTGAAACTGCCAGGAGGATATTTTACATGTACAAGATGTGTATGATTATTGTCACATTAAAATGAAATTCCATTGCAAACGCTTTTTGCACGCTCGAGCGTGGGAGATTCGAACGAGTCCCATGCAATACTCTAGTAGATTGTGTCATTATACGAGTGAAAATAGCAAATCTTTTTTATATTGCTATTGATGTACGTTAAATAATGCTTTATCTACTCACCTGTGGGTTCTTCGTTGACTGGTACAGGTGAAAATTCTCAGCATTCAAGTTCCTTGGATAAAACTTCTTGAGATTGAACGGTTCTAGTTAAATACATCGACAATCCAGTGCTCTGCACACAGATTTTCATTCAAATGTGCCCAAGGGCGGACAAAATATTATCAGAAGGGCTCCTTTTTAGGTGGCCATGGCTACTAAGAAATTTTAATTTCTATGCAAGCTTGTAACTTAAAATTCTTATTGTTTTCTGAAATTTTATCGTAGGCCTATAGGCAGTGGCGTCGCGTGGAATAAATCTTTGGGTGTTCACAGCTAGCCTAAAATAAGAGCCGGACCGAGGAGGCTACAAACACACAGAGAAATCAATTATTGATTATCATCGCAGAGAAGAGGACAGTGAACCTAAGTGACATTGGTTAATCGAGCTACAAAAGGCGAAATTTTAGCCAAGAATCGAAGCTAAGATTCCTTTTTTTTCTTCGAGTTCTTTTGCCAAATGTCGTAGAAAAGCAACATAAAAGTACGAATATAACAGAGCATGTTTTATCGAGGATACGAACCTCGGACTTTTCATTTGTAGCTTATTGTGCTAGACACTCCGCCAGAGTGCTTAGCGAAAATACATTTACAAAATACAGGCCAGTTTTAATTCATTGCGAATTATCGTGTCCCCTTAAATCCCCTCTGTCGCCCGTGAAGACTCCCTCAAAAAGAAGGAAAAATTACCAAGTTAAACAATGCAAAAATTCATTTGCAATTTGAATTATTGAAATTCCGTACTTCTTTCCGAACTCCGTGGCAGAGTGGTTATCACAGCGTTCTACAACGCTAGGGGTCCAGGGTTTGAATCCCGGCCAGGTCATCGATGTTCTTTGTCAGTGTCCCTTCATCAGTTGCATAATATCATCACTCATCCCCATCTTCGCGATTAGCCAAAAGTGGCAAACAAGCGAAGTATAATAAACCAAACCAATAAACTATTACTTTTCTCTTTATTTCAGTTCTGGAAATTCCTTTCCTTGCTTCTGAGAATGAACCCCAGCCCTTATTTTGACTAATTATGATACCGTCGAATATGTGATTTTTTCTTTCTTAATAGCTATTTGTAATTTCACAGCAGCTTCCCTACAATTCATTCGTAAGTCTCTGGCAATGCTCAAATTTCATGATGAGAATTGCAACTCGCGAAACTTCAAAAAATATTGTTTTAAAGCTTATCTGTAGGAGTTTATAACAATTATAATTTCTTTTCCATAAAAATGTAATTTGTAATTATCCATACTCGTTTTACATATGTACCAAGATAAATACTATTTTCTGCTAACAGTGTTTTCGTCTTCTTTCGTTTTGACTCCTCTACATTATCTAGAGGTTTAAGCAACACATTTTAACTATCGATGTTAGTGTAAATCTGCTCATTTTGGTGATACAGTGTTTTAGAACTTAAAAGCTTCGCCATGCAAGGTTTTGGGTGCGCGACAACTATTTGCAATGGAGTTGTTGAGAAGGTTTGCGGCCTTAATTTTTGGTGAAATGTATTGGAAAAGAAAGATATTAGGCTAAAACATCGAAGATCGTAGGAATTACTATAACAATGCAAACAGTGCTTGCATTATATCTTTACTACTGCTTACTTTCCCACCAATACAGAAGCTAAACGAAAGGAAAAATAAAATACTTCGTACACTTCTCAACTTCTTATTTGACCGCCCCGAAAGAATTCTAAGTCCGAAAATCGTAAACTTAGCAACATTGCACTTCAGCGCCAGCTGAGAGTAGCCAACTTTGAGTTCGTCATTCAACTAGACGAAAAACGCTGCGGTGAAAGGATTCCAATTTCGCACATTCCATGAACTTATAAACTATCAATCGCTAATATAATACACACTGAAACTGAAATAGTAAATTGAAATAAGAATAAGAATGAGAATCGTGCGAAATTGTAACAATTCTGCGTGCTCGACTTGATATCACATAGGTTTGAAACACTGAACAGGGGTTTTCTCCACCTGGAGTAAATCGCCATCAAGTTTGAGTAGAAAGAGGCAAATTTCTGAGGAGTTTATGCGACATTTTATTTACAATGCCCTGCACAATATCGAACAGATCTAAAAGAAATCATTTATTTCACGACTTGTGGAGAAAACATGCTGGAACACAGGAAGATCGATTTTATCATAAACATCTACGTGTTTGTAAGGGAATGTTGTCATTAAGTTAACGTAGAGCAGTTGGTTAGACGCTGGTATCCATATTTTTCAACATACTTGAAAGGTCGCGGGTTCAAATCCCACCCTCCATTTTTTTTTTTTTTTTTTGTGTGTGTGTGTGTGTGTGTGTGCTAAACAGAGACAATTGATATTTCAACACTGTAAAATATCCGATGCACACTTCAAGGGATGTCTCTTCTGCACATTTTCTCCCTAAGAAGGTTAATGCTTATTCAGTTGCTTGCCAGGATTTAAGGTTAAAACTTTTTGTATTTTGGCTATTCGTCATAAGCTGAGTTAACACACATTATGACTAATTTACATATAATATATATGCATTCAGGATGCTGTAGGTAATGGTATTTAATCCTGGGTTCGAATCCTGGTCAGGCATGGGTGTTCTTTGTAAGTGTTCCTTCATCAATTTCATCATCCCATCACCCATTCTCATCTTCGCGATGAACCAAAAACGTCACAAAGGCGAAGTAAATTAAACCAAATCATCAATCAAGTAATGGAATTTAAGATAAGTATTGTGTACGCTCTTCACTCCACAACTAAAATATTAATTATTTCAAAATACTAACACACAAACACACACAATTATAATAGGAAATAATCCACTACATTGATGTATTGAATTTTTGTAACGAACGGGAGAGTTTAATGTATTCAATTCGCTAAGATTGGTTATGTGATGTCGTTTATTTAGTAATGACTGTTCTTGTTCCCCTCACTTCGATCTTCCAATGCATCTAAATCTAATAATAAATCCCCAATAAACGTAAGTAAATACCTTTTGCGACCGAGGCCGATGCGATAAAAATCTACTAATAACTATTTATATATTACGTGACATCTAATAAATGCAAAACTTGAGAATGATCATTAATTCGGCACTGCTTTATATCCAAAATACTTGTCTAATTTCAACAAAATAATACTGTTATTTCAACAGAAAGTATATCTAACGAACTTTCCACCAAATTCGCAATATTCAAAACAGCCACCCTCAGACTTGCTTATACGTTACTTGATTCTGCCATTCCACGTGGCACGTGATTCAGTAATATAATTGAAATGGTTTCCGAAAATTCTAAACGCTTCATCATTACTGCCACCTCCTGATATACACAGAGAGATCATCCAAGAACAGTATATATATATTTTACGTCCGATGCCATACTCCTTCCGAAAATAAAATTCGGCAGCATGAGGAATCGCAGTTACGACCACGCTTGCCAGTAACAAGCACGTTATCCGTCATCCCTTCAATCCCTGAAGATAAAAGAGCTCTCGAAACCTCGGAAGCCTATCCAGAAATAACCTCGTTGATATCCCGGTAAATCCTCTTCATCAAAGTTCGCATGAGTTTAGGCAAAATTTGAGCTAAAATACACTGCAAAATACCGGGCATTTGTGTAGAGAGGAACTTATCCACAATCTGTGGCAAAGAAATGTTTGGAGCACTGGCAGGTGGTTGTTGCCGCAACCATGTTAGGAAACTTTTTGTCTATTTCCTTGTAGAACAGTTGGTAAGACGTGTATTTTTTTTTATCTAAAATGAAAGATCACAGGTTCAAATCCTAGCCGCTCAATTTCTTTTCTGTTGAAGTGAACACAGAAGTACGATATTTACTGAATACAAAAAATTTGAAATAATTAACCTTGAATATAACAGATTACTCTATGAAAAACAAATCGCATGATTACAACTCTACAGTTTCAAGAGTATTCCTTACGCATACTTTCATTCGACGTCTTGTGTATATTTCTATAATAACATGAGGTTTTATATAAAGCAATGTGTCCCCAAAACTGTTTATTGTTCAATTTCCAACATGAACATTGAAACTTGAATGTTTCGGTGATGTTGCATTAAGACCCGAAGGAATCAATTTTATGAGTGGAATAGATTTATTATGTGAATAAATATGATGATGCAATTATTGTTTTGGGGAGAAGATCGTTTAATTATTGTTTTTATTGTTTTTTTTGTGGACGAAAAATTTGTGACAAAAACTTTACTAAGTATTACATAAAAAAAAAACGTGAAAGCTGAGCCGGGTTTGAACCAATACCTCAAAGAGAAAAGATGAACGTAAGAAGATGTATGCTTGTCTGAAACGTTACAACTACGCTACAGATGTTCCGAACGTGTGTGCGTGTTTAGTAATACCAAATACTTTTACACATGGATGTAAAGAGCACTCGTTGTAGCACATTTGTCATAATTATTCTTTATTTATTTGTTAAATGAAAGTAATGTAATTGTAAATAATGGTTAAATTTATTTTATTATTCTTGACATCCTTTTCTGGTATGAATTCGTACGAAACTTTTCATGGCTGAATGTAATTGGAAGTCGTCTTTGAACCAACTGCAGCATCACGTGATTAACTATACCAATAGAAGACCTTATTTCCTTTGAACTACGCTCTAAACAGAGGCATGCAACATTTCTTTCTTCAACCTCGCGAAGAATGGAGCACTACAACAAATCCACAAGAGAAAGAGTGATCGGTTTGATCGAGGGAGCTGGATTGTCACCTGGTTTAGCTGGCGAGCAGTATGGCGTTCCAGCACGGACAGCAAGGAGGTGGTGGGCTCGATACGAAGAAACTGGTGAGGCATCACGGAAAAGACGCGAGAGCTGGGGCCGTGTTTCGACACCAGTGCAAGACGATCGGCTGATAGCGGAGTGTGAAGCCAATCCATTCCAGTCAGCCACTCAACTCAAGGCAAGGGCCGATTTTCCTGGTTGCCCACAGACAGTTCGGCGGAGGCTGGCTGCTTCTGGTTTACGGGCACGAAGGGCAGCAAAGAAGGAGGTCTTGACGGATGCACACAGAACTGATAGGCTAGCATTTGCTGAAGAAAATATTGATAGGATTTGGGATAGAGTAATCTTCTCAGACGAGAAAGTATTTTCTACTGCAAATGATGGTCCGGTTCTGGTCTACCGGCGTCAAGGACAACGATTTGATCCCCATTTTTTTGCTAACTCACGTCGGCGTGGACGCGTGAGCGTGCCTGTCTGGGGTTGGATATCTCTCGGTGGCGGAGGTGACCTACACCGCATAGAAGGACGTCTCAACGGGATACAGTATGTGCACATTTTGGAGCATGTTATGGTTCCTGGCGTGCGAGCTTTGTATCCCGAGGGAAATATTGACTTCCAGCAAGACCACTCCTCCATCCATGATTCAGCCATCGTTCAGCGTTGGTTTTCTGAACGAAACGACATACATCTAATTGACTGGCCACCCATGGGATGCGACATCAACCCAATTGAAAATATGTGGGCCGAGGTCGTTCGATGTTTGAAAGAAAGCTGGCCCGATCCACCACCTCGCAGAAGTGATGAACTATTTGACCACGTCAACAATGCCTGGAATGAAGTGTGCACTTCGCACAGGTATATTCGACATCTTGTGCAATCCGTTCCTCGACGCCTGAGACATGTCATAGATGCAGGTGGCTACTGGACAAGATATTAAATAAATGTTCAATTTTCCCAAACAGTCCTTTTCAGGACTAACAAATTAAAAAAAAAATACACTCGTGTAAGAAATAATTTGGAACCTTTCATATATTATTGTCTTACAGGCCTCAATATAAATAAAAATATCCAGATGAAATGAGGCTCGAACCCTAATCAAAGACACAAGTGGAACTGGAAATGGGTGCCTTTACCGGATGTGCCACAAAGCTACAACAGAATGAACTCCACAGCTAATACAATATCTTAATTTTTGTTTTCTATTCATGCATACACCTATTCTATCTGGAAAACGGTTTTCTTTTAAAGATTTAGATCACCTATTTTTAACCCTAAAGATCGTAAAGCATAACCATTCATTAGTTATTTCCTTGCTTTGTTGGGGATTTTCCTGTAACGAAGGCACTGATTTGCAGCTAAAATCGAGCTTCCCTTACCTGCTGATCTTACCGAATTTAACACATGTTCGTTTATCGTTTGTGCAACAATGGCCTTCTTAAATTATGTTACATTGCACCTCTGAGTGAGAGAGAGAGAGAGAGAGAGAGAGAGAGAGAGAGAGAGAGAGAGAGAGGAAGAAGTTGTGTAGCTTGTGGAAAGCAGGCTAGAATTATATTCAACACTTCATAGAAAAATATATTGAGAAACTGGAAACTATGGAACGATGTTTTCGCGAAAGGAAAACTTATGTAAGAGGAAAGTGAACATGCAGATAGAGTAATTTTAATCACAATGCCGAGCTGGACACAGTAACGACGTTACAAGAAAACAACCTCTAGTTACCTTCAGTACAGAAACGTCTTGTCAATTTCTTAACTTATTATTATTGACTCATAATGTGTGTTAACACAACTTATGACGCACAGCTGAATGAATTTGATTGAATTTCTGACGAGTATTGACGAGCATATAGGGCCTTGGCCTATCTCCCGACTGCCAGTCTCCTTCCCACAATTCTACCTAGAGGTGTGAGTTCTTCAACTGGTATGAGGTGACGTGGGGTCAGCACGTCGAGCCCTCAGCCGTTATAGAAGATTTTTATGACCGGGTTACGCTACTCACTCGTAACTTCCAAGCAAAGAACATTCTATTTGTATCAGTGGTGTATGCTGGTTCTAACGAGTGGGTAATCTCCGACCTTTTGATCCTCAAACTCCAAAAGTTTCCGTGCAATTTATGTCAAGCTCCATATTGGATTTAGGAATATTGTGTCGGAATATTTGTCTTATTGCTACGATCACAATCAATTAATTCTCGTTATTGCAGTTTACTATACGTGTAGAATTTCAAATAATAAAACAAGACAGTATTATAAAGCTATAAAAAACAGCCTGTGAAATATAAAATGAAAGACGTGCACTAGTGAAATAAAAACCCGCAATATTAATTCGCAATATTAATTTAAGTGCAAAATTCAACTTACTCCAGGACCCGATCACTTGTGCCGTACCACATCCAAAGCACGCTGTTTGTCCAGTTCACGTCAATACGTGTCTTTGCGAAAGATTGCAGCTTAACAAAGGAAGTTATGTGACTTTTGGATTTTTCATGTTTGACACAAGTGTTGCAAAGATTACAATATCAGCCACGCGTCCATACATTCTTTTCAGCCCCGAAAAGTAAGCACGGCCAACAAAAATGCAAAGCTTATTAACACTTATACTTCCTGTCAACCATGGTGTTTTGTCATAATTTGCTTGCGAATATGCCTCACATATTCCCGATTTTTGTCTTTGTGTGTAGAAATAAGTTCAAGCGATGACACTGGCCTACCTGTATTAACAATTTGCAACTTCTCCTGAAAAGATCTTGTTCCAAAAGGTTTCACCAGCAAATCTTGTATCACATCCATTACCCTTTAACACAGCACTATCACGACAAACACTAACACCTTAATAAATAATAAACACGAAGCCAACGACTACACGCATTCAGTTTCACGCGCCAAACTTCTGTTGTTGTGCTCCTGGCTCAGAAAGAAATTCCCTATGAATGATAAAAAAAAATCCCTTTCCGAGCTCGAAATGACAGGTTTTTAAAAGTTCGAATCATTGCAGGTCAGAGCCAGAATTTTATTTCGGGATGGGGATCATCCCTTATTAGCAGCCGCCACATAAAGTTGAAACAGTGGGGTTAGAAGTCCTGAAGATGAATCTCAGATTATTACAACGTATTATGCAAAGTGTTTAATCCTGCTAATGAAGTAAAATTAATTATCACTATACACTTTTTAAATTAGATATTTGTAGGATTTCGGGGAGGGGGGGTTTCAGCCACCCCGAGTCCTCCACCTGGTTACGTGCCTGATGTGTTTTTTTCGTTTATGTTTAATTCGTTCATCTTCATCACTATTAATCTAAACAGGCGGAATATAGCAACTTAAATTAACTAATATATATAATTTATTTTTCATATCTTTCCCTTTAAAAAATATTCAGTTCCGTGAAAGAAGTATTCTCGCTGCTTTTGAAGATTAGAGAGGAGAAACAATCACTATTTTTGTAAATACAAGGATTGGGGGGAGTCAGCAAATAGGTGCTTTAATTTCTTAAGCTTTGAATTTTAATTCAGTTTGCTTCATCTTCAATATTTAAGTTTTTCCCTTTTGATAAATTTATGTTCAAGTAACAGAAATCAGCAAGACAGAAGCAAATGTAAAGTGAAAATTAGCGTAGAATTGGTTTGCCCATGTTATTCAGTTTTCCTGTTCTTCGCACTCTACCGGCTATGTTTTCCCTATTCAGCGGAGGGAATGGAGAGGCTCTGAAGGTTGAGAGTGCGACCGGTGGACTCTCACAAGAAGGAGCTTACCGTGGGCACGGAATCACCGCGCCTGAAAAGCAATGTTTCCTCCCCCTCTTTCCTTTCTCCTCCCTCCTCGCCAAGGGTTGCAAGGGAAGCGGGAGGAATGACGTCAGGGTGAGATTCCCTGTAGACATTCCACCGGCTGGCGAAAGGTTCCCGGACATTCGGCGGCAAACGATTGGAAGTATTCGCGCGCTGGAAGCAAGGAAATGTATGCATCGAAATTGGTTTGGAAGAAAATTGGGAAGAAATGTGTATATATATACATTTTTTTTTTTTAAAAAAAAGAAATACAGCCGGGTCATCTGCTATTACCTAGATGACCCAGAGTATACGCCGCTGATTTGTATATGTTTCTCTATTGTTGTTTTAAGTCTACTTGCTGCACAGACAGACTATTCGGTACTGGATCTATATTTTAAACTAGAATCCGAAGCAACGTGCCTCCACCGGGTGTTCAGCCCGGGACCCCTTGATTACAACATCCTGTTTAAGAACAGATATTAATGACATATAAGTTCTTAAAATACGCGTATGTGTTAACATAACTTATGACAGCTGAATGAAAGGATAAGTTTTTCCTACATCCTGCCAATCACTGAAAGTTTAAGAACATTAGTAGAAATATTACTTGAGGCATGCACAGTGGCAACGATTAGACGGGGGGGGGGGGTAGAGGAACAGTTGCCCTCCCACTATGCTAAACCTTATCTCCCAAGGGAAACCCCCAGTTTTGACACCTTGCCCCATCAGTTTTGGAACTCAATCGCCGCCACTGAGTATGCATCGCATAAATATTTACAGTAATATCATATAATCTTATATTACGTTATTACAACACTTCGTATTCGGTAAATAAAAAAGAAAACATAATCAGGAAGGGGTGGGATTTGAACCTACGATGTTTCGATCTTCACGAAAACAGTAAAAAATGAAAAGTGTTGTCATCTAACCAACTACTCCAGGATATTTCTAACGAAAACCTCAGTAAAGCACGTTGATCTCAGTTGAAGAAACCTTGTGCCGGAGTTTCGAACCATTTTTCGCCAATAACCAAGGAAAAGACACACTTTGCAGAATCGTTTGGTGTTGTGCAAGGTATCTTTCATAAAAATTTCGTATAAAATCATCATGAATTTGCCTCCTTGCATTCAAATGTGACGGCAATTCTTTCCAAGTGGATGAGAACTTGTTCAGTGTTTCAAAATGCACATAAATTTACCTCTTTTCAAATTCAGAGCGAGGAATCTTGAAATATTTTCAACATTCGTATTTCTACTTAACATTTTTTTGTCTACTCATGTATTTTATTAGTGCTTTAGGGTATCTTTACTTTATGGAATGTGAAAAAATGAAAAAAAAATTCACGAGCGTTTTCATTCAGGAAGAAGAAATGTTGCAAAGTTGGCTACTCTTAGTTGGCTCTGAAGCGCTATGCTGCCAAATTTACGAATTCCGGACTTTGAAATTTTTCAGGGCGGTCAAATAAGAAGTTGCGAAGTGTACCTCCGCCGCTATCGGCATTTTCCGAACAGTTGCTGCCATCTGTTGACAGTGTTCTTCCGGAAGGTGCACGTGCTCAGATTTCCAGTTTTCCCCCTTGGTTCTTTCGACTTCTTCGGTTGAGTTAGAGCACGGGAAGAATACAGCAGGAGTAGTTCACAGCGCCATATGTGCGCCGGGCTCTCGCTGCCTAACCTGGTGAGCTTTTCTTGTCAACAATCGGGGGAAGTTGGAAAATTTGAAACATTGTGGCCTTTAGAATATTCAGCTAAACAGCCGTATAGATATGAGGGCGGGTCAATCGCCCGGGTACCTCCTCAAAGGGAACACTGAAAGATAAAAAGCTTGTGAAAGGGTAAACGTTGTGTGAAAATTTTAGCAAATCAATACTATTGTCAGCTTGTAAAAAAGCAAATATAAAAGTTTTTGGCTTCACCCGAAACGTTCCTAATGATCATATCAAGTTTATAATTATTGCCTAAAACAAGTTACTGAATACTATTTGTTCATGATGATGTGCGAAGTACCGATAATTTGGATGTGTTGGAAATTAGAAACTGTCAATGTCGAGATATGTGTTTTGCCTTTTTTATGAAGTGATTACGAATGCAAGTGCTCTAGCCGAGACTTAAAAAATATATCCTCAATGTTGATTAATAATATTAGTTATAAAATCTAGGATGTTGGGGAAAAGGTGTATAAGTTACAAACTGCGTTTCTTCTACTGCTTTCATCCAAGTCACACTGATTCAATTAAATAAAATATAAGTATAATTTATATTATACATATGTAAAGATTCTTAACAGTGATGATCCAACGTGTATATCATGTCTATAATGTTTACTATTAAAATAATAAATATAATAACTGTCTGCTGTAAAATTGCATTTTTTTTTTTACTTAAGTGCTTTTTGCCGAACCACCTAGAAATAGTACATCGTGTAGGCATGCCACATAATTTAAAGCAGATGCATTATTTTTACAACGTTGTTATATAAATATAATCATGTATTAATTTTCTCTCTCGAGACAGTGATAATTGAACTCACACACTTTATTCGGTGTGATTCGCAATGTGAGGTTCAAGACTTGAATTGAAAATATAGAAGAAAAAATTAAATAATAATGGACAATTGCCTACTGTTATCTTCGCGGTCGTATGCATTATACATGCGTTTTTTTGTTCAAGTTGAGTTGGTGTTTTTTAAGTCCACTTTATGCACAGTAAGGCTAATCGGGACTGGACCTACAGTTTAAAGTGGGATCCGAACCACTTGTGCCTCCACCGGGTATCGTACCCGGGACCCCTTGATTACAAGGCGACGACGCTACCACTGCACCATAGGGGAGGCCCTTTTTTTTGTTCGAGAAAGGATCAGAGCCGTAGCTACATTGAGCATTGCGGCAATCGCCCCGAGAGCCAAGCCAACGACGAGACACAACGAGCAAAAATAGAAGTTCGAAAAGAGTAAACGTTGCTGAGCCCCGAAAAAGTATTAAGAGCTTTATTACAATAATACATATTGTCAGTTTGCAAAGTAACAAACCATAAAATTTCTTGCTCGCTTCCTCCGCTTTTTACGTGTTACACCGTACACATTCTTGTGGTTGACAGTATACTGGATTTGTAAGCAAAGTCACACTCGTGAAATATCATCTTCCGGCCGCAACTGTGGTGCAATTAACGGTCCCTTATGTATCTCCTGCAGGTTGACACGATATCATGCGAACGAATGAAAGGGGGAAACTTGAAAGAGGGTGGGGAGAGAGAGACATAATAAATGAATCTGATAATTCGAGCCAAAAGATAATGGTGTGAAACTGACAGAACCCTCCCTCCGTTCTTTGCGATAAAGTCACTTCTTAATCTTGCCGAGGGCTTTGTTCAAGAAACACTGTAAGTGCTACTATGAATTAACGATAAGTTGCCGCTGTTTTGCTGAACGGGTGAGCTACAATTATCAGGATCCTGTGCTATTAAAAGCAGATATGTTTAATTGAGGAAAAGATAAAGGAGTAAATAATTGTAGTTAGAGTGTTCTTCATATAATAATTTATCGCCACGTGATGCTTGTAATGATTATGTAATTTTCGCCTACCATAAAGACTTGTTACTATTGCAGGATAAAGCTAAGGAATGTAACACGAGATAAGTCAGGGGACCGGCGGTTAGAATTCGAGACGACAACGAGACAGAACAGAGATTTACAGTTCAAGAGTCTCGTTCTGTTCGATACTTTAATAAATTTCGTCTAAACCAAAATTGCTTTGCTATGCGAGTAATATTTACCTACCAAAGGGCGAATGTATTTGTAGTTTGATGTGCAGAACTTTTCTTTGTCTATTTGTTTTTAGGTATTTTTATCACTTTTGGTTGTTTTTTTTTCGATTCTCCAGACAAGACCAAGATCCTTTAATGAATGGGGTGAGCGGAAAGATCGAAACAGTCACTTGATCCCCTTTCCCCCAAAATTGTCACCTCTCATTTTCAATTAGAGGAAAAAAGTAAACACTTATTATTCTTATAGCCGATAACATAAATAAAATTTCGTAAATTAGTATTCCAAATTTTAAAAAAAATGCGTTGAGAAATTGAGCATAAAAATACAGGAACCAACATTTTTTTTTCTTTTGCGTGGGAATAGTATAACTTAGGAATAACTAGTGTGTGTATGTGTGATATGCACGTGACGACTGTACAACTTAGTGTACCATACACATCAACAGTTACAAAACATAAAATCTAAAATTCATTTTTGTGGTTTAACAGTCCAGTTATATTCTTATAAAGATATGGTGTCTGTTAGAAAGTTGTTCCATTTTAAAATAATCAACCAAACAAAAAGGAAAATACAAGAAATAAAACTCTGTTATCGTGACTAGTGCCAGTTTCTTTTTATACATCGTGTTTTTATTTTGAATCTTATAATTGTAAATTTTAACAACTATGCTTAAACGGTATCCTTGGAGAAATTATGTAAAACAAGTCGCCAGTCTTTCGTTCGTCGGTGTGAAAAAGTGGCACAATTGTAACAAAAAAAAATTACAGTTAACTTAGACGTCATAAATTTGTGTGTATTGTACAGTTATGCAGGTATAATTTAATTTCACGTTTTACATTTGACAGGTGCAAGACGGCGAGAACTAATAAACGAAGGATTATGATGAAATATGGATAAAATATCACACTTTTGAACTTATTTAATAGAAATAAAAGTTCACATGTCGAGAATAAAGTTTTGAATTACTTTGGGAAACATGATTATTCAGCATTATACATGACATTAATCGAGCATAATGTTCAGGAACTTTCAGTGTTGAGATTTTGTACGTTATCATATAAGTGTAGCCAGATACAGATATGAAAACTGTCCAAGTTATATGGCAGATGGAAACATCAATCTTCAAAGTGTGTGTTGCTTGCCGTAAAAATGAGAGTCACGAAAATAACAAAGGGATATCCTTAATCCTCTCATGCAAAACCTCATTATAATGCAATTAAGCTACCTTGCTTTAGCACGAACCATTCTAATTTTGGCTCCGACTGTTAATGTGTTTTTTTTCTTTCGTTTCCTTCCTATCGCAAGTCCAACTTACTTTTCCCATTACGGCTAATGCCATTTGCGCTGCTCTTTTGTTTCGTGGAGTTTTCAGGAACTACCTCACTAGCGCCATCTTCTGATGAGCTTTACGGTCGTTACCGATTTACTCTCTGATTAGATTCACAGTGCGGTGAGAAACAGAAATCTCGACACCAGGCGGTCACAACGAGAGCTGCAGAGGAAAAGTTAGCAGGTTTAATAATTGTGAAACGCAGATGGAAATTAGTTTCAACAACTTTAGTGTTGTGGGGCTAATTTTAGATTGCGTTTCAATGCGGGCCAGATGTTTTCATGTGCGATAAATTATTATCGACATTTTTTCTTTCCCCAACCCCTACCACCAAAAACCCTGAAGGATAGCTTTTAGTTTTAGCCGGCCAACAGAATGAAATTAATTTCTGCGTGAATGAGTTTCAATTGGAAGCAGCCCAATTGCTTCGAGGAAGGAAATGTAGTTATATCGAGTTAATTTTATCCTCGTTTTCGAGTTTTTCAACTGTTTCCCAAGTAATGAACGCATTGGCCTTATGTTGCCTCTAGCATTTAAAACGTTTCGATGAATATTTTAATTGTTCTAATTAAACTGGAAATATTGCAACACATGTTGGTTTTCATTAAGAAAATGCGCTTTGTGGTACAACATTCCAGAGTACATGAACGTGTAACTTGCATCTGTGGCAAGTCATTGCTTCTTTCTGTATCTGTATTCACTAGTCGTATGCTTTTCTCTTTTCCGCCATTTTTTTAATAACACTCAGTATATAGTAATTAAAGAAGAGCATCTAGTAATCTATGGTTTCCACCGCATGTCTGTGGTTTCTATTAATGCGTTCTACTGATTCAGAAACCAAATAACCTCCTTCTTTGCTACGCGTAAGCAAGATGAGTGGTTTCAAGTACGAATCTACTTTTTCTGATCTAACACTGTAGAATTTATTAAATATTGCCAGGCAAATCGTCCATCACCATTTTCACTCATTTCTCTCGTACATCTTACTCCCACTAGTTTTTAGGGAGTGGATATGTACTGATTCTGACAAAAATATAAACTGTTTTATTGACGTTTTCCTTAAATTTTTAACCTCGCATGGCGTAATCCCCCTCCTCCCAGATTTCAGAAAAAAATTACTATAACAACGCCATTATTACGTGTCGTATCTTCTGCAATATATATATTTTTTAATTTCGGGGAAAAAATTAAAAAGTAACTTCGAAATTATATTCGCAAAGGATAACTTAAGTCTTAAACCTTATCTTTTTAATTTTTCTATTAAAACTTTTATTTTAATATGTAAATTTTGTTTGCTAATCTCAATGGTCACAGCAAAGTGCATTGTGAGAGGCAGGCCACGGTTTTACGATATTAGGGGTTCGCGCTTCAATATTGGCCTGTATATATTTGAGAAGGGATAGCTACGGAAATATTAATTTGATATTTGACTCGAGCAAGTGATTATATCTTAATAAACACCATATGGACTATGTATACATATGCACAGTTCTTTTTTTTTTTTTCTGGGAAGAAAGGTTCCGTTACTCTTCAGTTTGGTTTGTTATTGTGTTCATCACACACACACACAATTCATTTCATTAGTTTTATTCTCATCTATTAAAAAAGTGACGGTACGACGTGCCGTTTCGTACGACCAGAAAAATAGCACTGCATATAGATGTGTGTATCGTGTATGCTATTGGTAAAAGTCAATAAAAACGCCACTGAACGTCCCTCTCTCCTTCTAAAATTATTCTGGCGTTGTTCCTGGCTGAGGATTTAGTACAATTCCTTCCTTTACAAGCACACAGAATGTAAATGACAAGAATAAAAATAGCAATGGATAATTTGCTTTCTCTTACTTCTGCCGCGCTGGCTATACTAGATTCCTGTGATAATAATACCTAGTACACGAACAAATTCAATAAATGTGTTAAATGTACTCTTCTTGCCGTACAAAATCCGGCCCCGTTGCAGAGTAGCCTAGTCAAGTATCTAGCATAGTGTATAAGATACTACCGAGTTAAAAGTTGCTCCGGAGGGCAGAGAAGGAAACAGACATCTTTCCTCAATGAATTACAATCTGTTCGGAGCTTCTATGTAGGTCAATTTGACGGTAAGAGCAAGCTACTGATTGTTTATTGCAATTCAGACCATGTCGTAAATTTCGCTGGCGTTTCTGTAGGGAAAGAAATGCGTATAATATTTCCTGCTGTCCATCTGTGCAAGATTAGAGGGTTGTAATTGAAGGAATCATGCACCATAAGTAGTAATTACAAATCTAGAAGCATTACTTTACCGCAATGGAACTATTGTTCCTGCAGCTAAACTGCCAGCATTCTTCCTCTTTCCTTCCTCAGTTTCGTAAGTTGAAAAAACGCACTGCTTTTCAGCGAATAGTCATTTCTACGCTCGACACCGGTAATTTCCACATTTAATGAACACTGTCAGCGCCTCCTAGGGGATCGCCGCGGGACGACGGTGGGAGGTAGACTGAAAATTACAATGCTAAGGCCCCACTGAGCTTTTGGCCAAAGACATAAATCTACGTCCGTGGTAGAAAAACGTGATTTCTCTTTTACGTACGATTTCTCGTATACAATACCAGCCTTTTCCTAGCAGAATGCAACTTATACATTGATGTTTTGCAGATACAAGTCCATTTTTTAAGCTGAAATAGCAATAAATTTCAACTTGCAGTTTTGTTGCTGAATTGTCATTTAGTATTTATCACTGGTGTGAATTAGTGAAGCATTGTTGCCTTTAAGCATAAAATCAATTTAAAAGATGTCCTAGGACCAGTTAAACTGGAATCCACGCTGCTATTTATGTTTCTATTTATCATTAATCTTTATTGTGATTATATTTTAAAATTTTTACCCGCCCACATTAAAAACCGGTCATTCTACTCTAATATTGAATTTCCCATGTCAGAAAAAAATGTAAGATGTTCATTATTTACTTATTAATGTGGTTATTGTACTGCAATGATAGTTGTAAGGATGTCATTACTGTGCTAAATGGTCTAAAATAGGTTCGCCAATTTCCTCACAAGGACTAAAGTCGTATAATTTTAGTCAAACGAAAATCGATATGTAACCGGTGTGCATGGCGTAGTTATATATTTTTCAAAGGAAAGAAGACATCATATTTTGTTTTGCAATATGTAATATTAGACATGCATACTGTTGAACAATTGTTTTCATAGGCGCGCAAACCTCTCAACATTTGGTGGTGGCACTTATTTGTCCATTATTGCTTCTATAATACAATCTTATTTTAGGTATATTTCGTATACAATAAAAGTAAACATTAAATAAAATTAAAATAGCTTATAATAGTAAATAAATATCCAACCAGTAGAATTCAAATATCCCTAATTTATCTCTCTCTTTGAATTGTACCATAGCACCACTAACACCAACCGTACGCTCACCTGTGATTGATATAATGCTCTTCTTGGACATAAATACGATGTCCATGTTCGGTCATTTACTAGCGCTTCTGTCACAGTACAGCGAACTATTTTCTATTTCAGTTTTTCTAAAATTGTACAGAAGATATACTAATTACGAGAGATTCAAGGGAATGTCATGGGTGTCCACAGGATTTTCTCCAATGGGGGACAAGCCTTCCCCCGTTGTGGAGTGGTTAGCACAGCGTGCTACATCGCCAGGGGTCCCAGGTTCGAATCTCGACTCAGGCATGGGTGTTCTCTGTGAGGGTCCCTTAATAATTTTCATTCGTCATATCATCACTCATCCTCATCGTCACGATTAACCAAGACGCGCAGACAAGCGAAGTAAAATCACCTAATTCAATCAAACAAAACTTTGGGGGGGTCAAGCAAGTTATTTTCCCCCAAACCCTGCTTTAGTTTAAAGTTATTGCATTAATGCAACAGTCTGTACCAGTCTTACTTGTAAGTATCAATACTTTATAATAAGTAACGCAAATTACTGTGCCTGAAATGAAATGATATGTGTGAAATATATAATTTTATGTTGACTTAGATTTTCAGAGAGGGGGAACTGATCCCTTGT
Source organism: Lepisma saccharinum (assembly GCF_977018435.1). Classification (NCBI taxonomy): domain Eukaryota; kingdom Metazoa; phylum Arthropoda; class Insecta; order Zygentoma; family Lepismatidae; genus Lepisma; species Lepisma saccharinum. The sequence continues at coordinate 79,310,436 of NC_139231.1, read as the reverse complement.
CCCCATTCAAGACGCCCTTGGGCATGGTTCGTTTCACTTCTTTGTATCCGTATTGTCCTGCTTTTCATGCAAATACAATAGTGTTCGATACGCAGAAAAAAAAATATCCCCTATTTAGTTAAACTGCTTTCGTGCATGCAATTTGCAATGCAAAAACAGACTGTTATTTTGATTCAGATTCTCAATTCTCAAATGCAGCGAACAGGAAAGAAATCCTAAATTCACTCAAAGGTTAACTTCGTTTTATATTCCAGACGCTGTCTCTCCGCGATTGAAGTGATATGGAGAACAGATATGAGCCTTTGTGCTTTGAAGCGATCCTTTCTTTACTACCCAGTGCCTCCTATTCGTCGATTTTCTGCTCCAACTTTTGTGTTTGCGTGTCTTTCCGTTTTCATGTTGCTCGTGGGTGAGGCCCGAACAGTGCCACACCCGAGATACGAAATTTTAGTTGCATGTTAAATTAATCACACGGTGCTGTTAAGAGGGAGGATCGTATCCTGAAATTCGTTGCATGATTGGTGGCCGGTAGCACACGCGTGAACACTGATTATTCGCTAGAATAACGTAAAAGAGAGGTGAATATGAGTCTTTTGGAACCGAAAGAGATTCGGTGGATTTAAGGAGTCATTTCGTTTCACATTACAAAAAAATTATTCGCTTTCGCAGCAAAATTAGAGCACGTCTCATTGTATCTTTGAGGTTTGATAACGTAAATTATTCTTACGTTACACGATCGTAACTCATCCCAGGGGTTTTTATTTGATATACAATCCTCGATTTTGCAGTGCAAATTTGTTTACATTAAGTCAGCTAAAGTGGTAGCGAGAAACATATATTGTAATCAAAACTTCCGTACTGTACCGAAATTGCATTATTTATTTGTGAAACGTAGAGATGGAGGATGTAAGTTAGGCAGTAAAACATGCATAGCAGGTCTCAAAATAATATACCTTTATATCTCATTATACTTCATAGAAGAGAATACATATTGCTTCATATGTTGAAGAGTAGTAATTGTTTTGTATGAATAATGTGCACTATCAGTATGCATTGGGTAATTATTCGCAAATATCCAAGGTGGAATATTAAGGTAGTCCCACTCGGAACGAACATATGGATGACGTCACGTCATGTTCAGGTCATCGGTAAGTCAAGAAACATTTGTTTTGCACAAATTTGTGAGGACCTCTGATCTACATCACATAGAACATATTCAGAAAACAGCGTAAGAAATAATCATAGAGATTTACTGTAGATCGGGTATGCACGTTTCTATGTTAATCCACTTGAGATTAAATCTGTTCTGAAATATCTCAAAGAAGAAGCACAAAAGAAGTATTGTATGAGCAGATGCGATTGTAACTAAAATAACATTCCATTTTATTTTTTTTGCAAAAAAAAAAAGATGTATCAATATTCTTTCTTTCTTTCTTTCTTTATATTTCGACTATTTTACAACATCACGTTTCTACATCGTGGATAAATCGCAACCGAGTGATATGCAAGGGGCAGATTTAAGATGGAAACAAAAATTGAGAAAAAATAGACATACTTATTATGTGCAAGTGAACATATAAAAGAAAATATCATAAAGTTTCTCGACAGTCTCGACAATTTTGATTGCATATTTTTCAAAATGAAAAGTATGAAATGTAACTAATAACTTTCACAAGACATACTGTGTGTAAATATTATTTTCAAGAACATCAAACACCATTGTTAGAATTGAAAACGGGAATTTTGAAATTTTTACCTGGGGCGCGAAATTTACCTTCGAAACATAGTTGCAGACTCTCCAAAAATGAAATTGTATATGCGCTTAATCGCAACGATGAATGATGAACTGATGAAATCAATGATGGGATATACCTTAATCAGAATTAAGCGTTGGTTTGTAGCGCGTTATACTAAAAGAGACCTGTGTTAATATATTAAACAATTACGTAAATGTTATCTCATTATCTGTTATTTCAAGTTTTTTTCACATACTACTATTAATTGTCCCAATAGCTATATTGAATGCTTCTATATTCTTTAGACGAAGAGGTGAGAGGTTGAGTTCCATTTAAGACAATCTTACCCGTATACATTATGCCAACTAAATTATTTTTCTGCTTTAATGCTTTTGTAACAAAAGAATGGTGACATTTTAGTCAAACAACAATAGATAGATGTTAGGTGTGTTTAAGGATTTGTTTAACAATACATTTTGCTGTTTAGCAAAAGTACTTTGTGATCCATCTACACCCGATATTTTCATCTGGGCCAGAACATTTTTTTAATAGGGGGATGCACCAAAGTAGGACTTATTTCGGGGTCGACCCTTATGTAAGACTTGAATATGCATCACCATCTCGTATTTCATCATTCATCCTTACCGTCACGATCAACCAAGAGAGGTATAAAAAGCGAGGTAAAACAATTAAAGTAGATATGAATGAATGTTTAGATTTTTAACAGGAACCTACAACTACATTATCTTTCCACATGTGTTATGCTTTGTATTACGGTGGAATTACTTCTATCTAAATGATGTTCTGTTTGGGCAAATAAGTAAATATTTTCGTAAAGTTTTATCGATATTTACTACTTTTCAAGTAGTAGTATTTGTGGTATTATAAACCCACGAAAGGAAGAGCCCCCCTCCAGCAGATTTGCTTACACTTAAAACTAGCTCAACATGAGCATATGAGTTTTTTGCTCAAGTGTAGCACCCTCTCTAATCCAAGATTTTTGTAAAAAAGCCCTCATGGATTCCATGAGAAAGGAAGAGCCCCCTCAGATTGATGTGCCTATACTTACAAAAGATACTTCTGTGAGATTATTGTCCATAATACTGTCAAAAATATGCCCCTCTTGATATTTTTTTGGCCACACATAAAACTAGGCCACGACATATACCCACCCACACACACCCACACCCACCCACATACACACCCACACCCACCCACACCCACCCACATACACACCCACCCACATACACACACACTCACATACACACACACCCACACCCACCCGCATTGACCTTGACCCCGACCTTGACCTTGACCCCGACCTTGACCTTGACCTTGACCCTGACCTTGACCACACCCACCCACATACACACCCACACCCACACCCATACCTACCCACATACACACACCCACACCCACATACACACCCACACCCACCCCTCACATACACACCCATACCCACCCACATACACATATCTACTTCCGGTCCACTTCCGGTTTACTTCCGGTCTACTTCCGGTCCACTTCCGGTCCACTTCCGGTCTACTTCCGGTCCACTTCCGGTCCACTTCCGGTCCACTTCCGGTCCACTTCCGGTTTGGCTACTTCCGGTCTATTTGTGGCCAAGTTGTGGCCTATTTCTGGTTTATTTATATTGTATCATGTTTTTGCAACAAATTATTACCCAATATAGAGTTTTGATTTGAACCCCAAGAAATTTTATATAAATACCAAGGCCAAAAATATCAACACACATACACACACACACACACACATACAAAATATACAAGGCACACAGCTGAACCCAACTGATATTTTTATCCAGCATAGAGTTTTGAATTGAAGCCCAGGAAATATGCAAACATATTTTGAAAGAAGAAATATTGCAAGATATATAAAATCAGACCACCTGTTGGATTGTTTTAGGGAAAAATTTGAAAATCTATCAGAGTATGATTTTTTTAAAGTGCAAAATGAAACAGAGGCAAGATGGGTACTTGACAGTGATGTTGGGTTTGGGTATGTGAGCATAGAATTGGGTTCTGAATATGATGATTTTGAATCCAATACATACTGGCATAGAATTGATGCATACCTGTTGCATTGTTCTTGGGGAAAATATGTTGCTTATTTTACAAAAAGTACTTCAAGTTTAGAAAAATTTAGGTTTTACAAATTTTTCCATGATCATAGAATTTATACAAACAGCAGGTGGCCTGTTGATGACATAACATGGGACACAACAATTTCCATACTTGATGAGGCAGGAAAATTGGATGTAAATTCTGGTTTATATTTTAATGAGTTGATTATGTACCTGCTTAAAAACAATATCAATTCTGGCTTATTCAATACAAGATGGACTTAAATAATTCGAGTTTTTACACAAAATACAAAGCTCTGTTTCAATACAAATATTATATCTCACATTACCTTGCTCTGCTTCTGATTTTGGGTGAGTATTTTAATTTGCTCATCACATTTGACAGAAAGGATAGGAAAATTGCACAGAGACGTGCTAACAATATTTTTTTTGCTAACAATTTCAAGTTCCTTGAGTGGGAATATGTTGTTTCTAAGATCAGCATTGATTCTGTAGTACAGCATTGCTGTGGAACATGTTAAGTTCTTGGATTCTGTCACACCTATTCTAATACAATTAATATCACAAGGTACGCACCGCATAAAATCATAATTCCAAGCGATGGCATGGAGTAATTATTTTTCCACGATTCCATATCAAACAAAAAATTATACTGCAATTGGAGCTTCAACATTTCGGGACTGTGCAATATATTGTCTATAAATGTAGGAAAAATAATATTGTACGGGTTGCAAACAAAACTCCCAAAGCTTATGTATTTCAGGTTTCTTAAATTTGAAACAGAATCCAAACTGTCTGGAAGTTCATAAAAATGAAGCTATTCTACAAGCGGGTCTATCTCAGCTTCTGCATGATATATTTGAGCAAGAGGTGATGTGTTTATAATATTTGTTGGTATAGAGGTTTGTTCTGAGTCTTATCAATTATGAACAGCTCTGCTGCATGTTATGATGATAAATATCTAGTCCCTAAACCTAACAGAGCTGTGCAGTGATGTTGTTATTGGGAACAGGATTCAAATCCTACACAGATTTATGGATATGAGTGATTGCTATGAAATTATATCTAGATCCCTGTGCAATAATGCTGTTATTGGGAATCCTACACAGATACAGATTCTTGTTGAGCTTAATAGGTGATTGTCATGGAAGATTTATGCTGTTATTGGGTACAAAATTTAATTACACAGACACAGATATAATATCTAGATGCATACGGAACTGTGGTTTCTATAAATCTATACTCAATATTCCTATACCTGACAGATGTGCGGTGATGCTGTTATTGGGAACAAGATTCAAATCCCACACAGAAACAGATTTTTGCTGGACTTAGAACTATTATGGATAGGTGATTGCCATGAAATAATACCTGACAGAGCTGTGCAGTGATGCTGTTATTGGGAACAATTGTAACAGAGCTGTAGTTTCCATACTCAATATCCCTATACCTGACAGAGCTGTGCAGTGATGCTGTTATTGGAACAGGATTCAAATATACAGACCCTTGCTAAACTTAGAACTATGCCATGAACAAGGTGATATAATTATTGGGAACAAGCTTCAAATCCTATATACATACACATTCTTGCTGAGCTTAGAGTGAAGATACCAGTGATATAATTATTGGGAACAGGATTCAAATTATGGATAGGTGATTACCATGAAGATACTCAATATTTTTGTTATTAGGTACAATACAGATACAAAAATATTTATTAACAGAGCTGTGCGGTGATGTTGTTATTGGGAACAGGATTCAAATTCTACACAGATACAGAGCCTTGGAATTATTATGGATAGGTGATTGCCATGAAGATAGATACTCAATATCCCTTTACATGACAGAGCTGTGCAATTATTGGGAATTGGAACTTAGGTACAAGATTCAATTACACAGATACAGACACGGAAATAATATCTAGTTAACAGAGCTGTAGTTTCCATACTTAATATCCTATACCGTGCAGTGATGCTGTTATTGGGAACAAGCTTCAAATCTCACACAGATATAGAGCTTTGAATTATTATAGATAAGTGATTGCCATGAAGATAGATATTAGACACAAACACAGTATCAATAAATTTATAATTTAATAGAGCTGTGCGGTGATGTTGTTATTGGGAACAGGATTCAAATCATGGATAGGTGATTGTCATGAAGATAGATATTAGATACAGATACAGAAATAATATTTTCCATAAATCTATACTTAATATCCCTATACCTGACAGAGCTGTGCGGTGATGTTGTTATTGGGAACAGGATTCAAATCATGGATAGGTGATTGTCATGAGGATAGATATTAGATACAGATACAGAAATAATATTTTCTATCAATCTATACTCAATATCCTTATACCTGACAGAACTGTGTGGTTAATATTATTAGGAACAAGGTTTAAATCTTACACAGATATAGAGCGGAATTATTATGGATAGGTGATTGCCATGAGGATAGATACTCAATATCTCTGCTGTTATTGGACACAAATACAGAGAATGAAATCATAAATCTATACTCAATATCCCTACACCTAACAGAGCTGTGTAGTCACGCTGTTATTGGGAACAGGATTCAAATCATGGATAGGTGATTGCCATGAGGATAGATATTAGATATAGATATAAAAATAATATTTATCCATAAATCTATACTCGATTTAATAGAGCTGTGTAGTGATGCTGTTATTGGGAACAGGATTCAAATCATGGATAGGTGATTGCCCTATACCTAACAAAGCTGTGCGGTGATATAATTATTGGGAACAGGATTCAAATCTTACACAAATACAGAGCGGAATTATTATGGATAGGTGATTATCATGAAGATAGATATTAGACACAAACACAAACAGATACAGAGCCTTGCTTGAAACTGCTGCTGAAATAACATCTAGATGCTTCGTCCCTGACAGAGCTGTGCTGTTATTGGGAACAAGTTTTGGAATCTAGATATTTTAATATATAAAAAGATACATACTTAAATCTATACTCAATATCCCTATCCCTAACAATTACAAATCACACAGACACAAGAGCCTTGCTCGGAACTGTTGCTGAAATAACATCTAGATGTTTCATCCCTGACAGAGCTGTGCTGTTATTGGGAACAAGCTTCAAACTTGGAATCTAGATATTTTAATAGATAGAAGATATATTCTAATTAAATCTATACTCAATATCTCTATACCTAACAATTACAAATCACACAGATACAGAGCCTTGCTCGGAACTGTTGCTGAAATAACATCTAGATGTTTCATCCCTGACAGAGCTGTCCTGTTATTGGGAACAAGCTTCAAACTTGGAATCTAGATATTTTAATAGATAGAAGATACATACCTACTTAATTAAATCTATACTCAATATCCTATTTTTATCCCCAACAATTACAAATCATACAGACACAGAGCCTTGCTGATATTTCTACAAGCACGAAATTGTTGCTGTAACATCTAGATGTTTCATCCCTAACAGAGCTGTGCTGTTATTGGGACTAAGCATCAAATCCACACACAGATACAGAGTCTTGGAATCTAGAGATTTTAATAGATAGAAGATTACATACTTAATTAAATCTATACTTAATATTCCTATCCCTAACAATTACAAATATTTCTACAACATTTACATGTTTCCTATACATAACAGAGCTGTGCTGTTATTGGGACTAAGCCTCAAATCCTACACAGATACAGAGCCTTGGAATCTAGAGATTTTAATAGATCGAAGATATATAATTAATTAAATTTATACTCAATATTTCTATCCTAACAATTACAATCATGGAACTGTTTGAACTAAATCTAGATGTTTCATCCCTGACAGAGCTGTGCTGCTTCAAATTCCACACAGACACAGAGGCTTGGAATCTAGATATTTTAATATTCCTATCTTGAACAATTACAAATATTTATACAAGCATGGAACTGTTGCTGGAATAACATCTAGATGTTTCACCCCTGACAGAGCTGTGCGGTGAGGAACAATCTTCAAATTCCATACAGATACAGAGGCTTGGAATCTAGATATTTTAATAGATAGAAGATACATACTTAATTAAATCTATATTCAATATCCCTATCCCTAACAATTATAAATATTGATACAAGCATGGAACTATTGCTGAAATATTTTATCCCTGACAGAGCTGTGTGGTGATGCTCAAATCCCACACAGATACAGAGCCTTGTAATCTTTAATAGATAGAAGATACATACTTAATTCAATATTCCTATCCTTAACAATTACAAGTATGGAACTGTTGATAACATCTAGACGTTTCATCCCTGACAGAGCTGTGTAGTGATGCTCAAATCCCACATACAGAGCCTTGGAATCTTTAATAGATAGAAGATACAAACTATATTCAATATTCATATCCCTAACAATTACAAGTAGGGAACTGTTGATAGCATCTAGATGTTTCTTCCCTGACAGAGCTGTGCGGTGATGCTGTTATGAGGAACAAGCTTGGAATTGTTATGGATAGGTGAAGTGAAAAATTGAATCAATATTTAGAATGGAGCCTTGCTGATATTTTTACAAGCATAGAATTGTTCTATGTTGTGTATAGTGTCTTGTTTTGTTGATATTGTTATTGAAATAATAGTAACAGAGCTGTGTTGTGTTTAAGATAAGAATACATACCTGGATCTGTATACATATTTAATAATATCCCTATCCCTGACAGAGCTGTGCTGTGATGCTGTTATTAGGTACAGGCTTCAGGAAATTATACCCAAGCAAATATCAAAAATGTATGTACCATTGCAAGTGTCATGCTGTTCCTTTATAAACGTTTCAACATATGTTCCAGCTGTGCAGTGCAAAGCTGGAACGTATGTTGAAACGTTTATAAAGGAACAGGCATGACACTTGCAATAGGTACATACATTTTTGATATTTGCTTGGGTATAATTTCCTGAAGCCTGTACCTAATAACAGCATCACAGCACAGCTCTGTCAGGGATAGGATATTATTAAATATGTATACAGATCCAGGTATGTATTCTTATCTTAAACACAACACAGCTCTGTTACTATTATTTCAATAACAATATCAACAAAACAAGACACTATACACAACATAGAACAATTCTATGCTTGTAAAAATATCAGCAAGGCTCCATTCTAAATATTGATTCAATTTTTCACTTCACCTATCCATAACAATTCCAAGCTTGTTCCTCATAACAGCATCACCGCACAGCTCTGTCAGGAAGAAACATCTAGATGCTATCAACAGTTCCCTACTTGTAATTGTTAGGGATATGAATATTGAATATAGTTTGTATCTTCTATCTATTAAGATTCCAAGGCTCTGTATGTGGGATTTGAGCATCACTACACAGCTCTGTCAGGGATGAAACGTCTAGATGTTATCAAACAGTTCCATACTTGTAATTGTTAAGGATAGGAATATTGAATTAAGTATGTATCTTCTATCTATTAAAGATTACAAGGCTCTGTATCTGTGTGGGATTTGAGCATCACCACACAGCTCTGTCAGGGATAAAATATTTCAGCAATAGTTCCATGCTTGTATCAATATTTAATTGTTAGGGATAGGGATATTGAATATAGATTTAATTAAGTATGTATCTTCTATCTATTAAAATATCTAGATTCCAAGC